>NC_142029.1:0-1200000 GCF_982192425.1 Myodes glareolus
CCTACCCTAACCCTAACCCTAACCCTAACCCTAACCCTAACCCTAACCCTAACCCTAACCCTAACCCTAACCCCTAACCCTACAGCCTAACCCTAACCCATCAACCCTAACCCTAAGCCCCTAACCCTAACCCTTAACCCTAACCCTAACCCTAACCCTAACCCTAACCCTAACCCTAACCCTAACCCTAACCCTAACCCTAACCCCTAACCCTAACCCTAACCCTAACCCTAACCCTAACCCTAACCCTAACCCTAACCCTAACCCTAACCCTAACCCTAACCCTAACCCTAACCCTAACCCTAACCCTAACCCTAACCCTAACCCTAACCCTAACCCTAACCCTAACCCTAACCCTAACCCTAACCCTAACCCTAACCCTAACCCCTAAAACCCTAACCCTAACCCTAACCCTAACCCTAACCCTAACCCTAACCCTAACCCTAACCCTAACCCTAACCCTAACCCTAACCCTAACCCTAACCCTAACCCTAACCCTAACCCTAACCCTAACCCTAACCCTAACCCTAACCCTAACCCTAACCCTAACCCTAACCCTAACCCTAACCCTAACCCTAACCCTAACCCTAACCCTAACCCTAACCCTAACCCTAACCCTAACCCTAACCCTAACCCTAACCCTAACCCTAACCCTAACCCTAACCCTAACCCTAACCCTAACCCTAACCCTAACCCCCTAACCCTAACCCTAACCCTAACCCTAACCCTAACCCTAACCCTAACCCCTAACCCTAACCCTAACCCTAACCCTAACCCTAACCCTAACCCTAACCCTAACCCTAACCCTAACCCTAACCCTAACCCCTAACCCTAACCCTAACCCTAACCCTAACCCTAACCCTAACCCTAACCCTAACCCTAACCCTAACCCTAACCCCCTAACCCTAACCCTAACCCTAACCCTAACCCTAACCCTAACCCTAACTCTAACCCTAACCCGCTAACCCTGACCCTGACCCTGACCCTGACCCTGACCCTGACCCTAACCCTAACCCGCTAACCCTGACCCTGACCCTGACCCTGACCCTGACCCTGACCCTGACCCTGACCCTAACCCAAACCTACCAGGCTAGCCACAAAATAACTGAGATTCCTGCCTTTGCCTCCTGAGTGTCTGGATAAAAGGTGAATGCTGTCACACCTAGCATTAATCCTGATTACTTAAGCCACACAAAAGTATTATTGTCTTCATTTTAGTGGGTGACAGACTTATTACTTAGTCTATGTTGGGCTCCATTACTAGTTCTAGATTAATGAATGTACTTCTTTTTGTCCACATCATATCACTCAAACAACAAGAGTGAATTTTGAAATATCAATTACTTATATCAGTTAGCAGGGTATTTCTAATTTTATGGATGTCTGTCTGTGTGCTCATTTGTGTGTATGCTCCTATGTATGAATGTCTTCCACCACTGAGGTTGTCATAAATTAACGTTAGATCTTCTGACACTTTAATTACATTTAGTTGTGAGCCACCTTTCGTGGGTGTGGGTGTAGGGAGGTAAACTGAAGTTCTACACAAGAACAGGAGCTACATAGCTCTCCTGGTTCCCACTCCCAACCCTCCACTCGCCCCATCCTCCCCCACCCCCATCTACTCCTCAGAAAGGGAGTCCACTTCGAGGTAAGACCAAGGTTCTCTACGATATCTCTAGGCTGAGTATCCCTCCAAAGAGATGTGCTCTAAGATGCCAGCTCAAGAACTAGGGATAAATTCTGGTCCCACTGCCAGTGGCCCCACAGACTGCCCAAGCCTCATAACTATCCCCCACATTCAATGGGCCTTGTTTGGTCCTATGCAAGTTACTCCACTATCAGCTATCAGTCCAGGGTCAGTAAGCACCCACTAGCTCAGGTCTATTGTTTCTGTGAGTATCGCCATCATGGTCTTGACCCCTTCACTCATGTTATCATTCCTCCGGCTCTTGAACTTGTCTTTAGAAGCTCAGCCCAGTCATTCCCTATAGATCTCTGCATCTGCTTCCATCAGCTGTTGGAAAAAGGTTCTATGATGACAATTAAGGTGGTCATCAATCTGATTACAGAGGAAGGCCAGTTAAGGCATACTCTCCACTATTGCTTAGAGTTTTAGCTGGGGTCATCCTTGTGATTTCCTGGGGATTTTTCTAGTGCCGTGTTGTTTCTGGCTAGCCCTTTGATGGCTCCCTCAATCAAGATATCTCTTTCCTTGTTCTTCCCCCTTCTTGATCACCCTGTTCCCTCATTTTCTCCTCCCTCCTCTCCCCCCTCTACCTCTTTCACCACCATAATCCCAGTCTTTTCAGGAGATGTTGTCTGTTTTCCCTTCTCAGGGGCATCCATGTAAGTCTATCTTGGGGTTTTCCTTGTTAAATTTCTCTGGGATCATGGACTATAGGATGGTTTTCCTTTGCTTTATATATATTATTCATTTGTGAGTGAGTACATACCATGTTTGTCTATCTAGGTTACCTCACTCAAGATGTCTTTTTTTCTAGTTCCATCCATTTGCATGCAAATTTCAAGATGTCATTGTTTTTACTGTTAAGTAGTACTCTGTTGTATAAATGCACCATATTTTCTTTATCCATTCTTCAGTTGAGGGGCATCTAGGTTGTTTCCAGGTTCTGGAAATTATGAATACTGCTGCTATGAACACAGTTGAGAAAATGTCCTTGTAGTTTAATGTGCATACTTTGGATATTTGCCCATGTGAGGTATTGCTGGGTCTTTCATGAATCCAGTCACACTGAACCTCATTGAAAAGAAAGTCTGAAGTAGCCCTGAATGCATGGACACAGGAGAACACTTCCTAAATATAACAGCAGTAGCACAGACAGTGAGAGCAACAATTAATAAATGGGACCTTGTGAAACTGAGAAGCTTCTGTACAGCAAAGGAAACAGTAACTAAGACAAAATGTCAGCCTACGGAATGGGAAAAGATTTTCACTAACCTCACATTGGACAGAGGACTGATCTCTAAAATACATAAAGAACTCAAGAATCCAGTTCAGTAGAATTAAGCAATGCCCCAATTAGTGAAACACACCTCTATATTTCTTGAAAAGAGATCCAGACATCAAATTACCAAATAACCCAACCAAAAATTGGAGTACAGGTCTAATCAGAGAATTCTCAACAGAAGAATTGCAAATGACCAAAAGATACTTGATGAATTGTTTAACATCCTTAGACATCAGGAAAATGCAAATGACAATGACTCTTAGATACCATCCTACACCACTCGGAATGGGGAAGATCAAAAACACCAAAGATAGTTTAGACTGGAGAGGATGTGGATTAAGGGAAACACTCCTTCATTTCTGGTGGGACTATAAACTTGTACAGCAACCATGGCATATTCCTATTTTCACATTGTTTCCTGTCAGTTGTGGATAGTATGAGACGGATCCACCATGCCAATTGTACCCCAAAGACCTAATCAGAAATTCTGAGCATTTTTTTGTAACTGGGACAAAATATCTGGCATGAACAACTCAGAATTTCTGTTTAGGTCTTTGGGGTACAAATAGAAAGATGCCAAAGTAGGAAATGATTCACAAAGAAACATTCTGGACTTTTCTAATCATCCTTCAACCCTAAGTCATCCACAATCTAATATGTATCCAGCAATGAAACCAGCAGTGGATTAAATAGATGATTAGGACAAAGACTTCATGAGCCTGTCTTTTCAAGAAACATAGAGGTGTGTTTCACTAATTAGGGCATTGCTCAATTCTAATGAACTGTATAGTATCACTGAAGAAAACCTTGGAGACAAAGTAGTTTGCATAGTCTTATTCTAACATAGTGCACAAATTAAGATGTTTATAGGATTATTCTTTCCCTCAAAGTATTATTGCTTTCACATATAATTTGAAAAGACTCTAAAATAACCTGGAATATTTATGCAGACATCATTAATTTTCATTATCTGTAGTATTTTATTGTTGTAAACTATATGTAAAGATATGGTTGTTCATATCTATTGCATTTTAGTATAAAATGAAATAACAATATTAACACAAAAATTCTGTGTATCCATAAATGATTATCATATAATAATATAGCCCTTATATAAAATAAAATAATTAATTGTCCTTCATTCTGGAAGCCTTTTCTTTGGTATCTTCCTATGCATAGTGTCCAGGAGAATATTTACTTGTGTAGACTGAAAACTCACATATAATTCCACCTTTTTATATTTCTAAGATTATGTGGACCTCTAGGGGTTTCATTTAAGTAAAAAAAATTCACTAAAATATTGCAACATATTAGTGAAAAGAACATCATCATTATAATAATTAGAACTGTATGCTTTATTTTCTTCATTGAACTGCATGCAGAAGTTTCTAGAGGCAAGTCCATTAGAGTATGTTAAAACTTATGTAAGAGGATTCTTGACACTCTATTTTATTTTTTGCATCATAGTTTCTTTCCATATAACATAGTTATCCACAGTATATATGATTTTTAATGAGTAACATATATCAATAAGTTATACTTATGTAGGTAAATAAGCTTAAATATAAATCCATTACACTTGGTAACATATTTTAATGGTCTGCAAATAAATTCATAGTTTGTATTCTCAACAGACCACTGCCAAATGAAGGAAAATTCAAAACATACAATTTTAGAATGGAGTATAGAGGTAATTTTTTGCTGAAATAAGAGTTACTACCAGATTAACATTTGGCATAAAAAAAGATATAGGGTAAGTTGTAGAATAAGAAAAGGGAACTGAGGATGTTGTAATTTGACAAATATTAGATATTTGGAATTGCATGCAAAACTTCTTCCATAAATTCTCAGCTAACAGCTGCTATAAATAACACACCTGAAATGTAGATTCCATACTTTTTTAATTAAAGCATTTACCTCTTGTACATTTTAAAATATATTTTCTACATGGTGCATTTGAGCAATATGTATTAAATAAAATCTTACTTTCATGTTCATTTTTACTCTTTTGGACACTAACTAAATGACCTAGAATTGTTTAACAGAGCCCTTTCAATGATTCCTCATGAGTTTAGTAATCTTCATACATAGCACTGTGGTAAGGTTCCTGGGAATGGGGGCTGGGTTGTGGGCAAACACAGTTATATAGCAGGGATCACAGAAGCCCTGCATATGTTCTAAATATTTTACAGATGTTAAAAAAAATGAAATAATAATGGTTGTTGTGGATATGAGGGTACATTCAGATAACAATGAAAAATATCTGACATTACCTGTAAAGCTATCAACCTTGAGACCAGATAGACCATGGGCCTAGGGTGAAACCAAATATTTTTGTTCTGCTAAAGGAACAGAGCAATAAAATTACTCTTAATGACATTTATATAGGTCAGTGCCTCCCTCAGTCATTATCAGAGAAGTATCCTGTAAAAAGTAGATGGAAACTAACACAGATACACACAATTGAGCAAAGTTTAGAGACTGGGAGATTTTAGAAAACTCAGTCCTAAATGGGATGTGTTTATCAAATTTCTCTCCTTAGGAGCTCAGGAGCCTCTGCAGAGGAGGAGGAATATTTTAAGAGTCATACGGGATGGGTGCCTCAAAGGAAACAGTCTTTTAGACACAAAATGACTGATACACATCTGAACTCACAGAAAATGTGGCAACAGGCAAAGGTTCAAACCAGATGATGTTCAAACTCTGACAGGCGGAAATATACATGGGCTTCCACCCTTCACCAAGAAGCTGTCTGCAATTGAAGCCTGTTTGTAAAGGAGAAAATAGATTTCGCCAATAGAGTCTGAATGGTTATATTAAATCCTCTTAAGCGTTGACTATATTCTCAGCAGTAGATGGACAAATCAAAATTAATTAAATAATATTGGAGGTCTTTTGACTCATACTGCTTTGTTTAATCTTTCTTGTTAGGGGGGTATTGTTGCTCTTTCACTTTTATATTATTTTTCTCTTCTTATAGTTTTTGCTTATATTTGTGTGTTTCTTTGGCTTTTAAAGAATCTGTTACTTTAATTTTTGCCTATTTTTATTCTAATGAGAAAAGTAAAGAAAGAGCATAGATTTGTATGGCTGTGGAGGTGGAAGAACCTGGAAAGATTTATGGGAGAGGAAATCCTGATAAAATATTATGTGAAAAGAATAGTCAATGAAAATCAAATAGTAAAGAGTCTATAAGATTGTTATATTTTCAAATTTGAATTTTGGGGAATTAATCTAAGTAATGGACAGTTGTGATAAATAATAAAGAAATTTTATAGAAATTACTAATAAAAGGTCAATTTTAATTTTATTATGTGTCACAATTCACTAAAAATTCTGTTTATCTTAAGTTATCAAATTGATTGAAGGGTAAGGAGTTGAAATAACAGCCATAGGGACGGTTGTCTCAGGATTCCCAAGAAAATAATCTCCTGAGCCCAGACACTAATTAGTCATGTTAGGATTATATGAGGATGGGAAGGATGGGAAGGAAGAACCTCAAGAAAATTTAATCCCAATAGTCATATTGAAAATAAATGTGATCAACCTGTTCCTTTTGTATCAGAGAACTGACAGCAAGACAGCCTTATTTCAGGTAGACTTATGGGTTAAGAGAATAAAAATAAAATTTTGCTTTTATTGAACATATGAGGAAGTCATTTGAGGAATGAAAAGCACATAGATTATTCTGATTCTTTAGTGTCATAAAATCAATATCCTGATAATCATGGACATGTTCTATGAGTGTTTAGTATGTTATCCTACTTTTATTTGACTTATATAGGATTTGAAAAGTTGGAAAATTTGGTGTTGCAGTAAAGGGGAGTGGCTGATCATGATTAAATATTAAGAAAATAATTAAAATCATAAAACAATTCCACATTAATTTTCTTTTATGACTCTCTGAAAAGTTGATTTTGTTTTGTACTAACTTGTAACAAATAGAGTAGTGAATGCAGTAAATATAATGACAATGATGCTTTTGATTAAGTGATAAGATGTTCTGTATGGCTTTCTGGGTAATTAAACATTCTCCTTCTATTATATTAATTCTGGATAAGGTTCTACTTGTTTCAAATACATTGCCTAAAAATGAGTGTCAGAGTTATAGACAAATCAGAAAGAAAATGAAATATATTTATATATTTAAATGAATGTTAATTATGTACCTACTATACAGGGATGTTTTTGTCAATGAAAAAGCTATTTTAAAAGTACCATGTACTGAACCAGTTTTTTTACTGTACTTCATGCACAAAAATCTCAGCATATTATTTCATCTAGAAATGATATTACATTTTCCTGAATTTATTATGCAGTACCATATTGAGAAATGAGAAGCCCAATATCACATGAATCTGAAAATTTTTGTAATCATTTAGATCATGGAAAAAGAAGAATGGCTATGGAAAACTGCTCTTTATTACCTGAATTTTTTCTCCTGGGAATTTCCAGTAACCCTGACATGAAAGGGGTTTTATTTCTTGTGTTTCTTGTTGTTTATCTTATTATTCTGCTGTCAAATGTTGGAATGATTATTTTGATCAGAATGGATTCCCAGCTTCACACACCAATGTACTTCTTCCTCAGCCACCTTGCCTTCTCTGACTTATCCTATTCCATTTGTTTACATTTAAAGGGGGTATGATATAGAGATAATACTTTGCATTTGTATAGATCTTAGCTCATTGATAAAATTTTAAGGTCAATTTTGTTAAATGAATCTCTGCTCTTGTTTAAGTTATTATATTTGTTCAGTTCATTTGAAGATGCAATGTACAGTTAAGAAATACAAATTAATAGATAGTCATTTATAATAGTTAAACTTGTAGTCATATTAGTTAGGTTTTCTAGATGTACAGAGATATATTTCATATAATAGGTATTCTTCAAATCTTTCAAGGATATGCATTTTAAATGTTTTAAAAACTTAGGCCTTTTCATGACAGTGAGACATATCTCCTTCTGGTAGAACCAATTATTTCAGAGAGGTTGATGGGCATTGAAGAAACTCATGGAATTTGCCTTCAATGTAACAAGGCTAGCCACTTGGGCAAGAAACTGCTCTTGCCTGGATTGCTTGATGGTATGTTGTATAAACTGGACATGCAAGACCTACAAAAAATGACTCCTAAAGAAGGTGAGACAGTTCCTGCTTCATGAAAGAGTCTGCTAGACATTCTTAAGGACACAGAAAAAAGGTGACTGAGAAACTGTCAATATAGGTGGAACTGTCTTTGAAATTTTCTGAACATGGATGCTCCAATGTTACAGAAAATCTTTGAGTGACTGTCCAGGCAGCAAGATGTCTCTCTCAATTCTAGAGTTTTCAAAGTGCTTATAATTACGTAGGTAATATATATTCTTCTGGAGTATTTTCTGGAGTTGAAGAAAGACAGTCTTATAATTATAAAAGATAGACTAGATATAAAACTTTTGACTCACAAAGATAAAATAGATGATACAGTATTTTCCTTAATTTGCCAAATTAAATGGACTAAATATAGTAACTATAATTCTTGCTTGATAATTGTTTTGTTTTATGAAATCTTGCTATATCAAAGTTAAAACCTTCCTTTTTATTTAGACAGAAAAGGGGAGGTGATGTGGGATTCCCCTCTCTGTGCTGTGAATATGTTTTATTCCTATTGGCTAATAAGAAGAATTGCATTGGGCCTATGGCAGCACAGAACAGAACAAGGTGAGAATTCCAAGCAGAGATAGATGAGAAAAGAAGACTGAGTCAGAGACAATAATATACAAGAAGATTTTAAAGATCCAAAGGTAATGTACTAATTATATCAATCACTTAAGCAGCAAAAACACAAACATACCCTGACTGCTCTTTGGACTGGAGAGGGAGGTGGAGGGGAAATGGGAGGAGGGGGACGGATGGAAAGAGGGGAGGAGGTGAAAAATTTTAATAATAATAATAATAATAATAATAAAACTTGAAAAAATAAAAACTAGAAAAACCCCACAAACATGGAGATGGATATGCCAGGAAATGGAAAGAGGCAAACATCTAAGATAAAGAAGAGAAAGCTAAAACTGTCTCTCCACAGAAACTTCTCAAACCAACAAAAACTTAAGGAACTCATACCATAAGAAATTTGAATACAAAATTGATGAGACCATTATTTTCCAGAAAATAAACAATATACTTAGATAACAATGAATAAAATCAACAACATGATGGGTAGCACTAACAAACAAAGACACAAAGACATACTATGCTCCTTTAAAAAAAACTACAAGATTCTAACCAAAATCAAACTCTAAGAAAACACTCACCAGCACTCATCCTATACACTTCAGTTCTCTCTCCTTTACCAATCACAGAAAATGGCTTGGGTGAACAGGGTTTTCCTACCAAAATTGGAGAGATTCATTTGAAACCTTCTCATGTCTTAACTTTGTAGAAAATAGTTTTGACTATTAAAAAAATCTCATTATCTTATAGTAAAGAAAGGGATTGTGTTAGGATTACTTAGATACCATTTTGCTCCCCATAATTGATGATTGCCTATAAGTCTGCAATCAGAGTGAGGAAATGAAAACATTTCAAAACAAAATGCAAGATAACAGATTTTTAAAGACTCAGTGGACACCTGAAGCAACTTGTTTTACTCTAATTGCTTTATAAGTAAAAAATACTTTTGAAAACAAGTTTATTGCAATTTTTTGCATATGTTTGTGTATGAATAAGAATTTGTCTTCCATTTGTATACAAGTAACACAAAAAAGAGGAGTTCAGATGCCCTCAATCTGAAATGGTAGAGTTATGACCCTCACAACTTGAGGGTAGGTATCTGAACTCAGGTCACCTCCAAAATGAATATGTGCTGAGCCACCTGCCAACATCCATAATACCTTTTATCTAATAAACTCAAAATCTCTCACAGATTAACAACAAGAGCAACAAACCCTAAATGAATAAAGAAGTAAACAAATGATCCTTGGAAACATGACACATCAATATTAAGATGATGTTATGTTACATTTGCACCATAAATGAATACATGCATGCATACAATAGTCAACATAATTTAACTTTGTATCAATATACAAGAATCGATACCAATATATTTGTCTAAAAACAATAACTCACAAGTACAAATCTATTATCCCATCATCCAATTATACCTCTTTTTTATTAAGATTCCTTCACTTATAAGTTTCCTCCCCCAACCCTCAACCATATACTAATTATAACCAACCCCTAAATGATGTCCCTAAACCCAAGGACAAACTTTACTGGGAGAGGGGACATCATTCTCTAGAATTACTTCCAGCTGTCATGGGAGCGATGTTCTTTCTGGGGGATCCTGCGAAAGTAAAATGATGGCTAAATTTCAAGATCAATGTCTTTTAAAATTGCAAATAGTCTCTGAGTATTTTGTTGAGGTCTGGCCAGAATGTTGTACAAGATGTGCACCATTTCAGCTAACCACGTTGGAACCATCTTGTGCAGCTGGTACCCAAAACAGGTCTTGTAGTAGCACTATCAGTATCATGACATCATATCAACTGGGAGGAGTTGTTGTTATGGGGCCCCATCTTCTTTCTGGAAACTTCAAATGTCACTGGAGGAAAAACTCATTACTCATTGTGGAAAACTTAAACATTAATCATATAGACATATACATACATATATTCAATGAAAGGCATGACAGATATATTTAATGAAAGGTATGATAGATATGAAGAAAAGTAAAGATGTTTCCTAAACTCATATTTCTTTCTGTCCCATATCATGGCTTTTGACATGAGACAGAAACTCCAGAAACTCCAGGTTTTCTTTTAACAACAGGCTTGGAATTAGAGAGGGACTGAGCCAGAGTCCAACTCCAAAACCAGCTCTATAAATTTAGAAATATGATTTAGTATATTTTACTTACAGAACCTATTCAGCTTTCTTGATAGTCCCTATTGGGCAGTTATTTTTTCATCTGCCAGTATTCAAATATCCAGGGTCACTTGAATTTTTCAATGAAAAGTGTTTTCCTGTGGAGATAAGAACAGAACCCTGCCCCCATTCTATATGTTTTTCTTACCACCTATATGAATATCATCATTGTAGATGAGCTGTCATTTCTCCTTTCCAAGAGGTTTCTCCTCTTTAAATTGAACCTTTATTAATTTTGATGGTATCCACAATTTTTCTTCTCCTGTGGAAACAAGAGCAAAACCCCTTCCCCAACATAGTACATCTCCTGGCTTCCATTGAGAGGTCAGCATGTCTTTGAAATAAACAGGTTGGTTTAATTCAGAAGTTTTTTCCATTATCCAATGCCTCTCTGCTGCTGTTGTTCCTTTCTCATTAGCATTAAGAAAATTCAAGGTTAACAAAACATTATGAAATCTATTTCTGGGGGTATCTTTTGTCCCTTTCTATTTGTTCAGCATATCCTTTATAGTACGATTTGATCTTTCTATAACTGCCTGACCTGTAGGATTATTTGGTATACCCGTAATGTATTTTATATTATAATAAGCAAAAAAGCGGTTCATTTTCTTAGATACATATGCTGTACCATTTTCTGTCTTTATTTGTGCAGGTATACCCATGATGGCCATAACTTCCAATAAATGTGTGATTACCAAATCAGCCTTTTCTGAGCTCAGGGCACTTGCCCATTGAAAATCTGAATATGTGTCTATGGTGTGGGGTACATATTTTAATTTACCAAATTCCATAAAGTGGAACACATCCATCTGCCATATTTCATTCCTTTGAGTACCCTTTGGGTTACTCCCTGCAGGCAATGGTGTTTGATTATAGAAAGAACAAGTAGGACATCTCTTTATAATGTCCTTAGCTTGTTGCCATGTAATGGAAAACTCTTTCTTTAAGCCTTTACTATTGACGTGATTTTTTTTTATGAAATTCTGAGGCCTGCAACACGCTTCCAATCAACAATTGGTCAATTTCAGCATTACCTGTGCTAGAGGGCCAGGCAGACCGGTATGGAACCGGGTATGTGTTATGTACATTGGACAAAGTCTATTCCTAATTATGTCCTGTACCTGGATAAACAGTGAAGTCAACTCTGTGTCATATGGTATGAATTCAGCAGTTTCAATATGCAAGATAACTCTTTCTGCATATTGTGAATCTGTAACTATATTAAGAGGTTCTTTAAAATCCCTTAGCACCATAAGAATGGCATATAATTCTGCCTTCTGGACAGAATTATAAGGGCTTTGTTCCACCTTACTCAATTCTTCTGATTTATAACCTGCTTTCCCTAATTTATTTACATCGGTATAAAATGTCTGGGCTCCAGTTATTGGAGCATTATGTACAATTCTAGGAAGAATCCAAGAATTTCTCTTTATGAGGTTAAGTCTGTCACTTTTGGGATAATTGCTGTTAATGTCTCCCAAAAAAATAGTACAAGCTCTTTGCCATGGTTCATTATCTTCCCATAACTTTCTTACTTACTCAGTAGTAAAAGGCACTATAATTTCTGCTGGGTCTATACCTGCTAGTTGACGAAGTCTCAGTTTACCTTTTATAATTAATTCAGAGATGTTTTCCACATAAGTTCTTAATTTTTTACTTGGTTTATGAGGTATAAATATTCACTCTAAAATAATATCTTCCCTCTGCATTAAAATCCCTGTAGTAGAAATTCTGGAAGGCAGTATGACTAGGATGGAACTAAGATTCGGTTACACCCTATCCACATGTGCCTCCTGTAATTTTTCCACAATCATTATCAGTTCCTTTTCTGCTTCAGCTGTCAATTTTCTGGGACTATTCAAATCTTTATCACCATCTAAGGTTTTGTTTAAATGAACTATTAGATCAGGTGTTATCCCAACAGCTGGTCGTAGACTGGAAATGTCTCCTAACAATCTTTGGAAGTCATTAAGAGTCTGTAACTGGTCTCTCCTAATTTGTGCCTTTTGCGTTCGAATTTTCTCTAACCCTATTATGTAACCTAGGTAATTAATAGAATCTCCTCTTTGAATCTTTTCAGGAGCAATTTGTAATCCCCACCTAGGCAAGACTTTCTTTACTTCTTCAAACATACTTTCCAAAGTATCTTTATTTGAATCAAATAATAAAATGTCATCCATGTAATGATAAATTATGGACTTGGGAAACTGCTTACGAATTATTTCCAATGGCTTATTAACAAAATATTGGCACAATGTGGGACTATTGAGCATCCCCTGTGTGAGGACAGTCCATTGATATTTCTTAGTAGGCTGAGAAATATTATAAGTTGGAACTGTGAAGGCAAAATTTTCTCTATCCTTTTCTTGCAAAGGTATTGTGGAAAAACAATCTTTCAAATCAATAATTATAAGAGACTATCCTCTTGGCAATAGAGAAGGCAAAGAAATTCCAGACTGTAGTGGACCCATAGGTTGAATTACCTTGTTGACAATTCTTAGATCTGTCACCATTCTCCATTTACCAGATTTCTTTTTTTACAACAAACAGGAGAATTCCAAGGACTGGTTGATTCTTCAATATGGTTAGCATCTAGTTGCTCTTGTACCAGCTGTTCCAAAGCCTGTAATTTATCTTCAGCTGGAGGCCACTACTTGATCCATATTGGCTTCTCAGTTAACCATTTTAAAGGTAGGGCTGTTGGTACCTCTAAAGGCTTGCTATTTGCTGTATGTTCTTGTACAGCCTGAATGTCTGGTGACCTTTTCCCATAATACCTCATTATATCCTTCCCAGAATTTTGAGTTCCTGGAACTACAGGAATATTAATCTGGGTATTCCATTGCTGTAGCAAGTCACAGCCCCATAAATTTATTGCAATATTGGCTATATATGGCCTTAGTCTTCCTATTTGCCCTTCAGGTCCTATGCATTCAATCCATCTCGTGCTTTGTTTTACATGAGATAGGGTTCCAATTCCCAGAAACTGAACATCTACCTCTTGAAGAGGCCAATTCAGATGTCAAGATTCTGGAGTAATGATACTTATATCCGCACCTGTGTCTAATAAGCCTTCAATAAAAATGCCATTTATACAGACTCTTAGCTTTGGTTTTTGATCGTTTATAGAAGTTTGCCAAAATATATGTTTACTCTGTCCTACTGAATTTTTTGACTCATTCTTCACATGTAATTCATCAATTACTTTTTACAGCAGACATTGGAGTTTTCAATTTTCTTGGTGAGACACATTTTCCACTGTAACTGGGAATGACTGGACCACTTTTGGCTTGGGGGCCTGCGAGAGGCCCCTCAAGGGGTTTCCTGATGGTATCAGGTTGCCTTGTCTGTCTGTTGTTGACCTGCATTCATTGGACCAATGTTGGCCTTTACCGCATCTCCTACATATACCTGAAGGCTGAGGTCTCCTACTTTTGTCATTCCCAGAGGAGATATTATTCACAGAACTTCTTTGCCTGCAATACCTTTTCAGATATCCTAATTTACCACAATTAAAACACCTGGTAGTTTGATGTCTCCTCATAGCTTTGGAAATCACTTCTCCTACTCAGGATTCATCATTATAGCTAAACGACTCAACATTCATTGTATGCTGTATCCATTCTTCCATAGGTGCTGATCTAGACCTTAAAGGCCCAATTATCTTTTACATTCTGTATTTGCATTTTCAAAAGCTAGAGATTCAAAAGTTAGAGATTCAAGAAGTATTCGTCTAGCTTCTGGGTCTGTTACCCCTATGTCCAGAGCCTTAATTAATCTTTGCACAAAGTCAGTAAAGGGTTCTCTCTGTCCCTGCCTAACCCTGGTATATGATTTGATTCTTTTTACTGGATCTTGTATTCTAGTCAAAGCATTCAAGGCTGCTTTGTGACATAATGACAGTACCTCTTCATCATAAAGAGCTTGGACCTGTGGATCAGCATATGCTCCTACACCAAGAATTTGATCCTGGGAAACTTCCACACATTTTGCTCTTCCTTGCTGTTCCATATGTTTGGATTTTTCTCTGAAATAAATTCCAAACATCAAGGAAGGTCCATCATCTAAAACTGCAGACACTAACTGAGAGAAATCATGGGGGGTAGCTCTGACATTAGAGGCCCAAGTCCTTATCATTTCCTTAACAAATGCAGAGTGCAAGCCATAATTAACGATAGCTTGCTTAATTTCTTTTAAATCATTCATTGCTTTTGGCATCAATCTAGCTTCTTTAAGTTCCTTTGAGTCTTTAGATGTTGATGCTTTTCAGAATAAATTACAGGGTATGTCGTTAGAACCCTGGGTAAGCCAGTTCTAACAGCTGGTGGTGGCATTGTATCCTGTCCTTGTGCCTTCTTACTCTTTTCACCAACTTCAATAATTTCTTCAATTATTTCAAATCTTTTTATCATTGTCTCTCTTAAATCCTGAATCTCCTGACCTACCTGTGTTTCTAGGAATTTCACTAAGGTATCAGTTTTTTGGTTCCCATTCTGGAGGTGCATTCTATCTGTTACCTTATCAAAACTTTGTGGTAATGTCTGAATGTCAAATTCAACAGCCTGAACCCTTTCAGGTAACTTCCTAGCACCCTTGGATATGGAGTCAATTTTGTCTATCATAGTATCCACTTGTTCAGATAACCCCTGATTTTCAATAATTTTAATCCTTTCAACTACTTGTTCATTATTAGTCCATAAAAATCGTATCTTCCTTAATGATAGAATATTGAAAAGAAAACTGAAACCTAGTAACAAGTAAATTAATATATCCCCATAGTCATAAAAACCTTGCATGACATAATCCGTTGTATTAATAATGAAAACAATAAAATTGGCATTGGAAACAAAAACTGCCATATTACCTCTTATCTAGTAGGCGGTGCTGTTGCCAAGTCGCGACTAGAACCACTGCAAAGGTGACGGAAACAAGGCCCTGTTTCAGTGTCCGCCTTAATGTTTGTTAAAAACTAGGAAATATAAGTTGCTCAACAAAGAAAATGTAATTAAATCAATTCCATACATGGAACCAGAAACCCAGAATCCAGGGGTAAGGAAGAGCAACCCAGAAGCTGCATATGCCTCCACATGACCGAGTCGCCCAGAGGGGTTGCAGCTTTTGGCAACCGCTTGCTTTCTGATTCACACCACTCAAGTGCCGCACTTGCAAGGGAGATTTAAAAACAACTCAGAAAAGAGCAAACCAGGTGGGCAGAGACTGTCCTGAGCCTGTGGAGCTCGAGAGGCATGGATTTTAAATCCACCTGGGGGCTTGAAGCCAATCTGAGGCATGTAATGAGAAAATATAAAGAATTGCAGCAAGAAAAGCCACTGCGTGATAGTTTATATTGAACTGCTGGCTCCACACACAGGGCACAGGCCACAACTGAGGGAAGGCTCATGCCTAGCCGAGATGGTAGCAGGCAGCTGAGCGGGGGGGGGGGGGGAACGGGGGTTCACGAAGCAAACGTTGGGTGCCAGATGAATGCATAAGTCACAAACAATCCCACACCAGTTTTGAATTATGATTAATAGGATGGTTATTTATTCAAAGGGAAAAAACTTACAGATTACCATCCCAAACAACAGCCCTTCTGCATGATCAGGAAAGGAGTCTAGGAGCCGGAAGCGGAGCCGGAAGCCAGAGAGCAAGTGGAGGACTGTAGGTACACAGGTCTTTTTCCCTTTTCTTCCTGGCAATTGGCAGGGCCATTTGACCTCTGGCTCCCTGGAGATTCTGCACTAGCACTGGCTTGAGGGTATAGCCTAAAAAGAACTTGGCAGTCTTTTGTTATGGTAATTCCACCTGTAAACAAGGTTCTAGCTGCGGGCCCTTTACACCTGCCACGCCTGCCACACCTGTCCCTCCCAGCTGCTTCTGGCCTGAGGCACCGGGCACCTGTCATCCTATTCCACTGCTCCTGATGGGAGGGGGCTGTGCCCTTTTGCCCTCTTGCCCACTAGTATAAATACCCAACTTGAGTTTAATAAAGTGGCCATTTACTCTTTGGTGAATGAGCAGGTCTCTTGTGTCTGTTTAAACCCTTAGGACAATCGTCCATTCTCGTGGACTCGAGTCATGAAAGCACGAGCCTGTTTCGAGGTCTGGGTATCCACAGAAAAGTGCGGAGGCTAACAGAGGACAGCCACTGATTTTTTAAAGAGAGAGAGACCACGCCCCACTGGGCTGGTATCTCAGTGGCTATTGACTGAAGGAGCAGAAGGAGCTCCCACAGCATTCACACTCTTGCTTTCTTTCTACCAGAATTCAGTTCTGTCTTCTCTGCCTACCTAAGTTCTGCTCTATCAAAAGGCCAAGGCAGTTTCTTTATTTAACCAATGAAAGCAACACATAGACAGAAGGACCTCCTATATCACACACCTGAGAAACCTTGATAGCTCAGAAACTCTTTTTGTCCCCTAAAACTAAACATCATAAATCACACCATTGCGGCTGGTGGTAGCAGAAAGTTAGAAGCATTCTAATCATGTCTTGCCAAAAGCTAATCAACATCAACATAGTTCTATCAGTTTTTAAACTATTTGAAACATTTATAAGACAAACTTCAAAGTGGAATGCAATATTCAGAACTTCTAGAAACCAGGCCATCAGTTTTCTAATCTATCTTCCCACTGCACACCAAAAGCATGACCCTGTGTGTACACTGGACAATGATATTTCAAGCATAATATTCTATCATGCCAGGGCTGCAGAGTCTCTCTCTCACCAGGAAATCCATACCTGGGAGGCTCAGAGGACACGGGCCACTACCCAGGTCACTATATAAATCAACAGAACCATAGTCTGGCTCATGGCCCATCAAATCCCGGCTGAAATGACAGCTCAAATAGAGCTTCTCTGAACAACCTACACATGGCATAGGCTATGGTCTTCCTTACAATTCATTACAACAAAAGCAGAGAAGAATCCTGGAAAGGAGGCCATAAATTAGAAGGCAATGAGGGGTCATGGTAGGGCTTGGTACAGAAAAGGGAATGTGGATATAATAGAGTTATAATCTCAAAAACATTATTTTAAAAGTTGAAACAGGCCTTATGGTCATGTGTTCAAGAAACTAGGGATTTGTATTAGAGCACATCAAAGACTTTTCAAACTTTTTATCTCAGGGTATATATCTAAAACCAGTAAAATAACAGTTCTGTTAGGCAGGCCCACAACATTTCACTCAGATATATTTTGGTTGAACTACTATAACTATAGCAATTTAGTTTCAGGATAAGGTCAGTCCTTTATCCAGATTCCTGTTTACTCTGGCCTCTGGACAACAAGGAATGACCATCAGGACATTTATGGAACATCTAAAATTGATTACCTAGTTCCACATTGCTAATCTCAACTACTATTAAAGTAGGAAAGTTCTCAGCCACTGTCCTGTCTCTCCCTTTCTGCACTGTGAATCTACCAGCTTCAAGCTTGGTCCATGAACTCAATTCTTGCACAGATCTCTCTCCATCTATAATCACATACTGATAAGTCAGAGAGACTGGAGGTCACTCATTAGCTGGTCGATTTTTCCTTCTCATAGACCAGTCAAGACACAGTCCTGAAGGAGTTGCAGGACTATCTTCTAAGCCCTGGGCAGCAGAGGCAGGATTAGGTGTTTAAAGCAATTCACAATTACATAGCTTGAGGCAACAATATTACAAGCTCATAGTCCCCCATGCCAGAATGGAAAAGCCTCCCCCTCCCCAGGGAATCCACATTCAACAAAGCTCAGAGGCCAAGGGACACTACCCAGGTAACTACAAAGAACAACAGAACCTGTCTGGATCATACTTCATCCCTGTCCAAGCAGCTAACAGCTCAGCCAACCCACTCTTCCTGGTTTGGGAACAGTGGCTCCTACATTCACTGTGGCATGGCTTTGTGGCCTCCTTACATCTCCATGCAGCAGAACAAGGGAATCCTGGAAAGAACCTGTAAGGTACCTCCTACTGGTGTTCCTAAGTGCTAACCAGAGTCCTTCATTAGCTAGGACCACCCAGCTGGGCTTCAAGACATTAGCAGTTACCCTACTGGGTGAGCAGAGATCAAATGTCTCAGAAAGCAAAATCCCTCCAGGTTTGTCCTTCCACAAGATGGTCAGACAAGATCCTAATCTGGGAAATTTGTAGTATATTAAAATCATCCGTTCTCCAAGAGCACTTTCTGTTCCTCCTCCAATGCACAGGGTTCTATGTGTACACATTCCATTACATACTCAAGGTCCAGTGTGGCCAACCCTTTACTTCATAGCTGGGAAGTCCTGCAACCAAACACAGGTCACATTCAAACAGTAATTGTTAAAAAGAGGCCATGGATTAGAACACAATGGGAGGTCTATGGGAGGGCTTAGAGGCAGGAAAGAGATAGTGGAAATAATGTATTTATAATCCAAAAAATTCTGTTCAAAAGTTGAAACAGTCTTTATGGTCATGTGTTCCAGAGACCAAGGATTTGTATTAGAGCACACCAAGTGTAACATGAGGGGCCGGCTTGTTGGGATTTCCGTCCCGCCCGGTACCCCAACAGCCGGCAAATCCCAAAGAGAAATTACACACAGGACTCCATAAGGTTATAAACTGATTGGTCCATTAGGTCAGGCTTCTTGTTAATTCTTATAACATATATTACCCCATTATCCTTATCTATGTTAGCCACATGGGCTCAGTACCTTTCTCAGTGTGACAGCTTACATGTTGCCTCTTTGGTGGTCTGCGCAGGAATGCTGAGAGAGTTTCTACTTCCAGAATACTCCCAGTCTCTTTGCTCCACCCCTACTTCCTGTCTGGCTTTCCCGCCTATACTGCCTGCCTGGCCAATCAGCATTTTATTAAAATATGATTGACAGAATACAGACAATTCTCCCACACCATTTCCCTCTTTTTTTTTTTTTAAATATAGGAAAATACCCATAGTCCCTTTGTTGGGAATGTGGGCGTAGTATTTCAGGCTACTTCCTGCTGGTTGGGGGCGCTGATAATCTTATGGGGACTTAAAGAAAATTTAAAGTTATAATCAAGTCATGACTGGAGTATCCTGTGAGTCTCGATCATCTCAGGCAGCAGTCTTGAATCAGTTCTGGATGTAGACCTCTGTCATCTGGGCCATCTGTTCCTATCGGAGATTTTTCAGGTGGCCTCCCTTGGTCAAAGGTGATTATTCTTAACTCTGAATAAATCCAGAGTCTCTCGTTTTCTGTGGAAACAAAAGCAAAATCTCTTCTCCAAAGTAACATACCTTTTGACTTCAGTTTTGAAGCCAAGGTATTTTCAAAATTCCTATCTTGGGTTAGTTCAGCAGCATTTATAAACAAAAGTCTTTTAGCAGTTGTTGCTCCTTCCTCAGCAATCAAACAATTTAAAGAGAGCATAATAGCATACAGTATGAAGATTCTCTGTGCATTTTCCATCTTTATGTGGCTTTATTTTAACCTCTATTTCTTTTATTTTTATTTTTAACTTTTGGCTTTTTGAGACAGGTTCTCTGTATATATCTTTGTCCTGGAATAACTCTGTAGACCAGGCTGTCCTTGAACTCACAGAGATTCCTCTGTCTCTGCCTCCCCAGTGCTGGGTAAAGGTGTATGCTACCACACCTTGAAGTCACAGAGATCTGTCTGTCTCTGTCTCCCAGGCATTGGGATTAAAGGCGTGTGCTACCACACCTTGAAGTCACAGAGGTCAATCTCTACCTCTGTCCCTTGAAGTCACAGAGGTCAATATGCCTCTGCCTCCCAGGCATTGGGATTAAAGGTGTGTACCACCACACTTAACTACTCTCTTTCTTTCCTTTTAACTTTAAGAACTTTAACTTTTAGCCTGCATATACACACTGTAAACCATTTAGAGGTTTTCTTTCTCTTTGAATCTCTCTTTACTGTATATTTTTCTTTTTCTGACCATATGAGTCTTTAATTTACTAAGCAATATGGAGAGCTGTGGCTTTGACGGCTAGATCCAGCTCATTCCTTAGCTTTTCAGCCTCAAGGCTGAGGTACCAGCCAGAGCTGTGTTCACTGTCACAACTCTATGGCGTTTCAAGGTCCTTGCCAGCAAGCAAGCTGCAGCATTTTGCTCACAGACCACTCTCAGTCGGACTGCCTGCCTGAAAGAGTCAGAGTTTGCCCTGGCAGGACGGCCCAAAAAGACGGCATTTTAAAACAGCGCAGCTTTTTTCCTGCTACGGCTGAAAACCGAAAAGCATGCATTCAGCTTTTCATCAACACCGTTTAAGTGCTTCGCGGCAGGACCTCTTAAAAGAGCTGCAAGGTTTTGCAGCTAAAGCTGAGTCAGGAAGTCTCTCTTAGATGAGAGGATTTGCTTGCCTCTAGCAAGCAGAGCAGACCCGAGAAATTGCTGCTACCAAGAAACCATGCATAATGCTGTTATTTTGTTCTAGAATTACTTCCCAAGCTGTCTCAGGCTTTATGTGGATACAGTTGTCCACACGTTGGCGCCATATGTAACATGAGGGGCCGGCTTGTTGGGATTTCCGTCCCGCCCGGTACCCCAACAGCCGGCAAATCCCAAAGAGAAATTACACACAGGACTCCATAAGGTTATAAACTGATTGGTCCATTAGGTCAGGCTTCTTGTTAATTCTTATAACATATATTACCCCATTATCCTTATCTATGTTAGCCACATGGGCTCAGTACCTTTCTCAGTGTGACAGCTTACATGTTGCCTCTTTGGTGGTCTGCGCAGGAATGCTGAGAGAGTTTCTACTTCCAGAATACTCCCAGTCTCTTTGCTCCACCCCTACTTCCTGTCTGGCTTTCCCGCCTATACTGCCTGCCTGGCCAATCAGTATTTTATTAAAATATGATTGACAGAATACAGACAATTCTCCCACACCAACCAAGTACTACTCACATCATTTCTCTCAGAGTATACCTCTTAAACCTGGAAAATAAATCATGGTAGGCAGGGCCACACCATTTTATCCAGTTCTATATTACTTAAACTTCTGTAACTGCAGTAATTAGGTTTAATAATGAATCCAGTTCTCTATATAGATTCTTGCATGCATGGTCTGTAGATCCACGAAATGGCCAGACAGGACATTTATGGAACATCTAAAATTGATTACCTCAATACTCATTGCTAATGTCAACTACTGTCACAGCAGGAAAGCTTTTACCCTCCTTCTTGCCCATCCTTTGTCTGTTGTGACTACACTGGCTTTACAATTGGTCAGTGAACTCAATTCTTACATAGGTCTTACTTCACTTATAAATTCACAGTAAAATCTACAGAAGTTGAAGGATACTCATTCATTGATCTAATTCTCCTTCCTTCAGACCAGTCAAAGTCCAGCCTGGTAGGAGTTGCAGGGCTGTCTTTAGGCACTGGGTAGCAGAGGCAGGAGTAGGTGTTTAAAGCAATTCTCAATTACATAGTGGAAGGTAAGCCTGAGCTATAGGAGACATTAATAGAAGCCAATTTTTCTCAATCTTCCTACTGCTATGGCCCTTTAATACAGTTACTCATGATGTGGTGATCCCCACCTATAAATCTATGTTCACTGCTACTTCATAACTATATTCTTGCTACTGTTATGAATTTTAATATAAATATCTGTAATTTCTGTTGATCTTAGACCAGTCCTGTGATAGGGTCATTTGATCCCCCAAAGGAAGCTAATATGACCCCCAAGGGGGAGAAACCCAGCTTTATACAGATATAAATATATAAATAAATAAACAGTACTTAAGAAAAGTACACATAGACTATTGTATATTTAAATAAAAAATAAATATTTTTTAAAAAATTTTGAAAAAAGACTAGAAATGCCAATGTTCTAGAATTAATATACCTTTATGGCACAACAGGACTTAATAGGGTTGTGATACTGGCATGGTCTCTTGAGCAACATTAAGAGGATGTTTTTTTAACATTTTACATGTATTGTATACAAGACTAATTATTTAAGCCCTTCATGTTTACCTTCTCAAAAACAGGAAAATAAACCACCTTATTGGGAAAAGAGGTTTTGACATAGTGGGGTATTCCCCACTATTCCAACCTTGCAGGGACCTAGATGAAAACTTATTTTGTTAAAAATCATGCTTGTGTTAGAGATATCAGTGTGGAGCTAGGACAGAACATAGTTGAAATGAGACAAAAAGTAAAAGAGTTTGAAGTTCTGGGGACCATTTGGAAGAAAGAAACTGTGAGCCAGTCAATTTTATAGAGTGAGTTGAGGAGGTTGTTGATGTACATGTAAACTCTGTAACTGCCTCCATTTTTCTTTGGTGCTTTTATATACAGATTACTTTAGTGGGAGGTTCAGTTATTCTGGGTTCTGTGTCCATGTATACTTAGCAGAGTCAGAGGAGAGGACAATTGGTAGTTGGACTCCACAAAGATGAGCAGTAGCAAGTCACCTGTCTGTAAGGAATTGCTGTTGAACTGCAAGAATGACATGTATGTACGAAAATCATCCCAACCCAGATAGAATGAATTTAGAATTACAATAGCTGAACACAATACTCAAATTTATAGAAATAGTTATCATAATTCCTATGTGTACAGAAATGTGAAAGAAGTAGATTTGGAAAAGTTTCAGAGATTGGGTGCCCTCTTCTGGTCCCTGAGGCACTTGTATGCACCTATGTGCAGAGACACAGATCTCTCTCTCTCTCTCTCTCTCTCCCTCTGTCTCTCTCTCTTATACACACACACAAAAATCAGGGAGGAAATAGTAAAGAGTTAAAAACAGAAAGAAGGAATGGAGGAAATAATAGTATACAAGTGAGCATGCAAGGTTTAGATAATAACTGTCTGACTCATTGTTGTAGAAACTTTTTCTACCTTAATGTTCCCTCTTTCAAAGCATTTAAATTTACAACTACCACACTATAAAAACAAGGACTAAGTCTTTAAGGATTAAACTTTTAAATATACTGTAAAGAGTTTTGAACAAAGAAAATGCCACCCTTCTGAGTATTTGATTTTTAACTCTCTGCTGAGAACAGTATACTACCAAAATTAAAAATTACTCCATGGTAATTGATTAAAGGCATAGTTCTGTAAGATCAAAACATGGCACAGGTATTTAAACTCATATGGCTGAATAGGATTTCAAAGGATTATTCCCTTTCTCTCGGCCAACTCTATCCTTCTTAAGTTTTCAGCCTAACTCCCATCGGAATCCAGGATTCTTCCAGGTCTGCAGTCAGCAAATTTTCAAGTCAGTATCCAGTTCTTTGCCACGAGCTTTTGTTTTATTAAGAAATATGACTGCTTAGATGAATTTCAGAGAGAGTAAGCTGCATGGAGTAAATTCTTTAGGACTGTGAGGTCCTTAGAAAGCACTGTTTTCAAAGGGAAGGGAATTGAGCTAGCTTTTTGTTTGGTAGTTTACAGTATGTTAGCTACTTGAAGCCCTCTCAGTAGCTTTACTACTTTAATCAACCAGAAATCTGTAGGGTTGTTGAAGAGATCCTAGCCAGCTTGAGCAGGGCAAAGGTGGCTCTGCAGGCCTTGCCCTTCCCCCCATTCCTGCTCTCTTACAAAATACTGTTAAGATTACATTCCTAAAGTCAGACACCAAGGTCCATTCCTTTATTTGGATTTTTCCTCCTTCTGAGGTTGAACACCAAAGTCCAGCTATCAAAGTATTGAAGTCCTACAAACAAAAGCCACCTTTGACTCACCTAATTAACATGCTCAATTAAAACTAAGCACCTCATCTTAACACAGGGTTTCCCTTTTTACCTTTATAAACTGCCATTTTTCTATGAGACATGTGTGTCTCCTCTCTATACTGAGGTAGTCTTTTGTCCCTTCTCCTTCTCCCTCTCCCTTGTTCCTTCCCCTTCTTCTTTGTCCTCCATCTCCTGTCTTTGTCTCTTGTTCCCTGTTCTTTGTCCCTCTAGGGAAATTCTCCTTTGTGCTGAGAACTTGGTCTTGTGGGTGTCTTGAGAAGACTTTGAGGTCCCCTACAACATTCTTATGCAAAACTATAGAACACTTCTAGCAGAGAGCCAAGTTTCCATTGATGATTATACTGACCAGCCAGTAAGTAGCACCTCTTTGTGGCCTTGGCGTCAGCTCCCAGCTCCAGGTTCCTGCCTTGTCTGAGTTCCTGTCCTGAATTCCTTTGATGATGAACTATGATGTGAAAGCATAAGATGAATAAACCCTTTCCTTCCCAAGCAGCTATAGTTATGGTGTTCCATCACAACTGTAGTAACCCTAGCTAAGATGCTGGCATTTTAACTTGGGCTGCTCTTAGAGGAATGAAGAGCGAATTCCTTTCTGACTGTAGTTGGGTTTGTTGAGACTTGAACATGAGTGGTAAAGTATGGGACTGTGAACATCCCTGTGAAAAGTTAGTCAGGCATATAAGGCAAAATAGGTACTATTGATTATTTTTATTATATAATTATTAGTAGTATTCAGTTGTAAGAGGGCAGAGACAATTCTGAAGATAACATAAACTTGGTATTTGAACTTCACATTCAATATAATCTGGAATGTTTCAAGTCTAAATTTAGGGTGGGATTTGTATAATTTTGACACAAAGTTGAATTAATCATCATAAAAAACTCAAGAAAGATGAGAACTCCAGGATAGTGTCTTGGGAAAACTCTACTTTATTGCTCCTACTTCTACTTTCCATTTCTTTTACTTTTTATAAAATGAAAACCTGATTTTTATTTTATCAACAGCCATTCTTAATGAACATGCATATGTAATATTCTATGAACATATCACAGGTTTTTAACATTTGGTGCGGGAGAATTGTCTGTATTCTGTCAATCATGTTTTAAATAAACACTGATTGGCCAGGCAGGAGGTGTAGTTGGGAAAACCAGACAGAAAGTGGAAATGATGAAAGGAGAGTAGGAGAATTCTGAGGAGGAGGAAGCTGATTCCTTCCACTCTTGCCCAGAGCACCGAAGCAGCAGGATGTGATCTGCCCACTGAAAAAGGTACTGAGCCACATGGCTAACATAGAAAATAACAATGGGTTAATATAAGGTACAAGAACTAATAAGAATCCTGACCTAATGGGCCAATCAGCTTATAACTTATAGAGATTTCTGTGTGATTTTCTCTGGAACTAAACATCTGGGGGAACTGGGCGGGACAGAAACCACAAACAAGCAGGCCCTCATGTTACAGAATGGAACTCATGTGGATAACTGTATCCACAGAAAGTCTGAGAAAGCTTGGGAAAGACTAGAGTAAAGCATTTCAGTTTTCATCCACAGCAGGAAAAAAGCTGTGCTGTTTTAAAATGCCAGCTTTCTGGGCCGTTCTGCCAGGGAAAACTCTGACTCTTTCAAGCAGGTGGTCATGGACACATTGTTGCAGCTTGCTTCCTGGCAAGGACCTTGAAATGCTATAGGAGCTTTTGAGTGTTATCCACTCCATATTCCTTAGCAAATTAAAGACCCATGTGGTCAGAAAAAGAGAGATACACAGTAAAGAGAGATTAAAAGAGTAAGAAAACCTCTAAATGGTTTACAGTGTGTTAAAAATATATGCAGACTTTAATAAAAAGGTTTAAAGCCTTAAAATAAAAAAGAAAGAAAGAGGGTAGTTGAGTGTTTTGGTATACACCTTTAATCTCAGCACTGGGGAGGCAGAGACAGATGGATCTCTGGGAGTTCAAGGATAGACTGGTCTACAGAGGGAGTTCCAGGACAAAGATATGCAGAGAACCTGTCTCAAAAAGGCAAAAGTTAAAAGTAAAAATGAAAGAAATAGAGGTTAAAGTAAAGTCATGTAAAGATGGAAAATACACAGAGAATCTTGGTAGCATATGCTCTTATGCTCTCTTTAAATTGTTTGAATGCTGAGGAAGGAGAAACAGCTGCTAATAGATAATTGCTTAAAAATGCTGCAGAATTAATCCAAGATAGGTATTTTGAAAATACCTTGACTTCAAAATTGAAGTCAAAAGGTATGTTACTTTGGAGAAGAGATTTTGCTTTTGTTTCCACAGAAAATGAGAGGCTGTGGATTCATTCTGAGTTAAGAAAAATCAAGTTTGAGCAAGGGAGACCACCTGAGAAATCTCCAATAGGAACAGATGGCCAGATGTTTGAGTTCTTCATCCAGAACAGGTTCAAGACTGCTGACTGAGATGATTAAGACTCACAGGATACTTCTTCAGTCAGGATTTGATCATAACTCTAAATTTTCTTTAGGTTCCTATAAGATTATCAGTGCCCCCAACCAGCTGGAAGTAGCCTGGATTACTACACTCACATTCCCCCAAAATGGACTATAGATATTTTCCTTTGTTTTTTTTTTTTAAAAAGAGGGGGAAGTGGTGTGGGAGAATTGTCTGTATTCTGTCAATCATGTTTTAACTAAACGGTGATTGGTCAGGCAGGAGGTGTAGGTGGAAAACCAGAAAGGAAGTGGAAATGATGCAAGGAGAACAGGAGAATTCGGGGGAGGAGGAAGTTGGTTCCTCCCACTCCTTCCCAGATCACTGAAGCAGCAGGATGTGAGCTGCCCCACTGGAAAAGGTACTGAGCCACATGGCTAACATAGATCAGAAAAATGGGTTAATCAAGATGTAAGAGTTAGCTAATAAGTAGCCTGACTTAATGGGCCAATGTGGAGGGCCGGACCACATTCTCCATTGCTTCTAGGAACAAAGGTAGAGATTGACCTCTGTGACCTCAAGGTGTGGCGGTACACGCCTTTAGTCCTGATGCCTGGGCGGCAGAGGCAGATTGACCTCTGTGACCTCAAGGCGTGGTAGTACACGCCTTTGGTCCCAATGCCTGGGAAGCAGAGACAGGCAGATCTCTGTGAGTTCAAGGTGATGTAGCACACGCCTTTAATCCCAGCACACGTGCTTGGTAACTCTCTACCCGCTGCGTCCCTGCCTACTCCCGAGGCATCATCTGGGATAATGGGCAGTGGACCAATCCAAGAGTGACACGTCAGAAGCGAGGACTGTTTCCTTTATAAGGGCTGGGTTCCCCTCATTCTGGGTCTCCGCCATGTAAGCTTATGCTCTCCCTCTCAAGACGCATAAAGCTTTACTGCAGAAGAATCCTAAGTGTCCCGCGTCGTTCTTGCGGGCGAGGCTGAGCACGGGACAGGCCAATCAGTTTTATAACTTATAGGGATCTCAGTGTGATTTTTCTCTGGGGCTTGCCAGCTGTGGGGTAATGGGCGGGGACAGAAACACAAACAAGCAGGCCCCCTCATGTTACAAATATTAGTTAATAAAGGTTAAACACGCAACATACATCCTTACTAAAAGAAGTCAAAATGTCAACTTAAACCTTTATAACAAAAATCTTAGTAATTTTAAAAAAATATTTGTGTTGGGTGCCACTTGTACAATACAATTAACTAAAACAATTAATTTGGCTGGACATGAAAAGGCAACATTAGGAAATAAATTCATAAGGGTTTTAAATAGCAGAATAGGCAGTTTTGCCATTCAGGAGAAGCAATATTAAATACTACTTTAAAAAATTCACATTTTAAAATGTTTAGTTCAAGTCACAGAACTTCCCTCAGTAGAGACCTCAATGCAATGCATAATTAGCTGCATTAGAAGGCCTGTTTTGAAAGGACAAAAGTCACTTTCAAATTATAACTTACTGATTTTGGCACAGACAAGTTTTAAGAACAAGGACATGACTGAAAAGTGGGAAGAGGAGCAGAGGAAAGAAAGGGCACCAGGCATTAGTAGATGCAATGACAATCATTAGACTGCATTCTCAGTCATTGAAGGACACTGCTCCATCTGCACAGGACTTCCTGCACAGCTCTTACTGCAGCACAGACCTAATTTCCATGGAGGTAGTCTCATCATTCAAATGTTTTGCTGTACCTGAGAGCCCTGAGAAGACCTTCTACATGATTAGAAGGATGCTCCTTAAGAACTTTGAAACAACCTTTCATATCAGTTTTGGAAGTTCTGGACATGGACATAGAATATTATGACACCTACCATTACCTCAAGCAGAACAGTACTCTCTCTTCATTGATAAATCTACTTCTGTATTCTGGTATCTCTAGCATGACTCTGCATATACTTGACATGTGGCTTAAACAATCCGTGGTGTTTTCTATTGATAAATTTTTATTCTCTCATACAAATTTTTTTTATTGCCTTCCTCAAGGTTTTCAGCATTGGGGTTGCCTCAGCATAAAACAAAGACATTCGATTTGCCAATCCTTATTTACTTCAGTTTCTCCTTCTGCCAAGACATAATAATCATTTTCTTACTTGCTCTTCACCTTTCACCCTCTACCCTTGGTCTTCCTATTTCCCAAATCCTCCAATATCTCAGCTACACTTTTTCTCAATGGCGTCACTTTCATAGGGATTTAAGCCCACTCTGGGATTTACAAAAGAAAATGCAGAGACAGGCAGAGCAAAGAACATTCGAGTGACAGTGACACCACTGGTGGCTTCACTTACCAGGTAAACCGATTATTGGTAATTTTAATTCCCAGAGAGAAATCTTTACTCTTACAAGCACCAAACCAAACAGAAAAATGCAGAAGAAATTAATGATCTATAAAACAATCTAAGAGGATGTGTGAGATCAAAAACCTAACCTGTTTCTTGGTACAGAGGGGATGCTAGCTAGCCCCAGCAAGACCCCACCCTGGGTTCCAAAATCAGCTCAAGAGACCTGTGCTAGCATCCATAATGGTCTCTTGTCACCCCCTGCTGGGCTGTAGCAGTCAGATTATCAAGGATTTAGGCCTTGCCACCTGTGGGTACAGATCTGATGATATCACCCAGTGCCCCACTAGAGGCTGGAAGTTAGTCTTTACTTCAGCCCTCCCATCCCTCCTGGTTTTCTAGTAAGGGAAGTAAAAGTATCTACTGGTACAGAGCATGAGTCCAGTGTATGGTCCCAGGTGAGGCTGGGAGCTGCTGCAGTGATTTTAAGTGGGTTGCATGTCTCTGCTTTACAGTGTAATTGCTAAAGACCATTGCAGAATTGTGCTGGAGATAAGGAAAGCCTGTGATGAGGAATTACAGTAATTGAGTATAGACTCATCAAGTCCTCTACACTTCAAGATAGTAAAGGAGCTCGGATTGTGTCAGAATTTGTAACTTTAGGGACAGTGACCACCCATTAAGTTGTTGTGTATGTGGGGGAATTGGTTATTCACCTCCTCCTCCAACTGCTCCTAGATCCACATCCGATTCCTAACTGTTCGGCTTTGTTCTTTCTCTCTTAAGCCATTGAGTGCATTACCAATACACCTTTGGGTATATTGCCATCATTGGAGTGTTTGACCTACTAGGAGCCACTCAGAAATAAAAGGAGAACATGATTGCACCTAGGTATGGTGAAGAAGGTTTATTGTAGATCTGAGGGAGAGAACAGCCAAACAGTCAGACACATATGACAGAGTCCAGGGTGTACATGATCAGCTGACTGAGCTGGACTGTGTGAGAAATGGGGGGAAAGGGAGAGAGGGAAACTTTATGTGGAGGCCAAGAGGCCAGAAAGCAAAAATACCAAAAAGGGGGGAGGATTAAAAGAACAAGCATAGCCAAAATAGCTGAATTATAGAGGAAGAAGCAACTGTAAGTGAGGGCAGCCCAGCCTCTGGGCTGGATAGAGCATTCAGGGTAGGGTTGGGTGGGGGAACATGGAACATCTAGGGACTGAAGGATGCTGGGACAACCTGGCAGCCAGGTCGGCTTTGATATGTTAAATAGGTGCCTCAGCCATTTGTCCCAGATTTAAGATCTGAGGACCCTTAAATTGGAGAACCAATTTCTTCTTCTCCCTTTTGGTGTTGGGGTTTGAACTGAAGCCCTCATACACGTTAAGTTTGTGCTCTACCACTGAAAACCACCCCCCAACTATATAATTCTGAAGATGGAAATTAACTTAGAAATATTGCATTGCAGTCATGGAAACAGTTTGGTAAACTGAGGTAGAAACTGATGCTGGCAGTTGTTGTCTAGAGATCTGAATAAGCTAAGAATCAGTGTGATTCATTTAAAGGAATCACAAAAATTCAGAAAAAGACTAAAGACAGAAATTAGATGAAGTGTTTTTCAGGGCTACATTCAGAGTTTGAGATCAAGGTGGTCAGAAGCAAAGAAATCCATGCCAGGCTAAAACCGGCACCTGGACTATAGTAGCTCTGTCCTGGTGAGTCCATTTTTCTTGTCCATGCTATAGGGTTTTGGGAGACCCGTTCATGTTTTCTTTTGTCGATTACCGGGCTTTTAATGAAGATACAGTCCGTGCAAAGAGCTTGATCCAAGCAGTGAAAATAGACTTTCACTGAGGTGAATTTTGTTTGTTTTAGGGACGCTAATCATTCAATCTTCACAGTCACATTCTGGCCTAAAAGCTATCCCAGCAGATGAGCTGTAATAGTCTTGAGTCACACAGTTGGGCATAGACTTTTAAAATTGGAGTTTGCAATTCGAAGCCAAATCCACTAACGTGCCTGGAATGCCTCTTACAAAATCTTTATAAATTGGGACTGTCTGATACAATCTGTCCCTAATGGCTAATTTCCCTATGCACTAAGATTTGGCTTCAATAAGATCTTGATAATGGGACACATTGGCCACCAGAGTGAAGCCTTGAGCTTACCGTCCTTCAAGACCAAGAAAATTTTTGTCACTGTGGGGACAAATAGACAGAGCTCTCCACTATCCATGGCTTTGGGACTCTGCACTCTTTGTCCTCCCTCAGTAGCCAGTGTCTTGCAGCACTGGTCTGGGATGCTAGGACTGTGGCACCTCCAAATTCCCATTCTTCTGGGAATTGGGACCCTGATAATTCCAGCTGGACTATGCAGCCAGAGGCACTGGCCCGTCCCCCACTCCCTCAAACCCTCACTACCCACCCCCTCCTGTGGAGTAATATTCTCCACATTTCTCTCCTTCCCCACCCTCACATACCCCCTCCCTAGCCAAACCGGAAGTTCAAGGTCAACTTCCCCCTAACCTCCCTTCTTCCCTCCCTCCCCCTCCTATAGCATCTTTGCAACCTTTGATCCCCTCTTCACACTGAGATAGCCCCTCCCAATCCTCCCCTGTCTCCTCCTATACCAGATCTCACCATAACTCCGCCCTTCTCTGCCCTCTTCAGGAAGTGATGGGAGTCAATGGCGTAATAAAAGTCCATATTCCCTTTTCTCTTCCAGATATCTCTCAGATAAAAAGTAGCTATGTTCCTTTTCTACCAATCCTTCTGCTTATATTAAAGAGTTATAATATAATATAGGTCCCAGGTCTATGATCTAACCTGGTATGACTACTACGTCATCCAAGCTTCTACTCTCATTCCTGAGGAGCAACATAGAATTCAGGAAGCACTGAGACAATATGCAGACCAGACTCATTTGGTAAACAGTACAGTCCCTATGGGAGAAGTGGCTATACCACCCACAGAACCACACTGGAATTACCAACCTGGCCAAAGTGCTGACAGAGGCAGGACATCATGGTTCGTTGCCTCCTTTGGGGTATGGAAATGGTCTCAGAAAAAGCAGTTAATTTTGACAAACTTCAAGAGATTACCCAGCTAGTTGATGAAAATCCAGCCATTTTTCTTAAAATCATTTACAAGAGACCATAGTCCAGCATACCAGGCTAGATCCAGCCTCCCCAGTGGGAACCACAGTCCTGGCTACCCATTTTATTTTTCAGTCAGCACCAGATATTAGAAAAAAGGAATTGGTGAAAATGATCTTTAAAATTTTTAATGCCTGAGAAAAAGCAAATGAGTCTTCTTGAGAAAAAAAGACTACAACAGGAAGTGACTCTGCAGACTCAAGCCTTAGCAGCTGCCCTAAGGACACTGGAAGGGGAACGAAGAAATCCAAACACAGGCTTTATCCTGGTAGAGCCCAACCTAAGTCAACCTCACCAGCAGGCTGCTTCAAGTGTAGTCTAAATAGACATTTGGCACAATATTGCCCTGGGCCTCCTACGGAGCTATGCCCTAACTGCCAGCAACCTGGACACTGGAAATCACAATGTCCCCATGCAGACTCATCCTCTATGCCACACCACAGAGGTCCAGTCTCACCAACATCAGCCAGTAAGACTGTACCAGCCTTCAAACTTCTCAGCCTTGCAGAGAATTGACACAGCCCAAACTTGGTAATTCATGTAACCCTATCCAAGCCTAGGGTAAAGCTACAGATAGTGGGCAAGTCCATTACTTTTCTTTTGGAAATGGGAACTACCTATTCTGTTTTAACATCTCACTTGGGCCTTATGTTTCCCTCATCAATTTCAGTTATGTGGGTAGATGGGACCCATTCCTCCCTAGTTAAAACTTTGTTACTGTCCTACATTCTTGCAGGGCAATTTTTCTCTCATTCTTTCTTAGTGATGTTTGCCCAGCACCTTTACTGGGTTGAGATATTCCCAGCCACTTCAGGGCCACACTCACTTTGCCCCCCCATACTCTCCTGAGTCACACTTTCTTCTCACTTTAACTGCCTCACAGACTCCTACCCCAGACTGTTCTGTCCCTACTCTCCCTGATCCAGTAGGTCCCCAAGTATGGGACACTTACATTCCTGTGATTGCTACTCACCACAAGCCAGTGCTAGTTCGCCTTAAAGACCCTGTGTCCTTCCATTCCAGACTCTGGTTTCCTATTTCTAAAACCCACTGCTGAGGCCTTTAAGCCTATTATCATCTTTCTCCTATCTCATGGACTTTTAATTCCTATTGACTCACCTTGCAACACTCCAATTCTTCCTGTGCTTAAGTCCTCTGAAGCTTACCGCTTGGTTCAAGACCTCTGCGTCATAAATGAGGCAATCATTCCAGTTCACCCTCTGGTTAACAACCCTTACAATCTCCTTTCTAACATCCCTCCTACCACCTCCTACTTTACTGTTCTAGACCTAAAAGATGCCTTCTTTATTGTACACCTGGACTCATACTTCCTCTTTGCCTTCACTTGGGTGGACCCTGACTTTCGGTCCTTTAGACAGTTTACATGGATTGTTCTTTCAAGGTTTTCAGGAAAGCCCTCATTTCTTTGGCCAAGCTCTGATGTAGGAGTCTTCTCTTTCATTGGTTAATTAATAAAGAAACTGATTGGCCTAATAGGTCAGAACATAGGTGGGTGGAGTAGACAGAACAGAATGCTGGGAGGAAGAAGGCAGTGAGTCAGTCGCCATAGCTCTCCTCTCCAAGATGGACTCTGGTTAGACTCGTCCCGGTAAGCCACAGTCAAGTGGCAATACACATTAATAGAAATGGGTTGAATCAATATGTAAGAGCTAGCTAGCCAAGAAGAGGTTATAACTAATGGGCCAAGCAGTGTTTAAAATGAATACAGTTTCCGTGTAATTATTTTGGGGGTAAGCTAGCCGGGATCCGGCTGAGAAAGCAGCCCTCGGCACCTTAAACAACAGAGTGGCACCCCACAGCGCCCAACGTGGTAACTAAATCCACTTAAAAACCTGAGAGAGCTTAAAAATAAGGGAGAGTTTAACACAGATTTTGCTGTTTGCTAGGGCATGCTGTAGAGAGATTTCCTGTTCCAGCATTACCAGCAGAAAAAAAGCTGCACCATTTTAAAACGCAGTTTCCTGGGCCCTGCCGCAGGTGCAAACTCTGGCTATGGAGCATTTCTGGGCCTGGATGTTTGTGTGCCCACTTGGGGTTGGGAACAAAGTATCTGAGACCAATAAAATTTGAAGTTACAATTTTGTTTTTAAATACAATATTAAATCAGTCCACGAAGTTTTGAGAGTTGCTACATTTTTCAAATTCTGGACCTAACCTCATCTTAATACAAAAACTAATTAGGTCTTTTTAATCTCTATGATTTTCTTAAATATTTTGTCTCTTTTTTTAAAAAAAAATTATTATGTATACAATATTCTGTCTGTGTGTATACCCACAGGCCAGAAGAGGGCACCAGACCCCATTACAGATGGTTGTGAGCCACCATGTAGTTGCTGGGAATTGAACTCAGGACCTTTGGAAGAGCAGGCAGTGCTCTTAACCTCTGAGCCATCTCTCCAGCCCTTAAATTTTTTCTTAAAAAAATTTGGTCTAGGAATTTAGGATTTCCAGTTCAACAAATTATGGAACTTTGAGAAAATTATTTACATAATTTTGCATAATTTATATAATTTTATATAAGTTTGACTAAATCACCCTGCCTCATAGAGTAACACAGCATACATGGCATTCCTTCTACATAGCTATTCTCTCTGAATGACATAGTTGCCTCTTGTGTCCAGTCTTAAAAATGTGGGCTATCCATGGAATAAGGAGAAAATCAGGTTCTGCAGGAGCCCCTTGGAAAAGATCCTCCTTTCTGGAGTTACCTGGAATCGTAATTTGGGCTAGAATTCCTCAAGTTTGATTCTTACAGAAGAAGAGGCAAGGGCAGAATTACAGAAATGAAGACAGTTACTTTGTTGTGGTAAATGAAAGTGAGGCACAGGAAATGACCTCTGAGACACAGTAGGGAAGAGGGACAGAGTCCCTGTTCCAACCTCAGTGTCCTCAGTGTGGCATGGTGATGATCACAAATCCTTTAGAGGGAGATGCTCGGCCCTCTGCATATCACATGGCAAAGCAGCAAGCAAGAATCAACATGACATCATCATTGTACAACTTAGATAATTTATTGGATTTGAATGACAGTTACTCCTTCTGTAGAACTTGGATACCTGTATCCACTTTTCTAGAGTGCTATGACTACACCAAGAATTACTGAGAAACTAGCATCAGGAGATAATATCATCACTTCCTGTGATGATAACAGCCATGTTCCCTGGTCAAGGGTATGGACACATTCTAGATGGTGATATAAGTGACATTCCAAGGCAGCTATAGTGCAGTGGTCTGCAGGGGAGAGGACTGAGACAGTGTCTGCATAGGCATCCCAATATGCATCCCATTACTCTCCCCTCTCATGTGTGCCCAGGGAAACCCTCCATGGGGTGGGGGGGGGAACTCACTTCACAGACTCTCCCTGCTAGCACAGTATATAGACCTGCTATACTGAAGGAGTGAAGTCAACCCTCCACCTGGGGACTCACTTGACAGACTCTCCCTGCAAGCACAGTATATAGACCTGCTATGCTGAAGGAGTGAAGTCATATAACACATTTAGAGAAACTCCTTACTTGTAGGAAATGTTTCATCAATGTGAGCTTTGTTACTCAGAAGCCATGTGACCTTGGACTCTTACTTTCCCTCTCCAGGCCTTAGTTATCAATTAAGTTGGGGGTAGGGGGTTGGAGATTATCAACCTGGTTTCTCTTTTCTCTTTGGAATAATGTGGGAAACAGGGATAAATCTAAGATCCATGTCTCTTTATTTGATCCAATATGGGTTTCGGCATCTGAAATACGAAATGTTTCCAGAATGTTCTAATATGAAGCTTGGGTTTAAAATTTCCTCAGATACATTTTATGAAACAACAGGAGATACTCGTGATTAGTCCCTTGATAGACCTGTTACATCACCAAGCTGAGGCAGGACCATCCCTTATGCTTCAGAATAGCAGTGCCCACCATGCTGCACATAATACCCTAGAGACCAAGTAATTGGTATTTCTTATGAACATTTCTCTTATGAGAAATGCCAGGGACATTTCTCAGTGAGGAGACCCCAGGGTCCCCAACCAAGGCAGAACACTGTTCAACTCCAATTTCAGGGCACAACACTCATATATTGCACAGGACTACAGAAGAACAATCTCTAAGGTCCGACATTTCTCTCTTTCACTCAGAACTCAACCTCAATGACATAGTATGTTGTTGATCTCTGTCCTTCAACCTTCTCATGGTCATCTGCTCTCTATAATTAGCCCCTCTGGAGGAAGTGTTTACAGTCCTGATTGTGCTGTAAAAGCCACTGGACAACTTAGTAAGATCACTAAGAAAGAGGAGGATGTCAGGGTACAGAACAGTGTTTCTCAGCTTATGGTTCACGACATGTCTGCTGGTTGAACAGAACTTTCACAGCAGACTAATATCAGATATTTATATTATGATTTATAAAAGTAGTGAAAGTACAATTATGAAGCAGTAATAAAAATAATTTTATGGTTGATGGCCACCACCACATTAGAAATAAAGCATTGCAGTATTAGGAAGGTTGAGAACTACCAGGATAGAGGCTCTGCTCCTTACATAGGTTTTTCAGAGTAGGGGCAGAGACAATCTACAGGCATGCCATCTTATACCTTTATAGACTTTGCTACAGCTATCAGTGGCAAAGTATAAATATATGATCTCACATCTAGTAACAGCTGCAGTAATACATAGAATTTGCAAACACCTACTTAGACATAGGATTCTACCTTCATTTTCATTTTTCTATGATGATGTTTTCATTCAGTTTTTATGGAAAGGAACATTGATGCACATTAAATGAAGATCGGGATGCAAATTAATCACCTGCTGGGGTGAGATGAGTTTTGTCATTTGGCCTGTGTAAATTGTCTACCCATGTGCAGTCTGATAGTAATCCTACCAAAGGTTTGGTCACTGGAAACCGAACAATGTCAAGATGACCAAAACACTCCTGATGAGGAGTGGCTGGTCCCTCAAACCTATAGGAATATCACGTGTGCTCACGTTTAAATAGACTGAATTCAATTGACACTTGATTACACTCCTGGTTTGATGCGCATTTGAGGAGCCACATATGAAGAAATACAAATGTGTATAATATTTTCAAATGCAGCCTGTCACACATAATAACCTCAGGACAGGATATCTGCACAGCACACTGCCTTCCTCCCACTAGTCCACTCAAATGTATGTTTTCAACCAGGAAGTGTTACTGTCTGTTCAACTAGCTTCTGTCTGTGTCTCTTACGATTAACAATGAGGACATGAACCACCTTTAGCTTTTTCTGTAGAGGGTAATCGCTGTTTTCAACCTCAAACTAAATCTGACTGAAGCCCATTTAGAGATGCACACTAGTGAGCTCACAATGTTAAACTCAGGCTTGGCACAGATGAGACCTTTTAGTGTGCAGGTAAAATAAGAGAAAGCAAATGACTGGGAGAAACAGTAAGGGTTCCAGCTTTGTGGCCCATCTGTGATGTTATTTCCTGAGTAAATGTAAAAATATTTTCCCTAGATTTGCAAAGTTTCCAGAGGAAGCTAGCAAAGCAAATGATAGAAAATATAAAATACATTGATAATTGCCTTTCTTTGTCCAGAATGACAATCCCACTTGGCTTTGCCCTTCCTCATTTACTGGTGGGGATCTTTGCTAAACTCTGGAAACCATAGAACAAGGGATAAAACAGAAGGACAAATCCTGCCAAAAATGACCCCAAAAATGAAAAAAACAAAGCAAGGATGATAAATAGTTAATGTCTGTGTCTGGAACACAGCTATCACCTTGGAACAGAGCAGGTCCTTAGTATGGCTGAAGTTCTGGTATTGATCCCAAGGACTCTTCTTACACAGTGTGGAACCCTGTGTCTAATAAAATGGTGTCACCCACATTCTCCTTACCATCTCAACTAACAATCAAGATGATCCGCCACAGATACACTAACAGAGCAACCATATCTATACAATTCCTTAGCTGAAATGTTCTTCCTAAGCAAGTCTAGCTTGAGGTAGGTGTACATTTACAACTACCAGTTATAGACAATGTCACAGGAAACCTGGGCTAGTAAGAACTCACACATCTGATACTTTTATTTACAACTTGCTAGTGTTAGTATTATAGGCATTGACTGCTAGACTGGTTGCTTGTTGTTGTTGCTGTAGTTGCTGTTGTGCTGGGGATCAAACCTAGGAACTCAACTAATCTTACATGTTAGGAATCACTACAACCAACATACAACTTAACCAGTCTGTTTCTATTCCTAAAACCAAATTTTAACCTTTGATTAATTTCAAAATTAAAAAAACACCACTTCTTTCCTGAATAACAAAAAAAAATGTAGAAGGCATCTACACTGGGGTGGACATGGGCTCTATAATGACTGAGGCCACAAACTGTAACATCTATTCTCATAGACTCATCTACAGAGTCTTGATCCTTCATTTCATGTTTTCAGCAAGTGCTTTGATCAGGCTGTTTGCCACTTGACCAGGCTCCCTTATGCCGCAAATTTGGATTTCTTTCAGGATGCTTTTATATAAACAAGATACTCTGTCAATTGTCTTTCTTTCAATGGACCATCTTTGTGTGCATGTCCTGTCACAGCTATTGCTGGGTAATTGAGAGACTGAGTCTGTCTTGTCCAAGGACAGTGTCCCAGCGATAATCCTAAATACCAGAAGTGAGGAGCTTCTCTGAATCCCACTAACCCTGTGAGCCTACTTACAGATCAGCTTCCAGAATGAAGAGTAAATAGTAATATTTAAACCACAATTGTTCAAATAGATCAAAATATGGGTGATTGTGCCCAGGAACACAGATTTAGGTCACCTCAAATTTCACTGTAGAACTTTTAAGCAATTTTTGCAGGAACAAAACAAAGAAAGCCATAAGTCAAGACAGTCACATTGCATTGGTAGAAACACAGAAGAGGTGGGTTACAACACAGTAGAGAATTCTGGTAGAGGCTTCAGATGCCATCTGATGACACCTTGGTATCTTGGTTAGTGGAAGCTAATGGTCTGCTAAGTTAATACATTCTAAGGGACACTAATATTCTGCTTGTACATTCAAATTATCTATCTAATTCTCACAAAACTGTTATGTCAAGTACAGAGGAAAGCAATATATGGCTATTAAGAGGGCTGAATATGGCCCAAGATAATTTGACTTTGGACTTGCTACATGTCAAACACTCCAATTTAATAAATTTCAAAAAGTTAATAATAATCACAAAAGGTACAGTTTGAAGGTTCAGCTTCTTTATGGGAACTTTTGTTCATAAAAGCAAGTGCTATGTGGCATTGAATACAAATCCTTCCCTAGTCTCTCTAGAAGGGCAACATGGTGACCTGTTGTAGGGCCATCAGGGAACTGGAAATATCTTTACTATAACATCTTTGAAATATTGAAGCTGGGCTAGGGCAAAGATTCAAACTCCTCAGAGTTTTGGTGGGCTCGGGTGCACAAATTACCCAGGTAAAGGTTTCTGATGATAAACTCCATGTGTTCTCTCTAATGGTTCCTCCTACCACATTATCTCCAGAACTGAAGACATCAGATACTGCTGAAATCCTTGTAGCTGTGTTCCTTGGACCCAAAATGCTACTGGTAATCGGTGCCTCTGCCATCTACATGTACAAGAAGCAGAAGGCCTGACTGTAAGTTAGGAGGGATGGAGGGGTGTTAGTTACTATCTCTTGATGTGACAACATAGCACGATGAAAATAACTTATAGAATAAAGGGTTTCTATGGTCTTACTATTCCAGCGGCATAAGTCCATCAAGCCTGAGAAGCTTGGAAGACAGATCAGGGAGCTAAGAGCTCACATCCTCAGTGGAGAGCATGAAAAATAGAAAATAGACTAGAAGTGTGACAAGTCTTTTTAATATCACAGCTCACCTCCTTAACATACTTTCTCTGGAAGGGCTGCACTGCCTAAACCTCACCAAAAAGTAACACTGACTATATATATATATATATATATATATATATATATATATATATATATATATATATATATATAGAGAGAGAGAGAGAGAGAGAGAGAGAGAGAGAGAGAGAGAGATTGTTTCTTTTTTTGAGGGAAAGAAATTTTTAACAACATATTTACTAATAGTACATTTTAAACTCCCCTGTGTGCTAGATTATATTCCAATAGATTTATTTGCATGACTTCTTTTAATTTGTATTATTCTGCTATTTTCCCTGAATGGTAACCTTGAAGTTAGATATATGTCCTTTACTATCTATCTCAAGCTCAAAGGCACTTGGCTTTGAAATATAGTTTATATTTTATTATTTTTAATTGGACTACATATATATTCCCTACTTCCTTTCCTTCCTCCTCTCTTGTTGCATAAGGAAAGGCGGGCTGCTTCCCACCACCCGGCTAGCTTTACCCAAAATAATTATACGGAAATTGTATTCTTTTAAATACTGCCTAGCCCATTAGTTCAGTCCCTTATTGGCTAGCTCTTACATCTTTATTAACCCATTTTTAATAATCCATGTAGCACCATGATATCATGGCTTACCGGGAAAGATTCAGCATGTCTGATCTGGTGTCTTCCTCATTGCCTTCTTCCCAGCATTCTGTTCTGTCTATTCTGCCTATCTATACTGCTGCCCTATCAAAAGCCAAGGCAGTTTCTTTAATAACCAATGAAAGTAACACATAGACAGATGACCCTCCTACATCACTCTCTCCCCTTCTGTTCTCTCCTTCTGACCCCCATACTCCCAGTTGACTTAGGAGATCTTGTCTTTTTCTCCTTCCTAGTCAGATCCATTTATTTCTCCCTTAGGTTTTCCTTCAAGGTTGGGGATTGTAGGCTGGTTATTCTTTGTTTTATGTCTAAAAGCAACTCATGAGTGAGTATATATTATAACTATCTTTCTGGGTATGGATTACCTTACTCAGTATGTTTTTTTTTTCTAGTTCCATTCATTTTTCTGAAAAGTTCAAGATGGGACTTTCTTTTACCACTGAGTAGTTTTCTATTGCGTAAATGTATCCTTATCCATTCTTCAGTTGAGGAGCATTGAGACTGTTTTCAGGTCTGGACATAATGAATAATGTTGCTATAAACATGGTTGAGCAAATGTCCTTGTGGTTTGATTGAGCATCCTTTGGGTATATGCCTAAGAGTGGTATTTCTGGGTCTTGAAATACAATGATTCCTAATTTTCTGAGAAATTGCCATACTGATTTCCAAACTGATTGTACCAATTTGTACTCCTAGCATCAATGGAGGAGTGTTCCCCGTACTCCACATCCTCTCCAGCATAAGTTGTCATCAGCATTTTTGATGTTGGCCATTCTTTCAGGTGTAAGATGGTATCTCAGAGTTGTTTTGATTTGCATTTCTTTGATGACTAAGGATGTTGATATTTCCTTAAATGTCTTTCAGTCATTTGAGATTGCTCTGTTGGGAGTTCTCTGTTTAGGTCTGTACCCTATTTTTTTTAATTGGATTTTTTGTTCTTTTGATATCTAGTCTCTTGAGTTCTTTGTGTATTTTGGAGATCAGCCGTCTGTCTGATGTGGGGTTAGTGAATATCTTTTTCCATTCTGTAGGCTACCGTTTTGTCTTATTGACCATGTACAGAAGCTTTTCGGTTTCAAGAGGTCCCATTTATTAATTGTTTCTCTGTATGTCTGTGCTTCTGGGGTTATATTGAAAAAGTGGTTTTCTGTGCCTATGTGTTCAAGGTTACTTCCCACTTTCTCTTCTATAAGGTTCACTGTGGCTGGCTTTATGTTGAGGTCTTTGATCCCTTTGGACTTGAGTCAATATCCAGCTATATCAGCACCATTTGTTGAAGATGCTTTCTTTTTTCCATCATATAATTTTAGCTTCTTTGTCAAAAATCGTATGTTCACAGGTACATAGATTGATTTCCAGGCCTTCAATTTGATTCCATTGATCCTCCTGTCTGTCTTTCTGCCAATATCAAGTGGTTTTCATTACTGTAGCTCTATACTAAAGTTTTAAGTCAGTGATGGTGATGCCTCCAGAAGTTACTTTATTATACTGAATTGTTTTGGCTATCCTGGGTTTTTGTTTTTCTATATGAAGTAGAGTAATGTTTTTGAGGCATGAAGTTCTGGTCATACAGGTCTTTCACTTGTTTTGTTAAAGTTACCCCAAGATATTTTATGTCATTTGTAGCTATTGTAAAAGATTATGTTTCTTGGGGGCTGGAGAGATAGTGTAGCAGTTAAAAGCACTGGCTGCTCTTCCAGAGGATCTGAGTTCTATTCCCAGTACCCACATAGTGGCTCACAACCATCTGTAATGAGATCTGGCACCCTCTGCTGACCTGCAGGTGTTCATGCAATGTACTTGTACATAAAATATAAATAAATAACATCTAAAAACAGTTGATGTTTCTCTGATTTCTCTCTCAGACCACTTATTATCTATATATAGGGGGGCTACTAATTTTTTTGAATTAATCTTATATCCTGCTACATTACTGAAGGTGTTTATCAATTGTAGGAGTTTTCTGGTGTTATTTTTGAGGTCACTTCTGTATAATATCATCAGCAAACAATGAAAGTTTGACTTTTCTTTTCCAATTTGAACTCCCTTGATCTTCAATTTTTGTCTTATTGCTCTAGCTATAAGCTATCACCTCAAGCACTATACTGAATAGATATGGAGAGTGTTCTTTCTTGTTCCTGATTTCAGTAGGATTACTTTGAGTTTCTCGCCATTTAGTTTGAGGTTGGCTGTTGATTTTCTGTATATTGCCTTTATTATGTTTAGGTATGTTCCTTGCATCCCTTTTTGTATTTCCTTCTAGTACATTTTATAAGGCTGGATTATGGATAGGTATTGACTAAATCTGGTCTCATCATGGAATATATTGTTTTCTCCATCTATGTTGAGTGAAAGCTTTGCTGGGTATAGTAGTCTGTATGGCATCCATGGTCTCTTAGCCTAACCTTATGAGTTCCATTGTTTCTACTGAGTATTTGGGTGTAATTCTGATAGGTCTGCCTTTATATGTTACTTGTTTTTTTCTTTGTAGCTCTTAATAGTCTTTCTTTATTCTGTACTTTTTAGTGTTTTGATATGACGTGAGGGGACATTCTTTTATGGTTCAGTCTATTTGGTATTCTTTAAACTTCTTGCATTTTCATAGGTATGACTTTTTTAGGTTAGGAAAGCATTCTCCTATGACTTTGTTGAATATATTTTCTGTGCCTTTGAGCTAAATTTTCTTCAATTCCTATTATTTTTAGGCTTGGTTTTTTTTTGGTGTCCCATATTTCCTGGTATTTTGTCTTAAGAATTTGTTGGATTTAGCATTTTCCTTGTATGATGTATCTGTTTCCTCTATCATGCCTTCAAGGCCTAAGATTCTCTCTTCTATCTCTTGCATTCTGTTGTTCATGCTTACATTTGTAGTTCCTGATTGTTTACTCAGATTTTCTATCTCCATATTTCCTTTGGTTTGTGTTGATTTTTTATTGACTCTATTTCAGTTTTCAAGTTGGGAACTATTTCTTTCACTTGTTTGATGGCTTTTTCTTGGTTTTCTTTAAGGAATTCATTGATTTCTTCCAATTTTTTGTTTGTGTTTTCCTCCATTTCTTTAAGTTAATTTTTATTTCCTATTTAAAGACCAATCATCTTTATAAAGTTACTTTTAAGGTTATTTTCTTCTGCTTTACCTGCATTGGGATGTTCAGGCCTTGCTGTTGTAGAACCACTAGTGTCCGGTGGTGCTGTCTTGCTGTTTATGTTGTTGAGTGTATTCTAACCCTGTTGTCTACACATCTCTTCCTCCAATCAGAATAGGCAGAGTCTGTGTTTCAGGGGGTCCATTTTCTCCAACTGCTGTAGTTGGGGGCTGTGGCTCTGTTGATTGATTCTTCAGGTGTGGGCAGAGGAGAGCCTTTTGGTGACTGCTCCCCTAGGTGCTTATGGGCCCAAGGCTCAGATGATCATACATCCTGGTGTTGGCAGGGTTGAAGCTGAAGCTCCAGTCATCAGATAATGTCTGGAGGCCACTGCTATCATTATGACCTGCTACATTGCTGCTCCTACTTTTCTTCCCAGTGGTCTGTCCCAATAACACCACTATGCTCATGCTTCTCCCCAGCAGCCTAACACAGTCTGGCCCTTCATGCTGATGCTTATGCTTCTCCCAGCAGCCTGGCCTGGTCTTCTGTGCTACTGCTCATGTTTCTTCTCCCAGCTGTCTGACCTAGACTGGTCTGTCACATTGCTGCTTACACTTCTCCTCCCAGCAGCCTAGCCTGGATCAGCTAGCTGTTTCTTACGCCTCTCCTTCCTGTGGTCTGGCCTTGTCCAGCCTGTCTCATTCCTGCTTAAGCATTTCCTCTCAACAGGCTGATGTGGCCACCCTCACTACTGCTCACCTTCTCCTCCCAGTGTTCTGTGAGAATATTTCTTATTTAAAGCACCAGGGGAACATCAGTCTATGAACTAACACAGAAGAGGCAGGATAGGAGGAAGGCCAAAACATTTGAAAACAGATTTAGGATCTGTGCTAATGAACTGTTGTTGAGGATTCTCAGGAAACTCTTACAACCCTATGAGACATTCCAAGTAAGGGTTCATTCACGGTCAGTATTTGACCCCCCCCCAAAAGGAGTCATCGACCACCAGGTTGAGAATCACTGCTCTAAACTGTTATAAATAAAAAGATGAATAAATAAACACCACTTAAAAATGGAATGAAATTCAAAACCTGGGAAACATTGAAAAATAGAAACAAAGTGATTATGACAGTCATGCCACTGAAGAAAATGAAATCTAAAAAATGATAACCAATAATTGACTTCTTAAAATGATAAAAATAATTGAACACTCAGTTATACTGACTTTGAAACAGAGTAGGCACTTCCTTGGTAGGGAGAATGCCATTAGTAAGAGAACCATGACTTTGTTCCATGTAAATTGTTAGCTGCTGAGTGCTGCATGCTGAAACATTGAATCACAGTCAATAGCATGTGTCTCAAACATCTGAGCTGACTTCACTGTGTCAACCAGGATTGAACATATCTGCATGGGAGAGTTCACTAATTCGAAACTAAATATGTAGTAGTTCAAGCTATCCTCCCTAAACTGTACACCCACTGGTGTCTGTCTTCATTCATATGCAAGGAATTAAGGTATGATGGAAAATTACACAGAAAGTCACAAACTGTGCCCAACCAGGTCCCTCTTTATAATGGATACCCCTGAAGTTCAGTCCCTTAAACTTCATTCTGTGATCTAGTTATTGTCCACTCTTTCCCCCTCTTCCAGTGTACACAGTATACTGTTCCTACTCTTCTGGTCTGAAGGGAGAAGCCATGTTCCACACAAATCCTTTTATTGTTATTGCAATGGACACCCCAAGATATGACTAAAACTGATAATTTTAGAACTCTGTGGTGCAGCATACTTGTAATGCAAAAATTTATGGTGGTTAGCCAAGAGGATAGCAAGGGTAATGTTTTGTGGAGCTACAGACAGGATTCAAATCCACCTTAATCAGTCTAGGGGACATTGACTGTAAACTGCTTTTCTAAAAACTGAAAAATGCAGCTGTTCTAGAATTATTATACTTTCATGGGACACAGGTTGTGACCCTGTAATGGCCCCTTAAGTAGCATGTTAGAGGTTTTTGACTGGGGAGTGGGTCTTTTGGCTGGTTGTAAATCATGGTTCTCTCATTTGTTATAGGAATGTACCTTAATGGCTTATTAATCCTGGTGAACAAACATTTGCATCTCATGATACTAATATCTAACAGGCACGATTAGCATACTAATCTTTGGGGAATTTGGGATGCAGTCCTCCCTTATTTAAATTCTATTTTGTGTGACTTAATGTCTCCTAAGAACTGGTAAATTCTTATACCATTAATTCAATTATCAATTATACTTCAGTTTAGCAGTGGAGTGCTACTCTACACAGGAGAAACCATTTATGAGCTCCACACTTAACTACAGATGGATCCTAAACCTAAATGTTAAAAGTGCAGAACTTCTGAAGATACTGGAGAGACAAGCAGTCTCTGAGTTTGGCAAATTTGGTGATAACTCTCCACATGTGACAATATAAGCAATAAAGGCACCACCATTTGCGGCTCCCAACACTCTGGTCTGTGCAGACACAGCCCAGGCAGTGAAGTTATCCAGAGACTGCCAGCAGGGTGTTGAAAGGATCACTTAGAACTACTTAGGATGAGGCAGGAACACACTTAACTCTGTATTCGTCCACTGGCTCCCACCCACTCAGGAGAGGACGCACCACACCATCCACGAGCCACAGCAGGAAGATCCACCTAGTTTGAAAACAGCATCCCCTTAATCGCCAAGCCCAGCCACTCCTCTGCACGTGGGGAGAGCAGCCCCATGCACCGAGGCCGGCCACTCCTACCCACCTGGAGACATTGGCCCCTTACTTACCTTGGCCCACCACTCCTCCAATCTGTGGAGAGCAACCACTCAATCACCACAGTGCAGCTGCCTAGCTGAAAAACTCTCCCCACAAGGGAGCCCAAGGTGCAGTGCATGAGAGAGACTGTGATTTCTTCAGGAAGTGCTAAACCAGAATCCCTGCTCCCAGAAAAACCCTTCCATTTGACTAGTGGAGGCTCTGATTGGTTAGTGATGTCTGAGTGTCAGAACCAGGTGAGCAGAAGGGATACAGCACAGCATTCCCTGGCTGCTAATCTAAAGACAGACTATCCCAGATTGGCTGGAGATCTAAGTCAAAATCAACAGCAAGTCTCTTGCTAATGTAAATCAATGGGTTCGGTTTTAAAAGGATGTATACAAATTCAGAAAGAGGCTAATCAGACAATGTTGCACAAAAGGAACATTGGGTAAATCAAGAACACTATAAACAAAGTCCACAGTGGTGTTGGAACTGATAACCACAGTTTTCACCCTTATGTGAAATCTGAAACAACCCTTTTCCAAAGGCCCTGGCCCCACATCTTTACCAGCTCTCCCAAGCATATTCCTGAGATTAGAGACAGAGCTCTGTTGTTGCTTTACACATCAGGGCTTTAGAGAAACCTCCCAAAGACTAGGCAGGTTGCCAAAGTCAGAGAGGCCTAGTTTCAAGTATTTTCTAAAAGTTCTGCACTTAGCATTTGACATTTAGGTGTAAGGTCCATTTGGAGTTAATTTGTGAAAGTTGAAAATGGGTCTCATGTACTGTGTAATACACTACGAAGTCGCAATGCAGAAAAGTAGAATTGGTGATATAAAGGATTGACCAATGCATAGAAGAGAGTAAGCCACACAAAATAGAATTTAACTCAGGGAGGGCTGCCTCTGAAGTACCCCCAAAGACAAGTACTATTTTAATCAGGACTATTAGAAATTTGGATGCTAAAATGTAAATGTTTATTTACCTTTCATGTATACATGTCTGTAGTGAAAAGAGCAAATGAGCTGCTCACCCATAGAAAGGATAGAGAGTCTGCCTGTGTAACTCTCTAGAGTAAGCTGGGGCATCATAGTTTTAAGAGAGAATTCTGAGTTGTGTTGGACTGGATGCTGTAAGCATTAATTCCATGATATTTTGTTATGTATTTGCTGTTTCTTGGTATCAACTACATACTTACATTAAAATACAAAAGCATGATTATAGTAGCAATGCCATGATCATATGAATAATGTCTTGTTTTTTATCTAAGGTTTAGTTGAACAGTTTGTACTTAGAAAATACTAATTTATTACATTATCATATACAGTTTCTATTCAGCTTTCTTTTATTTGTTGTTGCTCAGCACTATCTTAGGACAAACAATTGGTATCTTCCTATGTTCAGCTGTTCCTACTTACAAAGGTTGACCACCGCCAGGTTTGCTGACTGTTAGTAGTCCATCATGAAAGAAAGTATCCCCTCCATCTAAGTACACAGCCTCTTTTCCAGGCAACTATATGCAATTCAGCCCTCATGATATGTGACATTGTGGTTTTAGGAATGAGCTAAAGTACATAGCCTGGGAAAGACTTGGGAGGATGTATATTCTGTGTATGCACCTATGAGAAAGCCATCTTTAAAAGTGGGAATTAACCTTGAGTGCTATCAGGATTACTTCCTATGTTCACTGAGAAATGTATTGTAATGGAGAGTATATGGGCAGTGGAAGTGTAGAGAAAAGGTAAGCTCCACATTTGCAGCTATGAAAGAGCCATTGTACATACTAGATGGAGACATGCCTGTGTGGCTGATTTTGGGTATCTTAGACCTTCTTTTGCTGTGAAGAGACACCATGACCACAGCAACACTTATAAAGGAAATCATTTGATTGAGGCTGACTTATACTTTCAGAAGATTTAGTCCATTATCATCATGGCAGAAAGCATGATGGATGCAAGTAGAAATGGTGCTAGAGAAAGAGCTGAGAGTTCTACATCCAGATCAGCAGGCAGCAGAAAGTGACTACGTCATACTTCAACAAGGCCACACCTCCTAATAATGCCACTCTCCATGGGACTTTGGGGGCCATTTTGATTCAAACAACCACAGAATCAAGCCCCTTGTAAATACCTTTTCAACCATGCTCAATAAGTAAGCTCAATAAACTCACTGGTTCCTCAGGATGGACTTTGGTGAAATTGTACTTTGTATCTTCAGTGGGACTTATGGTTATAGGATAGAAATTGCTTCCTCCCCCTTCACAGGGGAGAAAATTCTAACAACAGATCATAAACATATTTATTAATGATCCTACTTCTCAGGGTATTACAAAAAGGAAGCAGTACATAAAAAGAACATGTTAGAATGACATAAATGTGTAAATGACCATAGTAAAAAAGAACTTAGATATAGGAACATGATTATGACTGAATTGCTCCAGGATAAAGAAGACTGGAAAGGTTTTACAAGCTATGAAGGTCTGAGTAAGTTGTTTAAGGTACATAAGTGCCTGCGCTACCGTCTCGCCAGCAAGAACGATGCGGCACACTTAAGATCCTTCTGCAGAAAAGCTTTAATGCGTCTTGAGAGAGAGAGCATAAGCTTACAAAGCGGAGACCCAGAATGAGGGGAACCCATCCCTTATATAGGAAACAGCCCTCGCTTCGGACGTCTCACTCTTGGATTGGTCTGCTGAACATCAACCCAGATGACGCCTCAGGAGAAGGCAGGGACGCAGCAGTGGAAAGTTACCAAGCACATGTGCATTATAGTCCCACTGTCTCTGCCTCCCCAATGCTGGGACCAAAGGCATGTGCTACAACACCTTGAACTCACAGAGATCTGTCTCTGCCTCCCAGGCATTGGGATTAAAGGTGTGTACTGCCACACCTTGAGGTCACAGAGGTCAATCTGCCTCTGCCTCTCAGGCATTGGGATTAAAGGCGTGTACTACCACACTTTGAGGTCACAGAGGTCAATCTCTACCTCTGTCCCTTAAAGTAATGGAGAAAATGGTTGTGGCCCTCCACACCTAAGGATGAGATTTAGAGATTATATATTTATTAAACTTTGCAAGGTCAGATTCCAGCTATTTCAAGGACTGGCTAAAAGGTCTGTCAAAAAAAGTTTACTGAGTTGTACCTGACTATTGAAGTATTATAAAGTAATAAAAGCACAAAACTAGTATAAAACTGATCATCTAGGTGTTTAATAATCATTCTTAGAGGCTATTCTAATGTCATTGGAGGGACCAAAAGGCAGAATATTTCTCTCATTTCTATACAAGGTCAGTGAGGTCCCTAGGAACAAAGACTATTTATTGATCATTTATTGTGCTGTTCATGGAGGCCCAATCAATGAATTGGAATGTAGGAAGCCACCTGGAGGCACAGGTGGTCCTGCAGTTTGGAGGTATACAAGTCCATACCTGGCTTAGCCACGTGGGGCTGAGCACCCTTGCCTGCACATGCTCAGATCAGCAAATGGCATCAACCAATCAGCATTCAAGCCTCTCCACCGTTTAAAAGCAGCTGCCTCTGGGCTCTACTTGCTCTCTCTAAGCTTTCTCTTGTCCCTGCTCTATCTTCCCTTCCCCCAATTTTCCTCAATCGAATGCTCTGAATAAAGACGTGACCAGGGAAGGAATTCTCGTTTTTAGTGGCGTTCATTCCTGCTGGACAGGATGCGCGTCGCAACTGGTGCTCGAAACCCCGGGACGCCGAGGGACCCTGACAACTACGCCGGGGGACCCTGAGAAGGAAGCGCCCAGCAACTGGTGCTGAAAGCCTGGGAGAAAAAGCCGAGATCAGACACCGGACAGAGAGCCGTGAATTTCAGAACTCTGCCACGTGGAGCGGTGAGTGACGTCAGTTAAATCCTCCAGAAAGGGGAGGAAAAAGAATGGAAAAAGTATAGGCCTAAAAAGAAAAGAAAATAGAAAGAATCAAAGTTAAGGTATCTGAAAGAAGGTACAGAAAGCAACGGGGAAGAAAAAACCCCTCAAGTTCAGTGCAGGTGGAGCTGAGAAAAAGCGAGGTTTACGTTTGGGAGATCCGCGGCTTCCTCCGTTCGTACTCGCTGTTAGAGACTCTGGGCAACAGTCTCGTAGGGAGGAGGGCTTGATCATGTTTGAAGACTGCCTTCCCTGTTCTTAAAGAGCCACACAGTTTTTGAGGTGATTTTCGCCTAATTTTGTTAAGAGAGCTCAGTCTCTGGCTCTCACATACAGAAAACTTTAATTTTGATTGAGGAAGTAGCCGGCGTGGTGGCGCACGCCTTTAATCCCAGCACTTGAGCTCTGAGCACAAACTCTGAACCGCATTTCCATAGCAACATGGGCGGGCGGAGGAAGCTCATCGGCGGGGCCACGTGCTGAGTGCTCGTCACTCCCCGGCCCCTGGGAAGGTCTGAGACTGGAGCCCCCGCAGCCCTAACCGGGCCCTCCGCGTGCGGGCAGACCGGGCAGGAGAGGCCCCCCCACGGGTGGGCGGATGCCCCCCCTCGCCGGAGCTTGGAAAAGACTCACGGCCGGCGGTGCGAGTTCATTGCCTGAGGTGAGGCAGGGTGCACAGTTCGCAGGTACAGGATAAACGGCGAGCCCGCGCACGGCCCGGGGTGGGGCCATGCCTTTGTTTGGGCCACAATGGGCCACAATGGGCCGTGCCTCAGCCGCGGCCGCCAAGAATTCAGTCAGATAAAAACATTTGTCGCCAAAAATTCAGTCAGATTCCCCAAAAAATGCACATCGTCCCGCCTTCAGCAGGAAGTAGTCAGATCGATTGTCGACGCCCATTTTCCCTCAAAGAACTGGTCGTAATTATCATAATAAAGGCGTGTCAACCTGGTTACCGATATCCTAGGTAACAAAGGCGGACCTATTGCCTCAAGCAACGGGTGGAATAAACAATGCTACCTAGAGGTTTTTTTTTTCATCTGAATAGAGCTGGAGAGATGGCTTAATGGTTAAGAATGCTGCCTGTTCTTCCAGGGGTCATGAGTTCAATTCCCAGTGACAACTGTTTTAGTTTTAGACAATAGAGGGGGACTACCAGTGATAGCTTCCCCCAGAGAAAGGATTTCTCTTGCATTCTTTACATTTAATTTTTAATTCAAAATTTTGCTGGAAAAACAACAACAGACAGAGACGCTCTGTTTGAAAGCAATTCCGTCTAATTCTAAGGCCTGCTTTAATGGCACAGGCAAACAAGATTTGCTCTTTGAAACGGAGACCTGCAAGTCTCTAAGTTCAAAACCAGCCTACTTCCAGTACTGATTGTGCTGAATTTTTACACTGAGAGTTTTTAATACTCTTAAATGTTAATTTGGGAGGAGAGTTTTGTTTATGTTTTTCTAGGAATGCTGACATACATCTGGATGCCAGCAAGACTGACAAGAGAAATAAAGAAGAAAGATGACCCAGTGAATGCTGAGTGTCCTGCTGTGGAAGATTCGTGTGGAGACAGCAGAGATGACCTTCTGGGTGGTGTCAAGAGCAGCTGTTTCACACCATCGACTTGAGCAGCACCCTGTACAACCTCTTTTCTCTTAACAATTTTCTGACTGACTCTATTCTGCCTTTTCCTTCCTTAGGAATGGGTAGGAGCAGAGATATTCTTGGCATGCTGTGTCTAGGTGGAAGTGCTGTATGTCTTTGACTGGTGTGCTACCTGCTAGCCCAAGTGAGGAGGGACAAGGTCTTTGTGGCACAGGCCTTGGCAGCCTTGGTATGTGTATCCTCACCCCAAGTTTGGCTCTCAGCCTCAAAAGAGCTCATAGGCAATTAGCCATGCATAGCCTTTGCACCCTCTAGGGACCAGATAGTCCCACGACATAGAGGAAGGTATGCATAGGCGGAAGGTGTGCAGACACAGCCCTAGCACTCCCAGGGTAGTTGTCCCATTGCACGGGAAGGGTGTGTCTTGTTTTTCTTTTCTTTAATCAGTCCACACATCATGAGGTGGGGACCAGATTGGAAAATAGTTTTGCCTTATTGCTTTTATTTACAGTAGAAGGGGGAGATGTAGGAAGCCACCTGGAGGCACAGGTGGTCCTGCAGTTTGGGGGTATACAAGTCCATACCTGGCTTAGCCACGTGGGGCTGAGCACCCTTGCCTGCACATGCTCAGATCAGCAAATGGCATCAACCAATCAGCATTCAAGCCTCTCCACCATTTAAAAGCAGCTGCCTCTGGGCTCTACTTGCTCTCTCTAAGCTTTCTCTTGTCCCTGCTCTATCTTCCCTTCCCCCAATTTTCCTCAATCGAATGCTCTGAATAAAGACGTGACCAGGGAAGGAATTCTCGTTTTTAGTGGCGTTCATTCCTGCTGGTCAGGATGCGCGTCGCATTGGAATCATTATCAAGTCTACAAAAGGAGGTTCAATGTGGGAAAGATTTCTTCAATGCTTCAAAGGAAGCCACAGTACATAAAGCAAAACTTTTAACTTATCCTCACATTGATGGACAACTGATAATAGAGAGACTTGAAGAATCTGAGATTCCTTCCAAGGACAAGTGACCTCTAAAGACTAGATACTCAAATGGCCTTGACAACACAGAAGGAAAGATTAATTCTGGTAACCTGCATTGTTCAGTACTGAAGGAGAAAATTTAATCAAAGGATTAGAGGATTAGTAACAACACAAGGGTTCACACTCTATAGGCATTAGATGTAAGTCTACATAAGATGTTATTTAGATAACAAATCTCACTAATATCTTCCTCTTGATAAAAACAAATGTTATCCAGATGTGAGACATCAGACCTTGGAACACCTTCCCACTGCAAAGGACAGGCCATTTCTTGTTTTAACATTCAAATGAAATGATGCTAAATACCTTTTCTCTCTCTATTCAGAAGCTACATGGGAAGGGCATCATGCTGACCTTTGCCTGATAAAACAGCTATAAAACGGTGTGAAAGTTGGTTGTGGGTTCATCACTCTGGAGACCAACTGTAGAGGTTAAAGGGAAACAACTAAGAGATGGGGACTATTGTGAGCTAATCAAGAATGTGTTATGGACTTTTAATATTTTAGTTCTTCCCAGACAACAGTAAAGGAATTCCTTTTCTGTCTACATCTGAGAATTTGGTCTTTATAATAATCCTTCTGTAAGGTTATCACAATACTGCCACCTGATAACCCAAATTCAGGTAGGAAAACCAGATCAGTCACTGCCCCAATACTGCAATGATAGTGTTACCTGTTCAGAGAAAGGTGGGATAAGCACTGGAGGTAGAAATCAACCAGACAATTTAGGGTAAAAAAATTAAAAATCTACTTCCCACTGGTGTTCCTGATTGCTAGACTTGCCCAGAGTTCTTCAATAGCTAGTATTACCCAGATGAGCTGCAAGATAGTAGCAGGTCCCCTACAGGACTAAGCCAGCACAGCCCTTCCCAGCTTTGCCATTCCACCTTAGGGGAAGACAGGGCCCTAGTCTTGTATTTTAGTAGAAAGTCTTCCAGTCTCTCAGAATACTTCCTGTTCCTCTTCCAAGATACAGGTTCCCTTGTGTATGTATTCCATTACAGAGTCACTGACCAGTGTAACCAACCGTTCCCTCAGAGCTAAGAAGTCCTGAAGCCAAACAAAGGTCACATTAAAACAGTAACTCTTGTTAAATCAAAATGAGGCCATGAATTAGAAAACAATGAAGTGTCTATAGAAGGGCTTAGAGGCAAGAAAGAGATGATGGAAATGATGTAACTATAATCCACAAAATTATTCTAGAAAAATTATTCATAAAATGGCTTTATGATCATGTGCTACAGAGACTAGGGATTTGTATTAGAGAGCACAAAATATTAGTCACACATTTTATCTCGGGCTGTGCATCTTAAATATGTAAAATAACAGTTCTCTTAAGCAGGGCCACACCATTTTATTCAGTTCTATTTTGGGCAAACTAGTGTAACTATTGTAAATTGGTTTCATGATAAGTTATGTTCTTTATCCAGATTCTTGATTCCTTGCTCTCTGGATTCAAGAAATGGCCAGTCAGAACATTTCATAATCATCTAAAATTGATTACCTCACTACTTATTTCTAATGTAAGCTATGGTCTATAGGGGGGAAACTTGCATGCTCCTTCTTGGCCACCCCTTTCTGTGCTGGGACTACACCTGCTTTACAGTTTGTCAGTCAGAGGACACTCATTTACTCATCTATTTTCCTTCTCACTGAACAGTTAAGGTCCAGTCTTGAAACAGTTGCAGGACTTGCTTTCTGGGCAGCAGAAGCAGGATTAGGTGTTCAAAGCAATTTTCAACTCTATAGTGTGAGATAAGCCTCAGCTACCAAAGACAGAAATGATCAACAGCATTTGAGGAAAATGGAAAGAAATTCTTAATGACTGGAAACAATAGGGAATAGAAACAGATTAGAGCAGTGATGCATATAAAGTAAATAAAATTTAAAAAGTGAAAACAGGAATTATCTTTTGGTGTAGGTGGGTCTTGTTTTTATGTATTGCTTTCATCGGCTAATTAATAAAGAAACTGCTTGCTTGGCCTGATAGGTCAGAACATAGGTGGGTGGAGTAGACAGAACAGAATGCTGGGAAGAAGGCAGTGAGGTAGTCGCTATGACTCTCCTCTCTGAGACAGCTGCAGGTAAGAATCCTCCTGGTAAGCCACCACCTCGTGATGCTACACAGATTATTAGAAATGGGTTAGATCAATATATATGAGTTAGCCAATAAGAGGCTACAGATAATGGGCCAGGCAGTGTTTAAAAGAATACAGTTTCAGTGTAATTATTTCAGGTAAAGCTAGCTAGGCAGGTGGCAGGAAGCAGCCTGCCACTCCTTTTACAATCTTTTTTAAAAAAACATAAATATAATTTTTAAAAACACACAGTTATACTGACTTTGAAAAAGAGAAAAACATTCCCTGGTAGAGAGATTGACATTAAAAAGATATTACTTCACCATGCCCCTATGAGCAATGTCAGCTGCTGAGACCTGTGACCTAAAACACACAGCTACAGCTAATGGATATAATGACAGGCAGGATTGAACATATAAGTATAGAAAAGTTCCCTTGTTAGAAATTTAATATTTATTGACTCAAGCTAACCTTCCCAAATTGTACACCTCAAATCTATTCTGCCTTCATTCACATGACATAGATTAACACATGCTAGGAAGTTACAAAATCACTGATCCTGTCACATTTAGATGCTATTTCATAATGGTGACTCCAGAAGCTATTTGCTTACTGACAGTGTATGCAGTAAACTATTCCTCCTCTTCTGGTCTGAAGGTGGAAGACATGCTCCACATACAAATCCTTTTTCTGTTAATGAAATAGACATTTGACTATATGACTCCAATTTTTAATTTTAGAGCTCAGTGGTGGTTGAGTTCTTTAATCTAAGAATTTAGTTTAATCAAAAGGGAAACAAGGTCATTGCTCTGGGGAGCAATGGCATGGGATCAAGGCTACCTTATCCAACATACAAAAGTTTGTCTCAGAAACATTTTTCTACAGTGCTGGAGGTACTGCTATTCTAGAATTAATATGACTTCCCAGGAATAAATCATTCGCACACTTAAAGTTTAATAGACATGAATTCCTTTAATAACAGTATGCATTCGATGGTGGTGACAACCTGGCCCAGATTTTGCATTCCACATATACTGTCATCCTTAAGTCTTTTTTTTAGGTTCAGGCCTGAGTTTATACATTGAACAGTTTAAATAGGGACAGCAGGATCCAAGTCTAGCCACTTAGGCAGATGGAGATTTACAGATCAAAACTAGTTTTTAGATTATGCATTATGATTGAAATAAAAATATATCAGTACCTTATTGGAGATAAACTCATATTTGTGGCTATAGTTAACAGTCAACCATCTTTAAACGACTTTTATTGTCAGTTCTCTCCTGATCATTCACTGTACTTTTCCCTCATTTTGTGGAGATTTTGGCTTGGAAAATTCTTTAAGCACCAAGTCTAAGTTAGTTTCTGATGTTATCAATCTTCTGAATCATCAAGGCTGAGGTAAAAATTAACTTAGAACAACCAATCACACCTTACTGCTATTAATGGCATTTTCATGGGGCTATGATAAAAAATAAATATATGAAATATTTTTTTCTTGAAGCTAAAGCCAACTGTGATGTCTAAAGTCTTTACAAAATCATTTTCAGATATAGAGTTTTCTTCTGTGTGAGTTTATCCCTAGTTCCTGACTTTGAATTGAAACACATAGGCTTTAAAACATTTAGAGCACTAGAAATATGGCTGGACAGTTAAGAAATGTACAATCCCAGGACCAAGGTCTAATTTTTGACAACTTCCTGTAACTTCTGCTAGAAAATCCAAGGGTCTAGCATTATCAGAAACCAGTATGCACATTCACATACCCACAGAAAAACACACTGATATCACATAATCACAATTAAAACAACTCTTTAAACATATTTTCACTCATGAATGTTTTTCTCTTATAAGAATTCATTCCTATAATACAGGTGTTAAGGTACCCAATGGCTTACAGAGTTTTTCTTCACCATGAAGCAATCAGGTAGGCTTGAAGTCTGAGAAATCAATCCTTCTAAGTTGATGGAATAAATCATTTGAGAAGACTTATAAAGTGAGTAAGGTTTCAGAGTCAGGTGTTTCTCTCATTGGCTCTGGATTCAGGAACAAAGTGTGTTTCTTTGTCTTGATTTTAGAGTCAAAATGTATTTCTTTGGCTCCAGTTTCAGAGTCAAAATCATGTACTTCACTGGCTCTGGTTTCAGGGTCCAGACGTGTTTTTTTGACTGGCCCATTTTCCCTACACATAGGGCTTCATAAATTCACAAATTCATTTTACCATGAGTTTTTAAGTACAAACAGTATAAAAAGGACATCATGATGCTTGAAAAGATTGCTAACACTGTCAAATTTATTTCTACAGAAGAAATAGTCTTGTGTTGTAGGCAGAGAATTCTTGTTCATTCCTAGCTGCCCAGACCAGAAATAATCACAAAGAATCTATATTAATTAAAACACTGCTTGGCCTAGAATTAGCTCAGAATTCTTATTAGCTAACTCTGACATCTTAAATTAACTCATTTCTATTATTTTGTATTTTACCACAAAATTTGTGATTTACCAGTAAGGGCATCTGTCTCCTTCAGCAAATACATAGAGTCTGACTCCACTTTCTTTTCTCCACTATCTCTGCTTGGAATTCCTGCCTTGTTCTATGATGCCCTGCCATAGGCCCAAAGCAGCTTCTTTATTAAACAATGGCAACAAAATACATTCATAGCATACAGAGGAGAATCCCAAATCATTATGTAGCTGATTATAAGCATTTTGGTTGAAGATCTTACCAAATACTTTATACTAAGAAGTCCTCAGAATCTTTTTCATGTAGTCAATGTCTATTGTAATATGCAAAGATTTTTACAGATTGTTGCACATAAAAGTTTTACTCCTATATAAAGTACAAAACTTTATCACACTGAATACATTTATAGGGTTTCTCTGCAGTATGATTTTTTTTCTCATGGTTTAAATTATTTATAAATGCAAATGCTTTACCACACTGATTCCATTCATAGAGTTTATCTCCAGTGTGTGATCTTTTATGCATTTGAAGAGAACTGTGAAGTGCAAAGCCTTTACCACACTCATTACATTCATAGGGTTTCTCTCCAGCATGTGTTAGTTCGTCTTTGAAGATGACTATGATAAACAAACACTTTACTACAGTAATTACATTGCTACACTAATGTAGAAACATTACTACATAATGTTTCTCTCCAGTATGTGTTTTTTCATGCCTGTGAAGATGACTGTGCCATACAAAGGCTTTAGCACATTGATTACATTCATAAGGTTTCTCTCCAGTATGGATTCTTTCATGACTTTGAAGATGACTGTGCTGTGCAAAGGCTTTACAACACAGATTACATTCATAGGGTTTCTCTCCAGTATGGGTTCTTTTATGTGTTTGGAGAGTACAGTGTAGTGCAAAGGCTTTACCACACTGATTACATTCATAGGGTTTCTCTCCAGTATGGGTTCTTTTATGACTTTGAAGATGACTGTACTGTGCGAAGGCCTTATCACACTGATTACATTCATAGGGTTTCTCTCCAGTATGGGTTCTTTTATGACTTTGAAGATGACTGTACTGTGCGAAGGCCTTATCACACTGATTACATTCATAGGGTTTCTCTCCAGTATGGGTTCTTTTATGTGTTTGGAGAGTACAGTGTAGTGCAAAGGCTTTACCACACTGATTACATTCATAGGGTTTCTCTCCAGTATGGGTTCTTTTATGACTTTGAAGATGACTGTACTGTGCGAAGGCCTTACCACACTGATTACATTCATAGGGTTTCTCTCCAGTATGGATTCTTTCATGACTTTGCAGATTACTGTAACATGCAAAGGCTTTACCACACTGATTACATTCATAGGGTTTCTCTCCAGTATGGGTTCTTTCATGACGTTGTAGATAACTGTGACATGCAAAGGCTTTACCACACTGATTACATTCATAGGGTTTCTCTCCAGTATGGGTTCCTTCATGCCTTTGTAGATGACTGTGATATGCAAAGACTTTACCACACTGATTACATTCATAGGGTTTCTCTCCAGTATGGGTTCTTTTATGACGTTGAAGATGACTGTGCTGTGCGAAGGCCTTACCACACTGATTACATTCATAGGGTTTCTCTCCAGTATGGGTTCTTTCATGCCTTTGTAGATGACTGTGCTGTGCGAAGGCTTTAGCACATTGGTTACATTCATAGGGCTTCTCTCCAGTATGAGTACTTTCATGCCTTTTAAGATCATTGTAATGTGCAAAAGTTTTACTACACCGATTACGTTCATAGGATTTATCTCCAGTGCATGTTCTTTTATGCATTTGAAGATGACTGTGATGTGAAAAGGCATTACCAAACTCATTTCCTTCATAGGGTTTTAATGTAGTATCTGTTTTTTCATGACTGTGAAGATGACGGTCACATACAAAGGTTTTAACACATTGAGTATATGCAGAACTTTTCTTTCTAGTTTGACTTTTTTCATGCCTACAATGATAATGGTACATGTGAAAGCATTACTACATTTAATACATTGTTGAATATTTTATCTGAATAAATTAATTTTACAATTTAGTCCTATTTTAAAGAGGAATTATATGTTAAGGCTTTATTACCATGTTTACAATCTGCTTTTTCCCCTTCATTAAGGCTTGCTTTTCATCTCTGAAGATAACTGATAACAGGCTTTAATACGTGGTTCACATTTACAGAATCTTTTTTTCAGTATGAGAATTTTCATGTATTTGAAGAGAACTGAAAAAATTCAGAGCTTTACCACTCTTTTTGTATTCATAACGTTTCCTATACTGCAAGTGATGCTACATTTGCTAAGTGAACTAGGACAAACAGAAGTATTTACACAGTTCTAGTACTCATGGTGCTTTTCTGAAACATGAGTTTGTTGATATATTAACAATGAGACTGGAAAACCAATTACTTGCATACGTGTATATCAAACTGAACAAGTATACTTAACATGGGGACTGTTACATATTTTCTATTTGTTCTGAGAGAGAGGTATGTTATATCTTTTCACATCCCTATGCTCATGTGGCTTGTATCCAGACTAATATATGATGTACCTAGTAAAGAATAACAAATATAAGGTTTCTACATTGAGTCCACCCAGTTTGACTTTCTGTCCTCATAGACTTGTGGTATATGGATTAAGGCAACTCCAAAACAGCTGCCCCTTGATTCCTAACCCTAAATGCCTGCTCACTAAACTTAACACAGTCACAAGTATATGGGTTAAACTACTTTTCTATATATTTTAACTATTTTTTCTATGGACTATTAGTGCAATAGATAGTTTTAGAGATCTACTTATCACCTATTCAACATGTATATCTTTTATAATATGAATAATATGAGATAAGTGGATTGACAATTTTACAGTATAGTTCTCATTGTATTATGATTCAAATGGTAATATAGGTTAAGACATTGTTTTCTTCTTTCTTAAAAGAATGGCTTACAAATGTAATTCACCTATCTGAAATTAAGGTATATGATTTTGTGTGAATTTAATAAACAGCAATGCATTTTATTGTTTACACTGTTGCTTTTCTTTAAAACATATAAGATTAATTATAAATTCTTCAGAGGTACATTTGTATCAGCTTATACATGAAAATTACCTGTCATGTCTTCTAGAATTTTGAAAATGTTCTTCAGTAGTATGGTCTTCCCAACTGTATCCTAAAATATAATGCCAGAAAGTGTATGTTTTATATTAAGAATTGTAAAAAAATTTAGTTACCATTTGAAGCAAACCTTACAACCATGCCTGATTGACTTGCCCCATTCTTCTTTCTCAATCATATTACAAAACAGCATCATTAGCCAATGAATAGTTGTCCCCTTATATGAAACATGAAAGATAATACAGCCTTACTTATAGTAGTGAGGTTTCTGTAGGTCTCTACCATCACATCTTTGTAGAGATTCTTCTGAGAAGGAGTCAGCAAAGTCCATTCTTCCCAACTGAAGTCGACATGCACGTCATCATAGGTCACTGAATTCTAAAATATTCCATACAGGTGTACAACAGAAAGTATGATTTTGACAACACTGTAAATTATACTTCCTTGACAGTATAGTCATATAATTCTGGTGCTCCCCATACTTATTCCATGACAAAGACATCATAATTTAATCACCAAGTCACTTCAGAGCAAACACTGACTCTTCCTGGAGGACTGACTATGGGGTCTGTGAGCAGATTGCTAATGGCAACTTAGACCCTGTGTATGCCTGAAAACGGGACAATGTACATGGCTCTTGGAGGCAGCAAATATGCCTCTGCCATGTTGTACTATGTGGAACAATCAGGCAGATCATATTTGCTCTACCAATGGCACACCTTAAGTTCATAAGAAAAGCTTAGCATTTTAAGAAGTGCTCCTAATTTTTCAAAGATAGAAGATAATGACAATTTCTAGGATCAATACAGTTTTAGCTTCCAAGATGATATAGGATTCCCCTCTGTAAGCTGTAAATATGTTTTATTCCCATTGGTCAATACAAAAAAAAACTGCTTTGGGCTTATGGCAGCACATGATAGAGCAAGGTGGGAATTCCAAGCAAAGATAGAGGTGAAAAGAAAGGAGAGTTGGGGAGACACCATGTAGCTGCCAAAGGAGACAGACACCAGATGGAACCTTACTGGTAGGCTACAACCATTGGCAATACACAGATTAATAGAAATGGGTTAGTTTAAGATGTGTTACTAAATAAGAAGCCAAAGCTATTGACCAAGCAGCATTGTAATCTATATAGTTTCTGTGTAATTATTTCTGGGCAGCCAGGAAACAAACAAAGAGCCTCTGTCAACAGAATGGTGTCAAAATGAGGCAACTTCATCAAAAACAACAACAAAAAAAACCTGAGAGAGTTAAAAAAAATCTAGACATAAAGGAACAGAGTTAAGTAAGACTTCTTGGAAGCCACATATTTTTCCAGATGGGCTTTGTTTGCTGTCAGCAAGCAAGGGTGTCACAGCTCCTATCAGAGAGATCTTCCTGACTCAGCACTGGCAACAATTGATGCACAACTTCTTTAGGGAAGGGCTTCCTGGTTTGTGCTGGTACAAATAACTCTGACTCTTTTCAGAGGTACTGCACTGAAAAGAGGTCTGTGTGCACCATGTTACAAATTGCTTAATGGAGACAGTCATGCCAAGTCCCTGGAGCTGGGGCAGAGAAAATGGCTCACAGAGTTGGCAATAAACATACCTCTGTCATGTTGGACTAAGTAGAGGAAGCAGTCAGGGCTGAGGAGTTGGTCCTAGACATGCCTGTTTAGCATTTTTAAAAAGTGCTTCTGGTCAGAAAATAATTACAAATGTGCAAATAAACAGATTCAGATTAAAAGACAGTATATAAATGTAAGCAAGCTTGGGAGAGAGAATACAGTCATAGATTAAAGGAGTAAAGAAAAATAAGCCATGTAAAGATGGGAAATACATAGAGAGTATAGATTACATGTATTATTGTATTTTCTTTGAGTTTTTTGACTGTGAATGAGTAAGTACAGAGAGACATTTCATCTTATGGGCTGCTAAGCCAAACCAATATACAGTTTAAAGGTATCTTGACTTCAAAATTTGGGTTTAATGATATGTTGCTTTGGAAAAAAGGTTCTGCTTTTGTTTCTGCAGAAGATGAGAACCTGTTGATTCCGTCCAGAATAAGGTGGTTTGATGGACCAAGATCCCCTGATAGGTTCCATGAACCCTCAAAAATACTTAGCCCAACAAAAAGCAGAAAGCAGTTTGAAGAAAACTACTCCTTAATTCCCAAATATTGTTTATAAATGTTTGTTTACATTTAAAGGGGATATGATATAGAGATAATACTTTGCATTTGTATAGATTTTGGCCTATTGATACAAATTTAAGGTCAATTTTGCTAAACGAATCTCTGTTCCTGTTTAAGGTATCTGTTCAGTTCATTTAAAGATGCAATGTATAGTTAAATACAAATTAATAGATAATCATTTACAATAGTTAAACTTTTAGTCATATTAGTTAGGCTTTCTAGATGTACAGAGATATATTTCATATGGATAGATATTCTTCAGATCTTTAAAGACATACAGAATATGGCATTTTAAATGTTTTTAAAACAGGCCTTTTTATGACAGTGAGACATGTCTCCCTCTGGTAGCACCAATTATGTGAGAGAGGTTGATGGGCATTGAAGAAACTCATTATGGAATTTGCCTTCAATGTGACAAGGATAGCCATTTGGGCAAGAAACTGCTCTTGCCTGGATTGCTTGATGATATGTTGTATAAACTGCACATGCAGGACCTACAAAAAATGACTGTCAAAGTTGCCTAAAGAAGGTAAGACAGTACCTGTTTCATGAAATAGTCTACTAGACATTCTGTAGGACACAGAAAAAAAGGTGACTGAGAAACGGCCATTATAGGTGGAACTGTCTTTGAAATTTTCTGCTTCATGGAAAAGTCTGTCAGACACTATGGGCCTGTAAACTGAAAGTGGATGCCCCAGTGTTACAGAAGAACTGTGGGAAACTGTCCAGGCAGCAAGATGTCTTTGTCAATTCTAGAGTTTTGGAAGTGCTTATAACTACTTAGGTAATATATATCCTTCTGGAGTCTTTGCTGGAGTTGAAGAAAGACAGTTTTATAATTATAATAGATTAGATATAAAACTTTAGACTCACAAAGATAGAATAGATGATAGAGTACTTTCCTTAATTTGCCAAATTAAATGGACTAAATATTGTAAATATAATTCTTCCTTGATAATTGTTTTGTTATATGTAATACTACTATATTAAAGTTAAAAACCTTTCTTTTTATTTAGACAGTAAGGGAGAGATATTGTGCAATTCCCCTCTGTATGCTGTGAATATGTTTTATTCCCATTGGTTAATAAGAAAACTGCTTTGGACCTATGGCAGCACAGAATAGAACAAGGTGGGTATGCCAAATGGAGATAGAGAAAAGAAGGCAGAATCAGGGAGAGGCCATGTAGCCACTGAAGGAGACAGATGCTGGATGGAACCTTACCAGTAGGTCACAGCCATGTGGTGATATACAGATTAATAACAATGGGTTAATTTAAGATGCAAAAGTTACTTAATAAGAAGCCTAAGCTATTAGGTATGCAGTCTTATAAATAATAAAATTTCTGTATAATTATTATGAGTCTGGGCAGTGGGGAAATGACCAAGCACACTATGTCTATAAAAGGATATAATGAAGTTTGCAAGCTATACAGCACACACAAGATTAATATCTAAGTTTGATTGTCCTGTTAAGCATTTATGATTCCTTGACTACTAAGGGATTGTGCAAAGAAGGACAAATCAGCCTGAATGCTTCATTGCCTGAGGAAATGCAACAGTCTGTCAGGAACTGGGAGGTATATAGTGACCCAGGAACCATGGACTTTAACCTGGTCTCTCAAGGGAGTTAGGCTGGGCCAGCTCCATGATTCCTTCAAGAGCCTACTGTCCAGTAAAATCCTATGACCTTGACCTCCACTGTCTGCCATTACCTGTTGTAAGGGGCTGTGGGCAGGCCTGCTTTTCATCTCACCCAGCTCCCACACAGCTAGCTTAGTCCCAGAAATAACAACACACAAATTGTATTCATTTAAGCACTGCCTGGCCCATTATCTCTAGAGAGTTAGTTACTGACTAACTCTCATATCTTGATATTAACCCATTTCTAATAATCTGTAGCACCATGAGGTGGGTGGCTTACCGGAAAAGATTCAGCATGTCTGACCTGGTGGCTGGCTCCATGGCGTCTGCCTCAATTTCCTCTTCCCAGCATTCTGTTCTGTTTACTCCGCCTACCTAACTTTCTGTCCTATCAAGGGGCCAAGGCAGTCTCTTTATTGACCAATGAAAATAACACAATAGACAGATAACCCTCCTCCATCATTTCCCCTTTTTCTGTTTAAACAAAAAAGAAAGGCTTTCATTTTAACATAGTAAAATTACATATAACAAAACAGTTATCAAGCAAGAATTGCAGTCACAATATTTATAACTATATCTTTATCATAATCATGGAAAACTATAACTATGACTATCCATTCTTCAACTCCATCAAAGACTCCAGAAGGATATAGTATTACCTAAGTAAACAAGAAGTAAGCAACTTCCAAAACTCTAGAAATGACAGAGACATCTCGCTGCCTGGACAGTCACCCAAAGTTCCTCTGTATCGTTGGGGCACCCGTCTTCGGCCTTCAGGCCCATAATATCCAGAGACATTTCCATGAAGCAGGAAATTTCAAAGGCAGTTCAGTCACTATCTGCTGTGTCCTGCAGAATGTCTCGCAGACTCTTTCATGAATCAGGAACCCCGAAAGATCATCTCACCTTTAGGCAAGTTCAGCAGTCCTCTCTCTGCGGGTTCTCTGTGTCCAGTTTATACAACAGTCCAGGCAAGAGCAGTTTCTTGCCCAAATGGCTATCAAACTCCATAAGGAGCCTCTTCAATGCCCATCTTCCTCTTGAAGTAGATTGGTGCTGCCAGGAGCAGACGTGTCTCATTGTCATGAAAAATCCTAAGTTATTAAAACATTAAATGCCATATTCTGTAATCTTTGAAAGATATGAAGAATGCCTATCTGAAATATATCTATACACATCTAGAAAATCAAACTAACATTACTATAAGCTTGACTATTATCGATGATTATCCATTAACAACCTATATTTTTAATTATACATTACATTTTTAAACTACACAATCACAATACCTCAATCAAGATCAGAAATATATATACATATAACAAAATTGACCTTAAAATCCATACCAATGAAATTATTCATATCTATATCATATCCCCCTTTTAATGTAAAAGAACATTTATAAACAATATTTGGGAATATGGGCGTAGTTATTTCTCTCCAAACTTCTTCCTGCTGTATAAGGGCACTGTTAATCAGGTCTTTCATGGTAAAACCTGTCTGTCAGGTTCATCTCAGTTGGCAGTTGAGTGAAGTAATTTCTTGAGGGTGTTCACAGCAACCTTTCAGGAGGACGTGGTCTATCATACCATATTGGGATAGAAGCAATCCACAGGGTCTCATCCTCTGTGAAAACAAAAGAAGAACCTCCTTTCCAAAGTATCATAATTAGATCCAAATTCTGAAGTCAAGGTATTTTCAAAATATCTATCTTGGATTAGTTCAGCAGCATTTATAAACAAAAGTCTTTTATCAGCTGTTGCTCCTTCCTCAGCATTCAAACAATTCAAAGATAGCACAATAACATATAGTATCAAGATTCTCTGTGTATTTTCCATCTTTGTGCGCCTTATTTTAACTTCTATTTCTTTTATTTTTACTTTTACTTTTTGAGACAGGTTCTCTGTATATATTTGTCCTGGAATAACTCTGTAGACCAGGCTGTCCTTGAACTCAGAGTCACTTGTCTCTGCCTCCCAAGTGCTGGGATTAAAGGTGTATGCTATAACACTTTGAACTCTCAGAGATCTGTCTGTCTCTGCCTCCCAGGCATTGGGATTAAAGGTGTATGCTACCACACCTTGAAGTCACAGAGGTCAATGTACCTATGCCTCCCAGGCATTGGGATTAAAGGTGTGTACCACCACACCCAACTATTCTTTTTCTTTTTAACTTTAAGAACTTTAACTTTTAGCTTGCATATGTTTTTAACACACTGTAAAACATTTAGAGATGTTTTTCAACTTTGAATCTTTCTTTTACTATATATCTCTCTTTTTCTGACTACAGGAGTCTTTAAGGAGAGGATGAAAGCCGTGGCTTTGACGGCTAAATCCTCGTGGCTGAGGTACCAGCCAGAGCTATGTTCACTGCCACAACTCTGTGGCGTTTCAAGGTCCTTGCTAGCAAGCAAGCTGCAGCATTCTGCTCACAGACCACACTCAGTCGGACTGCCTGCTTGAAAGAGTCAGAGATTGCCCTGGCAGGACAGCCCAGAAAGCCAGCACTTTAAAACAGCATAGCTTTTTTCCTGCTACGACTGATAACCGAAAAGCATGCGTTCAGCTTTTCATCAATACTATTTAAGTATTTCGTGGCAGGACCTTTTAAAAGAGCTGCAGGGTTTTGCAGCTAAAGCTGAGTCAGGAAGCCTCTCTTAGATGAGAGCATTTGCTTGCCTCTAGCAAGCAGAGCAGACATGGGAAATTGCTGCTACCATACCAAGAAAACATGCTTTACTCTATTCTTTCCCAAGCTTTCTCAGGCTTTCTGTGGATTCAGTTATCCACGTCTTGGCGCCATATGTAGCAATGGAGCTGCGGGCAGGCCTGCTTTTCATCCTGCCCAGCTCCCGCACGGCTAGCTTAGCCCCAGAAATAATAATACATAAGTTGTATTCATTTAAATACTGCCTGGCCCATTATCTCTAGAGAGTTAGTTACTGACTAACTCTCACATCTTGATTAACCCATTTCTAATAATCTGTATAGCTCCATGAGGTGTGGCTTACCGGGAAAGATTCAGCATGTCTGACCTGGTGGCTGGCTCCATGGCTTCTGCCTCATAGCCCTCTTCCCAGCATTCTGTTCTGTTTACTCCGCCTACCTAACTTTCTGTCCTATCAAGGGGCCAAGGCAGTCTCTTTATTGACCAATGAAAATAACACAATAGACAGATAACCCTCCTCCATCAATTACCTGCAACATTCCGATCTTCTAAGTCCTACCAGAACAGATGATTAAGCTCTTTGTACAGTTTTCTAATATCTTAAGCATTCTTATAAAAGTAAACATTCCCAGGTCCTTTGCAGCAACAAAATCCTCTTTGAGTCCCATTTTTGTTCCAACTTTCTTCTCTGTTGCTGTTATTAAATTATGCAGTCAAAAGCAATTCAGGTAATGAACATGTTTATTTGATTGTTAACCCTATTTCACAATTCCTCCTTATGACAGTGTAGGATAGATACTCAAGCTAATAACTAAAGGCAAAACATATGGAACCATTGTTTTCTGGCTTTCCCTCTTGCTTTGTCACTGCCTTGTGCTCAACTAGCTCTCCTATTTATCCCAGGGCTGCTTGTCCAGAAATATTGCCAACTCAGTGGAAGAGCCTTCCTATATCAATCAAAATCAACAAATCTCTCTCAGATACCTTAATCAGGTATTCTGATCTAGGCATACTCTCAGTTGGCATTTTCTCAGATCAGTCTAAGCTATGTCATGCTGATAGCTGAGGCTATCAAGAAAGAGACAATAATATACAAGAAGGTTTTAAAGACCCAAAGGCAATGTATTAATCATATCAATCACTTAAGCAGCAAAAACACAAACAAAGATAGATATGCCAGGAAATGGAAAGAGGCAAACATCTAAAACAAAGAAAACTAAAACTGTCTCTCCACAGAAACTTCCCAAACCAACAAAAACTCAAGGAACTCATAACATGAGAAATCTTCTGAAAACAAAATTGGTGAGACCATTATTTTCCAGAAAACAAACAATATACTAAGATAATAATGAATAAAATCAACAACATAGATGGGTAGCACTGACAAAGACATATTATGCTCCTTTAAATAAAAAAAAGATTCTAACCAAAATAAAACTCTAAGAAATTACTAACCAACACTCGTCCTATACACTTCAGTTCTTTATCCTTTACCAATAATAGAAAATGGCTTGGGTGCGGAAGGCTGTTCTACCAGAAATGGAGAGAATCACTTGAAACCTTCTTGTGCCTTAACTTCATAAAAAATAGTTTTGACTACTTAAAAAAATTTCATTATCTTATAGTAAAGAAAAGTATGTCTGTTAGGATCACTTAGATACCATTTTGCTCCCCCTGATTGATGATTGCCTGTAAGTCTTCAATCAGAGTGAGGAAATGAAAACATTTTAAAACAAAATGTAAGATAACAGATTTTTAAAGAATCAGTGAACACCTAAAGCAACTTGTTTTACTCTAATTGCTTTATAAGTCACAAGCACTTTTGAAAACAAGTTTATTGCCATTTATTGCATATGTTTGTGCAAGAGTGAGAATTTCTTCCACATGTATACAAGTAACACAAAAAAGAGGGGTTCAGATGCCCTTGATCTGAAATGGTAGAGTTATGAGCCTCACAACTTGACGGTAGGTATCTGAATTTAGGTCTGATAAGACCACCTGTGTCTTGTCGGATCACCATGGAATAAAGTTAGAATTCAATAACAATTCGAACACCAGAAAGCCTACAAACACGTGGAAGGAGAACAGTCAACTGCTGAATCATCCCTGGGTCAAGGAAGAAACAAAGAAAGAAATTAAAGTCTTCCTTGAATTTAATGACAATAAAGACACAACATACTCAAACCTATGGGATACAATGAAAGCAGTGATAAGAGGAAAGTTCATAGCATTAAGTGCCCAATTAAAGAAAACAGAGAAAGCACACATTGGAGACTTAGCAGCACACATGAAAGCTCTGGGAAAAAAAAAGAAGCAGACTCACCCAGGAGGAGTAGAAGACTGGAAATAATCAAACTGAGGGCTGCAATCAACAAAATAGAAACACAGAAAACAATCCAAAGAATCAACAAAACAAAAAGTTGGTTCTTGGAGAAGATCAACAAGATTGACAAACCCTTAGCCAAACTAATCAAATGGCAGAAAGAGAACACTCAAATTAATAAGATCAGAAATGGAAAGGGGAACATAACCACAGACACAGAGGAAATTCAGAGAATCATTAGATCTTACTACGAAAGTTTATATGCCACAAAGTTGGAAAATGTACAAGAAATGGACTGGTTTTTAGATAAATACCATTTATCAAAGTTAAGTCAAGACCAGGTGAATAATCTAAATAGACCTGTTAGTCACGAAGAATAAGAAGCTGTTATCAAAAATCTCCCTACTAAAAAAAGCCCAGAGCCAGAAGGTTTCAATGCAGAATTCTACCAGAACTTTCAAGAAGAGCTGATACCTATACTCCTTAAGGTATTTCACAATATAGAAACAGAAGAATCATTGCCAAACTCTTTTTATGAAGCTACAGTTACCCTGATACCAAAACCACATAAAGACACAACCAAGAAAGAGAATTATAGGCCAATCTCACTCATGAACATCGACGCAAAAATTCTCAACAAAATACTGGCAAACCGAATCCAAGAACACATTAGAAAAATTATCCATTATGATCAAGTAGGCTTCATCCCAGAGAGGCAGGGTTGGTTCAACATGCGCAAATCTATCAATGTAATCCATCATATAAATAAACTGAAAGAAAAAAACCATATGATCATTTCATTAGATGCTGAAAAAGCATTTGACAAAATTCAACATCCCTTTATGATAAAGGTGTTGAAGAAATTGGGGATACAAGGATCATACCTAAATATAATCAAAGCTACTTACAGCAAGCCGACAGCTAACATCAAACTGAATGGAGAGAAACTCAAAGCCATTCCATTGAAATCAGGAACACGACAAGGCTGTCCACTCTCCCCATACCTCTTTAATATAGTACTTGAAGTTCTAGCAATAGCAATACAACAACATAAGGGATTCGAGGGGATTCGAATTGGAAAGGAAGAAGTTAAACGCTCATTATTTGCAGATGATATGATAGTATACATGAGCGACCCCAAAAACTCTACCAAAGAACTCCCACAGCTGATAAACACCTTTAGTAATGTGGCAGGGTACAAGATCAACTCCAAAAAATCAGTCGCCATTCTATACACAAAGGATAAAGAAGCAGGGATGAAAATCAGAGAAACTTCACCTTTCACGATAGCCACAAATAGCATAAAATATCTTGGCATAACTCTGACCAAGGAAGTGAAAGACCTATTTGACAAGAACTTTAAGGTTTTGAAGAAAGAAATTGAAGAAGATACCAGAAAATGGAAAGATCTCCCCTGCTCTTGGATTGGGAGGATCAACATAGTAAAAATGGCAATTCTACCAAAAGCAATCTATAGATTCAATACAATCCCCATCAAAATACCATCAAACTTCTTCACAGACCTTGAGAGAATATTAATCAATTTTATATGGAAAAACAAAAAACCAAGGATAGCCAAAACAATCTTATATAATAAAGGATCTTCGGGAGGTATAACCATCCCTGACTTCAAACTTTATTACAGAGTTACAGTATTGAAAACAGCTTGGTATTGGCATAAGAACAGAGAAGTCGACTTATGGAATTGAATAGAAGACCCGGATATTAGCCCACAAATCTATGAACACCTAATTTTCGACAAGGGAGCTAAAGGTATACAATGGAAGAAGGAAAGCATTTTTAACAAATGGTGCTGGCATAACTGGATGTCAACATGTAGAAGAATGAAAATAGATCCATATCTATCACCATGCACAAAACTCAAGTCCAAATGGATTAAAGACCTCAACATTAATCTGACCACTTTGAACCAGATAGAAGAGAAAGTGGGAAGTAGTCTACAAGACATGGGCACAGGAGACCACTTCCTGTGCACAGAACCCCAGTAGCACAGACAATAAGAGAATCAATGAATAAATGGGACCTCCTGAAACTGAGAAGCTTCTGTAAAGCAAAGGACACTGTCAGTAAGGCTACCAAAGGACAAAAAGGCTACCTTTGGACTGGGAGAAGATCTTCACCAATCCCTCATCAGACAAAGGTCTGATCTCCAAAATATACAAAGAACTCAAGAAACTAGACACTAAAATTCTAATTAACCCAATTAAAAAATGGGGCGCTGATCTGAACAGAGAATTCTCAACAGAAGAACTTCGAATGGCCAAAAGACACTTAAGGTCATGCTCAACCTCCTTAGCGATCAGGGAAATGCAAATCAAAACAACTTTGAGATACCATTTTATACCTGTCAGAATAGCCAAACTCAAATCACCAATGAAAGCCTTTGCTGGAGAGGATGTGGAGTATGGGGAAACACTCATCCATTGTTGGTGGAAATGCAAACTTGTGCAGCCACTGTGGAAATCAGTGTGGCGGTTTCTCAGGAAACTGGGAGTCAACCTCCCTCAGGACCCAGCAATTCCACTTTTGGGAATATACCCAAGAGATGCTCTATCATACTACAAAAGCATTTGTTCAACTATGTTCATAGCAGCACTATTTGTAATAGCCAGAACATGGAAACAACCTAGGTGCCCCTCAATAGAAGAATGGTTAAGAAAGGTGTGGAACATATATACATTAGAGTTTTACTCAGCGGTAAAAAACAATGACATCTTGAATTTTGCATACAAATGGATGGAAATAGAAAATGCTTTACTGAGTGAGGTAACCCAGACCCAAAAAGAGGAATATGGTATGTACTCACTCATAAGTGGATTCTAGCCATAATTAAAGGTCTTTGAGCCTATTATTCATGATCCTAGAGAAGCTAAATAAGAAGGTGAACCTGAAGAAAATCATGTAGTTATTCTCCTGGAGATTGGAAGTAGACAAGAGTGCCAGGCAACCTTGGGTACATGGGGCGGTGGGGGGTTGTTGGAAGGGGAGAGGGTTAGAGAGAAGGGAGTAGAGGAGGAATGGGGAAAGCTCGGGGGATTGGGATGGGGGGAGGGAGGAAGGATGGATATGGGAGCAGAGAAGTATATATCTTAACTAGGGGAGTCATTTTAGGGTTTACAAGAGACTTGATTCTAGAGGGGATCCCAGGTTCATGGAGAGATCCCCAGATTATTCTCTGTACAGAAGAGAGGGTGCCTGAACCGGCCTTGGCCCATAACCATACTGATGAATATTTTGCATATTACCATAGAACCTTCATCTGGCGATGGATGGAGATAGAGACAGAGACCCACATTGGAACAGTGGACTTAACTCCCTAGGTCCAAACGAGAAGCAGAAGGAAAGAGAATGTGAGCAAGGAAGGCAAGATCAGTGGGAACCTTCACCTGTTGATGGATGGAGATTGAGACAGAGACCCACATTGGAGCACTGAACTGAGCCCCTAAGGTCTAAATGAGGAGCAGAAGGAGGGAGAACATGAACAAGAAAGGTAGGACTGTGAGGAGTGTGTTCACCCACTGATACAAGGGGACTGATCTAATGAGAGTTCACCAAGGCCAGTTGGACTGGGACTGAACGAGCACGTGATCCAACCAGATTCTCTGAATGTGGCTGGATTCTCTGAATGTGGCTGGCAAGGGGACTTTCTGAGAAGCCATTGACAATGGCACTGGGACTTGTTTCCTCTGCATATACTGGATTTTTGGGATCCAGTCTGTTTGGATGCTCACCTTCCTGGACCTGGAGGGAGGGGGGAGGAACTTGAACTTTCCAAGGGGCAGGAAACACTGACTGCTCTGGGGGATGGAGAGGGAGGAGGAGAGGGAGTCGGGGGAGCAGGAGGTTGTTGGGAGGAGGGGGTGGAAATGGAAGCTTTTATAAATTAATAAACTTTTATAAATAAAAAAAGATAATAAAAAAAGAAAAATAGTACACAGGCTGACATAATATGACTTCTTTCTGGGTGGTGGTGGCACACACCTTTAATCCCAGCACTCAGGAGGCAGAGACAGGAGGATCTCTGTGAGTTTGAAGCCAGCCTGGTCTATAGAAAGAGTTCCAGAACAGGCTCCAAAACCACAGAGAAACCCTGTCTCAGAGAAAAAAAAATACCACAAAGCTGATCAATCAAGAATGTGTATGATATTTGGGAAAGAATAAAGAGAATGGAAAGAAAAAGCCAAGAACAAAGGTAGAAAAATATAGTCAGGTATTAATCAAAAGACCAAAGGAAACTTAGTCAGGAAACGTGTGATCTTGACCAATGTTATGCAGCTACCTATGATTCTATGTATATAGAAATTAAATAAAGACTTCACAATTTTCACAAAATTAACTCAAATTGACCCTTAAACGGTTGTTACTGGTGCTTCAGCTACTGGTATTTCTTCCTGAGAGGCCTCATGCTCCAGAGCCTTTTCTGCAAAAAGAGATGATCTACTGCTATGGTCCTGCAAGTCCTTATACCTCCTTCTGTTTTCAGGTAAACCCAGCCATACTGATGCCCAATCCCAAACCAATGTAGAATAATTTCTGCTTCCTGTCAAATGGATTATAGCACAAGATATTGATTCTGCTCTATCTACCTGCCCAACACCATACACACCTAAGAAACATCTGCAGCTCTGAAACTCCCTTTGTTCCCTGGAAGTAAACATCACTGAATCACACTATTGCAGCTGGTGGTAGCAGAAAGTTAGAAACATTTTAATCTTGCATTGCTAAATCAACATCACTGTAGTTCTACCAGCTTTTTAACTATTTGAAACATTTATAAGACAAACTTGAAAGTAGGATGCAATATTCAGAACTTCTAGAAACCAGATTATCAGTTTTCAAATCTGTCTTCCCACTGCATACCAAAAGCATGACTCTATTTCTACACTGGACAGTGATCTTACAAGCATAATATCCTACCATGCCAGGGCTGCAGAGTCTCCCTCTCCCCAGGAAATCCATACACAAGGAGACTCAGAGGACAAGGACCACTGCCCAGATCATTATATAGAGCAATAGAACCATAGCCTGGCTCATGGTCCATCCAAATCCCAGCAGAAATGACAGCTCAACAGACCTCTGAACAGCCTACACTCACTCTGGCATAGCTTGTGGTCTTCCTTACAAGTCATTACAACAGAAGCAGAGAAGAATCCTAGAAAGAACCACCTGTAAGCTACCTCCCACTATTATTCCTGCTTGCTATGCCTTCCCAGAGTCCCTCAGTGGCTAATGCCATGCAGCTGGGCCTCAGAATATTATCAGCTCCACTACTGGGTGATCAGAGATCAAATTACTCAGATATCACAGAACTTTCTGCTCGGCCCTTCCAGTCCAGTGGACAGAGCCCTAGTCCAGAAAGCTTGTATTTTAGTAGACATTCATCCACTCTCCTAGAGCATACCCTGTTCTTCATCCAAAGCACAAGGTCCTTTGTATGCACATTCCATTACACTCTCAATATGCAGTGCAGCCACCCATCACCTCATACCTGGGAAATCCTGCAGACAAACACAGGTCACATTAACAATTGTTGTTAAAGAAAAATGGGCCATGAATTAGAAGATAATAAAGGGTCATGGTAAGGCTTGGGGACAGGAAAGAGAATGTCGATATGATATAGTTATAATCTCAAAAAATTATTTTAAAAAGTAGAAACAGGATTTATGGCCATATGCTTCAGAAACAAGGGTATTAGAGCACATCAAAGATTTCTCAAACCTTCTATCTCAGGGTGTATATTTAAAACCAGTAAAATAACAGTCCTGTTAGGCAGGGCCACATTTTACTCAGATCTATTTTGGGTGAACTATTGTCACTACAGCAATTTGGTTTCATGGTAAGTTTGGTTCTTTATCCAGATTCTTGATTGCCTGGTCTGTGGACACCAAGAAATGACCATCAGGACATTTATGGAGCACCTAAAATTGATTATCTACTTCCGCATTGCTAATCTCAACTACAGTTGAAGGAGGAAAGTTCTCAGTCACTTTCCTGTCTCTCCCTTCCTGCACTGTGAATCTACCAGCTTCAAGCTTGACTTATGTACTCACCCTTTTCATCTATAATCATACACTGAAAGTCAGAGAGACTGGAGGTCACTCCTTAGCTGGTTTATTTTTCCTTCCCACTGACCAGTCAAGGCCCAGTCCTGAAGAAGTTGAAGGACTATCTACTCAGAACTAAGCAGCAGAGGCAGGATTAGGTTTTCAAGGCAATTCTCCATTGCATAGTGTGAGTCAACAATATTACAAGCTCATAGTCTCCCATGCCAGGATGGCAGAGCCTCCCACACACTCAAAAAAGATCAGAGGCCAAGGGCAACTACCCAGGTGATCACAAAGGACAATAGAACCTGTTTGGTTCATGGTTCATCCCTGTCCAAGCAGGTCTGACAGCTCAGTCAACCTGTTCTTCCTGGTCTGAGGACAGTTGCTTCTACATTCACCATGGCATGGCTTGTGGTCCTCCTTACAGTTCTATACAGCAGAAGAAGAGAATCCTGGAAAGAACCTGTACACTGCCTCTGGTGCTCCTAATTGCCAACCAGAGTCCCTCTAGGACCACCTAGCTGGACTTAAAGACATTAGCAGTTACCCTACTGGGTGAGCAGAGATCAAATGACTCAGAAATCAAAGATCTTCAAGGTTTGTTCTTCTATACTATATTCAGACAGGACCCTAATTTGGGAACTTTGTAGTTTCGTAAAATCTTCCATTCTCCCAGAGCACTTCCTGTTCCTACTCCAAGTCACATGTGTGTGGTCTGTGGACCCATGAAATGGCCAGACAGGACATTTATGGAACATCTAAAATTGATCACCTTACTACTCACAGCTAATGTCAACTACCTTCACAGCAGGAAAGTTTTTACCCTCCTTCTTGCCCATCCTTTGTCTGCTGTGACTACACTGGGTTTACAATTGGTCAGTGAACTCAATTCTTACACAGTTCCCATTTCACTTGTAAATTCACAATAAAATCTACAGAAATTGGAGGATACTCATTCACTGATTTATTTCTCCTTCACACAGACCAGTCAAGGTCCAGCCTGGTAGGAGTTGCAGAACTGTCTTTCCAGCACTAGGTAGCATAGGCAGGATTAGGTGTTCACAGCAATTCTCAGTTACATAGTATGATATAAGAATGAGCTACAGGAGACATTAATCTAAATCAGTTGTTCTCAATCTTTCTAGTGCTGTGACTCTTTAATGCAATTACTCATAATGTAGAGATCTCCCCACCTATAAAATTATTTTTACTGCTACTTCATAACGATATTTTTGCTACTGTTATGAGTTATAATATAAATATCTGTACTTTCTGATGACCTTAGGCTAGTTCTGTGATAGGTTCATTTGATCCCCCCAAAAGGAGTCATGGACCACCAGGTTGAGAATCATTGCTCTAAACTGATACAAGTAAATAGATGAGTAAATAAACAGGACTTAAAAAGTGGAATGAAATTCAAAAACTGGGAAACATTGGAAAATAGAAACAAAGAGATTATAACAGTAATTCCACTGAAGAAAATGAAATCTAAAAAATGATAACCAATAATTGACTCCTTAAAATGATAAAAAATAATTGAACACTCAGTAGGCACTTCCCTGGTAGGGAGAATGCCATTAATGAGAGAACACATGACTTTGTCCCATGTTAAATGTTAGCTGCTGAGTGCTATAACCTGACACATGGAGTTACAGCCAATGGCCTGTGTCTCAAACATCTGAGCTGACTTCACTGTGTCAACCAGGATTGAACATATCTGCATGGGAGAGTTCACTAATTGCAAACTAAATATTTAGTAGTTCAAGCTTTCCTCCCTAAACTGTACACCCACCGGTGTCTCTCTTCATTCACAAGGAAGGAATTAATGTACAATGGGAAATCACAGAAAGTCATTCACTGTGCCCCATCAGGCCCCTCTTTGTAATGAATGCCTCTGCAGCCCACGACCTTAAGCTTCAGTCTTAGATCTAGCTATTGTCCAGAGTGTTTACCCACTCCAGTGTACACAGTACATGTTCCTACTTTTCTGGTCTGAAAGAAGAAGCCATGCTCCACATGCAAATCCTTTTACTGTTATTGCAATAGACAGTCCCACTGTATGACTCAAACTGGTAATTTTAAATCTCTGTGGTACAGCATACCAAAAAATTATAGTGGTTAGCCTAGAGGATAGCAAGGGTAATGCTCTGTGGGGCTGCAGACAGGATTTAAGTCTACCTCAATCAGCACAAAGGACACTGAGATACAACTGCTTTCCTAAGAGCTGAGAAATGCAGCTGTTCTAGAATTAATTATACTCTCCTGGTGCACAAGGTTGTGACCCTGTAACGGCCCCTGAGCAGCAGGTCAGAGGCCTTTGATGGGGAAGTGGGTCTTCTGGCTGGTTGTAAATCATGGTTGTCTCATTTGTTGTAGGAATGTACCTTAATGGCTGACTAATCCTGATGAACAAACATTTGCATCTCATGATACTAATCTCTAACAGGCATGGTGCGCATGATACTCATCTTAGGAAATTTGGGACACAGCCCTCCCTCACTTAAATTTTACTTTGTGTAACTTAATGTCTCCTAAGTACCGGCAAATCCTTATAACGTTAATTATCAACTATACTCTTCTACATCACAGTTCAGTAGTGGAGCACTACTCTACACAGGAGAAACCATTTATAAGCCACACAAAATTAACTACAGCTGGACCTCAAACCTAAATGTAAAAAATGCATTACTTCTGAAGACCCAGAAAAGACCATGAATCTCCACGTTTGGCGAATGTGGTGATCTCTCTCCACATTCGACGATATAACCACGACAGACACCACCATCTGTGGCTCCTGGTGCTCTGCTCTGTGCAGACAAAGCTCGGGTAGTGAAGTGATTCAGAGGCTGCCAGCAGAGAATTGCAAGGATCACTTAGGACTACTGAGGCAGAAAGACGCTATCTTAGGACTATTGAGGCAGGAAGACTCTAAACTCTATCCGATGGCTCCCACCCAGCCACCACACCAGCCCGGAGCCTCGGCGGCCGCTCCACCTCATTTGGGGACATTGGCCTCTCGCTCGTCAAGCCCAGCCACCCCTCCCGTCTGTGAAGAACAATCCCTCACTCACCATGGAGCAGCTGTCGAGCTGATACGGTCTCTGCCAACAAGAGTGCACTAGCGGAAAAGCCTGAAAGAGCTGAACTGTAAGGGAAGTCTGGCTGCCGGAAGAACCCTCCCATCTGACTGGCGGGTCTGCTGGAGGCTCTGATTGGCTGTTGAGGTCTGAGTGATGGGACCAGGTGAGCAGAAGGGACTCAGCACCACACTGGCTTCTAATCTAAAGACAGACCTGTCCCAGGCTTGAAGGGCGCAAAGGCGCCACAACCCTGCCGTCATTTCCTGCCTCCCAAGCAGCCTCGACCCCGCCCCGAGGCGCTTGGCACACTTTCCCGAAAGGCGCGATCCAGCCACCAATTGTGATGCCTGGTGCGCTTTCCCGAAAGGTGCGATCCAGCCACCAGTCGTGAGCTGATGCGTAAGATTAGGAGCGGCCAGAGCCATTCAGACTCGGACACATCTCAGGCTTTGTTCTGCACGGCTTAAAAACCGTGCGCGCCAGGGTCCGGGGTCCTTCGCCATCAACCTCAAGTTGTGCACTCCCAATAAAAGTACATTCTGAGAAGAATCCTGTTGTGGTCGTCTCTTCTGCTGGCGGATGAGGCGTGCCACACAGGCTGACTGGAGATTTATGCGAAGTTCAACAGCAAGTCTCTTGCTAATGTAAATCAATGGGTTCGGTTTTCAAAGGAAGTATATAAATTAAGAAAGAGGCCATCAGACAACGCCACACGAGAAGAACATTGGGTAATTCAAGGACATCATAAACAAAGTCCACAGTGGTGTCGGGACTGATAACCACAGTTTCCGCCCTTTTGTGAAAGTCCTGAGTCTGAAGATTGGAAACAACCCTTTTCCAAAGTCCTGGCCCCACATCTTTACCAGCTCTCCCCAGCGTATTCCCAAGATTAGAGACAGAGCTCTGCTATTGCTCTATACATCAGGGCCTTAGAGAAACCTCCCAAAGACTAGGCAGGTTGCCAAACTCAGAGAGGCCTGGTCTCAAGTGTCTTCTAGAAGTTCTGCACATAGCATTTGATGTTTAGGTGTAAGGTCCATTTGGAGTTAATCTGTGGAAGTCATAATCGGCATCTCATGTACTGTGTAGTACTCCACTACTCAGTCACAATGTAGAAGAGTAGAAATGGTAATATAAAGGATGGACCAATGCTTAGGAGATATTGAGTCACACCAAGTAGAACTTAACTGAGGGAGGGCTGCCTCAGAAATACTCCAAAGAAAAGTAGTATGTTAATCAGGACTTCATCCAAATCAGCAGGCAGCAGAAAATGACTATGACATACATCAACAAGGCCACACCTCCTAATAGTGCCACTCTCTATGGGAGTTTGGGGGCCATTTTGATACAAACAACCACAGAATCAAAACCCTTGTAAGTTCCTTTTGAACCATGATCAATAAGAAAGCTCAAAAAACTCATTGATTCTCCAGGATGGACTTTGGTGAAATTGAACTTTGTGTCTTCAGTGGGGCTTATGGTTATAGGATAGAAATTGCTTCCTCCCACTTCACAGGGGAGAAAATTCTCACAGCAGATCATAAACATATTTGTTAATGTTCCTACTTCTCATGGTATTAGTAAAAGGAAGTCGTACATAAAAAGAACATGTTAGAATAATATAAATGTATAAATGACCATAGTAGAAAAGAACTTAGATACATGAGCATGATTATGACTGGATTGCTCCAGGATAAAGAAGACTGGAAAGGTTTTACAAGCTATGAAGGTCTGAGTAAGTTGTTTAAGGTACATAAGATGAGACTTAGGGATCTTATACTTATTAAACTTTGCAAGGTCAGATTCCAGCTATTTCAAGGACTGACTAAAAGTTATGTCAAACAAAGTTTACTAAGTTGTATCTGACTATTGAAGTATTATAAAGTAGCAAAAGTACAAAACTAGTATAAAACTGATCTTCTAAGTGTTTAATAATCATTTTTAGAGGCTATTCTAATGTCATTAAAGGGACCAAAAGGCAAAATATTTCTCTCATTTCTATACAAGGTCAGTGAGGTCCCTAGGAACAAAGACTATTTATTGATCATTTATTGTGCTGTTCATGGAGGCCATGGATAACCCATTCAATGAATTGGAATCATTATCAAGTCTACAAAAGGAGGCTCAATGTGGGAAAGATTTCTTCAAGGCTTCAAAGGAAGCCACAGTACATAAAGCAAAGCTTTTGACTTATCCTCACATTGATGGACAACTGATAATAGAGAGACTTGAAGAATCTGAGATTCCTTCCAAGGACAAGTGACCTCTAAAGACTAGATGCTCAACTGGCCTTGACAACACAAAAAGAAAGATTAATTCTGGCAACCTACATCGTTCAGTACTCAAGAAGAAATTTAATCAAAGGATTAGAGGATTGGTAACACCATAAGGGTTCACACTCCACAGACATTAGATGTAAGTCTACATGAGATATTATTTAAATAGCAAATCTCACTAATATTTTCTTGATAAAAAGATTCTGTACAGATGTGAGACATCAGACCTTGGCTCCTAGAGCACCTGCACACAGCAAAGAAGGACAGGCCCATGATTGTTTTAAACTCAAATTAAATAATGCTAAATACCTCTCTTCTCCCTATCCAGAAGCCACATGGGAAAAGCATCATGCTGACTTTTGGCTGATGAAACAGGTATAAAAGGATGTGACAGTTGGTTGTGGGCTCATCAGTCTGAAGACCAACTTCAGAAGTTAAATGGAAACCTCTAACAGATGGAAGCTATTGTGAGCCCATCAAGAATGTCTTATGGACTTTGGATAAGTCAGTGCTTCCCAGACAACAGTACATCTTTCCAGACAACTCTGTCTACATCTGAGAGTTTAGTCTTTATAAGAAGCTCTGTGGAAGGGTATCATAATACTAACACCTGATGCCCCAAATTCAGCTGAAACAAACCAGATCAGTCATTGCCCCAATCCCAAAATGGTAGTTAGTGTTACCTCTTCAGAGGAAAGTGGGATAAGAACTGGAGGTAGAAATCAACTACACAATTTAGGGAAAAAGAAAAACAACTCTCATGGCTCCCTATTGGCTCCCTCATAGCTCACAATCTACTTCCCACTGGTGCTCCTGATTGCTAGGCTTGCCCAGAATCCCTCAATAGCTAGAATTGCCCAGCTGAGCCTCAAGACAGTAGCAGTTCCCCTACTAGATGAGCAGAAATCAAATGATTAAGCCAGTACAGACCTTCCCAGCTCTGCCATTCCACCCTAGGGGAAGACAGAGCTCTAGTTTGAAAAACTGGTATTTTACTAGAAACACTTCCAGTCTCTCAGAGCACTTCCTGTTCCTCTTCCAAAATATGGTGTCCCTTGTGTATGTGTGTGTGTGTGTGTGTGTTCCATTACAGAGTCACTGACCAGTGTAATCAACCCTTTCCCTCATAGCTCAGATATTCTGAAAACAAACTTAGGTCACATTCAAACATAAACCCTTGATAAAGCAAAATTCATGATTTTGCTAATTTCTGTAATGTCTTAGAGTCAAGAAAGTGATGATGTAAATGATATAATTATAAGCCACAAAAATTAATCTAAAAAGGTGAAACAGGTTTATGGTCATGTACACCAAAGTTTAGTAATTTATATTAAAACACATCAAGTATTATTAACACATTTTATCTCACGCTGTACATCTTAAATATGTAAAATAACAGTTCTTTTAGGGAGGGCCACACTATTTTATCCAGTTCTATTTTGGTCAGACTAGTGCAACTAATGTAATTTGGTTTCATAAGTTTGGTTCTTTATCCCAATTCTTGATTCCTTACTCTGTGGATGCAAGAAATGGCCAGTCAGAACATTTAGCAATTATGTAAAATTGATTGACTCACTACCTATTTCTTATTTGAGCTATGGTCTAAGGGGGAATGCTTTCATGTTCCTTCTTGCCCATACCTCTCTGTGCTGGGACTATACCTGATTTACAGTTTGTCAGTGAACTCAATGCTTACGTGAGTCCCTCTTCATTTGCAAGTTCACAATAAAATACAGATTAGCTGGAGGACAATCATCTATTTTCTTTCTCACTGACCACTTAAGGCCTATCCTTAAAGCAGTTGAAGGACTTTCTTTCCAGCACCGAGCAACAGAAGCAGGATTAGGTGTTCAAAACAATTCTAAAATACATAGTGTGAGAAAGGTAGGTCTCTATAAATTCAAGGTCAGACTGGTCCTCAACAATAGTTGCAGCACAGTCAAAGATACACAAAGTAACCCTGTCTTGAACAACAAAAATGTACTAATTTAGTTGTCTGTGATGTGCCTAACTATAATCCAGGTACATTGGAGATAAGGTGGCCAAATCTCTCTGATTATCTACAAGATACTAGTCTATACACTGAGTTCCAAGACATCCAGAGATTCATAATCAGGCTATTATTTAAGATAAAAAATAGGAAAGAAAAAAGAGCAAATTATTAATAAAAGTAATAAACATGATATTTTTTGGTGTGACTAATTTGGAAAAGTGATGAAGATATAAGGTGATTAATTTATCCTTGGGGTCCTAACAGGTTTAGATAGATGGCAAAGGATATACACAACTAAGTTAATAAAACTAAGTCATAAAATGAAAACATTCCCATCTCTAAAACCCTCCCCAAACCTCAGCTCCTGTCTCTCCTGTAAGGTGGTCAGATAAGGAGTAAATGTTTCTTCAGTAGACACAGTCTCACCTGGAGGAGTCAGTCTTTTTCCCCAGTAAAATTCCCAGGGAAACTCGAATTTCATGGTGTGTATTATTTCACTAGTTGGTAGCCAAAGGGAGAAATTTAAATGTATCTTGGAAAATTCTTAGTCTTGCCAGGCAGACAAGTATTGGGAATAGATGGGGTGGAGACTAAAGAGCTTTACATTCCCATGGAGGCGACAAAATGGGGACTGCAGCATGCTGACACCGGCAATTACATGAGTTGCCAAAAAAGTAAATAGTGGAAGATCTGGAGAAGGCTGAACCATCATAGTAGAGTGGATACAGAGTAAAGATAGTGCCAACTTACTTAAGTGCACCCTATGCACTGCTCTTTGGCATTTGATCCTTGGGCTTTTGCAAAGCTCCCTCCCTAACAATTCTTTCAACCACAGTCAGCTCCATGTAAGTATCTGATTATTATTTGTAATACTCTTTGTCAAATAGCTTAAGCATGTTCCTGGCTAACTCATATCATAAATTAACCCATCTCTATTAATCTGTATATTGTCACAAGATGTTTTTTGTAAAGTTTCAGCATCTGTCCCCGACTGGCTTCTCTTCGACTCTGACAGTCTTTTTGCCAACATTCAGTTTGATTTACTGCCTGGCTCTACTCTGCAAAGCCAGTACCTGAAACATATTAGTTATTACCCAATGGTATTCACAGCATACAGAGGGGACTCTCACATCATCTTAAGCTATAGAGAAAGCTGCTGAGAGTCTGTTCTCATTCTTCTAGGCTTACAACTTTATATTTTTTTATTTCTACATTTCTATTTCTAGAACCCACACTTTTATATTCTTATTCTTGGACACTTCACTTTGACTTATGATTGCCTATAAGTCTATTTCAAAGTGAGGAAATAAAAACATTTTAAAACAAAATACAAGAAAACAGACTTTTAAAGATTCAGTATATACCTAAACAACTCAGTTTATAATTGTTTTATAATTCACAAACATTTTTTTCTTTTGGTTTTTTGAGACAGGGTTTCTGTGTAGCTTTGGAAAATATCCTGGAACTAGCTCTGGTAGAACTGGCTGGTCTTGAACTCACAGAGATCTGCCTGCCTCTGCCTCCAGAGTACTAGAAATAAAGGCATGCACCACCACCACCTGGGCACAAGCACTTTTAAAATAAGTTTATTGCTATTTTTTGTAAATCGTTGCACATGAGAATGAATGCTCTATATATGTATACAGGATCTGGAATAGTAGATATTTATGAGCCTCTCAACTTGAGTGTTGGTATCTGAAATCAGAATATATGAGGAACCACCTGCAAAGACATTTTAGCCAATAAATCAAAAGTCTTTAACAGATTAACAGGAACAAGAATATAATTAATTCTTGGGAACATTATGCTGTGTATAGTAAATTTGCAGCATAAACTGAATACAATTCAATGACAATTTCCAACAATTTATAACAGAAACGTTGATTACAAAGCTACATTCATAGTGGAAACACTCAGAGTGATCAATGAGATTATGAAAAAATAGTACACAGATTGACATAATATGACTTCATACTGGAAAGTGGAGGTATACATCTTTAATCCCAGCACTTAGGAGGCAGACACAGGCAGATCATTGTGAGTTCAAAGCCAGAGAAACCCAAAACTCAAAAAAAAAAAACCCTTACAACAAAGCTATAACAATCAAAAATTTGAACAATATTTAGGATAAATATTTATAAAAATATTTAGAAAAATAGAATAATTTAATATCTGCTTCCTGTCACATGGATTATAGCACAAGATATAGATTCTGCCCTACCTACCTCCCCAACACCATGCACACCTGAGAAACCTTGGTAGCTCCTTTTGTCCCTGGCACTAAACATCACTGAATCATATCATTGTGGCTGGTGATAGCAGAAAGTTAGAAGCATTCTAATCATGTATTGACAAAAGACAATCAACATCACCATAGTTCTACCAGCTTTTAAACTATTTGAAATATTTATAAGGCAAACTTGAAAGTGAAATGCAATATTCAGAACTTCTAGGCACCAGACCACCAATTTTCCAATCTGTCTTTACAATGCACACTAAAAGCACGCTCCTATGTGAACACTAGACAATTATGTTACAAGTATAGTATTCTACCATACCAGGGCTGCAGAGTTTCCATCTTCCCAGAAAATCTATAATCAGGGAGGATCAGAAAACAAGGACCAATGGCCAGGTCACTACATAGACCAACATAACTATAGCCTGGCTAATGGTCCATCCAAATCCCAGCAGAAATTACAGCTCAACAGACCTTCTCTGAACACTCTACACTATCCATGGCATAGCTGTGGTCTTCCTTACAAGTCATTACAACAGAAGCAGAGAAGAATCATGGAAAGAACAATCTGTAAGCTACCTCCCACTAATATTCCTGCTTGTTAAGACTTCCTAGAGTCCCTCACTAGCTAATACCACCCTGTTGAGCCTCAGAATATTATCAGCTACCCTACTGGGTATAAGAGATCAAATTACTCATATATCACAGAACTTTCTGCCCTGCCCTTCCAGTCCAGTACACAGGGCCTTAGTCTAGAAAGTTAGTATTTTAGTAGACATTTCTCCACTTTAAAAGAGCATATCCTGTTCCTCATCCAAAGCACAGGATCCTTTGTGTGCACATCCCATTACACACTCAATATGCAGTATAGCCAGCACATTGCCTTATACCTGGGAAATCCTGCAACCAAACACAGGTAATATTCACAACTCTTGTTAAACAAAAGCAGGTAATAAATTAGAAGATAATAAGGGGTCAAGGTAAGGCTTGGGGACAGGAAAGAGAATGTGGATATAATATAATCTCAAAAACTATTTTGAAAATTTGAAACAGGCTTTATGGCCATATGCTTCAGAAACTAGGGATTTATATTAGAGCACATCAAAGATTTCTGAAACCTTTTCTCTCAGGGTGTATATTTAAAACCAGTAAAATAACAGTTCTGTTAGGCAGGGCCACATTTTCCTCAGATCTATTTTGGTTGAACTACTGTAACTATGGCAATTTGGTTTGATGAGGTCAGCTCTTTATCCAGACTCTTGATTGCCCTAGCCTGTGGACAACAAGAAATGGCTACCAGGACATTTATGGCACATCTAAAATTGGTAACCTAATTCCTAATTAGGTAATTAGTACATCGCTATACACTGCTAATCTCAACTACTGTTGAAGTAGGAAAGTTATCAAACACTGTCCTGGTCTCTCTCTTTTTGCACTGTGAATATATCAGCTTCAAGCTTGGTATATGCACTCAATTCTTGTACAGATCCCTCTTCAATTATAAGCAAGCATTAAAAGACAGAGATACTGAAGGTCACTCATTAGCTGGTCTATTTTTCCTTCTCACAGACCAGTCAAGGCCTAGTCCTGAAGGAGATGCAGGACTATCTACCCAGCACTGGGCAGCAAAGGCAAGATTAGGTGTTTAAAGCAATTTTCAATTACATAACATGAGACAATAATATTATAAGTTTATAGTCTCCCACACCAATATGACAGAGCCGGCCCTCCCCAAAAGAATGCACACTCAACAAAACTCAGAGGCCAAAGACTACTACCCAGGTCATGACACAAACTAATAGAACCTGTCTGGATCATGGTTCATTTCTTTCCAAGCAACTAATAGCTCTTCCTGGTCTGGGGACAGTGGCCTCTACATTCACCATGGCATGGCTTTGTGGCCCTCCTTACAGCTCCTTAGAGCAAAACAAGAGAATCCTGAAATAACCTGTAAACTACCTCCTACCCTCATTAGTTAGAATTGCCCAGCTGGGCTTTAAAACATTAGCAGTTACCCTACTGGGTGAGCAGAGATAAAATGTCCCAGTAAGCAAAAATCCTCCAGATTTGTCCTTCCACATGATGGTCAGACAAGATCATAATCTGGGAAATTTGTAATTTAGTAAAATCTTCTATTCTCCCAGAGCACTTCGTGTTCCTCCTCCAAGAAAACAGGTTCTATGTGTACATATTCCATTACACACTCAAGGTCCAGTGTTGCCAACCCTTTACTTCATAGCAGGGAGGTCCTGTAACCAAACACAGATCACATTCAAACAGTAATTGTTAGACAAAAAGCCACAAATTAGAACACAATGAAGGGTCTATGGGAGGGCTTAGAGGCAGGAAAGAGATAGTGGAAATAATGTATTTATAATCCTGAAAAATTCTGTTTAAAAGTTGAAAAAGGCTTTTTGGTCATATGCTCCAGAGACCAGGGATTTGTATTAGAGTACACCAAGTACTACTCACATCATTTCTCTCAGAGTATACATCTTAAACCTGAAAAATAAATCATGGTAGGCAGGGTCACACCATTTTATCCAGCTCTTCTATATTACTTGAACTTCTGTAACTACAGTAATTAGGTTTAATGATAAGTTCAGTTCTTTATATAGATTCTTGTATGTGTGGTCTGTGGACCCATGTAATGGCCAGTCAGTACATTTATTGAACATCTAAAATTGATCACCTCACTACTTACTACTAATGACAGTAACTACTATCACAACAGGAAATCTTTTAACCTCCTTCTTGCCCATCCCTTTTTCTGTTTCGACTACACTGGCCTTACAATTGGTCAGTGAACTCAATTCTTACACAGGTTCACTTCACTTGTAAATTCACAATAAAATCTATAGAAATTGGAGATACTCATTCACTAATCTATTTCTCCTTCACACAAACCAGTCAAGGTCCAGCAAGGTGGGAGTTTCTGGACTGTCTTTGCAGCACTAGGTAGCATGGGCATGTGATACTTTAATACAGTTACTGATGATGTAGTGAATCCCTGACCTATAAAAATATGTTCACTACTACTTCAAAACCATATTTTTGCTACCGTTATGATTGAGAATATAAATATCTGTACTTTCTGGTGGTATTAGACCAGTCCTGTGATAGGTTCATTTTATGCCCCAAAATGAGTCATGACCCACCAGCTTGAGAATCACTGCTATAAAGTGATATAAATAAAAAGATGAATAAATAAACACCACTTAAAAATGAAATGAAATTCAAAACCTGGGAAACATTGGAAAATAGGAACAAAGAGATTATAGCAGTAATGCCTTTGAAGGAAATAAAATCTAAAATATAACCAATAATTGACTTCTTAAAATGATAAAAATTATTGAACACTTAGTTATACTGACTTTGAAACACAGTAGGCCCTTCCCTGGTAGGGAGAATGCCATTAGTACAAGAACGCAAAACTTTATCCCATGTAAAATGTTAGCTGCTGAGAGCTGTAAGCTGAAACACTGAATTACAGTCAATGGCCTGTGTCTCAAACATCTGACCTGACTTAACTGTGTCAACCAGGATTGAACACATCTGCATGGGAGCGTTCACTAATTGGAAACTAAATATGTAGTAGTTCAAGCTATCCTCCCTAAACTGTACACCCACTGGTGTCTGTCTTCATTCACATGCAAGGAATTAAGGTATGATGGGAAATTACACAGAAAGTCACACACTGCCCTACCAGGTCCCTCTTTGTAATGGATACCTCTGAAGCTCAGTCCCTTAAACTTGTGTGATCTAGTTATTGTCCACTCTTTTCCCCTCTTCCAGTGTACACAGTATACTGTTCCTACTCTTCTGGTCTGAAGGGAGAAGCCATGTTCCACACAAATCCTTTTATTGTTATTGCAATGGACACCCCAAGATATGACTCAAACTGGTAATTTTAAAACTCTGTGGTGCAGCATACTTGTAATGCAAAAATTTATGGTGGTTAGTCAAGAGGATAGCAAGGGTAATGCCCTGTAGGGCTACAGACAGGATTCAAGTCCACCTCAATCAGTATAGGGGACATTGACTCAAAACTGCTTTTCTAAAAACTGAAAAATGCAGCTGTCCTAGAATTATAATACTTTCATGGCACAGAGGTTGTAACCCTGTAATGGCCCCTTGAGCAGCATGTTAGAGGTCTTTGACTGAGAAGCAGGTCTTTTGGCTGGTTGTAAATCATGGTTGTCTTATTTGTTATCGGAATGTACCTTAATGGCTTATTAATCCTGGTGAACAAACATTTGCATCTCATGATACTAATATCTAACAGGCATGGTTAGCATACTAATCTTTGGGGAATTTGGGATGCAGTCCTCCCTTACTTAAATTCTACTTTGTGTGACTTAATGCCTCCTAAACTGGTAAATACTTATACCATTAATTTTATTATCGATTATGCTCTACTTCAGTTTAGTGGTGGAGTGTTACTCTACACAGGAGAAACCGTTTACGAGCTCCACAAAATTAACTACAGATGGATCCTAAACCTAAATGTTAAAAGTGCAGAACTTCTGAAGATACTGGAGAGACCAGTAGTCTCTGAGTTTGGCAAATTTGGTGATATCTCTCCACAGGCGACAACATAAGCACTACAGGCACCACCATTTGTGGTTCCCAATGCTCTGCTCTGTGCAGACAGAGCACAGGCAGTGAAGTTATTCAGAGACTGCCAGCAGGGTGTTGAAAGGATCACTTAGGACTACTTAGGATGAGGCAGGAACACACTAAATTCTGTGTTTGTCCACTGGCTCCCAGCCAGCCAGGAAAGGATGCACCACACCAGCCGCAAGGCTCAGCAGGCCGCTCCTCCTTGTTTGGGGACAGAGGGCCTCTCACTCGCCAAGCCCAGTCACTCTCACCCACATGGCACTTGGGGAGAACAGCCCCACACACCAAGGCCAGACACTCCTCTTCCCCACCTGGGGACATTGGTCCCTTACTCACCTTGGCCCACTGCTCCTCCAATCTGTTTAGAGCACCATTCGCCATGGTGCAGTTGCCAAGCTGACAAACTATCTCCCTACAAGGAAGCCCAAGGCACAGTGCATGAGAGAGACTGTGATATCTTAATGAAGCACTAAACCGGAAGCCTTGCTCCCGGAAGAACCCTCCCATTTCACTGATGGAGGCTAAGATTGGCTAGTGAGGTCTGAATGTCAGAACCAGGTAAGCAGAAGGGATACAGCACAGTTTTCCCAGCACTGGCTGCTAATCTAAAGATAGACATATCCCAGATTGGATGGAGAACTAAGTCAAATTCAACAGCAAGTCTCTTGCTAATGTAAATCAATGGGTTCAGTTTTAAAAGGAAGTATACAAATTCAGAAAGAGGCTAATCATACAATAATGCACAAGAGGAACATTGGGTAAATCAAAAACATTATAAACCAAGACACACACTGTGCCCCATCAGGTCTTTCTTTGTAATGGATACCCCTGCAGCCCACAGTCTTAAACTTCAGTCTAGCTATTTTCCAGTGTGTTTACCCCCTCCAGTGTACACAGTACACGGTTCCTGCTTTTTGGGTTTGAAGGGAGAAGTCATGCTCCACAAGCAAATCCTTTTACTGTTACTGCAATGGACAATCCACTATATGACTCAAACTAGTAATTTTATAACTCTGTGGTGCAGCATACTTGTAATCCAAAAATTTATGGTGGTTAGCCAGGAGGATAGCAAGGGCAATGCCCTGTGGTACTGCAGACAGGATTCAAGTTCACCTCAATCAGTATACGGGACATTGATGCTAAACTGCTTATCTAAAAGCTAAAAAATGCAACTGTTCTAGAATTATTATACTCTCCTGGCACACAAAGTTGTGACCCCATAATGGCCCCTGAGAAGCAGATCATAGGCCTTTGATTGGGAAATGGGTCTTCTGGCTGGTTGTAAATCATGGTTGTCTCATTTGTTATAGAAATATACCTTAATGACTGATTAAACCTGGTGAACAAACATTTGCATCTCATGATACTAATCTCTAACAGGCATGGTGTGCATACTAGTCATCTTTGGATATTTGGGATGCAGCCCTCCATCATTTAAACTCTACTTTGTGTGACTTAATGTCTCCTAAGAACCGGTAAATCCTTATATCATTAATTCTATTATCAACTATACTCTTCTACATCACAGTTTAGTAGTGAAGCGCTACTCGACAAGGGAGAAACTGTTTACAAGCCGCACAAAATTAACTACAGATGGATCCCAAACCTAAATATTAAAAGTGCAGAACTTCTGAAGACCCAGGAGAGACCATGAGTTTTCGCGTTTGGGGAATGTGGTGGTATCTCTCCACATGCGATGATATAAGCGTTACAGACACCACCATCTGTGGCTCCGACGCTCTGCTCTGTGAAGACACAGCCCGGGCAGTGAAGGGATTCAGAGGCTGACAGTAGAGAGCTGCAAGGATCACTTAGGACTACTGAGGCAGGAAGAAGCTAAACCCTGTGTCTGTCCGCTGGCTCCCACCCAGCCAGTGGAGGACCCACCACACCTGCCGCGAGTCTCAGCGGGCCGCTCCACCTATTTTGGGGACAGCGGCCCCTCGCTCGCCAATACCAGCCACTCCCCGGTCTGTGGAGAACATCACGTCACTCACCATGGTGCGGCTGCCGAAGTGACACGCTCTTGCCCACAGGAGAGTAGCAGGGCGTTTGAGAGATGAACCGGATAGGAAGTCTGGCTACCAGAAGAACCCTCCCATCTGACCGGTGGGTATGCTGGAGGCTCTGATTGGCGGAAGGGACTCAGCACCGTGGTACAGCACTGGTTTCTAATCTAAAGACAGGCCTGTCCCAGATTGGCTGGAGATTCATGCCAAATTCAACAGCAAGTCTCTTGCTAATGTAAATCAATGGGTTCGGTTTGCAAAGGAAGTACACAAATTTAGAAAGAGGCAATCAGACAACATCGCACAAAAAGAACATTGCATAACTCAAGAACCTCATAAACAAACCTTCAATATGTGCTCAATAATTGGGATATTATTTTGCTTTATTAACTTTATCCATTTCAAAATGTTTGAACTGTGTTTGTGTGTATACACCTGTGCCATGTGTATGTAGCACTGAGAGGACAACTCAGAGGTGTCTATTATTTTCTTCCCCTATGTGAGTTTTAGTGATGAAACTTAGGTATTCATTTGACTACAACTGACCTCAATTGCACTTATTCAGGGTTAAAAATTATTATGTATGTAGGAGTGTGCATATGCCACTGCCCAAGTTTAGAAATAAAAGAAAAAACTTGTAGGAGCAATATGGATTACCCAGAGAAAGAACACAGGTCATCAGGCTTATCAGCAACCAATTTTAATGAATGAGGCAATTATTTAGCATTCAATCATGGTTTTTGAGAAAATGTTATAAACAAATGTTTATACCCAGGATAAACAAATTAAAAATATGAATGATCATATAAATATTTTCCTATGCAAAGAGAATTTATTCTTCAAATTATATTGTGCTCCTTTATCCTTGTATAAAATTAAGTTTACAATATGAAAAAAGACAATAGTTTACTATTAATATATTACCTAATAATCTTATTTGAGAACCAGTCAAATGGCTCCATGGGAAAGGTCCGTGGTGTGAAACGATGGAAAACTGACCTTGATCACCATATTAAGAGGACCAAAAGTAGAAACTGCGAAGTTGTCTTCTGGTCTCCACATATATGCATTGGTCCTACAAACCCATAACCACATTACACACACACACACACACCATAAATTTTTGTTACAAAATAAATCTTAGTGCCATTACATTATCTGGCATCTCTGGATAATTTCCTTAGAAGGCAATTATTCAAGATAAAGTGCCAAATGGTTAAATAATGGGGACGGGGGAAGCATGGAACATCAATATATATGTATATATATTCTAATATATTTATATTTATACACACACATATAAAACATCAAGCTACAATATGAGATACACGGTTGAATGTTGATTATCCTACTTTATTATATCTCTACCAGATAAATGAAAATACTGTTTTGAATACACACATGAGATAATTAATGTTTCTTATATTCTCTTCTATTAAGCATTTTAATATTAACATTGCTAAACTGTGTTGACAAAACAGCAAATGTTGGGAGTACATCATCTACCCTTAGACTGTACTCAGGAAGTAGACATGTAAGGGTCCTAAGTTCAAATGTATCCCTAAATCATTACTAACATCTAAGCAAAACTGAGTAACAAACAAGAAACTCCCAAGGGAATTTGAGAATTTGTGGAAATATGAAAAACAAAACCAGGGAAACAACCTACCACTATTTCATAGAAACTCTTTCTTGAAAAGTATGATTACACACTGCCCAATACTTAAATAAACAATGGAACACTTAGATGATGGAGATACTATTCTACACATTATAGTAGAAAAATACCTATCACTAAGTAAAAACACAATAGATTAACAAAAGTCACAGAAGAAATATAAGGACCACAAATTAAATTTCAATAAATAAATCTGCTACACATGAAGCACACTTTAGTATCTACCTCAAATGTTTCAAAATAGAAACCACAATGCAGTGATCTCTACCATTAGTCTTCATTGAGCATGGTAAATAATTTACTTCCTTCAAGGCTATGATGAAAAATAAATAAAACATTATTTTTTCCTTGAAGCTGAAGACAATTGTGATGTCTAAAGTCTTTACAAAATCATTTTCAGTAATACAGTTTTCATTTGTTTGAGTTTATCCCTATTTCCTGACTTTGAATTGCTAGAAACATGGCTGGACAGTTAAGAAATGTTCACTCCGAGGACCAAAGTCTGATTTTTGACAACTTCCTGTAATTTTTGCTAGAAAATCCTAGAGTCTAACATTATCAGAAACCAGCATAGACATTCACATACCCACACAAAGCACACTGATATCACATAATCACAATTAAAGCAACTCTTTAAACATATTTATTATTTTCACTTGTGTCTTCATTCTCTTTACTTATGTTCTAATCCCCATGCCCCTACTCTCATAGGTGGTATACTTGCCAAAGATGGTCCCTGACATATACTCACTATTGGGAAGTCCGGCTATACCCGAGGCTGTGTTCCAGTGGGAGATGTTCCCCTAAAGGGTGTAGAAATACTGCTCCCCTACAAAAGAGAGCCATCACAGCTGGGCCCTTCTTTACTCTGCTAAGAGAGTTTCAAAGCAGAGATATCCGTTGCTGTTCTGCTCCACTTTCCTAAGGGAGTTTCCTAGTAGAGGTGTACAATGCTTCTCTGTTTCACCCCACTAGGGAGTTTTCTAACAGAGATGTCAATATTTTTCTCAGATTCGGCCCAAATTGTTACTTCTCTGCTTCACTGGAGTTAATGGGAAACTTGCAGAAATGTTGTAGTCTCTGGTGAAGAGTTGCTACTTCTGCTCTGCTACTTTAAGGGAGTTTTCCAGCAGAGGTAACCAAAGCTTCTCTGTTCCAATCTACTACAAAGTTTCTTATCACTCCAGTGAAAGGTCTTCACCCAAAACTCATTCAAGAAATTTATTTGGAAGGGAAGAATCCAGGAAAGGGACTGCCTATGTGAGGGCAGAAATGGGCAGATGCCAACTGAACATGTACAGAGCTTATATAGGACTTATAAGAGCAAAGTTATCCCAAGGAGAAGATTCTCAGGGTAGGAATTGGTTAGATGACAATCCCTGATCTTGAACAATGCATTGGCTGGATTTTATGCTCAGGTGTTGGTAGATCTCAAGCTTAGGGATTAGCTGGTTTTGTGCTCAGTTGGTCAAGGGTAGAGTGTGTTTCTCTGGCTCTTGTTTCAGGGCCAAAGTGTGTTCTTTCACTGGCCCCTTATAACTTTTTGAGTCTGGTTTCAGGGTCAGGTGTTTCTTTTATTGGCTCTGGATTCAGGGAAAAAGTCTATTTCTTTGTCTTGGTTTTAGAGTCAGGGTGTATTTCTTTGGCTCCAGTTTCAGAGTCAAAATTATATATTTCACTGGCTCTGGTTTCAGGGTCAGGATGTGTTTCTTTGGCTGGCCCATTTGCCCTACACATAGGGCTTCATAAATTCATAAATTCATTTTACCATGAGTTTGTAAGTACAAACAATATAAAAAGGACATCATAATGCTTGAAAAGATTGTTAACACTGTCAAATTGATTTCTACAGAAGAAATAGACTTATGTTGTAGTCAGAAGATCCTTGTTCATTCTTGGCTGCCCAGACACAAAATAATCACACAGAAACTATATTAATTAGCACTGCTTGGCCTATTATCCCAGGATTCTTATTAACTAACTCTGACATCTTAAATTACCCCATTCTTATTATTTTGTATTTTACCACAAGCCTTGTGATTTACCAGTAAGGTTCCAGGGCATCTGTCTCCTTCAGCAGATACATAGAGTCTGACTCCACTATCTCTGCTTGGAATTCCTGCCTTGCTCTATTCTGCACTGCCATAGGCCCAAAGCAGCTTCTTTATTAAACAATGGTAACAAAATTCATTCACAGCATACAAGGGGAATCCCAAATCACTGTGTAGCTGATTATAAGTGTTTTGGCTAAATAAATTACCAAATATTTTATAATAAGACATCCTAAGTATCTTTTTCAGGTAGTCATTGTCTATTGTAATATACAAAGATTTTAACAGATTGCTGCACACAAAAAGTTTTACTCCTATATAAAGTACAAAACTTTGTCACACTGAATACATTTATAGGGTTTCTCTGCAGTATGATTTTTCTCATGGTTTAGATTATTAATACATGCAAATGCTTTACCACACTCATTACATTCATAGTTTCTCTAAAGCATGTGTTAGTTCATGTCTTTGAAGATGACTACAATAAACAAAGCCTTTACCACACTAATTACATACATACTGTTTCTCTCCAGTTTGGGTTCTTTAATGTTTTCAGAGATTACTGTACATGCAAAGGCTTTACCACATTTATTATATTCACAGGGTTTCTCTCCAGTATGTGTTCTTTCATGTGTTTGGAGACTACTGTGACATACAAAGGCTTTACCACACTGATTACATTCATAGGGTTTCTCTCCAGTATGGCTTCTTTTGTGATTTTGAAGATGGCTGGGCTGTGCAAAGGCTTTACCACACTAATTAAATTCATAGGGTTTCTCTCCAGTATGGGTTCCTTTATGTTTTTTCAGACTACTATGATATGAAAAGGCTTTACCACACTAATTACATTCCTCTGCCACATTGGACTAAGTAGAGCAAGCAGGCAGGGCTGAGGAGTTGGTTCTAGCCATGCCTGTTTAGCATTTTTTTTTTAAAAAAAGTGCTTCTGGTCAGAAAAAAATTACAAATATGCAAAAAAAAACAGATTCAGATTTTTTAAAAGGACCTGTAAATGGGTCACAGTGTCTAAATGTATGTAAGCTTGGGAAAGAAAAGACAGTCATAGCTTAAAGGAGTAAAGAAAAATAAGCCATGTAAAGATGGGAAATATGCAGAGAGTTTAGATTATGTGTATTATTGTGTTTTCTTTGAGTTTTTAAACTCTGAATAAGCTAAGTACAGAGAGACATTTCATTGTACAGGCTGCTAAGCAAAACCAACAAATATATTTTATCTTGACTTCAAAATTTGGGTCTAATGATATGTTGCTTTGCAAAAGAGGGCCAGCTTTCGTTTCCACAGAGGATGAGAACTTGTGGATTCCTTCCAGAATAAGGTGATATAATGGACCAAGATCCCCTGATAGGCCTCCATGAACCCTCAAAAATACTTCACCCAACATAAAGCAGAAAGCAGTTTGGAGAGAACTACTCCAAAATTACCAAATATTGTTTATAAATGTTTGTTTACATTTAAAGGGGATATGATATAGAGATAATACTTTGTTTTTGTATAGATCTTGGTCTATTGATACAAATTTAAGGTCAATTTTGTTAAATGAATCTCTGCTCTTGTTTAGGTATTATATTTGTCCAGTTTATTTAAAGATGCAATGTATAGTTAAGAAATACAAATTAATAGATAGTCATTTATGATAATTAAACTTGTAGTCATGTTAGTTAGGTTTTCTAGATGTACAGAGATATATTTCATATAATAGGTATTCTTCAAATATTTCAAGAACATAAAGAATATGGCACTTTAAATGTTTTAAAAACTTAGGCCTTGTCACGATAGTGAGATATGTCTCCTTCTGGTAGCACCAATTATTTCAGGGAGGTTGATGGGCATTGAAGAAACTCATGGAATTTGCTTTCAATGTAACAAGGCTAGCCATGTGGGCAAGAAACTACTCTTTCCTGGATTGTTTGATGGTATGTTGTATAAACTGGACATGCAGGACCTATAAAAAATGACTACTAAATTTGCCTAAAGAAGGTGAGACAGTTCCTGCTTCATGGGTCTGCCAGACATTCTGAAGGATACAGAAAAAGGTGACTGAGAAAATACCAATATAGATAGAACAGTCTTTGAAATTTTCTGCTTAATGGAAAAGTCTGCCAGACACTATGGGCCTGTAAACTGAAGATGGATGCCCCAATGATACAGAAGAACTTTGGGTGACTGTCCAGGCAGCAAGATGTCTTTGTCAATTCTAGAATTGTCAAAGTGCTTATAATTACTTAGTTAATATATATCCTTCTGGAGTATTTTCTAGAGTTGAAGAAAGACAGTTTTATAATTATAAAAGAGAGATTAGATATAAAACTTTAGACTCACAAAAATGATAGAGTATTTTCCTTAATTCGCCAAATTAAATGGACTAAATATTGTAACTATAATTCTTGCTTGATAATTGTTTTGTTTTTTGTAATCTTGCTATATCAAAGTTAAAACCTTCCTTTTTATTTATATAAAGGGGAGGATATGTGGAATTCCTCTCTGTGTGTTGTGAATATGTTTTATTCCTATTGGTTAATAAAAAAAAAACTGTGTTGGGCTTATGGCAACACAGAACAGAACAAGGTGGGAATTCCAAGCAGAGATAGAGGAGAAAAGAAGGCAGAGTCAGGGAGCTGCCATGTAGCAACTGAAGAAGACAGATGCTGGATGGAACCTTACTGGTAGGCCACAGCCATGTGGCGATACACAGATTAATAAAAATCGGTTAATTTAAGATGTGAAAGTTAGTTAATAAGAAACCTAAGATATTAGATATGTAGTCTTATAATTAATATAAATTCTGTATAATTATTATGGGTCTGGGCAGTGGGGAAATGACCAAGCAACCTCTGTCTATACCAGGATATAATGAAGTATGCAAGTTATACAGCATACACAAGATTAATGTCTAAGTTCAATTGTCCTGTTAAGCATTCATGATTCCTTGACTACTAAGGCATCAAACAAAGAAACACAAATCAGCCTGAATGTTTCACTTCCTGAGGGAATGTAACAGTCTGTCAGGAACTGGGAGGTATATTGTGACCCAGGAACCATGGACTTTAACCTGAAAATTCTATGACACAAGTCTCTCAAGGCAGTTAGGTCAGGCCAACTCCATGGTTCCCTGAAGAGCATACTGCCCACTAAAATCCTATGACCTTGACCTCCACTGTCTGCCATTACTCTCAATATTCCCATCTTCTATGTCCTACAAGAATAGCTGATTAAGCTCTTTGTCCAGTTTCTGATATCTTCAGCATTCTTATAAGAGTCAACATTCCCAGATCCTTTGCAGCAACAAAATCCCCTTTGAGTCCCATTTTTATTCCAACTTTCTTCTATCTTGTGATTATTAAATTATGCAATCAAAAGCAACCCAGGTAATGAACATGCTTATTTGGTTGTTAACCCTATTTCACAATTCCTCCTTATGACAGCTTAGAATAGATACTGAAGAGAATAACTAAAGGCAAAACATGTGGAACCATTGTTTTCTGGCTTTGTCACTGTCTTATGCTCAGCTAGCTCTCCTATCTATCCCAGGGCTGCTTGTCCAGAGATATTGCCAACTCAGTGGAAAAGCCTTCCTATATCAATCAAAATCAACACATGCTCTAAAGCTGTCTCTGCAAAGAGGTGATCTCCTGCTATGGTTCTGCAGCCCCTTAGAACTCCTTGTGCTTTCAGGTAAACTGATCCCCACTGATACCCAATCCCAAAACAACAAAGAACAATTTAATATCTGTTTCCTTTCACATGGATTATAGCACAAGATATAGATTCTGCCCAATCTACCAGCCCAACACCATGCACACCTGTTGCAGGAGGAATGGGCTGCTTGTTTTCCCAGCTGCCCTGGCTAGCTTACACCTGAAATAATCACACAGAAAGTGTATTCATTTAAACACTGCCTAGCCTGTTATCTCTATCCTCTTACTAGCTAACTCTTTAAAAGTTAAAGCACATCTTTATTTAACCCATTTTTGTTAATCTGTATATGACCATGAGGTCATGGCTTACCAGGAAAGATTCAACATGTCTGATTCTGACAGCTCCATGGCAGTTCTCACACTCTTGCTTTCTTTCTCCCAGAATTCAGTTCTGTCTTCTCTGCCTACCTAAGTTCTGATCTATCAAAAGGCCAAGGCAGTTTCTTTATTCAACCAATGAAAGCAACAAATAGACAGAAGTACTTCCTATACCACACACCTGAGAAACCTTGGTAGCTCAGAAACTCTTTTTGTCCCTGAAACTAAACATCATGAATCACACAATTGCGGCTGGTGGTAGCAGAAAGTTAGAAGCATTCTAATCATGTCTTGCCAAAAGATAATCAACATCACCATAGTTCTACCAATTTTTAAACTATTAGAAACATTTATAAGACAAACTTGAAAGTGGAATACAATATTCAGAACTTCTAGAAACCAGGCCATCAGTTTTCCAATCTATCTTCCCACTGCACACCAAAAGCATGACCCTGTGTGTACACTGGAAATGATATTACAAGCATAATACCCTACAATACCAGAGCTGCAGAGTCTCCCTCTCACCAGGAAATCCATACCTGTGAGACTTAGAGGACATGGGCCACTACCCAGGTCACTATATAAATCAACAGAACCATAGCCTAGCTCATGGTCCATCAACTCCCAGCAGAACTGACAGCTCAAACAGAGCTTCTCTGAGCACCCTACACTTACCATGGCATAGGCTATGATCTTCCTTAAAACTAATTACAACAGAAGCAGAGAAGAATTCTGGAAAGAAGGTCATAAATTAGAAGACAATTAGGAGTTGTGGTAGGGCTTGGGGACAGAAAAGGGAATGTGGATATAATATAGTTATAATCTCAAAAACATTATTTTAAAAGTTGAAACAGGCCTTATGGCCATGTTTTACAGAAACTAGGGATTGGTATTAGAGCACATCAAAGATTTTTCAAGCCTTTTATCTCTGGGTATATATCTAAAACCAGTAAAATAACAGTCCTGTTAGGTAGGCCCACAACATTTCACTCACATAGATTTTGGTTGAACTACTATAACTTTAGAAATTTGGTTTCATGATAAGGTCAGTCCTTTATCCAGATTCTTGATTACCTGCTCTGTGGACACCAAGAAATGACCATCAGGACATTTATGGAACATCTAAAATTGATTACCTAGTTCCACATTGCTAATTTCAACTACTGTTGAAGTCGGAAAGTTCTCAACCACTGTCCTGTCTCTCCCTTTCTGCACTGTGAATCTACCAGCTTCAATCTTGGTCTATGATTTCAATTCTTGCACAGATCTCTCTCCATCTATAATCACACACTGATAAGTCAGAGACACTGGAGGTCACTCATTAGCTGGTCGATTTTTCCTTCTCACAGACCAGTCAAGACACCATCCTGAAGGAGTTTCAGGACTATCTATCTAGCCCTGGACACAGAGACAGGATTAGGTGTTTAAAGCAATTCTCTGTTACATAGCATGAGGCAACAATATTACAAGCTCATAGTCTCCCATGCCAGGATGGAAAAGCCTCCCCCTCCCCAGGGAATCCACACTCAACAAAGCTCAGAGGCCAAGGGCTACTACCCAGGTCACCACAAAGAACAACAGAACCTGTCTGGATCACACTTCATCCCTGTCCAAGCAGCTAATATCTCAGCCAACCTGTTCTTCCTGGTCTGGGAACAGTGGCTCCTACATTCACCATGGCATGGCTTTGTGGTCCTCCTTACAGCTCCATACAGCAGAATAAGGGAATCCTGGAAAGAACCTGTAAGGTACCTCCTACTGGTGTTCCTAACTGCCAACCAGAGTCCTTCATTAGCTAGGACCACCCAGCTGGGCTTCAAGACATTAGCAGTTACCCTACTGAGTGAGCAGAGATCGAATGTCTCAGAAAGCAAAATCCCTCCAGGTTTGTCCTTCCACACGATGGTCAGACAAGATCATAATCTGGGAAATTTGTAGTATATTAAAATTATCCATTCTCCAAGAGCACTTCCTGTTTCTCCTCCAACAAACAGGGTCCTATGTGTACACATTCCATTACACACTCAATGTCCAGCATTGCCAACCCTTTACTTCATAGCTGGGAAGTCCTGCAACCAAACACAGGTCACATTCAAACAGTAATTGTTAAAAAGAGGCCATGGATTAGAACACAATGAAGGGTCTATGGGAGGGCTAAGAGGCAGGAAAGAGATAGTGAAATAATGTATTTATAATCCTAAAAAATTCCGTTCAAAAGTTGAAACAGTCTTTATGGTCATGTGCTCCAGAGAGCAAGGATTTGTATTAGAGCACACCAAGTACTACTCACATCATTTCTCTCAGAGTATACATCTTAAACCTGGAAAATAAATCATGGTAGGCAGGGTCACACCATTTTATCCAGCTCTTCTATTTTACTTGAACTTCTTTAACTACAGTAATTAGGTTTAATGATAAGTTCAGTTCTTTATATAGTTTCTTGCATGCATGGTCTGTGGATCCATGAAATGGCCAGACAGGACATTTATGAAACACCTGAAATTGATTACCTCACTACTCATTGCTAATGTCAACTGTTGTCACAGCAGGAAAGCTTTTACCTTCCTTCTTGCCCATTATTTTCTCTTGTGATTACATTGGCTTTACAATTGGTCAGTGAACTCAATTCTTACACAGGTTCCACTTCACTCATAAATTCACAATAAAATCTACAGAAGTTGGAGGATACTCATTTACTGATATATTTCTCCTTCACACAGACCAGTCAATGTGCATCCTGGTAGGAGTTGAAGGACTGTCTTTCCAGCACTGGGTAGCAGAGGCAGGAGTAAGTGTTCAAAGCAATTCTCAATTACATAGTGTGAGGTAAGCCTGAGCTATAGGAGACATTAATAGAAACCAATTTTTCTCAATCTTCCTAAGGCTGTGGTCCTTTAATACAGTTACTCATAATGTTGTGACCTTCACCTATAAATCTATGTTCACTGCTACTTCATAAATATCTTTTAGCTACTGTTATGAATTATAATATAAATATATATAATTTCTGTTGATCTTAGACCAGTCTTGTGATAGGGACATTTGATCCCCCAAAGGGAGCTATGACCCCCAAGGATGAGAAACCCTGCTCTAAACTGAGACTGTACCAGCTTTCAAACTTCTCAGCCTTGCAGAGGATTGACACAGCCCAGACTTGGTAATTCAAGTAACCCTATCCGAGCATAGGGTAAAGCTACAGATAGTGGGCAAGTCTGTTACTTTTTTTTTGGACATGGGAGCTACCTATTCTGTTTTAACATCTCACTCAGACCTTATGTTCTCCTCACCAATTTCAGTTATGGGGGTAGATGGGATCCGTTCCTCTCCAGTTAAAACTTTGTTACTGTCCTACATTCTTGCAGGGCAATTTTTCTCTCATTCTTTCTTAGTGATGTTTGCCCAGCACCTTTACTGGGTTGAGATATTCCCAGCTACTTCAGAGCCACACTCACTTTGCCCCCCCACTCTCCTGAGTAACACTTTCTTCTCACTTTAACTGCCTCACAGACTCCTACCCAGACTGTTCTGTCCCTACTCTCCCTGATCCAGTAGGTTCCTAAGTATGGGACACTTATACTCCTGTGATTGCTACTCACCACAAGTCAGTGCTAGTTCACCTTAAAGACCCTGTGTCCTTCCTTTCCAGACTCCGGTTTCCTATTTCTAAAACCCACTGCTGAGGCCTTAAGCCTATTATTACCCAGCTCATATCTCATGGACTTTTAATTCCTATTGACTCACCTTGCAACACTCCAATTCTTCCTGTGCTTAAGTCCTCTGAAGCTTACCGCTTGGTTGAAGACCTCTGCATCATAAATGAGGCAGTCATTCCAGTTCACCCTCTGGTTAACAACCCTTACAATCTCCTTTCTAACATCCCTCCTACCACCTCCTACTTTACTGTTCTAGATCTAAAAGATGCCTTCTTTACTGTCCCTTTACACCCAGACTCATACTTCCTCTTTGCCTTCACTTGGGAGGACCCTGACTCTCAGTCCTTCAGACAGCTTACATGGACTGTTCTCTCTCGAGGTTGTCAGGACAGCCCCCATTTCTTTGGCCAAGCTCTGGCTCGAGATCTCTCAAACTTTGATGCAGGTTCTAGCACACTCCTCCAGTACATGGATGACCTACTTCTCTGAAGTCCTACATTGTCTCTGTCTCAACAGGGCACCTCTGTATTCCTAAACTTCCTCGAATCTTTGGGATATTGAGTCTCACCAACTAAGGCTCAGCTGTGCTCTCCTACAGTGGTATAGTTGGGTGTTCAACTTAGCCTGGGGTCTAAGACCCTCACCTCTGACAGGGTCCAGTCACTATGAAATTTACAGCATTCAACCACAGGAACTCAGATTCTCTCATTTTTGGGTCTGCTTGGGTTCTTTCACCATTGGATCCCTAACTCCCAAGTACAGTGCTCAGTCATTACTATAACACACAGCTAGTCTGTGCAGTGCTCAGCCAGTACAATAATACACAGTTAGTCTGTGCAGTGCTCAGCCATTACTATAACACACAGCTAGCCTGTGCAGTGCTCAGCCATTACTATAACACACAGTTAGTCTGTGCAGTGCTCAGCCATTACTATAACACACAGCTAGTCTGTACAATGCTCAGCCATTACTATAACACACAGCTAGTCTGTGCAGTGCTCAGCCATTACTATAACACACAGTTAGTCTGTGCAGTGCTCAGCCATTACTATAACACACAGCTAGTCTGTGCAGTGCTCAGCTATTACTATAACACACAGTTAGTCTGTGCAGTGCTCAGCCATTACTATAACACACAGCTAGTCTGTGCAGTGCTCAGCCATTACTATAACACACAGCTAGTCTGTGCAGTGCTCAGCTATTACTATAACACACAGCTAGTCTGTGCAGTGCTCAGCCATTACTATAACACACAGTTAGTCTGTGCAGTGCTCAGCCATTACTATAACACATAGCTAGTCTGTGCAGTGCTCAGCTATTACTATAACACACAGTTAGTCTGTGCAGTGCTCAGCCATTACTATAACACACAGTTAGTCTGTGCAGTGCTTAGCCAGTACTGGGACATCTATAACATACTCCTTTCCCTCAAACTCGAAATATTTTGACAAGGTGGATGAAAGATTTTAACATCCAGAATGCTAATGACTAGATATCTCAGAGTTGACTGTGTGAGTTAACCTTCTGTATTATGTTAGTAAAGTCTTTTGTTACCTTCTTCCCCAGTTTACACTGGGTATAAAAGCTGTTTGAAAATAAACACGGATTTTCAGGGTCTGAGTTATTCCTGAAATACCCTCCCAATACTGTCCTATGTTTTCTGTCTTATTATTTTTATTCATCTTTATATTCCTTACTTTTATTTCTTCCCAGACAGCTTTCTGGTTTTGTTTTGTTTGTGGAGACAGAGTGCCAAGAAGCCCAGACTACCCTTGAACTCCTGAAACTGCCACTTTAGCCTCCCAGGGTCATGATTGTAGTCATGAGGCTCCTGCCTAGTTGACACAAAGAAACTTACAGTAGTGGATCTTCCCTCTCCTTCTCTCCAAAATTATTAATGGAATTTGTGCTTTTATCCCCTTTCCTAGAATAATCTAAGTTTTCACACATACAAAAGACCTAGTTATCCCCATACCAATATCCAGGTGTGTAAGATCTAAGCACTTTGTGATGGAGGCTTCATATAGACAAACCAAAACATAGCAGACAGTCAAAGCATTCTGTGTGCTTGCCTGACACTGGATTGCTTCTACTAGGTAAGGATTAGATTTCTTTTGACACTTGCAACAAAGTTGTTTGAAGTAAGCCTAAAGAGAAACGGACCTTCCTAATACAAATTGATATATGCATACATTTCTTAGGTTCCCAGTTATTGTTTCCTTTAATTTAATTTGCTTATTGTTTACCTTTCACTGAAAATTTTGTGTATGAGTGTTTGTATGTACACTGAGTGTGTGCAGTGCACACAGAGGTCAGAAGAGGGAAATGGTTACCGGTGCTTGTTATCTAGCATGTGGGTGTTGGCAACCGACCTGGTGTAGTCTATAAGAGTAGTGAGTGCTCTTAACTGCTGTGCCACCTCTCCAGCTTAATCCCCAGCTCTTTTGATACAATGTGTTTCTCTAGACACTGTAGAGGTTTTTGTCTTATTTTGTCTTGAGATAGGGTATCACTAGGTAGCTCTGACTGTACTGGAACTCACTATGTAGATCAAGCTGGTCTCAAACTCAAAGACCTGCCTGTCTCTGTCTCCCAAGTGCTGAGATTAAAGGTGTGACACCACACACAGCTTGTTTGTTTTTGAGGTGTGCGTTGTTATGCCCAAATTCACGGGGTCCCCACAAAAGCTAACAGAGGAGACCGAGTCCCATATGTAAAAGCAAAGAGCCTTTATTTTAATCAAGTTTGCAAACTCAGTCTCTCCGCATGTCCAACGTATTGGAATAACCAGAGAGCCCTGAGCTCAATTAGAATTGGGTTTCTATAGTAGTAAAGGTGGAGGTGAGGGGTCTCTGAAGTTCAGGACCTCCGATTGGCTGACATTTGTATAGAGGTGTCCTGGTGAGGTGCAGTGCTGGCAAGTGATCCTATCTACAATAGTTGGAATGTTAGGCATTTTCTTTGAATGGTCTGCTCCTGGGCGGTGGTCTGGTAATCTCAGTTTGCAGTTTTTTTCCTGCTACCAGGTATTGCTTTAGGGTAAATTACTGAGACTTGGGCCTCTTATTAAATTTATCAAGGGCTGAGTTCTACTCTGGCAGGTGATAATGGTTGAAAGAAAGAACTTCCTTTGGGTGACCTGCCCAGACTTAGTTTATCATGGCTGGCCTCCACATGTGTAAAGGTCTTTTCATGTAGCCTAAGCTGGTCAGGAACCTGATTCTTCCTCTCCCAAGTGTTGCAGTTATGGGCTTATACATTACTGCTCCTGGTAGTATATTTATTTATTTAAGCATTGACTTTCACACTCAGTGGGAGTGTCAATATAAAATTTATCAGGGCTGCCTGTCAGCAAGGATGCCAAGATGAAAGAATGGAAACCCAGTACTTACACTAACACCTGGGCCTTCCAGGCCTCAGTGCCCCTCCCCCATATTTGCTTACTTTATCAGTACCAGAGATGCACCACACATAAGCACTCTCATTCTGGTTACAAACTTTACAGTGAAGATAGCTGTATTTTGGTTCCAATAACTGAAAATAAAGAGAAAGGGGAGTCTATAACTAATGGGGTGGGGCAGGGTGGAGTCTAGATCCTCAGTTCCCAATTGCTAGCCTAAATGAAACAATTACTTCTGGGTCTCACTTTCATCTATTCTTTATGCAGTTCCATTAATTTAGCTTTGGGCCTTGTTCAAGGATAACATTTCCAGTCCATTTCCCTTGACACCAACATCTCCCAACATAAAAACCTAGGTTCACTTTTCACACACTTGAAGCTCGCTGTCCCTCATGACTGGCAGTAGTGACAAGACTTAAGCTAGATTCCACACCCTCTTGTATCAAAGCTTGAAAAACATCCAGACTGTGTAGGGAAAGTACATGCTTCTAGAACTCTACCTTCCTCATCAAAAGGTAGAAATGAGCCAGTTAGCACTTACTGCTCTGGAAATGGAAGGAGGGAAGATAAGGAGAGGGCTTGGGGAGAGAGAAGCTGCTGTCTAGCTGGAAGCTGAGCTTCCCAAGGGGACTATGACCGGTTTACCACAAGCCAGCTTACTTTTCCTGTCCTGAGGGCTGGGGGTAGCTTCCTCCCTGACTTCCTTCATCTGTGGGAATCTCTTCTGTTTGTTACTGTTTGGCCTCAATGTAGGTGGCAGAAGCTGCCTGTTCTCTTCAGGTCCCCATAGTCTCATTCTTGGGTAGATGGATCAAGGTTCTCTGCTAAACTTCTGTGAACTTCCTGAGCCTGGTTCAGAGGGTTCTGAACTGCTGTGTAGGGTATGAGGAGGGCCCAGTGAGCACTGCACCAAGCCCACGCAAAGGCTCACCTGTACACCCATCCACTTAGTGTTAGCCTTGCATAGCTGTTACCACCAGGCAAACATCCAGGCAAATGCTAACTTGGCCCCTCTCTTGGGGACCTGTCAGAGGCAGAGTGGCAGGCAACCCCTGCATGCACTCAGACAGTACCCTGGCCAGCCTGGGAACCTATAACTGTTAACTCACTGTGAACTTTGTATGCAGGTGTGAAGGCCCCTTTAAGAGATAAGCTCCACCTACTCTCTCTCTGTCTCTCTCTCTGTCTCTCTCTCTCTGTCTCTGTCTTTCTGCCATTTCTCTGAGGAGGCAGGTCACTGTCTTTCTGTCCTCCTCCCTCCTCCCTTCTCCCAGTAAACTTCCTTCCCATTTAAGTTCCACCTAATGACCTGTTTGTCCATCATTGTCTCCCTGCTCCATCTCCCCTAGACCCCCATGGGATCCACGGTTCTACCTGGTGCCACATATCATTACAGCCTTAGACTCAGGTTGAGGTTCATCTGGGTAGAATAGCCTGAAGCTGAGCCCTATTGTAGGGGTACACACAGGACTCAGAGGCATTTGCTGGTACCATGTGCACTGGCCTGGCTAGGAAAACGGGAGGACTCATGTTTTGTCTCCAGAGGCTAGGGCGACTCAAAGGCTGTGTGCTCACATTGCCTTGGTGTAAGTCATAGGAAATTCGGACAAAGGGCTCCATTGGGGTAGTTTCCTTCTGGAGTTTGGGTTCTTGTTCTGCTTTTGGCCCTCACTTCTCCCTTCCTCCTTGTAGATCTGATTCATGTTCTCCCAGGTTTCATTTATTCCAGAGTGGGAGCTGCCCCCTAGCTCCCTAACTGAAGCAGGGCCCTATCCGTGTGACTACTAATTGTTTTCCTACCTTCTCAATTTACAGTTTTCAATTTTTTTCTCAAGGCTTTTTTTTTTTAATTTCTGTCTTCTGCAGCAGGCTTTAATTAGTTATTTCACTCATGGGGGTGCCCTGGTGAAAGGGGGATGGGTGCATGGGGGCTGTGGAGTGTTAGGTATGATCTCTTCAATGGTCTGTTCCTGGGTGGTGCCTGAGTGGTCTTTCTCAGAAGCAGGTATTGCCTTAGGGTAAAATGAAATTTAGGCCTCTTTGGAGCTTGTCATGTCTGGGCCCTACAGTGACTATTTTTTTTTTTTTTGGTTGTTGTTGTTGTTGATCTTGTATTGGTTGGTGAGACTATAAATTAGTATATGTTATGGTTTTCATCTCTCTAAGAGGCAAGTCATGCCCACTCCCAGCAACCCCTGCCCTCCCCCACATCTTGGACTCTCTCTGTCTCCTCTCAGTGCGCATGCATGCATGTCTCTATCGGGTCCTTCTCTGTCTCTCTCCTTTTCTTTCTTTCTTTCTCTCTCCTCTAAGTAATAAATATACAATTCTATTCTGTACTATGTGTCTGCCCATGTGCCTTCCTTCTACCCACTGCCTGCTCACACCATGGTGGGACCAGCCACCTGCTCACACCATGGCAGGACCAGCCTGCTCAGCTGCTCACCTCGCTGAGACCAACAACCGCTTGGAGGATCTTGCAGGGATTGCAGCTGTCTCTGTCTGGGACTGGCTGCTCCCAGAGCCCGCTGCCTGCCTACTGCCACCGGGGACCCACCAACATTTTTTTTAAAAAATCACAAAATTATAGGTATTATGGAAAACAACACAGAGCTTTCTCAAGAATTAAAAATAGGAGAACAGGAAAGATGACTCAGTGGCTAAGAGTGTACAGTGTTCTTACCAACTTCAATGCCCAGCACCCACATTGGGTGACTCACAAACAACTGCAACTCTAGATACAGAGTAATTAACACACACTCTTTGAACTGTAACCTGCACTTATATGCAAAGACACACATATGCACACACAATTTTAAAAATATGTAAGCAAATCTTTAAAATAAATTAGAATTACCAGATTATCTAGCAATCCCACTATGTATGTGTATAGTCAAAGAAAGTAAAATCAAGACCTTAATAAAGTCTGTACTCCATGTTCATCCAAGAGTCAAACCATGGAAGCAATAGAAGTGTCAAGTGAGTAAAGACACTGTCATCATGAGAATTTCATTTACTCATGAAACAAAAATGAGAAAACAGGTTTTGTAATGCCAGAACTTGGAAGGCTGAGGCAGGAGACTCACAAGTTTGAGACCAGTCTGACTATTCATCCAAATGCTGCTTTGCTTGCTTTTTTTTTTGTTCTGGATGAACCTGGAGGACATTGTCTTAAGTGCAATAAGCTAGAAAAATATCTTTTATGTCATCTCACATGTAAAATCTATAAGAACTCAAATACATAATTACCAGGGGGTGGTGTTATTCAAAGGGTATAAAGGTGGATGAGTAAGCCTAGAACTCTAAAGCACAGGATGACGACTATAGCTCAAAACTGTCCGTGTAAGATCATAGCTACAGCTCTCACAAATGAGAGTCAGTTTATTCGGGAGGCAAATCTGAGTCATCATGGCCCAGAAACACAAATAAGGTTATCCCAAATTCTGTGTTCCAATGTGGAGGTTGTTTTGTGAGGTATCTATAGTTAAAGAACAACGAAAGTCACAAAACAATGCATTTTAAAAAAATGCATTGATGGAGCTGGAGAGATGGCTTAGTCATTCAAGGCTAGGCTCACCAGAGAGATGGGTACAGGCAGGGAGGGATCTCAGCTACAAGTCTCAGATGCTATCTGATAGCATTCATTGGACCTTTGGTTGGTTTTGTTAGTACAGTCAAAAGTTTGTGTTTTTAATCTGTTCATTACTATATTAGCTCCCACACCACAAAGTGGGCGAAGAATACATCTTTAGGGAACTAATGACAGCATGAGATAAATTTTAATTAGACTCTGGGTGCAACATTCCAAACCCTCCACAGTCATTGAGTTTTATTCAACAATGAAATGGCACGGTACGATTGGTAATAAAAGATTCGCCAGACTAGCTTAATACAAAATATACAGCTTTAATAAACAGAAGAAAGGAAACTTACAAAAACCAGGGTTCCAGTGATCCAGGAACACAGAGGGCAAAGAGGAGGAGGCGAGCACACCTGGATCTTTTATTTGTTTTGTGTGGCCCCAGGGGGACACACCCTAAGCAGAATGAGATTGGCTGAAGTTCCCCATCACAACAACCTCTGTAGACATAGACTTTTCACAGGGATTCCCACTCACACAACACTGTACCACATCAGAGATATGCTAAGACAATAGATTTTTGTCCTCTCTATCACACACCTATATATAGACAGTAACTATGAGAATGTGTGCTACGCTAACTCTGTGACTTGTATTTATTATTCTATACATTCTATAGAAGGAGAAAAGATTACTTTTCCTAGGCATATCTCAGTCCCTCTATAATGCATGATAAATAACTTCTCTATTCCATCGGCCTGCAAGACTGTGTGTGTATTTCAAAATAGCCAGTATGGTTCCTGTTTCAACACAATACAGTCACACCCCTTATGCAAAATAAAATATACCAAATTAGAACCTAGTATCTGCAGATTAGCACCCGGAATCTCACCAGCACAGACACTGGACTGAGTAAGTCCTTCGCTCTCAACATGTTTGACCTGGACTCCTGGCCTCACACTCCTCACAGTATCCTGCTGCTGGCCCTACTACTAGGACTCTCAGGTGAGCATGCTCAGGAGTACAACAGTATCTCCTGTATGAAAGGGAAAGTACTGACTCAGGACCACCAAGTTCAAGTTCTCAGACCCAGTTCTCAGGGCAAAGATTTATTTGCCCCAGAGGGACAGAGGGTAGGGATAAGAAACAATGACAGAAAACAGAGAAAGAGGGAAAGGGAACCACAGAAAAAGAGCTGGGATATTTGTCCTGGAGGGACAAAGTACTGTCTCTTGATAAAGAGGAGACAGATGTGGCACATAGGAAAATGTCATTTTATAAAGGAAAAACTGTAAACCCTGTGTTAGAAAGAAGTGCTTAAGTTTAATTGGGCATGTTAATTAGGTGAGCCCAAGAAGGTTTTTGATTACTGGATTTTAATGCATTGATAGCAGAACGTTGGCAGTCAGCCTCAGAAAAAGGGATTGTCCAAATACTGGAACAGACCTTAGGGGACTAGCTTCAGGAATGTAATCTGATGGTTTTTAGCAAGGCAGAAAGAACTGGGGAGAAAGTCAATGTCTGTTAGAGCCACATGCTCCAGGGGGCTAGTGTCCCCTTCACTGTGAATAGAACTGAAGGGTTCCAGGTAAACAACAGAACTGCCAGAGGAGAGAAGCTCAGAACATTGTTTATTTTCTAGAGGCAGTGTCTGAAGCACTGCTCTGTGAGTCCATGGGTTGCCACAGGAAACCAGAAAATCATTAAAAACCAATAAAATTTTTTTAACATTACAGCTAACAAATTTACTTATGTAGAACCCCCATGTAACTCTGAGTCCCATCAGAAACAACATGTCAGTTCCAAAGCAGTTGATGGCCTGTCTCCACACTCAGCACTCTCTGCTCACTTCCTGAGTCAAGTCATTGCCATGGCTAGAGGGAAGTGTCTCTGGCAATGCTCAACCACCAGCCTTCCCACTAAGTTTTCTCATTCTGTCCTCCAGTTCCTTCCTCATCTGACCACAAACTACTCACTGAGTGCTGCTGCTTTGAGAGGCTGTATTATTATTTTGTCTTACTAGTGCTTGTGTTTTATTGCTAGGCTTGACATGGCATTGTACCACAGACTGGTAATCAATACAATATACATTTATTTCCTCATAGTTCTGGAGGTTGGAAATTCAGGGTCAAGATGACCACTAAGATACTTTTTTTCCACGAAGATCTTCACCAACCCCGCATCAGACAAAGGTCTGATGTCCAAAGTATATAAAGAACTCAAGAAAATAGACATTAGAACTCTAATTAACCCAAATAAAAAAATGGGGTACTGAACTGAACAGAGCATTCTCAACAGAAGTTCAAATGGCCAAAAGACACTTAAGGTCATGCTCAACCTCCTTAGCGATCAGGGAAATGCAAATCAAAACAACTTTGAGATACCATCTTACACCTATCAGAATGGCTAAAATCAAAAACACCAATAGCCTATGCTGGAGAAGATGTGGAGCAAGGGGAACACTCATCCATTGTTGGTGGGAATGCAAACTTGTGCAACCACTTTGGAGATCAGTATGGCAGTTTCTCAGGAAACTGGGAGTAAACCTACCTCAGGATCCAGCAATTCCACTCTTGGGAATATATTCAAGAGATGCCCAATCATACTACAAAAGCATTTGTTCAACTATGTTTATAGCAACATTATTTGTAATAGCCAGAACCTAGAAACAACCTAGGTGCGCCTCTCCTATTATAAATTATACCTTCTCCTACTCTCCACACAGAATCTTACTTCAGACTGTCTCTGTGGATCTTCTGTTTCCTGAAATGAAACCAGTCACATTAGATTAAGATCCACCTTAATTGATATTTACTCCTTCAAAGACCCTGTTTCAAATATAGTCACATTATTAGGTACTGGGCTATGGCTTTGATATGTAGAGTATAAGCAATTCATCTATACCAGGTACTCACACATCCCTAATCTTGTTAATAGTCTCCAGGGAACTTTGTTTCCCTTCATCTCATGGTAAGGATTATTGACACTGTGAGTGGTCCCTGCTCATGATTCTCAAAGGTTGTTTGTCCTCCGTTCCTTCTTTGTCCATGAGAAAAACTTGATGGCTTCAGGTCAGGGCTTATCAGCCCTCAGGCTCCTCACTTTGGTTAGGAGATCTATTGTGTCGTCTAATAATAGAAGTCAAACTTTTAATATGTCCTCACTATACTCCCACTGAAACTGATACTAGCAATAATTGATGAGTCCTTCTTATGATTTTAGCACTTCCTGAAGCTTTTTGTTTTTAATTTTTTCAAATTAATATATAATTACATCTTTTTTCCCTAGTCCCATTCTCTAATTCATTGACTGTTTCTTTAACTGTTCTCACTCTCTCCCTCACTCTCCTTATATGCATATCTCCTATGTATCTCTATTTTTGTCTCTTTCAAACACCCCCCCACACACACACTCCTAAATATATAAAAACAATTTTCTCAATTCATATACTGTTACTGGAATAAGGACAACACCAATACACATGATAGCATTAAAGGTGAATATTTCACTGACAGACATTGTGTGTCCTTGCTGTCTTTATATTCACATTTCAGTCTTGCTTTGCATTATTGATGTCTCCCTACAGTCTCCAATGCAAAAGAATAGCCAAAAGATTGAAATTTCTAAAATGTGGTATTTAGGGCAACTTTGGTTTTTATTGGCTAATTAATCTTAGCAATTTACTTCAGTATTGTGGACTTTTCTAGTACAAATGTTATACTTTGAGTATGAAATATACCCACAAATTTATGTATTAAAGCCTTTATTCTCAATTGGATGGCACTGCTACAAGAGATAATTTGGTGTTTGAAGATAAGGTGGACATGTGCAATATTGTCCCAATATACACTGTCTTCATGAGGAGATTCTACCTCCCCTGAGACCACAGCAATGGAGACAGTCAGCACTGTGATCCCTTAACTCTCTGAAACACGAAGACAGAGGTAAATATTTATTTCATTGTATCACTGCCCTTAGTTGGGTATTTTTCAAATTGATAAGAAGTTAATTTAGCAAGCTATAATTATTAACAAATCCGCATCTGTATTTAGAGTTAGATGCAGCTCCATAATCTGGACCAAGGACCATGGCACTATGCAGATACCCAGTGTCAGTGAATGGTCCATGACCCAGAAAAATCAGCTGAGGAATTACTTTTCAATGTCATGAGCATGAGCAGTCGCCATGTCCTAACTACTGTACGATGTACTCCACTGTTCTACCTCATATGGGCCTACATGTCAGGTTAATACTCGTGTCACACTGCCATGGACACAGAAGAAGCAGAAGCACAAACAACCATGATAGCAATGTCTAGAGCTGTGATTTGAATTCAGGCTGATTGACTGAGGTCATAGGATTAGCAATCACTCTTCCCAGAGACTTTGATCTATCCCATGAGCTTTAACTGGTGAAATGAGGACAGGGTCTATGGGTCTCTCCTTCTGTACTCCTCAGCTTCCTCCTTACATGCAAACAGTTTTTATTTGGAAATTCATTCACATGGGAAACAAGGTTTCTATTTCTACATAAATTAGCAATTTCAAATGGGTTTGAGTAACATGGAAACATGCACATTGAGCAAATCACACATATGGGAGAATTTATTGAGTCGTGACTATGAGGTAGAGACTATTGACAAAAGGTATCCACTATCCTTCACTTTTCTCTTCTTTGCTGAAATGCTTTTCTTCTGCATCATGTGGTAATTGACAGGCTTGAGTGTGGCTGTCGTTGTTGTTCTCCTGGATATATTGAACATTGAAGTTGCAAACTCTGTGGTAGTGTTCTGGGTTTTCTGTGGACTCATGAATGAGGGTATGAAACTATCTACCTTCCACAAGCCTAACTGTGTGAAGTCAGAAACTCTTCCTTTGCTTAGATAGTACACAGTTACTGCAGCCTGGACTCTAGAGATGGGACAGAGAAGAAGGATGGAGTTTTTCCCAAGCAAAGCTGCTGTGTAGAATCCAGCTGGTCTCCCTAAATCAGCTAAAGTCTGGAAGGACTGAATGCTCCTACTAGCTGTGATCATCTACATCCATGCAAACAGAGTTAACTGAGATTCTCAAATCCACTCTGCAAAGCTGATTCCATACACATCAAGACTTAGTTTAGCTTTCTGTGCTCTTCTCCCAGATACACAAGGTCCTAGTCACTCACTTGATGACTTCCTTCTCTCTCTCATAGTTGGTTGCCTCAAGGAGCAGTTGGCTATTGCTTTAGTTCTTTGTGAAAGATGAAGTGGGTTCTGAGGCATATGACATTGACTTTTAAATCTCCCCATATTTACCATCTCATTTTTATAGAATCAAATTACTTTGTAAGTATCAAAGACATTATTTCATTTTAGTTTCTATTAATTATGTTACAGCATCATTGCTAATAAGAAATGTTACAAAGCAATGGCTACTACTCATGTGTCATGTTTAAGCAAGTCTATTGGAAAAGCAAGCCATACATACTGTTTCTACACTTTTTGTTTCATCTCTGTCTCTACATTTTAGGTCCCATTGCTCAATAAAATTTGAAATTACAATTTTGTTTTTAAATACAATAAATCAGTCCAAGGAATTTTGAGAGTTGTTACAGTTTTCAAATTCTGGACTTACTTTATCTTAGTACAAAAGCGAATTAGGTCTTTTTTAATCTTTGTGATATTTTCTAAAAAAAAAAAAAAACTTTGGTCTAAGAATGTAGGATTTTCAGTTTGAAAAATTGTAGAACTTTGAGAATTTTTTTGTAATTTTTGTACATAGTTATGCCAAAAAATAAATTATTATATAGGCTCATATAGTCTACCCTATTCCCATTATTTTTCCCATATTTCATTTTTTAATCAGTAAGTATTCTAAGACTATCAACATGCTTGTTAGATTTGGCATTACTCACTATACAAGGTTTTAATTTCACAAAGTTGTCCTTTGCTTTTGGTTTCAGGTATCAAGGGAAGCAGATTTTCCACATCAGATATTCTTGTTCGAGATAGTGATGTGGGGTCTCAGACCATCTTCCACCTTCCTAGCAGTTATAGGTGTATGGTCTTTCCTAAAGCTATTAATGAGAACTACAAAGTAGAAGATTAGAGTCACCATTGTCAAACACTAAGTATAATTTTGGAGCTCAGGACGCTTTATGAAATTTTAAAATTCAGAGTACAGTCAGAGTTGGATTGTCTTTAAAACCAGGCATATTCTTTGGGATTCTTTATTTCAACACAAGGAAAACCTACTAGTACTTCTGGCAGGGCAGTTATTAATATCTCCAAACAGGTATCATTGTAATAAACTCAGATTTTTAACTAGGGAGAACATGTTGTCTCTCTTGTGTTGGTCCCATAGTTTTGCATTATAGGGAATCCTGGGGTTTATTTAAATTCTGGATGTATTTTCTCTTTTAAAACTTTGACTATACACACTATCTCATTGCCTCCTGGATGCTAACATTTCTGATAAGAACTGTGTTCATACCATTTTGCAGGATGAGATGAGTCATGCTCTAGGCTGCTCTCAGCATTCTCTTACTATACTGCTTTTGTCTGCTGGATTCTAGCATCTGCTGGTGTGTGTTTCTCTGAGTATATCTCACATCAAATTAGATCAGTTGTTGGACTTATAATTCTTATATTTTAATAAACCAGGAATGTTTTATACAGCAGTTTTTTCCCAATAATCTTGCCACTACACTCCAAATTCTTCAACTTCTCTTTATTGTACCTCTGCCCCTGCAGTGCTGCCTGAGTAATGTTATGGTACAAATTTCCATGATTTTGCATTTTTTGTAACCTGCTAAATCCTCTGTGGACCCTGTCCATTGGACTAATAAATTATATGCCCCAAATATGTTGACTCATGAGTTGACTCCTCAATATCATTTGGTTCCTTCTCATAGTTTCTCTCAGTTTGGTGTTAGGTTTTGCTATTCAGACTTTTCACTTTCTTTAGTACTTTTCCTTACTTTCCTTTTGCTTTTTTCATATCCCAAATGAATGTTGCACAGTCTTGGTCCAGTAGTATAGTACAGTGCAGTACAATGCAGTCCTACAAGTTCACCAAAGTCCCGGCAAGAAGGGGACAGATGTGTCAGTTATGGGATTTAAGAGTAACTGAGTAAATAGGGTGCTGTGATGGGAAAACAGGTAAGAGAGAGTGTCCCCAAGTAACCATATCATGTGCAAGGGAACAAACATGGCCTCCTGGAGGGTAGGGCACTGTGACCCCTTGATAGCGGCCATGTCACACCAAACTAGAACTTCTGACCTCTAAAGCATGAAATAAAACGTTTCTGTTGCGTCAAGTCATTAACTTTGTAGGAATCTGTTATGTCATCCTTGAAGTTAATATAATGTTGGAGCCAGAGAGAGATAGTTTGGAGGTTAAGACCACTTGCTATTCTTCCATGGGACTCAGGTTTAATTCTGAGCACCCACATAGTGGTTTATAACTATGTATAATTTAACTTCCAAGGTCCCTCTTCTAGATTCCTTGACCACTTGGCATATGTTTGGTACACAGACTTATGTGGAATAAAAATACCAATATGCATGAAATTAATTAATTAATGTGATAATAATACATATTTTAAAAACTGGTAACTTAAAACAGGGTTTTATTTCTCTAATTATGTGCATGTTATTGCATGTTGGGAAATATCTACAGCATTATCACTCCACCTGATAAAGCAACCCCCCCCGACTTGGGGTCTGACCTAGAATCTGGTAATCAAATGTACATCTCACTAACTATACCTCACAGTTAATATTTTCATCTCGCTGTTCTCAAAGAGTCATGTAATCACACACAGTATTATTATATCAGAAGTGCAACATGCCATGTGCACAGAAAATAAAAAACAAACTGATACTGGCATGAGAATTTCAAATAGATTTGGGGTTTCATGAAAATATTGTCAAGTATTCAGTGTCTCTGTGATTGATTTTCTCATCTGTTACATTTGTAACATTTGGTCTAAGAGGCCCAAGTGAGGGGAACTGTGGTCACCTCATGCTGAGGTTTAGTTTATAACAGTATTTGATGACAAACTAGAGGAGCCTGTGGGTTTATGTCATGATGAGCACTAACTGATGTTTCCTGCAGGAGCAGCTACACAGGAGCTGAAGGTGATTCAGCCTGAGACATCAGTTTCTGTCCATGCTGGAGAGACAGCCACTCTGAACTGCACTGTGACCTCTCTGCGTCCTCTGGGGCCCATTAAGTGGTTCAGGGGCACAGGACAGAGTCGGCAACTAATATATGCTTTCTCAGGAGAGAAGTTTCCCAGAGTCACAGATGTTACAGATACTACAAAGAGAAACAACCTGAACTTTTCCATCCGCATCAGTAATGTCACACCTGCTGACGCTGGTACCTACTACTGTGTGAAGATTGACATAACAGACTCTTACAGGGATATTTGGTCGGGGGGAGGCACGGTGCTGTATGTGCTTGGTAAGTACTGCCTTGTCCTCCTCATCCCTCATATCTCCAACAGGTCAAATGTGTCCAAGATTGTGTATTCAGCAATGAAGAAGCAAGCCTGTAAGTGACCCTCATGCTCATAGGGTGACTTTACCTAGCTGTGGGCCAAGGAAGCTGAGGAGAGGACATACTATGTGCTAGCAGTGCCATTTCTGGTAAATGGGGCAAACCCATATCTTTGTCTGCCTCACAATACCTTTTTCTCAATCCATCCCAGTCTAGTGGTTACATAAAGACAGCTGATGCTGTGTTCAGTGACATGGACAAACCTGGCATACCGCCTCCACAGTGTCTTACCTCACCCAATTAAGTCTTCTCTTTCTGCCAGACAACGTGGCCTAGTGTATGCCAGATTCCATTCTAGATGTCAAACAGATAGCAAGAAGCAAGCAAGCATGAGCTCTTTCCCCAAGATGAGTGCCTCCTCCCTCCCAAGGGGAAAATAAATCAAGGCAAAAAGTGGCAAGCCCAGGGCACAGTATGATTTTCTTACTTGTTCTTTGTCCACAGCACACTGAGTTTGGTATATGCCCACATTCACTGTGGAATCTCTCACCCTTGGTTTACAACTTTGTCTTGGGTCTCTCTGGAAACATTTTGCATCCTACTTGCACAGGCACTGGAGGTTCTGGACAATGTAGATCTAAGTCCTGGAGTTGGTCCCCATGTAGATGATATTCAATCACCAGCGTAGGCATCAGGACATTCACTTTGAACTTCCTGACAGAGGCCTGAAGTCTTATTTCTTGGTCTTGATTCTGGCGATTTTACAGCAGGAAGTATAGTCAGATTATCCAGTCCATCCCTGTTTGAGATGTGAACCCAGTTTGCCAGTGCCCTGTTCATGATCACATAGCCAGCTGATTCTGGGATCTGGCCTTGAACGTACATCTGACTCCAGGCCAGATTCTTATAGTCCAAGCAAGGAACACTGTCTCCACTTAGCAGCCTGGTACATATGAGATGCTGAGTCAGAATATTTCAAACTCAACCATAATTTCCATTCAACATCAGATCCCCAAGGTTTCAAGATATTCCTCACACTCAGATGCTAACAGTAGTGGTGGGAAAGTTACACCAATGTAGCCATACTATCACTCCATATTAGAAGTGAGAACTATTCCTTGTATAAACAAAGCTTCATAGTCCAGCAGCTAGAGACAAACTAATAAAGATCTCAGATCATGAATGCTTCATTTGTTTCAATTCATTGCCACTAAAGCAATGCTACAGTAAAGGAACTTGTATACCAGCAGTTCAGGCAACAAGGAGACCTGCTGCATTTGAAGGTGAATTAGTTTATAAGGATGTTACCATTTTCCTACCTGGGTATGGTATAGGAAGTCTTCTCACAAGACTTCCCTCAATAGAGAGAGACAAGAGGAGTGACTTTATCCTGACACTATTGATGCCATAAATAAAGACACCAATGTTCTAGGTAATGTAATGCCTGGGCAACTACAACCAGCAAGTGGCTCTGTCAATGTACAATCCATAGACTTCCATTGATACTAGATTTATTTGACATGTCATTGTCCCTCAGGACTCCCTTGATGAGAAAGTAGATGGAAAGAGGGAAATGAAATAGCAGTGTGCTATGTGCTGCATGTCTGTTATTTTGTTTTCTACCTAAACATGTTCTTTAGAGGAGAGGTCACTTCTTCCCTTTAGAGAAGAAAGCCCTAAGGTTCAAAGAGGTCTCATGAGTGGTGAGCAGGTGAGAAAGAGTCAAGTTTGACTAAATCACCCTGCCTCATAGAGTAACACAGCATACATGGTATTCCTCCTACATAGCTTATTCTCTCTGAATGGCAGAAGCATAGTACATAGCTGCCTCTTGTGTCCAGTCTTAAAAATGTGGGCTATTGTAACATGAAGGGGCCTGCTTGTTGGGGTTTCTGTCCCACCCGGTACACCACAGCTGGCAAGCCCCAAAGAAAATCACACAGAGGTCTCCATAAGTTATAAAACTGATTGGCCTATTAGCTCAGGCTACTTATTAGCTCTTGTAGCTTATATTAACCCATTATTCTCATCTATGTTAGCCACAAGGCTCGGTACCTTTCTCAGCAGGGCAGGTGACATCTTGCCTCTTTGGAGTCTAGGCAGGAGTTTAGAGAAATGGGCTTCCTCCTTCCCCGAATTCTGTTCTCATTGTTCCACCTCTACTTCCTGTCTGGTTGACCCGCCTATACTTCCTGCCTGGTCAATCAGTATTTATTCAAAACATGATTGACAGAATACAGACAATTCTCCCACACCACTGGCTATCCATGGAATAAGGAGAAAAGCAGGTTCTGCAGGAGCCCCCTGGAAAAGAGCCACCTTTCTGGAGTTACCTGGAACAGGGATTTTGGCTAGAATTCCTCAAGTAGGATTCTTAGACACAAAGAGGCAGAGGCAGAATTACAGAAATAGGAAAAGTTACTTTGTTGTGGTAAATGAAAATGAGACACAGGAATGACCTCTGAGACACAGCAGGGAAGAGGGACAGAGTCTCTGTTTCAGCCTCAGTGTCCTCATCTGTAGCATGGTGATGATCACAGATCCTTTAGAGGGTGATTCTGGGCCCTCTGTATATCACACGGCAAAGCAGCACCACAGAATCCAAGTGGCCTCATCATTTTACAACTTTGATAACTTACTGGATTTAAATGACAGTTTACCCTTCTGTAGAACTTGGATACCTGCACCCACTTTTGCAGAGTGCTATGACTACCCCGAGAATTACTGAGGAACTAGTATCAGGAGGTAATGTCATCACTTTCTGTGATGACAACAGCCATTTTCCCTGGTCAATGTTATGGACACATTCTAGATGGTGATATCAGTAACATTCCAAGGCAGCCAAAATGCAGTGGTGTGCAGGGAAGAGGGGGGAGACAGTGTCTGCACAAACATCCCAATATGCATGCATCCCAGCACTCCCCTCTCTAATTGGGGCCCAGAGCAACCCTCCACAGCGGGGACTCACTTGGCAGACTCTCCCAACTAGCACAGTATATAGGCCTGCTATATTGAAGGAGTGAAGTAATATAACACACTTAGAGAAACTCCTGACTTGTAGGAAAAGTTTCATCAATGTGAGCTTTGTTACTCAGAAGTCACGTGATCTTGAATTCTTACTTTACCTCTCCAAGCCTTAGTTATCAGTTAATTTGGGGGTAGGGGGTTAGTGATTCTCAGCTTGGCTTCTCTTTTCTTGTTGGGAGCTGTGAATCCCCAGATGCTGAAACAACTTGTTTTCCTGCGGAAGAATTGTCTGTATTCTGTCAATCATGTTTTAAATAAACACTGATTGGCCAGGCAGGAGGTATAGGCGGGAAAACCAGACAGGAAGTGGAAATGATGCAAGGAGAGCAGGAGAATTCTGGGGAGGAAGAAGATGATTCCTCCCACTCCTGCCCAGATCACCGAAGCAGCAGGCTGTTAGCTGCCCCACTGGAAAAGGTACTGAGCCACATGACTAACATAGATCAGTAAAATAGGTTAATCAAGATGTAAGAGTTAGCTAATAAGTAGCCTGACTTAATGGGTCAATCAGTTTTATAACTTATAGAGATCTCAGTGTGATTTTTCTCTGGGACTAAACAGCTGGGGGCCCGGGCAGGACAGAAACACAAACAAGTAGGCCCGCTCATGTTACATTTTCCCCTGATCTGAGTGCCTACAGCTGCTCTGAGCACCAGACCCCTCAGGAGTTCCTGATGGTAGGAAAGTGGTTTCTGGTGAGTTTACCTGGGGCATGGTTATCTTTATATAAACTGCCCCGAACACAATAAAGGGGGCATTCTTGGGGCATTCTGGCCTCAAGGATGACCCATGTCTCTGTCTCTCATCTCTCTGTCTGTCTTTGTGTGTTTCAATCTCCAGCCCCTTGCCTGACTCGGGAAGGGTATGGTGGCACATAGAGTGCAGACTGATGTGGTGCACCATATTTTCTCTTTGGAGTGATGTGGGAAACAAAGATAAATCTAAGATCCACATTTCCCTTTATTTGGTCCGATATGGAACCATTGGAAACATTAAATGTCTCCAGAATGTTCTAACATGAAGCTTGGGTTTAAAATTTCCTCAGATACATTTTATGAAACAACAGGAGATATTTTTGATTAGTCCCTTGATGGACCTGTTACATCACCAAGCTGAGGCAGAACCATCCCTTATACTTCAGAATAGCAGTGCCCACCGAACTGCTCATAATACCCTAAAGCCCACATAGCGTGTCTGGGATATTTCTCAGGGAGGAGATCCAACCAGGGAAGAATGCTGTTCAACTCTAATCTCAGGGCACAACTCTCATATTTTGCACAGAACTACAGAAGAACAATTTATGAGGTCTGACATTTCTCTCTTTCACTGAGAACGCTGCCTTAATGACACAGTATGTTGCTGAGCTCTGTCCTTCAACCTTCTCATGGCCGTCTTCTCTATGTAATTAATCCTTCTGGAGGAAGTACTTGCAGTCCTGATTGTGCTGTAAAAGCCACTGGTCAATTTAGTAAGAAGATCCCTAAGAAAGAGGAGGATGTCAGAGTACAGAACAGTGTTTCTCAGCCTATGGTTCACGACCCATCTGCTGATTGAAAAAAACTTTTACAGCAGTCTCATATCAGATATTTGCATTATGATTTATAAAAGTAGTAAAATTACAGTTATGAAGCAGTAACAAAAATTTTATGGTTGATGGTCACCACCACATGAGAAACTGTGTTAAAAGTTGCAGCATTAGAAAGGTTGAGAACTACTAGTATAGAGGCTCTGCTTCTCACATAGGTTTTACAGAGTAGGGGCAGGAACAATCTAGAGGTATGCCATTTTATGCCTTTATGGATTTTGCTGCAGCTTTCAGTGGCAAAGAATAAATATATGATCTCACATCTAGTAACAGCTGCCTTGACACATAGGATTTGCAAGCACATACTTACACAAAGGATTCTACCTTCATTTTCAGTTTTATGGTGATATTTTGTTCAGTTTTTATGGAAGGGGACGTTGATTCTCATTATATAAAGATTGAGATTCACCTGTTGGGGTGAGATGAATTTTGTCATTTGGCCTATGTAAATTGTCCACCCACATGCAATTTGGTATTAATCCCACCAATGGTTTGGTCACTGGAAACTGAACAATGCCAAGATGACCAGAAATTCCTCATAAATAGTGACTGGCCCCTCAAACCTGGAGGGACATCAGGCATGCTCATGTTTAGATAGACTGACTTCAAACAACACTTGATTACACTCCTGGTTTGATGCACATCTGAGGAGCCACATATGTAGAAATACAAATGTGTATGATATTTCCAAATGCAGCCTGTCACAATACTACTCTCAGCACAGGACATCTGCACAGCACACTGCCTTCCTCCCACTAGTCCACTCAAATGTATGTTTTCAACCAGGGAGTGTTACTGTCTGTTCAACAAACTTCTGTCATTAACACTGAGGACATGAACCACCTTTTAGCTTTTTCTACAGATGGTAATAACTGTTTTCAACCTCAAACTAAGTCTGACTGAAGCCCATTTAGAGATACAGACTAGTGAAATCTTATGGTAAATTCAGGCTTGGCACAGATGAGATCTATTAGTGTGTAGGTAAAAGAAGAAAAAACAAATGACTGGGAGAAGTAGGAAGGGTTCCAGCTTTGTGGCCCTTTTGTCATGTTATTTCCTGAGTTACTATAAATGTAAATCTAAAAATATTTTCCCTAGATTTCCAGAGGAAGCCAGCAGAACAGACGGTAGAAAATATAAAATACATTGATAATTGCCTTCCTTTGTCCAGACTGAGAATTCCACCAGGCTTTGCCCTTCCTCATTTACTGGTGGGGATCTTTGCTAAACTACAGAGACCAAAGAACAAAGGATACAACAGAAGGACAAATCCTGTTCAAAAAAACAAACAAAAAAAAAAAACAAAGCAAAGAGGATAAATAGTTAATGTCTGTGTCTGGAGCACAGCTATCACCATGGAGTAGAGCAGGTTCTTAGTATGGCTGAAGCTCTGGTATTGACCCCAAGCACCACAACAAACAATGATAATGGGGATAATGTATATGAAGGTTCCTCACAATGTTATATCAACAGTGGTGGCCATCACAATCACACCCTCGTCTATATGCTCCTTTGCAGCTAAACCATCTCCTCCTGTGGTCTCGGGCCCTGCAGCCAGAGTTGCTCCTGGGCATACAGTGAACTACACATGCAAGTCCCATGGCTTCTCCCCTCAGAACATCACATTGAAGTGGTTCAAAGACAGAAATGAGCTCTCTCACTTCCAAACTACTGTGGATCCCAAAGAACAAAGCTTCTCCTACAATATCTCCAGCACAGCCCATGTAGTGCTGAGTGCTGGGGATGTCCACTCTCAGATCACCTGTGAAGTGGCCCATGACACCTTGCAAGGAGGCCAGCTTCGTGGAACTGCCAAATTATCTGACATCGTTCGAGGTAAATGACTCTGAAACAAGATCAAGCTCTTATTTCAGAATAGTTTGGCCCATAGTTCCCAGCAAGCATTCATGCATACCACACAGGAGAATCATAGAATGCGACCATCACATAACAGAAACTGTATTTATTTTAACAGAAGTAATTTCAGTTGTACTGATTAAGAGCCACACACTAATTCCTGGCATTTTCATCCATTTTACTATTGTTTTTGCCTTCTCAGTGCACCTGGGAGTTGTGCTTATTTACTTCACTTATTGTGACACCCTGTGCACCTGTGTGATAGGAGCTATGTTTGGGGGCTCTCCTCTGGCACACATAATCCATCTGTCCCCATGATGAACTTGCAATGAGAATGGTTCCTCCATACTTCAACTTCCCTTCTGGGGTCTTTCTCTATGTAGGCTTTAAAGTTTCAGCTTCTGATTGTATTGTTTCAGTTTCACCCACCCTGGAGATCAGTGAGCAGCCATCAGTGGTATGGAATCTGATAGGTGTCACCTGCCAGGTGAATAAGTTCTACCCTTCAAGGCTTCGGTTGACTTGGTTAGAGAATGGAAATATATCCCATATAGAAGACCCTTCTACATTCACAGTAAACAAGGATGGAACCTACAGCTGGACCAGCTGGCACCTAGTGGATGTATCTGCCCATGAGGAGGACATAATACTCACCTGCCAAGTTGAGCATGATCAACAGCCACCAGAAATAAAAACTCATACTGTGATGGTCAGTGCACGTCAGAGGGAACAAGGTATTAGCACCATGTCTGGTAAGGTCTCTACACAAACTTCTTGGCTGTTTGTAAATTTTTCCTCTTTTTTGAATGTCAAAGGTAGCATTTTGATTATTGTATGATAATCCCAATATCTACAAACTAAGTAGAAATTAATGTGAGTTATCATTGCCAACTTCTCATGGGTCTCTTGTGTTAACATTCACAGATATTAAATAAGTGAGACAGGAAGGCATCATCCTACTCTAGAATCCTACCTGTTGCCTTTTTACCCTAACATTTGTTATATCATGTTCATCTTCTTCTTCTTCCTTTTCAATGCCTTCCCTGTCTCCATTCCATTTTACACTTTTCTATGAATATCTGGGTCTTCACTCAGTGTCCTATGCTACCTCTTGAATGTAATTCCAACAGACCTACTGAGGACCTGCAGTTTTACTGTAGATCGGCAACTCACTTGACTGTTAGTGATCATACCAGGGGTCTCATTTCCTCCTGTTTTGTTATAATGGACAAATATCTATGTATACAGGCCATGAATCCACACATACTACATGAAGCTTTCAATTTTGCTGTCATCTCTTGCCCTTCATTAATTACCTAATGAGTCATCAGTTTTGTAGACAGTAAATCTATGGGTGGAGAAGCAATAGAGATGTTGAGTTCTTACCCTGAGACCGTGTGATCTGGTCTAATGTAATGAGGGGAAATCTAAGGCCCCTGGAAGCATGGTCATCAAGAGTTCATAAGGCAAATTTTTCTAGTTAAGTATCTCTCATTGACTTGTTACTATCCTAGGACTTAGAGTTAGAGAACACTTTATATAAGTATGTCTTATTTCCAAATCATTGAGTACCAGGCATGACCATCAACTCCTATGACTTTTTAAAACCTCAAGTTCCTTGTCATACAACCTTTGTTGTGAGCTTTATCTGATGGATAAATGATAGGTCAACCAAATAACCATTATATCACCATTAGAACAGTAAAGATTAGAAATTACGAGCTCCCTTAGAGTAGGAAATATATAGATGCTACATAATTATACCTTCTGATGGACTCTGTCATGTATGTTCATACACTTGCAAGTGTAGTTCACAATGGGTGCTCAGGTAAATAAGAATATTTTCATTCAAATCCAATACCATCATCATATTCAATGAAATTAACTATAAATCCCAACAATATTTCAAATGAACTGTCTTCAAAATTACTTTATAGACTTTTTTGTGTGCAACAAAATTAGGTTATTCAAAAAGTATGACTTTCCACAGTTTGCCCAATAACAAATAAGTTTAGAACTTTTTGTCTATTTTGTGTGAGTTTTCAAACTTTTGCTATAAAGTTTATTAGATGATCATATTGTCCTTTTAAAGTCTAAGTGTATGTGTAACTATGATAATGCTCCTTTCTCAGTACTGATGTAGAAAATTTGTCACATCCCTTTTATTTCATCAGTCTTTCTGGAAGATTTCCAATATTTACCTTTCACAAAACAGAATTCTTTCAGTAATCATATCTACTTTTTCAGTTTATATTTCATTGATTTTCTACTGCTCTTTCTTCAAAATTGCTACAAAAATTTTGGAAAATGCCTTATGGGTCAACAAATGATCGAAGGAAATTGGTATCCTGTCATGGGATTCTTAGAACCATTCATTTAAGAATGGACTCAAAGGACAGGAAGTCCAATGATAATTTAATTGGAGTTTAAAAATAAAAACACATCTCTTGTGCAGGCAAACTCTAAATCTCATCAGATTCTCAGAGTTTGGTAGTGTAGAAAAGAATGGGAAAACAAAACTAGAAACAATTAAACAATCAAACAAAAAATCCCATGCTATTCTAGCCAGCACAAAATTTAATCACAGGGTGAACAACAAATGGGGAGGGAGCTATAGAAAAATAATAGTGCAGTCAATAGTATCAGATAAAGCAAGTTTGGGTTCTGGCAGGCCCTGAAAGAAAGATGAAAACAGGAAAAGAAAAGGTGGTTCCTTCTTAGTCAAGCCTCAGAAAGGTGAACTACATTGCTGCTCAGCTAGGAAAAACTGTATTGTAAAAAGGAATACTTTTATTTAACTTGCCTTCCTAGAGCCCAAGTTGACATTCTATTCTTTTTTTGGTTTTTTGAGATAGGGTTTCTATGTAGTTTTGAAATCTGTTCTGGAACTGGCTCTTGTATACCGTCAGGCCTTGAACTCACAGAGATCCAACTGCCTCTGCCTCCCAAGTGCTGGGATTAAAGGCTTGCACCACCACCACCCAGCTGAGATTCTATTTTCTTGATGTGACATTTACTTGTCTTTTCTTGCTATTCTAAGGGTAGTATTTGCTTCATTCTGCTTGTTTCTGATTTAACTTGGTCTTTTTGGTTTCATTGAGGTGCAAGGCAATTCACTGCACTGCTTGGAACAAAGAATTATCTTTCTATGAATAACTATTTTCTGCCAATTTAATTTAAATAATTATACCTCTACCACAAGCCCTGGGAACAATGGCCATTAGAGTTGGGATCTTCAGTGCCAGACAGTTTAGTAATCAAATTCCAAATTCTTTTATTTAAGTGTATTATCCAGACTACTCTTCCATATAAGAATTCCAAGGAAATATTCTATGGTGAATGTAGGAAGGCAGAACACTGTGGATATTAAACCAGGTATGAAATAGGCTGTGTAATTGAGAGATCCATGGGATCATAGTGCAGGGACAACAAAAGACACAGCAACTCCTCAGAGAGCTGAGTCATGGGATGGCCACTGAAAATTCTTTCAGGATGAAGAGGAGGGAAGAGGCAATAGAATTCATAACTCAATTCTGCTGGGTATCTGTTGGGTAAATCAAGTTGGGTATCTGCTTCTTCCTAAGGCCCCATCAAGACCATTTTCATTCTTGTTTGTTTTGTCTTTGTTATTGTTTGTTTGTTTGTTTGTGTTATCAGGAAATGTTATAGTTTTATTTTAAACTCAGGTAAAGAAATGTGTTGTTTAGTATGAAATTTCAGGATACACAAGGAAAGTCCATTCAAGAACTCAAACATCACACCCACAGTTAAAAGCAGAGAAAAACAAATGTAAACATAATTATCTGTTTGCTGTGTGATGCTCACCTAACTTCCTTCACTCTTCTTACACAGTGTGGAACCCTATGTCTAATGAAATGGTGCCACTCACACTCATAGTGGTCTTTACCATCTCAACTAACAAGATAATCTGCCACAGATACACTAACAGGTCAACCATATCTATACAATTTCTTAGCAGAAATGTTCTACCTAAGAAAGTCTAGCTTGAGGTCAGTGGTCATTTACAACTACCTATTATAGAGAATGCCACAGGAAACCTGAGCTAGTAAGACTCACACATATGATTCTTTTATTTACATCTTGCTAGTATTAGTATTATAGGTAATGGTTACTAAAGTGTTTACTTATTGTTGCTGTTGTTGTTATTGTTACTGCTGTTGTTGTAGTTGCTGTTGTGCTAGGGATTGAACCTAGGAACCCAACTAACCTTACATTTTAGGCAATCACTACAATCAATGTACAACCTAATCAGCCTATTTCTATTCCTAAAACAAAATTTTAACCTTTGATTAATTTCTAAATTAAAAACACCACTTCCTGAAAAACCAAAAAATTTTAGAAGACATTTACACTGGGGTGGACATGGGCTCTATAATGGCTGAGGCACCAGACCATAACATCTATTCTCAGAGACACATCTATAGAGTCTTGATTCTTCATCTGCATGTTTTCAGCAAGTGCTTTGATCAGGCTGTTTGCCAATTTACCAGGCTCCATTATGCCACGAATTTGGATTTTTTTCAGGATTCTTTTATATCAACAAGGTACTGTGTCAACTATCTTTCTTCCAAAGGACCATCTTTGTGTGCATGTCCTGCCACAGCTATTACTGGGCAACTGAGAGACTGAGCCTGTCTTGTCTAAGGACAGTGTCCCAGGGATCATCCTAAATACCAGCAGTGAGAAGCTTCTCTGAATCCCACTAACCTTGTGAGCCTACTTACAGATCAGCTTCCACAATGAAGAGTAAATAGTAATACTTAAACCATAATAGTTCAAATAGATCAAAATATGGGTGATCAAGGCCCAGGAACACAGATTTAGGTCACCTTAAAGGCCACTGTAGAAGAACTTTAAGCAATTTTTTGCAGGAGAAGCTGTAAGTTAAGACACTTTTGCGTTGCATTGGTAGAAATATGGAAGAGGTGGGTTACAACACAGCAGAGAACCCTGTTAGAGGTTTCAGATGTCATCTGATGACACCCTTGGTATCTTGCTTGGTGGAAGTTGCTAAGTTAACACAGTCTAAAGGAAAACTAATACTCTGCTTGTGCATTCAAATTATTTGAATTCTCACAAAGCTGTTGTGTCAAGTACAGAGGAAAGCAATATATGGCTATTAAGAGGGTTGAATATGGCCCCAGATAATTTGGTTCTGGACTTGCAACATGCCAAACTCTCCAATTCATTAAATTCCAAACAGTTAATAATAATTACAAAAGGTACAGTTTGAAGGTTCAGCTTCTTTATGGAAACTTTTGTTCATAAAAATAAATGCTATGTGGCATTGAGTACAAATTCTTACCCATTCCCTCTAGAAGGGCAACTTGGTAACCTGTGGTAGGACCATTGGGGAACTAGAAATCTCTTTACTGCATCTTCTTTGAAGTATTGAAGCTGGGATAGGGAAGAGATTCAAACTCCTCAGAATTTTGATGGGCTTGGGAGTGCATAAATGGCTCAGGTAAAGGTCTCTGATGATAAACTCCTTGTGCCCTCTCTGTTCCTCCTACCACTTGATTTCCAGAACTGGACACATCAAATACTGCTGAAATACTTGTAGCTGTGCTCCTTGGACCCAAGCTGCTACTGGTAATTGGTGCCTCTGTCATCTACATGCACAAGAAGCAGAAGGCCTAAGTGTAAGTTAGGAGGGATGGAGTGGGTATTAATTACTATCTGTTGATGTGACAACATAGCACAATGAAAATAATTTATAGAAAAAAGGGGGGTAATATGATCTTACTGTTCCAGCAGCATATGAACCCATCAAGTCTAAGAAGCATAGAAAGCAGATCAGGGAACTAAGAACTGACATCCTCGGTGGAGAGCATGAAATATAGAAAATAAACTGGAAATGTGACAAGTCTTTTTAATATCAAAGCCCACCTCCTTGACATACATTCTCTGAAAGGGCTGTGCTACCTAAACCTCACCAAAAAGTAATACTGACTGGAAAACAAGTGTTTAAATATCCTAGAATATAGAGAATATTTCTTTTTTTGAGGGAAAGAAAATTTTAATAACATACTTACTAACAGAGCATTTTAAGCTCCCCTGTGTGCTAGATCATATTCCAATAGATTTTTCTACTTGAACTCTTAATTTGTATCATTCTACCATTTTCCCTACATAGTAACCTTGGAGTTATGTGTTCCTTCACTATCTATCTCAGGCTCATATGCACTTGACCTTGAAATATTTTTATATTTTATTGCTTTTAATTGATATATCTATATATATTCCCCACTACCCTTCCTTCCTCCTTTCTCCCCTTTCACTCTCACTCTCTGCCCCTACCCAATGCTCCCAGTTGACTTAGGAAATCTTGTCTTTTTCTCCTTTCTAGGCAGATTCATGTATTTTTCTCTTAGAGTTTTCTTTCTTGTCTAGGTTCACTGAAGTTGTAGACTGTAGGCTGGTTATTCTTTGCTTTATGTCTAAAAGCCACTATGAGTGAGTACATATTATATTTGTCTTTCTGGGTCTGGATTATCTCACTCAGTATGGTTTTTTTCTAATTCTAACCATTTGTCTGCAAATTTCAAGTTGTCATTTTTTTAACCATTGAGTAGTACTCCATTGAGTAAATGTACCACATTTGCTTTATCCATTCTTTAGTTGAGACGCATCAAGATTGTTTCCAGGTCTGGCTATTACAAATAATATTACAAATCATGCGATGAACATGGTTAAGCCAATGTCCTTATGGTATGATTGAGCATCCTTTGGGTATATGCCTAAGAGTGGTATTTCTGGGTCTTGAAATAGAATAATTCCTAATTTTCTGAGAGGTTGCTATACTAATTTCCAAAGCAATTGTACAAGTTTGCACTCCCACCAGCAATGGAAGAGTGTTGTCCTTACTCCACATCCTCTCCAGCACAAGTTGTTATCAGTCATTTTGATCTTGGCCATTCTGACAGGTGTAAGATGGTATATCAGAGTTGTTTTGATTTGCATTTCTCTGATGGCTAAGGATATTGAGCATTTCCTTAAGTGTCTTTTGGCTTTTTGAGATTCTTCTGTTAAGAGTTCTCTATTAAGGTATGTACCCTATTTTTAATTGGATTTTTTGTTCTTTTAATATCTAGTTTCTTGAGTTCTTTATATATTTTGGAGATCAGTCCTCCATCAGATGTGAGGTTGGAAAAGATCCTTTCCCATTCCGTAGGCTGTCATATTTTCTTATTGACCATGTCCTTCGCAGTATAGAAACTTCTCAGTTTCAAGAGGTCCCATTAATTGTTTCTCCCAGTGTCTGTGCTACTGAAGTTATATTTAGGAAGTGGTCTCCTGTGTCTATGTGTTCCAGGTTACTCCCCACTTTCTCTTCTGTGAGGTTCAGTGTGGTTGGTTTAACATTGAGTTCTTTGACCCATTTGGACTTGAGTTTTGTGCATGGAGATAAATATGGGTCTACTTTCATTCTTCTACATGTTGATATACAGTCATGCCAGCATCATTTGTTGAGATGCTTTCTTATTTTTCGTTTTATAATTTTAGCTTCTTAGTCAAAAAATCAGGTGTTTATAGGTGTGTAGATTGATATCTGGGCCTTCAATTTGATTCCATTTGGTCCTCCTGTCTGTTTTTATGCCAATACCAAGCTGTTTTCATTACTGTAGCTCTATACTAAAGTTTGAAGTCACGGACAGTTGATGCCTCCAGAAGTTCCTTTATTATACCAGATTGTTTTGGCTATTCTGCGTGTTTTGTTTTTCCATATGAAGTAGAGTATTGTTTTTGAGGTCTTGTAGAATTTTATGAGATTTTGATCGGCATTGCATTGAATCTGTAGATTGCTTTTGGTAAGATTGCCATTTTTGCTATGTTAATTCTACCTATCCAAGAGCATGGGAGATTTTCCCATTTTCTGATGTCTTCTACAGCAAAGATTTAAAGTTCTTTTCATACAGGTCTTTCACTTGTTTTGCTACAGTGACCTCAAGATACTTTATGTCATCTGTGGCTATTGTAAAAGGTGATGTTTTTCTGATTTCTTTCTCAGACAACTTATCATCTGTGTTTAGGAGGGCTGTTGATTTTTTTGAGTTAATCTTATATCCTGATATACTACTAAAGGTGTTTATCAATTGTAGGAGTTCCCTGGTAGTATTTTTTGGGTCACTTATGTGTACTATCATATCATCAGCAAAGAGTGAAAGTTTGACTTTGTTTCCAATCTGAGTTCCCTTTATCTCCATTTTTGCCTTATTGTTCTGGCTAGAACTTCAAGCACTATATTGAATAGATATGGAGAGAGTAGATGGCCTTGTCTTGCTCCTGGTTTCAGTAGGATCACTTTGAGTATCTCCATCAGTTTGAAGTTAGCTGTTAATTTTTTGTATGTTGCCTTTATTATGTTCAGGTATGTTCCTTATATTCCAGCTCTTTCCAAGACCTTTGTTATAAAGGAGTGTTGAATTTTGTCCAAGGCTTTTTCAACATCAAATGAGATGATCATATGTTTTTTTTTCATTTTGCTTGTTTATTTGTTTATTTTTTTTTCTTTGAGGCAGGGTTTCTCTGTAGCTTTGGAGCTTTTCCTAGCCCTCATTCTGTAGACCAGGCTGGCCTTAAATTCACAGAGATCTGCCTGTCTCTCAATTTGTTTATATGGTGGGTTATATTGAGGGATTTTCATTTGTTGAACCATCCCTGCATCTCTGGGTTGAAGCCTACTTGGTCATGGTGGATAATTTTTCTGATGTGTTCTCATATTCGATTTGCCAGTATTTTATTGAGTATTTTTGCAACAATGTTCATGAGGGAGATTGGTCTGTAATTTTTTTTCTTAGTTTTGTCTTTGTGTGGTTTGGGTATCACCTTGTAAAAAGAGTTTTTGCAATGTTCCTTCTGTTACTATTGTTTGGAAAATTTGAGTATTGGTGTCAGTTCTTTTTTATGGACACTTTTTATTTCTATTTGCATTCCATACAAATATAAATATATTTATGTAGCATAGCATGGTGTTATGCATATACACTTTGAAATGATCAAATCAGAACAATTAGTACACCCATCACTAAATATTTATAAATTATTTGTAGTAAGAGCATTCAATATGCTCCCCTCCAGTTACCTAGAAATATACAATGGATGACACTAACTGTTCACATTCTACAGGACTTTCATCTCCCATCAAACTATGCCAGTATATCCCTCAGTCAGTCTTTGCCCTGCTTCCCTTCCCCAAACCCTCTCTACCCTATCCTTAGCTCTACTCTCTTCTTATAGGAGATCTATGTTTTGAATTTCCAGAGGAACCTCTTATTCTTATTCATACTACTTGTTTAGATTTGTAATTTTGTACTTGATTATTCATTGAAAGATCCTTGGGAGCCAAGACTATGCTCTTCCTAGTGACCACACAATAGCTTTTCAGCAATTATTTCTTTTGTGAATCAATAAACGAAGGAAACTATAGCCCCACGGTTATTCTAGTGAAAATGTTCACTTTAAAATAGCATGTATTTTTATCAACTGTGAAAAATAAAATAAGCTATGGTTTCTAGTAATTTTGTAAATGAGGTTTATCTTTGCATCTCAGAAGTTTTCTTAGTTGAAAAGAATGCTTGCAGCTTTTAGCAGTTTGCAGGTATAATATAAGTGGCTTTGGTTTTAATATGTTCTTAGAATGTGGAGACTTAGATGGTAAACATGTAAGAGCAGGGGCTCTCAACCTTCCTAACACTGTGACCCTTTAATACATTTCCTCATGTTGTGGTGACCCCAATCATAAAACAATTTTTGTAGCTACTTCATAAATTGTCATTTTTCTACTGTTATGAATTGTAATTCAAATATCTGATGTGCAGGATAATTGATATGTGACCCCCAAAAGGTCACATATGTAACCCACAAACTGAGAACCACTGGATTAGAGAATAAACTTTTGAGTTCTTGGGATAGACCTATATTCATGCTGAGAAGGAGTGAGCAAACATCAGAACACATTGCATCCTGGAAAAGCTCATCTATTTGTACAGTTTAGCTTCTTCGATTTCTATGCACCCTATATTACCTACTAGGCTGAGGATAACATGTCATCTGAAATAACATCAGTCTATATACTAAAAAAAGAAGAGTCAAAAGTGGTAGTGTTTGTCAGAGTCATGACAACAAAGAGTAGTACTAGCAGAGAACTGCTCTCATTAAAGTTCTAATAAATGGGGCTTTGAGTCATCTTAAAAGAGGAAATAACTGCAAGGAATGATGAGTGCTGAGCTCTAATGAAGCTCACCCTTGAAGAAGAGTGAAGCTGCCAAGGTGTCTTCTTGAAAGCCCTACTTAAGTGATGCCCAACAACCATTGGAGACTCCTGCAGTAACTCTTGATATAATAGGTTAAGCTGTTCCTAATATTGAGGTTTCATTCCCTGTTTTAAGCAAAATATTCAGAACATTTATTAAATGAACTTGTATAGTGTTTATGGAAATGTCCTGAAGCCAAAGGAACAATTGTTGCCAGCCTAAGCTTTAAAAATTGTCTTGCAAATGGACTATTGACAAGGCACAACAAGAGTGCGCCATTAAAAGTTATGGGAGTTATGAGACTCATAGCTTACTTTACCAGCTAAATTCTATAACGTGTTGGTATCAGTTCTTCTTTGAAAAACCGGTAGAATTTTTTTCTGAACTCATCTGGTCCTGAGCTTTTTTGTTTGGGAGACTTTTGATATTTCCTTAGCGGTTATAGGTCTATTTAGTTTGCTTAACTGGTCTTGATTTAATTTTGGTATGTGATATTTATACAAAAAGTTTCCATTTCCTTTAACTTTTCCAATTTTTGTGGAGTACAGATTTTTGAAGTATGACCTGATGATTCTCTGGATTTCCTCCATGTCTGTTGTTATGTTCCCCTTTTAATTTCTGATTTTGTTAATTTGGGTATTCTCTCTCTGCCTTTTCATTAGTTTGGATAAAACTTTGTCTGTTATGTTGATTTTCTTGAAGATCCAACTCTTTGTCTCATTGATTTTTTATATTGTTTTTGTTGTTTCTATTTTGTTGACCAGCTCTCGGTTTGTTTATTTCATGTCATCTAGTAGTTCTGGGTGAGTTTGTTTCTTTTTGTTCTAGGGCTTTAAGGTGTTCTGTTAATTCACTAGTGTGGGGTTTTTTTCAGCTTCTTTATGTAGACATTTATTGCTATAAATTTTCCTCTTAGCACTGCTTTCACTGTGTCACATAAGTTTGGGTATGTTGTATTTTCATTATTTTCATTGAATTTTAGAAAGTCTTTCATTTCTTTCTTTATTTCTTTCTTGATCCAGTGATGATTCAGTTGAGTATTGTTAAGTTTCCATGACTTTGTGTGCTTTCTGCAATTAGTATTTTTGTTGAATTCCAACTTTAAGCCATGATGGCCCAATAAGACACAGTGGGTTGTTTCATTTTTTTTTATATCTGTTGATATTTGTTTTGTTACTGAGAATGTAGTCAATTTTAGAGAAAGTTCCATGAGGTGCTGAAAAGAAGGTATATTCCTTTATGTTTGGGTGAAATGTTCAATAGATGTCTGTTAAGCCCATTTGAGTGATGACATATGTTAGATCCTTTATTTCTCTGTCAAATTTCTGTCTGGTAGACCTGTCCAGTGGTAAGAGTGGTATATTGAAGTCTCCTACTATTAGTGTGTGGAGTTTGATGTGTGATTTAAGCATTAGTAATGTTCCTTTTAAAAATAAGGGTGCCCTTGTATTTGGGGCAAAGCTGTTCAGAATTTAGACATCATCTTGATGGATTTTTCCTGTGTTGTATATAAAAAAGACCTTCATCTCATTTGACTAGCTTTAGTTTGAAGTCTATTTTGTTAGATATTAGGATAGCTGCAATAGCTTCTTTATTAGGTCCATTTGTTTGGAAAATCTTTTTGCAACCCTTTACTCTGAGGTAATGTCTTCCTTTGTAGCTGATGTATGTTTCTTATACACAACAGAAGGATAAATTCTGTTTTTGTATCCAATCTGGTAGTATGTATCCTTTTATAGAGAACTGAGTCCATTAAAATTAAGGGATATTAATGACCAGGGATTGCTAGTTTCTGTTATTTTTGTTTTTGTTGTTGTTGTTGGCGGTGGTAGTGTGTGTTTCTCTTCTTTGGGATTTGCTGGTGTGAGGTTATCTAGTGCCTGTGTTTTGTGGGTGTAGCTAACTTTCTTGGATTGGAGTTTTCCTTTTAGTACTTTCTGTAGGGCTGGATTTGTGGATAGATATTGCTTAATCTGGTTTTGAAATGGAATATCTTGTTTTCTCCATCTATGTTGATTAAAGCTTTGCTGGATATAGTAGTCTGGACTAGTACCCATGGTCTCTCAGTATCTGCATAAGCCTGACTAGGACCTTCTGACTTTTATTGTTTCTATTGAGCAGTTGGGTGTAATTCTATTGAGCAGTTAGGTCTGCCTTTATATGTTACTTGGTCTTTTACTTTGCAGCTCTTAATATTCTTTCTTTATTTTATATTAGTGTTTTGATTATTATGTAATGAGGGGACTTTCTTTTTTTGGTCCAGTCTATTTGGTGTTCTGTAAGCTTCTTGTATTTTCATAGGCATGACCTTCCTTAGGTTAGGAAAGTTTTCTCCTGTGATTTTGCTGAATATATTTTCTATGCCTTTGAGCCTGACTTCTTCTTCTTTAATTCCTATTATTATTCGGTTCAGTCTTTTTATGGTGTCCCATATTTCTTGGCTATTTTGTGTTAGCATTTTCATTGACTGATGAATCTATTTCCTCTAACATATCTTCAAGGTCTGAGATTCTCTCTTTCATCTCTTGTATTCTGTTGTTTATGCTTGCATCTGTGGTTCCAGATCATTTACGTAGATTTTCCATCTCCCAATTTCCCTTGATTTGTGTTTATTTTAGTTTTCTCTCTATTTCAGTTTCCAAGTCTTGAACTGTTTCTTTAACTTCTTTGACTGCTTTTTCTTGGTTTTCTTTAAGGAATTTGTTGATTTCTTCCAATTTTTTGTTTGTCTTTTCCTCTATTTAAAACAATTTTATTTTCTTTTTAAGGACCTCAATCATCTTCATAAAGTTGTTTTTAATGTTGTTTTCTTCTGCTTCATCTGCGCTGGATGTTCAGGCCTTGCAGTTGTAAAAATCGCCAGTTTCTGGTGTTGTCTTGCTCTTTATGTTGTTGACTGTATTCTTACCCTGTTGCCTACACATCTCTTCCTCCAATCAGAATAGGTAGAGCCTGTGTTTCTGGAGGGTCCATTTTCCTCCAATTGGTGTAGTTTGGGGGCTGTGGCTCCATTGATTCTTTTTCAGGTGTAGGCAGAGGAGAGCCTTTGATCATTGCTCCTCCAGGTGCCTAAGAGCCCGAGGCTCAGATGATCATACCTCCTGGTGTTGGCAGGGTTGAAGCTGAAGCTCCAGTGGTCAGATAATGTCTGGAGGCCACTGCTACCAACATGGCTTGCTGCATTGCTGCTCCCACTTCTCTTCCCAGTGGCTTGTCCCAGTTCAACACACTGATCCTGCTTCTCCTCCCAGCAGCCTGACCCAGTCTGGCCCTTCATGCTGCTTCTTATGCTTCTCCTCCCAGACGTCTGGCCTGACCCTCTGTGCTACTGCTCACGTTTCTCCTCCCAGACGTCTGGCCTGGACTGGCCTTTTGCACTGCTGCTTATACTTCTCCTCCCAGTAGCCTGGCCTGGCTTATCTAGTTGCTGCTCACACTTCTTCTCCCTGTGATCTGGCCTTGTCTGGCCTATCACATTGCTGCTTAAGCATTTCCTCTCAGCAGACTGGCGTGGCCACCCTCCTTACTGTTCGCCTTCTCCTCCCAGCAATCTGCAAGAATATTTTTTATTCAAAGCACCAGGGTAATATCAGTCTATGAACTAACATAGAAGAGGCAGGATCAGTAGGAAGGCCAAGGTATTTGTCAAACAAATTTAGGATCTGTGCTGATGACATGTTGCTGAGGATTCTCAGGAAACTCTTAGAACCTGATACATCCAAAGCTCCTACAGTAAGGATTTACTCAGGGTCAATAAAGGTGTTCAAAGAGGCTTAAAGCATTTGTATGACATGAGCCCTAACATAGGATGTGGGGTATTGGTCTCACTGCTCCTGTTGGAGGTCACCATAGAAAGCAGAAGGCAAAGGCCCATGGGAAACATTATGGAGTAATTTTTAGAAGTTCCAGAGACCTGTAATAAGGGCTGTTTCTGCTTTGGTCTCTCTGTGATCATAAGGAATAGGCTCAAAAAGACCATACGACTCAGAGACTGGGCTTAGATGACACTTTTGTGACATGAACATCTCATCCACTCATGACAGGAGAAGAGCAGTGTCAGGGACATTGCAGCACTAAGATACAATGCATAAGTGGTAAAAGGAGTAATGAATAATATGTCATTTTCCACAGATCTTCTCTTCATCTTCTGCCACATTGGACCCTGAATATCTGACATCACCTTTCTTAGAGAGACTGAGACTGTGGTGAAAAACTGTGGAAATCTGCACAAATGTCTTCATTACAAGGACACCTCCAACTCAGAAGTCTCTATTGTCCCTCTGCATAAGCATTGATAGCTCAGAGCTGTAATGTTTTGGTTATTGGATTCTATTTGGGAGGTTCTTAATTTCATTAATAAAAGAATTTTAAAATGTACTCAAGTGAAATTCCAAAGATAATCTGTTTAAGTTATGAGGGAATATTCCAAGTTCAGGCAAGTATACAACTCAACAATCTCACAAAGGAAGACAGTGGAGGAGTAAAGGGAGAAATAAACTGTTTAAGAAGGCATGGAGGTCAGACATTTGATGAACAAACTGCCACGTGATGTAAAGGGGGCACTTCTAGAAAAAGCTCCTTTGCTTTTTCTAGTATCAGAAAAGTTATACTTAGATTCAGTGAGCATCCAAAATCCAAATGAGACAGGAAAAAAAAGGAAAAGTTGTTCCTGTCTGATCTGGACACTGTTAAGATAGACAGACCCAACTGGACCTCAACATAGCATGTATGGACTGCACTGGGTAGGGAGAATTCTAGGAATGAAATGGATAGTATATAAACTAATAAGAAAAAGTTTTGACAAAATCTTACTAAATAGCCTTAGTAATAGAAACAGTGAGGGAAATCAGAGAAACTTCACCTTTCATGATAGCCACGAATAGCAAAAAATATCTTGGGATAACTCTAACCAAGGAAGTGAAAGACCTATTTGACAAGAACTTTAAGTCTTTGAAGAAAGAAATTGAAGAGGATACAAGAAAATGGAAAGATCTCCCATTCTCTTGGATTGGGAGGATCAACATAGTTAAAATGGCAATTCTACCAAAAGCAATCTTTAGATTCAATGCAATCCCCATCAAAATACCATCAAAATTCTTCACAGACCTTGAGAGAACAATAATCAACTTTATATGGCAAAACAAAAAACCCAGGATAGCCAAAACAATCTTATATAATAAAGGAACTTCTGGAGGTATAACCATCCCTAACTTCAAACTCTATTACAGAGCTATAGTATTGAAAACAGCTTGGTATTGGCATAAGAACAGAGAAGTTGACCTATGAAATTGAATAGAAGACCCAGATATTAACCCACAAGCTTATGAATACCTGATTTTTGACAAGGGAGCTAAAGGTATACAATGGAAGAAGGATAGCATCTTTAACAAATGGTGCTGGCGGGGCTGGAGAGATGGCTCAGAGGTTAAGAGCATTGCCTGCTCTTCAAAAGGTCCTGAGTTCAATTCCCAGTGACCACATGGTGGCTCACAACCATCTGTAACAGGGTCTGGTGCCCTCTTCTGGCCTGCAGGCATATATATACACAGACAGAATATTGTACACATAATAAATAAATAAATAAATATTTAAAAAAAAACAAATGGTGCTGGCATAGCTGGATGTCAACCTGTAGAATAATGAAAGTAGAGCCATATCTATCACCATGCACAAAACTCAAGTCCAAATGGATTAAAGACCTCAACATTAATCTGACCACTTTGAACCTGATAGAAGAGAAAGTGGGAAGTAGTCTACAAGACATAGGCACAGGAGACCACTTTCTAGGTAGAACCCCAGTAGCACAGACAATAAGAGAATCAATGAATAAATGGGACCTACTGAAACTGAGAAGCTTCTGTAAAGCAAAGGACACTGTCAGTAAGACAAAAAGGCTACCTTCTGACTTGGAAAAGATCTTCACCAACCCCACATCAGACAAAGGTCTGATCTCCAAAATATACAAAGAACTCAAGAAACTAGACACTAAAACTCTAATTAACCCTATTTTAAAAATGGGATACTGATCTGAACAGAGAATTCTCAACAGAAGAACTTTACACCTGTCAGAATAGCTAAACTCAAAAATGCCAATGATAGCCTATGCTGGACAGGATGTGGAATGAGGGGAACACTCATCCATTGTTGGTGGGAATGCAAACTTGTGCAGCCACTGTGGAAATCGGTGTGGCGGTTTCTCAGGAAACTGGGAGTCAACCTCCCTCAGGACCCAGCAATTCCACTCTTGGGAATATACCCAAGAGATGCCCTATCATACCACAAAAGCATTTGTCCAACTATGTTCATAGCTGCACTATTTGTAATAGCCAGAACATGGAAACAACCTAGGTGCCCCTCAATAGAAGAATGGTTAAAGAAGGTGTGGAACATATACACATTAGAGTTTTACTCAGTGATAAAAAACAATGACATCTTGAATTTTGCATGCAAATGGGTGGAAATAGAAACCGCTTTACTGAGTGAGGTAACACAGTCCCAAAAAGAGGAATATGGTATGTACTCACTCATAAGTGGATTCTAGCCATAATTAAAGGTCTTTGAGTCTATTATTCATGATCACAGAGATGCTAAATAGGAAGGTGAGCCTGAAGAAAATCATATAGTTATCCTCCTGGATATTGTAAGTTGACAAGATTGCCAGGCAACCTTGGGTGCATGGGGGTTGGGGGGAGGGGGAGGAAGGAAGGGGAGATGGTTAGAGAGAAGGGAGTAGGGGAGGATTGTGGAAAGCTTGGAGGAAGGGAATGGGTGGGAGGGAGGAAGGATGGATATGGGAGCTGGGAAGTATATATCTCAACTAAGGGAGCCATTTTAGGGTTTGCAAGAGACTTGATTCTAGAGGGGTTTCCAGGTCCAAGGAGAGATCAGCAGATTGTTCCCTGGACAGCAGAGGAGAGGGTGCCTGAACTGGCCTTGGCCCATAACCATTCTGATGAATATTTTGCATATCACCATAGAACCTTCATCTGGCGATGGAAGGAGATAGAGACAGAGACCCACATTGGAACACTGGACTTAACTCCCTAGGTCCAAATGAGAAGCAGGAGTGAGAACGTGAGCAAGGAAGTCAGGATCAGAGGGAACCTTCATCCGATGATGGATGAAGAGTGAGACAGAGACCCACATTGGAGCACTGGACTGAGCCCCCAAGGTCCAAATGAGGAGCAGAAGGAGGGAGAACATGAACAAGGAAGTCAGGACCGCGAGGGGTGTGTTCACCCACTGATACAAGGAGACTGATCTAATGAGAGCTCACCAAAACCAGCTGGACTGGGACTGAACGAGCTTGTGATCAAACCGGATTCTCTGAATGTGGCTGAAACGGGGACTGTCTGAGAAACCATTGATAATGGCACTGGGACTTGTTTCCTCTGGATGTACTGGCTTTTTGGGATCCTGATTTGTTTGGATGCTCACCTTCTTGGACCTGGAGAGAAGGGGGAGGAACTTGGACTTCCCACAGGGAAGGTAACCCTGACTGCTCTTAGGACTGGAGAGGGAGGAGGAGAGGGAGTGGGGGGAATGGGAGGGTATTGGGAGGAGGGGCGGAAGTGGAAAGAGAGATTGCTCATTGCTTGTTCCCAGAAAAAGCCTGGCAAATTCTTAATTATGCAGTAATAAATATGCAAATTAAGGAATTTCTTAAGAGAGAAGAAAATGTAGATCCTTCCATGTCTCTTCATACATCTCTAAACCTTGAAAGAAACAACTGGGCAGCTACAGTTTAAGATATCCCTCATTTTCATTTCTGGTTTGCTCTCAGTACTGCTGCTACACCTTCCACCTGATGCCACACTGTCCCTACCATAATGGGCTCTAGACCTCTGAAAATCAAAGTCAAAGAACTCTCTCATCTGTTTGTTGTCCTGGTTATTGTGTTTTTTACACCAACAGAAATGCAACTGAAGCAACGAGATTCTGTTTTTTCTTTATGAATAAATAGTACTCTATTCAGTATTACATTGTATATTTCCCATATTTATCTGATGGTGGTTTAGTTTTATAATCTTGATTTAGAATTAATAAATTCTAGATTGTGTGACAAATTTTGGTCTTAATTTTTACAGGAACTGTTTTTGATGACAATCTGCACTCCCACCAGCAAGGCACAAGATTTTAATTTTTCCACATCCTTGCTCATAATCAAATCCTTAATACATCCATTGCCTTTTGCATAGCATTTCCATAATCTAAGGTGTTTTGTGACAGCATCCTGGAGACACTAATTTAATCAGTGCCATCTGATGTCTTTCTATGTGTTTGATGTTGACTGGTCTAACTTCTTGGGGGAAATTTTCTATTGAGAGTATTTTCTTTTCTTAAAGTCAGCTTGCTTCACTTTGTCACATTTACCTATTGTTAGTATTTGGCTCTCAGAAATACAGTATTTAAAATAAATTCCTATCATTGTGAGTTAAAAAAAAAACAATGAGGAAGTATTGTCCTAGAGGCAGGCTTCAAGTTCTGATTATGCTTCAAATACACATTTATTTAAAAAGGTGAAAGTTCATGTCCACCTAGCACTTTTGAACATTTTAAATGTATTTTTGATATCCTTTAAGATAGATAAGGCAGGAAATAAATTTTGATCGATTCTGACAATATATAATTTATGCAGTTACTCAGTAAAAGCAAACAGTAATAATTGTAAATTCTAGTAGCAATATTTTGAATGATAAAAGAAAATATTAAGGACAACTATGTAAGTATTTTTTAAATTGATCATAGTAATCTGTCAATTAGAATACCAAGAATTGGATGCTGGATAACATTATCTAATATTTGGGTTGCATGAGAGGATCTGCTGTGCTGGTATTCTAAAAGTATTAATACTTTCCTGTAGTAGGAGGCTGTTTGCTCATTTCCTGGCCACCCAGACTCCAGAAATAACCACACAGAAACTGTATTAAATTGCTGCTTTGCCTATCAGTTCTAGCTTCTTATTGGCTAGCTCTTACATCCTAATTTAATTCATTTCTATTTATCTGTGTATTGCCACATGGCTATGGCTTACCAGCAAGGTTCCAACTTGTCTGTCTTTGGTGACTACGTGGCATCTCGCACCTCTGCCTTCTTTCTCCCAGAATTCAGTTTAGTTTTCCCCACCTAGCTGTACTCTGCCCTATCATAGGGCAAGCCAGCTTCTTTATTCATTAACCAATAAAAGCAACCCATATACAGAAGGACTTACCACACCACTGTCCAACTTTAGTTATGTCCAGAATACCTGAAGTTAAATTTGAGGCACACAGAGAGGAAAACAGTGTATAACCACTAAGTGTTTGAGGTTGTTCCAAAGATGAATGGCAGTAACCACAGCATCAAGGTAACCAGTACTGACACCATCAGCACCCACTGCATGATGCCTTCTACAGTGAATGGCATTGGTGCTCAAAGAGATGCTGATTTGTGAGCAGTTCAACCCCAGCTGTGGGACTCACAGTCCTACTCTCTGTCCCTCACACCATTCTTGTCAAAATGTAGGCAAGCTCAACCCTCTCCTGACACCTCATGCTGTGTATACTCCAGTAATAAGCATGGAAAACACAATAGACTGGTCAAAGTCTATTGTGGGGCTTTACCCAAATTAAAAAGGTTTTGTGGCTGTCACAGAATGTCTCTCTGCAACTCCCAAGGGACCTGTCTCAATATTCAGTGGCCTATAGGCTGCTTTCCCAGCACTATGGTGAGTCTTCTCTGAGATCAGCCATAGAATAGTTCTGCCATCCACTCATCTGTCCATGCAGGAGGAGTTCTGCAGCTCCTGGAGAGAACCCGAAACCCCTAAAAACAGGAACCTCTTTCTGTCTTCTGGGCTCCAAGGAGTTTTTATTCCTGCAAAATTCTTAAAGTCGGGTTCACTAAATGTATGGGAGTGATAAGAGGTGGTTCTTCAGAAATGGAGAGACTCTATGTTGAAGAGAAAGGAAGCTCAAGGACTCAGAAAATGAACTCTAGAAAACAATGTTGGAGGAAGGGATTCATGTTTCTCTCAACCTCAGTTTTCTTATCTTTGAAATGAGAATACTCACCAATCCTTATGGCAGTGGGAAATAGCTACAAATGACAATTCTTCATTCTATACTCAAAGGTTTGATGAATGTTTAAGAGGAAGTTATATATTTAAAATTACAGTATATGTGATCTATGCTGCCCAGTGTCTGTCACACAGGTGCTCAGTAATAATTAGCAACCACACATGACAAATGGTGAACTACACACTGGTACAGGAGAATTGTCTATATTCTGTCAATCATGTTTTAAATAAACACTGATTGGCCAGGCAGGAAGTATAGACGGGAAAACCAGACAGGAAGTAGAAATGATGCAATGAGAACAGGAGAATTCTGGGAAGGAGGAAACTGATTCCTCCCACACCTGCCCAGATCACTGAAGAAGCAACATGTGAGCTACCCCTCTGAGAAAGGTACCGAGCCACATGGCTAACATAGATCAAACTAATGGGTTAAAATAAGCTATAAGAACTAATAAAAAGCCTGACCTAATGGGCCAATCAGCTTTATAACTTATGGAGACCTCTGTGTGATTTTCTTTGGGGCTAAACTGCTGGGGGTACCAGGCAGGACAGAAACCTCAACAAGCAGGACCCCCTCATGTTACAATACACAATGGACATTTGCCTTCCTTCCTCTAATCTCTCTATCTGCATAACTTCAGGCACTTCTGCCTGCTTAGGACACCTGTGCCTGTGCCTGTGCCTCTTATGATTAGTTAACAACTGGGAAATTAATTATCTCTGGCTTCCTCAACACAGGACTGTCCATGTTTTCAACCTCAAACTAAAGACCTGGTTCAGAGAAGCAGCCCTGCAGGGATAGGAGAGAAAAAAAAACAAAGTTTGAGGGGGATGGCTGACCTTGTGCTAATCTTCAGCTCACACTCTTGGTAGGTCAGAACATTCATTTATCTCCTCTCTCTCTCTCTCTCTCTCTCTCTCTCTCTCTCTCTCTCATTCCCTTTGCACACAAGGGAGATGAATAGATGTTTTCCATGCTGAACAGAGGTGGTCATCAATGTGATGGTGTCTTTCATGCCCAACAGACTGTCTACCTTATTCCCCCTTCAGTATAACCAACAAAATACAACCCCCACAGTTGAGCAGATATTTATTAAAGTTCACTGAACTGCTCTCCTAGGGAAGTCAGAAAATTATTTTTTCTTAGGAACAGATAAATTTACTACTAAGTGTTCCATAAAACAGTATTTGTACTGTTTACTACCATATCAGTAGAAGGCGGCAGTAAGACTCATTTCAAGATCAGAGATTATTCCACTCCAGGGTTAGGTTGACCTCAGAGCACTACTCTGGAATCAGTTGAGGATTTAACAGAGATGGGAGAAGTCAAAAATCAGCTTCATCTTGGATTTCAGAGTTGAGGGTTTAAAGCACATCTTACTAAACTTAGGTCCCAGACAGTGAGTCACTAAAACCTCAAGATGTAATGAGTAACCCTTTAGGACTACGGTAGGCTCCAAAGAGAAAGACCTTTTCTTGCCACATTCATCTGAGTTCCTCTAAAAATGCACCATGCGGAGTCCCTCCCTCCAGTTGACTTCACTGTCTAGTTTTTGTTGCACAACCATGTATCCTGTGTGGTTTTCCTCTAACATAGCCACTCTATGAAGTGGGAATCATTTTTTCTCTCCACAGAACAGATTATAGAATCTAACCTATAGCAGTATTTTCTCATTGGGATCACCAGTCTGCAAATAATGATACGGAGGCTTATTATTAATTAAGAAAGCTTTGCCTTAGCTTAGGCCCAACTTGTTCTTATAACTTAGAGTATAAACCTAAGTAGCTCTTGTAACTTCAATTAACCAGTTTCTATTAACTTGCATTCTGTCATGTGGCAATTCAACTTTTGAGTTTACTGTCAAAATTCCCACACCTAGATTTCTCCTTCTCTTCTCGCCCCTCCCACCCCTAGAAATCCCACCCTACGTCTTCCTGCCTTGTTACTGGCCTTTCAGCTCTTTATTAATTCAATCAGAAGTTGCTTTGGCAAAGATGCATCTTCACAGTATACAAATATTCTGCAATACTCACCAGCATAAACACTTGACAGAGAAGATGTCCTCAATCACCATAATGCCAGATCCTTCCTCCTGGACCCAGACTCCTCACAGTATCCTGTTGCTGCCCTTCCTGTTGAATCTCACAGGTGTGCATGTCCAGGGAATAGAATCCTCTCTCCCTGTCTTTAGCCAACCTTGCTCACAGAATTCATGAGCTCCAGGTAAACACAGGAGCTTAGACAGGAAGGAAGATTAGTGTCTTGTCTGAGACCCGAGAGCCAGAGTTCTCTGTGGGAACTTTACCTGCAGAAAGGCACCAGAAGCAGCTGGTAGATGCTTCAAACAGTGCTATTTTTTATGATTTTATAACAAACCAAGTTTTAAAAAAATCATTCTTCAGAGAATTGTATTTAAATTTCTGTAACAATGAGGCCTGTTATATCACCTAGAGGGTTAAGGTCTCACTTTTAGCATTCAAATCATACTTACACAGCACCCAGTGCCAGCAATACAAGATGAGCCATCCACCCACCCCACCAAACACACACACACACAAAAGGCTCTTAGCACTTACAACTTTTAACTTGATGAATTTTCTCCAAGGTAATATGATAGATGTGATGTGGGAGGTCCTTCTGTCTATGTGTTGCTTTTCTTGGTTAATGAATAAAGAAACTGTCTTGGCCTGTTGATAGGACAAAACTTAGGTAGGTGGGAAGGATTGGACTGAATGAATGCTGGGAGAGAGAAAGGCAGAGTCAGAGAGACATGCTGAATCTTTGCTGGTAAACCACTGCCATGTGGTGATACACAGATTACTAGAAGTGGGTTAAACTAAGATATAAGAGTTAGTCAATAAGGTGCTAAAGCTAATGAGCCAAGCAGTGATTTAATTAATACAGTTTCTGTGTGGTTATTTCGGTTCTGGGTAGCTAGGACAAGCAAGCGACTGCCCCCTGCATCGTAGGTGCTCTTACTGAACTGATCCAGAAGGAAAAACTGAGGCAGAGAGAATAATTTCTTGTTATCATTCACCTTAGTATAAAAGATAAGATTTAAATATAAACCAGATACCTTGAGGTTTGTTCTTTCCTTCCTCTTTTTCCCTCCTTCCTTTATATTTTACCTCCTTTCTGGAGCTGGGATTGAATTCACTACCTTGTAGATACTAAATTTATACTTACCATTGAGTTAACACCACCAGTGCAACTCCAACTTTTTCTTTTTCTTTTCTTTTTTATCTTTTTTTAAAAAAACACATGTGATCATCAGACTTACAACTGAAGATTAATCTCAAAAAGATGCAGAAAATTTAGTGAAAGTCAGACTCCCTCAGGCTTCTCAATCTATGAAGAACACGTCCCCCCAAAATAAAACTTCTTCAATGAGGAAAGTCGAATGTTGCCTCACATTTGCTACCCAACATGCCAATGATCTCTGGAACAGTCCTCAGAGATCTGGACTTCACTAATCTTCAACGTGGATTTTCAGCTCCATCTAATAGATAACCAAGATAATCAGACATTGTCGATGGTATATCTGATACTCTCATTTTGCCCAGTAGTTTCCTGAGATGTTTGTTTTAAAATGGCAATGAATCCTTAAAATAACTCTCTCTATTACAAAGACAGAACCTACTTCTGCTCATCTTGATTATACATACCCATATCTGTGTGTGTTTATGTATGAATATTTGTATATGCACAGAGATAAGTTTTAAAATGTCTTTCTCTATTATATAAATAATGCTTTAAACTACCTAACATTCACATAGGACAGCACTTTTTTTCTTTATAATCCAGCATCATCTCACTACTTCATTATTTGCAATCTCTTATAGGAAGCAAACTTCTCTCCTACTAAATAAAGTTTGCCTCAAACCCATTCTGTCCACTTGTGCCTTGGACTTCCCTCTTATTCAGGAGATGAAATAAGAAAATAAACCCTACGAATAGCGATGGTATAGTTGGTGTCTGAGGTGTTCCTCAATGGTCGTGAGATGGAGACTTGGTCCCTAGAGTAGAATGCTGTCAAATCTTGAAAGGGGAAAGTGAGTGGTCCTTGTTAGAGGCACACTCTTAGGAGATTGTGAGTCTCTGCTCTCTCCTTTTCTCTTGCTTATGATCCAGAGTGCTTTGCTTTACCACTGTTTTTATTTGATGACTACTCTCGCACAGACCCAAAGCTATTAGACTGCCAAGGGATTGGAGCCTCTAAAGTGGAGAACTGTAATAAAACTTCTCCCTTTGCCAGTTTATTTATCTCAGAGATTTGCTTCTGTACTGGGGAGTTGTTCAACACAAAGATTATACTTCAAGTCTAGCATACCCCAAAATTCATGTGCAAAGGTCTGGTCCTGAAACAGTGGCATGATTTTAGGAGGTGATTCAAAGTTTAGGGGAAAGGGCCTTAGTAGAAAAGCTGTGATTCTTTGGACATGCCTTTGAAGATTCTGTGGGTTTCTCATCCATTCCTTCATCTTTCTGTTACCATGGGATGAGCAACATCAGTCCCTCACATGTTCTTCCTGCAAGAGGCTCTGCTTCAGCATGAGTCCACTGCAGTGGGGGCTAAGTGACTGTGGACAGAATCTTCTGGAACCACAAGCCTAAAGAGTCAGTTCTTTTTCAAATGTTTTCCCCCAAGTATTTGCAGCAGCAACAGAAATCTAGCACAATAACCTATCATTACTCTGACATTTGTATCCTATCCATATCCATCTAAAGCTACACATCTACATCTAAATCAAGTTCCACATTGTGTACCCAATTTCTTGTTTCTACATATTATCCAATGTTCATGGAAGCCACTGTGGTGGTAAACAACTTGCAGCTCCTATTACAACACTTATTTTCTCAGATAGTGTTGGAAATACTCTTGGCTTTACCTCTTGTGAGCATACATCCCAGTTACTCCTGTCACAGATAAAGAAACAGAAGCACAAAGAACTCCAAGTTCCCTTAACAGCAACTGAAAGAGCTGTGCATGGGATTTGCCATCACTCAGAAAGTTTGATCTCTCCCATGAATTTCTTGCAGTGACAACCAATGTTTGTGGGAAAGGGTGAAACAGGAACAATGGTTTTGACTTTCCTCTCCTGATTGTTCCACTTCCTCTTTACATGCAAATAGCTTCCCTTTCACAATGCTATTTTCTTGAGAAACTTGGCTTTTTGTTGATTTCCACATAAATCCTTAGTTTAAAATGGACATCAGAGGCCTAAAATGGCTGAAGATACCCACAAGTCTATCTGGCCCTACCCTACCTGAGCAGGCAGAAGACATCCACAGGCCTTCAAGGCACAGTGTGAGCAGGCACCATTATAATGAGCAATTATATGGTAGACAAATGGGGGAGAAAGAGAACCAGAGTGGTTCATGTGCTGTGGAGAGAAGCGTAACTGTATAAACAAAAGCAGTGAAAAAGACTCTGATTTGAGTGGCCTGTGCTGTCACCTTGGGCTATGATGACATTCTGGACCAAGCTGATGCCAAGGGCCACAGCTAAGATCTGTGATCATGCCCATGACTCCAGTTACTAGCTAATGCCGTGTACATGGGACCTGTTGGAGCCGTCCTCCTTCTACACTCAAGAGCCATGCCATCACTGGAGACATACTGATCTCGGTTGCCTGTGTTGCTACCCAACTTCATGGTGAAGTCCAGGCTGAACTGCTGCCAAGAACTCCAAGTTCCCTTAACAGCAACTGAAAGAGCTGTGCATGGGATTTGCCATCACTCAGAAAGTTTGATCTCTCCCATGAATTTCTTGCAGTGACAACCAATGTTTGTGGGAAAGGGTGAAACAGGAACAATGGTTTTGACTTTCCTCTCCTGACTGTTCCACTTCCTCTTTACATGCAAATAGCTTCCCTTTCACAATGCTATTTTCTTGAGAAACTTGACTTTTCTTGAGAAACATGTCTGGGTCCATGATCTTGCTACAGCTGGGATCTGTGTTAATATCTATGACCCTGAGTTACCACCAGAAGCCTTTCAAGCCATGCCATTTAAACTTCATTGGAGAAATTGAAATCCAAGGGCCATGATGAATCAGCACTACCTGTCTCTCTGGCCCTGGAAGATCTGGCCCTGCACCTCACTGGCTTCTGCAGTGGGAGAGGTGGTCCTACCCCATTTGAGAGAGATGGTTCCAAGGACCCAGGCTCTGACAAAGCTAGTCCCAGTCCTCACCAGAGGGACTGGAGAGATGACCCCAATGGTGTGGTCACAGAGGAACTGACTCTGCCTCCCTCCTGAGAGGGGTCACTCTAGTAGAGGCCCAAACTGACCAACTCAGTTACCATCCAGGCACATTCAGTGTTTTGAGTTGGCCTACCCTAACTTCTATTCCATCTATGACCTGCTGAAACTCAGGAAGGGACAGGACCTATGAAACCAAAGCTTCAGAATCTCCATGACCTGATGCAATAGCAGGATAGCTGAAAGGCATTTCAGTGAGGGTTTAGTATTGATTGTGCAACAAAAGCCAGAGGTCTTGAATCAGACCAACAACTCATTATAATGAATTACTGAAAGTAAAGCTATTTGGACAAAAGGTTATAGTGACAAATGTATATGACAAATATAGAGACATATGACAAATGGAGAGGTGATGGAGACTGAGAAAAGATAGAGGAACCAAGTGAATTTTGTTTGCTTGTTGTTTTTGTTTTAGACTTTTTTATTGATTCTTTGTGGATTTCCCACCATGCCTCCTGATCCCATTTATCTCACTATATCTTCATATCTGCCCTCTGCCCTTGCTATCTCCCCCCAAAAAATAAAATAAAATTTAAAAGAAAAACAAAAAAAACAAACAAAACAACAAAAAGTCTGTAGTGTGACACAGTGAGTCACACAGTATATCCTGTAGTTCATACACCTTTACTTGTAAATGTTCACTGCAATGAGTCATTGGTCTGGTTCAAGACCTCTGGTTTCTGCTACACCCTCAAACCTAGGCATTCATGGGACTCCTCTTGGACATCCTACTGTTGCCTTGTGTCATGAAGATCCTGCAGTTTTAAATTTCCAGGTCCTTCACCTGCTCCTTCACATGCTCCAACAGTTCATAGATGAGATGGATGTTGGGGTGGACCAACTCATAGCCCTGGTTCTGGCCCTAGGTGATATCTGGGTTGGTCAGCCTGCCAGTTATCCCTCATCAATATCACCAGGGCAAGCTCTCCAGAATTGCCAGGAATAGTTCACCCACTGCAGCAGATAGTGAGGAGCAGGGTAAGTTTTTCTGCACTCATGCCCTAAAGGCTACCTCACCCACTCACACACTACCAGGGCCAGCTGTACTGTTTTTCCCAGGTAAGATGTGGGGACTACTCTCTCCAGTGCTGTAGTTGATGAGGTGCATGGCCAGTTCTCCAGATCTCATATTCACACAGCCAACTCTCCCACCCACCACAAATGACAAGGGAAGGGGAGACACCTTTCCCTCACCTATGCCAACACATGGCAGATGAGGGAAAGTAGAAACCACTCTCCTATATGCTGCAGCTGGTGAGGGGAAGAACCAGCTCTACCTCTCTTGTGACCTCAGGGTCAACTCACTCAACCACCAAAAGCAGCAAGAGGTGGATGATAGAGGAGGACATCTCTCCCTTGCCCACTGCATATATGGCAGATGAGAGGTGGGGCCTGATCTCTAACATACATTTACAGGGCCAGCTCACCTGTGTACCCCCTTTAACAAGGTCAGCTCTATTGTGTTGCCCAGACAAGGGGCAAGGCCTACTCTCCTGAGTGCTGCGGTTGGTGAGAGACAGTCAACTCTCTCACTCTCATGACTCGGGGACCAACTCTCCTACCTGAGGTAGGTGGCAAAGAAAGAGGGGGGACATCATCACTGCATAACAGAAAGATAGTGGAGTTAGCTCTCTCACTCTTATGCCTTCAGGGCTAGTTCACTGCTCCCCCACACCAACAGGTCAGCTCTGCTGTGCTGCCCAGGTGAGTCACAGGACCCACTCTCCCAAGTGCTTAAAGCTGGTGTGAAACAGGCTATTTCTCTTTAATGCTATATCCAATAATGGGCAGGGCCACCAAAATGGCCAAAGGTCCAGATCCTAGGCATCCCCATGGCCCTTGATGTTGTGATGTCTTTTTAATTAATATTGTTTATTTTCTTTTGTAGGGCTGGACACTGCAATAGTGAAGGACAGATATGGAGGGTCTGGGAAATGAGTGGGACTGAGTGAATGATGTGAAATTCCCAAAGAATCAATAAAAGATTGTATTTAGAAAGTAAGAAAAAGAAAAATAGGAAGGAAGCAAACAAGGAAGGAAGCAAACAAGGAAGGAAGGAAGGAAGGAAGGAAGGAAGGAAGGAAGGAAGGAAGGAAAGGAAGGAAGAAGAGAAGGAAGGAAGGCCAATAAAAAGTCTCCTTTCAAAACATAGTTAAATTCAATAAATAACTTTGTTATAATAGACTTAAAAAACAAAAACATGGGGGGGGCTGGAGAGATGGCTCAGCGGTTAAGAGCATTGCCTGCTCTTCCAAAGGTCCTGAGTTCAATTCCCAGAAACCACATGGTGGCTCACAACTATCTGAAGTGAGATCTGATGCCCTCTTCTGGCCTGCAGGCAGACACACAGACCGAATATTGTATACATAATAAATAAATAAATAAATATAAAAAAACCAAAAACATGCATACACAGAATCTCACTGTATATTTACTACACACAAATTTTAGTTTGCTGTGAACTCTTGCCCTTCATGAACCACTTTGTTAGTCACTAATTGTACAGATAGCTCTATCATATGTGATCATCCAGTGCAAATGAAGTCTTCATTAGATGATCAAATGAGTGAGGCCATTTTCATTCTAAACCAATACCATCACCACATTCAAAGAAAGTAACTGTAATTCCCAACAATGATGTCAAATAAAACAATATTCAAATTTTTTCAAAATTATTTTATAAGTCTCTATAACTCAAGAAACCTGTCCCAATGTGATAAAAGAGTGAAATCAATTTTCCTTAAGTCTAGGGACAGTCACACTACTCATTTTATATTGACCATATTCTAGATGGTATTTTTAAAGAAATTTTGCCCATTTTATCTGGCATTTCGAGTATCAGCTGCAGAGCTTCTCAGAATATCCTTTTATTGTCCTTTATAGTTCTAGAGTCTATATTGATGCTTCTGTCTCAATGTGGACATATACAATGTACAGTTTCTCTTTTACTCTGTCACTCTTTCCCATAGATTTCTGAAACTTAGTAATATTTTCTAAAGATACACTGTTCCTATCTATACTGTCATCCTATCTATACAGTCTTGCTTTCTATTTCTTTGTTTTCTTTTTTATATTATTTTATTTATTCTGTTGCTTGTGGTTTATTTTTGTCTGTTTATTTTTCTGGATTGGGAGGGGATTCATTTCTATGCCTGACACTGTTACCTCCCTACAGAGAGATAGCTTGTTACCATGTAATTTAAACAATTACACATTATCAAAAACCAGTGTCTGTTTTGAGGCCAAGGGCGATTAGTGCTAGAATCTTAATTGCCAGACAGCTTAACAATCAGGTTTCAAATTCCATTTTAGATTCTGCTCTTAAGACTACTGTTCCGGCCAATCTACCCAGGAAGCACACTCTGCAATGTAGAACACATGTTTTTCTGTAATCCTATCATGTTCATACATGAGCAGCAAGTCTATGAGACAGAGCTGTGATCAGAGTTAGGGGAAGCAAACTCTTAAGGGAGCTGAAATGTGGAATAATCATTAAAACTGAAGAGTAGTGGGGGCTAGAAGCTGTGGGGAGAGACTAGAATTTACACTCTCAACTCAGTCATAAAACATTAGGTTTCCATTTTTTCCTAAAGACCCATCAACACTGTTTCTGCTCCTGTTTATTTGATTGGCTAGCTTTTAAGACAGTATTTCATGAAGTCCAGGTTGTTCTTACTTCAGTACTAGAAAGTAGCGGTGGGTGAAACCTACACTAAAGATGACCTTGAACATCTGATCTTCTTGATTCTACATCCTAAATGTTGAGATTAGGGGCATGGACTACAAAACTTGCTGACATGGTTCTGGAACTGAAAATTAAGGTAACATGCATGCTAGGCACATTCTTTACTAAAGTAAATTATATTACTAGACTTTGTTTATATTCTTAAAGACAATATTTAATCTTTCTTTAATTTAAACAAATAATAATATCTTTTTATAAAACTACAAAGACCAGCCGGGCGGTGGTGGCGCACGCCTTTAATCCCAGCACTCGGGAGGCAGAGACAGGCGGATCTTTGTGAGTTCGAGATCAGCCTGGTCTACAAGAGCTAGTTCCAGGACAGGCTCCAAAGCCACAGAGAAACCCTATCTCGATAAAACAAAAAATAAATAAATAAATAAAAATAAACTACAAAGACCAAATGCTTCTGTATTTTAAGATCCTCCATAGGAATTCCCAGACTTGACTGGACCCAATTGAGGTCTCCAAGCAATTTTTGAAAATCATTCAAGGGAGAGGTGAGTCAGTGGCTACATGGCCAGACAGCCAGAAGTGCCATTCTCTGCGACCTTCTCAGAGGGACAGAATTCAGAACCCCCCCCCAATTTTCTAAGATTTCTGGCCATCCAGTGGGGGTGTTTTCCTGATGATGGCTTTCTTTACCCCATCCCACCCTGCCCCCCATGTCTGCCTTTTCATCTGCAAGGTCCTTAGAACCCCCAACACAGCCTGCTTCAGGGCTTAGGGGATCTGAGAGGTGAGTCAGCACTACAAGCCTGGACAGCCTGAAGCTGTAACTGTAATTTTTGCTTGATATATGTTTTGTTATATGTAATTTTACTCTGTTAAAGTGAAAGCCTTTCTTTTTGTTTAAACAGAAAAGGGGGAAATGATATAGGAGGGTCATCTGTCTGTGTGTTACTTTCATTGGTTAATAAAGAAACTGCCTTGGCTTTTTATAGGACAGCAGCTTAGAGAGGTGGAGTAGACAGAACAGAAGGCTGGGAGAAAGAAGCAGAGTCAGGCAGAGGCAGAGAGCCGCCTGCCATGAAGCTGCCAGGTCAGACATGCTGAATATTTCCTGGTAAGCCACGACCTCATGGTGACATACAGATTAATAGAAATGGGTTGAGTCAAGATGTGAGAATTAGCCAATAAGAGGCTGAAACTAATGAGCCAGGCAGTGTTTAAATGAATACAATTTGTGTGTTGTTATTTCAGGTGTAAAGCTAGCCATGTGGGAGCCGGGCAGAATGAAAACCAGGCCTGCTCGCCTCATCACTACATTTGTCTATGTGTTACTTTTATTGGTTAATGAATAAAGAACTGCTTTGAGCCTATGGCAGGGAAGAACAAAACTAATTGGGGAAAGCTAGGCTGTATGCTGAGATGAAGAAGGCAGAGTCAGGGAGAAGGCGTGGAGCCACTGGAGACAGACATGCTGGAACTTTGCTGGTAGGCCATGACCTCGTGGTGATGCACAGATTAATGTAGATGGGTTAAATTAATATGTAAGAGTTAGTCAATAAGAAGCTAGAGCTAATGGGCCAAGCAGTGATTTAAATAATACAGTTTCGGTGTGATTATTTCAGTTCTGGGTAGCCAGGACAAACAAGTGGCTCTTTCCTCCTCCAACAGTAACTAGTAACCTCAAGTTACATAGCAGATCCCTTTAGGAAAAACTCAAAAGGTAATGATTGTATTGATGGTATCAATTAAATAATAAAAAATATTACAATATAATCATTTCTAGGTTGTTTTAGAGATAAATTTGCCATGAGTAATAGGGCAAAAATATCTTTTGACAGAACCTAAAAATCTTACTTCATCCAGAAACCGTGCAACGGCTTTATTATTTCAATAAAACACTATAGTTGTTTGAAAAGCAGAACTTTTAGCTCATAACTAACTCAATGAACCACAAAATACAATTTGATACCACTGTAATGAAAAATTATTTTAATGAATAAAGTTCAATAGAAATATATTATCATAAAAGTAAATACATACTATACATACTATATACATCACAAAAGCTAAAGTCAGATACAATGGTTTATTCCTTCAATCCTATCTCTTAGGAGATTGAAGCAGAATTTGCCCCCCAAAAAACAGCATAAAATTAAATTAGAAACCATTAAAAGAACTTTGTATTGACAAGGAAATTCCCCTAAAAGCATCATACCAGAGAGGGGAGCAGCAGCAAGTATATCAGAGGAGATGCTGAGGAGTTCCAAGATTATCCCAAGAGGATGGATACCGAAAGCAGTGAGAAGTGCCTCATGGAAGACTGACTGGTGAACTGTGCCAGCACTGGAGGTAAATGCCTTCCCAACTTAGATTCCAAAGACAACTGTCACTCAAAAAGTGGAAGGCATTGGTTTGATTGAAAAAAAGAAAAGTAAAGTAAAGTAAAACCCACAAATGGCCAATGTATTCGTAGAGGAACAAATATGGCCAAGTAGAATGAAAGTCTGATGAGAAAATCCCAAGACTGTGTTCTGTTGTGTCCTCCCAAAAACTGTTCAGGTCTTAACTCCAGCAGCTGAGACTGATCTTCTTGGGAATTAGAACTATGTCCAAAAGTTTCATGAAAACCAAGTAAGTGAGGAACTTATTATTTGATTCCTAGTTTCAAAGGGATCATCACATGGTGCTTGACCCAGTGTGCTTGAGCATAATATCTTATCAACAGGAGCGTGTGGATGAGGATAGCTGATCACATCACAGAAAGCAAGTCACTGAAATGACCAAAGATAATATCCCTCCACACAAGGCCCTACTCCCAATGACCTACTTAGTCTGTCCAGGCCTATTTCCCAAAGTCTCTAAAACCTCCTAAAATATCACCACCGGCTGGGTACCAAGTACTCAAAATGTAAACTAATAAAAGAAATTTTAGACTCACATAATAATAATGGCCCTAATCATCTACTGATTTTCATATATAAAGTAAACCCAGAAACAAGAATATGCATAGAAGGGAATGCTGTGTGAAGACAGGCAGGTGTTGGAATGCTTAATCTGCAATTTAAAAGAAACCAGAAGTTGCGAACAATCACCTGATGCTAGAAGCATATAATTTGTTTAGGAGTCTCCAAAGGAGTCACTTTTGCCAACACCTTAGTTTTAGACTTCAAGGTTCCACGTTTCAATTTCAAGCCACCAAGTCTGCCACACTTTGTTGCAGAAACCTCGAAAACAGAGACCCACGTGTTTGTGTGCACTCACATACACATATACACACAGATGGAAAAGATCAAGTGGAGAGCAAAATGATGGAGATTTCATTGTAGAGCTAATGTATTTGATGAAAGATGAGAGGGTTGTTAAACTAATGGGATCACTTGCTTCAGATTGACCCAAAAATGTACATGTGGGCTGTGGCAAAAAATCTCGAAAAAAAGAAAACAGGACTTATTCCAAAGATGACAAAGAGGAGCTGAAAAGAAAAAAAACCCTGAAGTTTGTACTCATGATATGAATATAAAAATAATAGGCCCATGAAATGTATATTTGTATTAAGAAGGAAATGATGACATATTTCATACATTATGACATTTAACCTCTTATGTTCACAATGGCAACAATGGTTCAGGCCTCACATCATTGCATATATTATATGAGGTTATTATTAGGAAATGTTTGTTAATTCCTGTAATTTGGTTGTTTCCTGGTTAGCTGAGCTACTGTTTGGTATTGACTTTCCAGCCCCAGCATTGTAGTTTTCTAGTTTAGTGTGTTGCACGGATGGATTTGCTCCTAGCTCTTCTTTTATATAATCTTCTCATGGCATTTTTTTTAATCTGCTTGTAGGGTTGAGACGTCCTTTCTCTGTGAACAGTATTCCTTTACACATGTTCTTGAGCTCTGGTGCTTTGATCTTTGGATGCTTTTGTTTTACTATCTTGAAATGTTTTGTTTTCATCAAATTTTAAGTGTGGGTTTTCTAGATATAGCAGTTTTTGGTTGGTAGTTAACAATGCAGGGCTTGAAATGCATTATTTCATGCTTTCCTTGATTTTAGGATGTCTGATGAAAGAGTTGATGCTGTTCTGATATTTCAGCTTTTTTATGAGAGTTGGCATTTTTATATTACAGCTTTTAATTCTGGGTCTTTTTTGAATTTTGGATAACTTAGCTATAAAATGTTATGAAGAAATTCTCATCTGTACCTGTCAATTTGTGATTCCAAATGCCTCTTGTGTTTGGATGTCTACTTTCTCTGGATTTGAGGAATTTTCTCTTAGAATTTTGTTGAATAGAATCTCTATGGCTTGTATGTTTATCTAAGCTCTTTTTATTCCAGATCTTGGGAGCTGCTGACATTTGGTGGTTGATGGGAGGGGAAGAGTCCGTTTTTTCAGGAACGTAACTCCTGGAAGACTACCCATGTTCCAGTAGATGGTACTACACCCAGGCACACACAGGTAGCACAAAGTGGGATCAGTGCTTTGAGGAACAGAACACATAAAATTGGGAGGGGAAAGTGGTTGTGAAGAAAGAAGGTGAATTAGAAGGGACTAGAGAGAGATGGATTTGATTAAACATATTATATGCATGTATAAAATTCTCAAACAATAAAACTGTCTTGTTAAAATGTCCCCTTATAATACACTTCAGAAACCTCTAAGCTGCTGAGAACCATGCTATTGATTTGGGCTGTGCATTTATACCCCAAGTCTTCTAATTTTTTTACAATGCGCCACCCACTATGCCATTATAAGCAATTATTTCCACTGACTGATATAATAATATAAAGGTTGAAATAATCAATCTTGGTTATTTTAATTTAGATTATTAAAATTTTACATCTAGGACAAAACACACACATAAAAGTGACAATTTTGTCAATGAACGTGTCTGTTGTAAGAGTGTCAAGGATAGAACTGACCACTTGGTTTGTCAAGCATGATTTTAGTTATTTAATACTGTTTGGCCTAATCTAGTGAAGATTTTTCAACATACAATTTATGATAAATCATATTGTTGTGATGAAAGGAAAATGAATTTATTTATGTGTCTGTGTGTGAGCTCATGACATGGCACATGTGCAGATGTCAAAAGACAACTTACAGGAGCCGGTTCCTTCCACCGTGTGGGTCTCATAGATCCAATTCACTGCCAGACGTTCTGAAACCTAAAATGTGACTAATGTAGAGTTGCATGAGATCTAGGGGGCAACATCCATCAGAGTTCTGCTCTAATAAATTACCACAAACTGGTGACAAAGTACAGCAGGGCCTGATCCTCACACTCTTCTGCATCTTTTGTTATGTGTCATCTCTTTGGGAGATTCTGATGGAGAGTCTGCCAGCTCCAAACCTCTCTTCTTGCTTCCAGACATTGCTGGCAAACTTTGACATCATTAGTCTTGTGGCTTAGAAAGTTTGTGACCTTCAGATTTCTACCTCCATCTTCAGTTGGCCTTCCCTTCTGTGAATCCTTGTGCCCCTTCCACCTTTAATTCTCAGTAATAGAGATCAAACCCAGGTCCATGTGCATGCTTAGGCAAATGTTCTATCACTGAACTACACATCCAGCTTTCTTTTCTATTTTTGATAAGGATTCTTGCCATCGAATTTAGGGGCCACCCTAATTCAAGATGAGCTTATCTGTTGATATTTACCATTACCACATTTGGAGGGGGAAATCATTTCCTGTAATGACACAGGTTTTCTATTTGGATGTATCTTTCAGGAATCATAATGCAAGTGTATTTTCTGTGACTCCGGTAACTGTCAGACATAGCTGAAGACAGGAATAGCTCAGTATCACAGCCCATCATGGCAGGAGGGATGTGGCTGAGCAGCTTAGCTCATGGCAGCAGGGACATGTGACAGAGATTGTTCACATTATTGCAGACTGTAAGTAGAGAGCCATACTGTATCCTAGGGCCTGACTACAATGTTAGAAACTCAGCTTTAGCTATCTACTTTGACCAGCTAGGCATACCTACTGAAGGCTTTACAGTCTTCTGTAGTCTTTCGCACTTTTCTGTGGACACCTGAACCTCGAAACAGGCACGCGCTTTTCCTGACTCGAGCCCACGAGAGCGGATGACCGTCCTAGGAGTTAAAATAGACGACACACACACAAAGAGATCGGCTCATCTGCCAAGGAGCAAGCGGCAAATGGCAGCTTTATTAAGCATAAGTCGGGTATATATACTGTGGGGCAAAAGGACACCAGCCCCCACCAGGATCAAGGAAAGAGAGAAGTCAGGGGGCCACACCCAAGGTCGGAGAGCAGCTGAACAGAGAAAAGAGGAAGCCAGGTGGGCGTGCTCAGGCTCAGAGACTAGCTGACCCGGGGACCTTGCCTGTGGCGAGAACCTTGCTTGCAGGTGGAACTACCATAACAGTTAAGGGAGAGTTCTCTCTAAGCTACACCTTTGGGCCATAGGCAAAACTAACATAACAGGAGAGGGCAGTTCTATGCTACACCCTCAAGCTGATGCAGTGGAACCAGGAAGCAGAACAGCCCTGCATAGCGCCTCGGAAAAATGGGGAACCTGTGTACCTACAGTCTTCCAAAATATCAGCTGAGAAACAAACATTCAAACTATGATTTGACTGGAGTCTCCAGATTCAAACCATAATACCAACTATTACTGATGAAAATTGTCACCTATGGTTTGTATATCTGGAGAAAATACTTGGTACCATGCTTTAGAACTGGTTTCTCAAATCATTGTTTTTCTTGTTTTATTATCTTTGGTATTGGCTTGGGGAATCCTATTTCAGTATTTCATGAAATAACTTCTTCTATTTACTAGTGGAATTTTTAGAAGTTTATACAAAATGGTCACAATTCTATAGCTATTCCATGGCTTGCTACTTTTCTATTGCTATGATAAGACACTTGGAACAAGGCATCTTATAGAAGAAAGCATATTTGAGGATTACAGTTTCAGAGGGTTACTCCATAACCATCACAATGGGGAGCATAAAAACAGGCGGGCAAGCATGGTGATAATGCAGTGACTGACAGAGTCTATCTGGTCAACAAGCGAGAGGCAGAGAGAACTAAGTGGGAATGGCATGGGCTTCTGAAACCTCAAAGTCTGCCCCTAGAGACACACCTCCACCAACAAGGCTGTACTTCCTAATCTTTCCCAAACAGATGAGTTTATGAGGGCCATTCCTGTTCAAACCACTACACTCTATTTCTTAGACCATTTCAGTAAAATGATCTAATTTGCTGCTTACAATTATTTTAAGAAAATTGACATGTCTTTTTATTTCTCATTTCTTCTCCTTTCTTCCTTTTTTTATTGTAAAGGTTTTAAAAACTTCTTATATAAGTACAAACAGTAAAGTGTGGCCCATTTGAATTCAGTGGACTAGGAATGCAGGAGAAAAATGAAAATAGAAGGGCTAGAAAAGAGCCAAAGATATGGTTATTTTATAGACATTAGAAGTAAGAACCTTATTATTTAAGCACAAAATTGTTAATAATAACTCAGAATAAAGCCCATATTTGACTTCCAGTTAACAGTTCATTAGAAAAGTAAACAGGTGCTTGGCTCAAAGTATCCAAAAAAACTGAGAGGCTAATTTCAGTTAGTTGTAGAGGATAACTTATATGCCTTTCAAGAAATATTACAAAATATTGTTAATCAGATTTCTTATCAGGACACCACAGCACTTCCGAGATCTTCTGGAACTGCCTACACACTCTTTTCACAGTCTTTTCATGTGCCCTTCTTGTTCACACCACTTTGAAATCATTACTCCTTTGGTTCCTTACGGAAGTTTCTGCCAGAGAAATAGTATCATTAATAATAATAAAATAATAATAATAAACAGTCATATACACTGACAGAGATGGAAATATGGTGAATGAGAGCATGTTAAGGTATGGTAGTCAGACAATAACACAGGACAAAACACAAATGATTGTTAGTGATGAAAAATAAATTGGTATTATCATTCAGGAGAATCTTTTTCTGCCTTTTAAAAATAAGTAGAAACTGTTTCATGAAAATATTAATAAAAGAAACTTCTAACATAAACATGGTGTTAAATGTGCTGATTAATCTGGATGTTGTTTTCCATTAACCTGTTAACTTATTTACACAAAGAAATCCAGTGTTTAGAAACTGAACTGCATTCTCCAATTTCACCAGAAGATGGTAGAGTGGTGTCAAAGTTCCAAAGACTTTGTTGCTCTGGGTTCACAGCAATGCTGAGAGGTATGTTAATTAACTGTTAACTAGAACTGTTGTGGTTCTCAACTTTCCTAATGTGATTCTGCAAAAGCTTAATACTGCTCCTCATGTCCTGGTGACCCACAGCCATAAAATTATTTCATTGCTGCTTCATAACTGTAACTTTGGTACTGTTACAAATTGCAATATAAATAACAATTACTTGGAATCCTGAGATACAGAATATCTGATATGCCACTCCTGTGGGGGTCATGCCCCACAGGTTGAGAACTGCTGGTAATTAGCAAAATTTTTTTATTGAAAAGGGCTTAAAGGATAGAGAGATGGCTTAGCCATTAAGAGTACTTGCTGCAGTTCAGTCATAAGACTGAAATTCAGATTCAACCACCCATGTGTGGGGGCTCATAGCACTATAATTCTCAATTAAAAGGTCCAATTCCTTCTTCTGGCTTCTGCCAGCAACTGTGAAAACTCTCTCTCTCTCTCTCTCTCTCTCTCTCTCTCTCTCTCTCTCTCACACACACACACACACACACACACACACACGAACATTTTGAAAACTTGGATAATATAATTGGCAAGTTGATTATCTTGCTTGTCTTGAGTATTTTCCTGCAAGGACAAGAACAGAACCCTGCCCCAACCCTTATGAGATTTTCTTACCACCTGTAGGGTTGTCTCCTCTGTGGAAGACACATCATTTCTCTTTCTCAAGAGGTTTCTCTTTTTCAAACCGAATCTTTACTAATTTTGATGAAATCCATAGCTTTTCTTCTCCTGTGGCCTTCAGCACACTTCCAATCAATAATCAATCAATTTCTGCATTACCTTATGCCAGAGGACCTGGCAGACCCATATGGGATTGGATGTGTGCCATGTATATGGGACAAAGCCTATTTCTGATTTTATCTTGAACCTGTATGAATAATAAAGTCAATTCTGTACCATCTGGTATAAATTCAGTGGTTTCAGTATGCAAGACAACTCTTTCTTCAATTGTGAATCAGTAACTATATTGAGAGCTTCTTTAAAATTCCTTAGTACCATGAGACTAGCATATAACTCTGTCTTTTTTACAGAATTATAAAGGCTTTGTTCCACCTTGCCTAAATCTTCTGATTTGTAACCTGACTTCCCTGATTTATTTGCGTCAGTATAGAATGTACAATGTCAATTACAATGCAGGGAAGAATCCAAGTAGTTTTCCTTATAAGGTTAATTATATCACTTTAGGGATAATGGCTACTAATCTCTCCTGAGAAACTAGCACAAGCTTTTTGCCAAGGTTCATTGTCTTCCCATAATTTTTTTTAATTTCATCAGTAGTAAAAGGCACTATAAGTTTTGCTGGGTCATTTCCTGCTAGTTGACAAAATCTTAAGTTTCCTTTTATAACTAATTCAGAGACCTTTTCCACATAAGTTTTTAATTTTTTACTTTGTTTACGTAGTTAAAAGATCCATTCTAAGTCAGATTCAGACAATAAAAGACCTCTGAATGGGTCACAGTGTTGGATAAATGTATGTAGGCTTGGGAGAGAGGGGATAAAAAATATGGACAGTTATAAAAAGAAGTAAATGTTTTTAAAAACCAAAGTCTTTAAAGAGACAGTAAAAGTAATATTAAAGAGTACAGACAATCATAGATTAAAGGAGTAAAGAAAAATAAGTCACATAAAGATGGAATATGCACAGAGAGTCTAGATTATGTATATCATTGTGTTTTCTTTGAATTTTTTGACTGCAGGGAGATATTTGATTCTGGGGGCTGCTAAGCTAAACCAACATATATATTTTATAGATATCTTTGAAATTACTTGGTTCGGGTGAGAAGGAAACATGGAACACGCAACAAACCCACTTAGCAGTTTATTAGAGGGGGTGCTCACAGGCCTGGGGATCAGTGTGCAGAGAGAAAGAGAGGGAGATCGCGCATCCAGCTTTTAAAAGCTGCCTAGCACATGTGCACAGGGGGTTGCGGGGACTATGCCACATGCTGATGACACAGATGACGGGTGACTCACACATGCGCACAAGGGTTTAGCTGAGTCATATATGGATGTAACCAACTATGCCCACACGTGGGTCACGCAGGACCCTTTCTGCTCGAGGGCCCGTCCACACATGCCTGCCTTTAGAACCTGGAAGTACAGCCTTATCGGTGGCTGAATAATTACAATCTTGACTTCAAAATTTGGTTCTAAGGATATGTTGCTTTGGAAAAGAGGTTCTGCTTTTGTTTCCACAGAAGATGAGAACCTGTGAATTCCTTCCAGGCTAATGTGGTTTGATGGAACAAGACCTTTCGAAAGGTCTCCATGAATCCCTAAAAACATTTCACCCAACAAACAGCAGGAAGCGGTTTGGAGAGAACAATACTCAAATTCCCAAAATGAGTGTTTATAATGTTTATTTTCATTTAAAGGTGGTTGATTATAAGTAGTCAATGGTCACAGTCAATTTCTAAAACAAACGAACGAACGAGCAAAAAAACCACAAGGGAGATGTGATATAGAGGTGAATAGTTTGCACGGGTATGGATCTTGGTCTATTAATACATATTTAAGGTTGATTTTGTTACACTGTGTATATGCATTTCTGCTTTTGTTTAAAGAATTCTGTTTGGGCAGCTCATTTAAAATGTAATGTATAATTAAGAAATACAGATTAATAAATAGTCTGTCGTTTGAGCCACCTGCTTTTTCAAGTGCTTCTGTCCTTCCAGGTGGTCCCGATAGGTGTGCAGCCCTGCACGGACCTTACAGTAGTGCATGAAAGGCGACCCAGGGCCCTCTTTGAACTTTGGCAGCCAGTCCAGAGATGGCGGCACGTCACTGGTAAAGCTGGGGTCTCAGGGTCCGAGGCCTGGTGGTCCAGGTCCACTGTTGCTTCTGCAGGACCCATTGGAACTTTGGTAGGTGGTCCAAGCAGTGGGAACTTGGGCCTGGCTGGCAGAGTGAGGCTGTAGCTGGCTGCTCCAGTGTGTCCTCACAATTCCTGATCCCCTTTGACTCTCCAGAGGCAGCAGGCAGCTGGCAGGTAGACGCAGCAATAGCCACAGGGAGAGGCCCCTGAGGCCAGCTGTTGATGTGTAGTCCTGGCTAGCATGCAACTGGGAACACCTATATCCCAATAGCACTCCTCCTTTGGGTACAGGCATTGGCTGGCAGTGCTCTCTGTTTCAGGAGTAGACTGCATTGTGTAACTGGCTCCAGCCGCTGGGACTCGGAAAGCCGAGGATGGCTGGGGGCTGTACGTCTGGTCAGCACCCTGTGCAAGGCCTGTAGAGTAACTGGCTGCTATGTTCACATCCTCCCCAAGCTCACTTTGAGCCTGAGGATGTGCTGAGTGTGGACTTGCCAGGGCTGCTTGCACAGCTGGTGCATAGCTTCATGCTGCTGCTGCCAGTGTATGCCCTTGGTTCCCTGGGGTTGATCTTCAGTTGGATGCTGCTGGTGCTTGGTCTTCTAGTTTGGAGCCACAGCCTCAAGGCCAGCATCCTGTGCTATGCACTGGTGCTGTAGGAGGATGAGGAGTGAGCAGTGCACCTGCCGGCGCGCGCCTGGAATCTGTCCACCTGGGTTCATTTTCCAGACACCGAAAGGCAGAATGGCTAAATAAGATGGTAAAGCACATGTGGCCCTTTATTTGTCAAATTATAGAGACGATCTTTCAAGAAACCATAGAACAAACTGTGCAGGGAGCAAACGCCCACCTCAGCACCTTCAGTTTCACAAAACTGAACATGGGTCAACAGCCCTTTAGAGTCAAGAAAACTTCGAATGCAATGGAACCATCATCCAGCCTTCTGGTGGGAGACAGAGCTGTTATTGTGTTTTCTTATCTGATTGCTGCATTTGTCTCCTGGTTCTCTGATGTACCTTTGACTCACAGGTCAAAAGCACCTTCACTTCACCTGAAGCCAGAGAACAAACATATCCTTTTGTGTCCTAAAATCTCTCTTTAAAATTGTTAATATTCTGGGCGCCCTTCCACCTGTGCGACAGGAAATCACTCCACTCTACATTGGAGAAAGGGTCCTGCAAGCTAATCACAAAGTGTCCACGAGGAAAATGCAGAGTGCCTGTGAAGCGCAGGAAGATAGCGTAGTCAGCAGCTGGAGCCAGGGGCACGTGCTATTGAAATGCAAATCTCTGCAGCTTTGGAAAAGATCTGGGTCTCCGGTGGAAGGCGAGATCAGGACCCTTTGTGCTGTGTCTTTAAACACACTGTAACCCTAAGGGAGTTGCTCTCATCACTAGCCAATCAGAGCCTCCAGGCCGAACTGCCAGTCAGAAGTAATGCAGGGCACTTCCGGGAGCCAGGTTGCCGGTTTGGCTTTGTAGAGGAGCTGGTCCCAGTGCTTTCGTGTGCCGCGCTGCGAGTGCTGCTGCAGGGTGCTGTGAGGGGGCCATGGGCGACCCGGGAAGCCACGACATGGTGAGGGAGGGGCTACTGTCCCCAGATGGAAAGAACGAATGGGAGGTGCGGGAGCCGGTGTGGCGGGTTCTCCCCGGGACTGGGACTGGTTAGGAATCTGCAGTCAGATTCCCTGTCCTGTGAGTTCCCATGCGGTCTGAGACTCCTTGGACCCAGGCACAAAATAATTTTGCTCTGTGGGTTGCATCTATTCAGAGCATTGGGAGCACGGAGCTGTGTGTAGAAAAGTATTTGTAGCTAACAACAATATGCTTTCAGTGCATCTGTGGAAGACAGGCTGCCAAACTTGGAGAGGCCTACTTTCTCCTGTATCTTCTAGACGTTCAGCACTTTGCATTTAACCTTTATGTGTAAGATCCATTCACAGTTAATTTTGTGGAGGTCGTAAAAGGTATCTATTGTGTTGGGTTGCAGCACCCCACTACTTAGCTGTGATGTAGAGGAGTAGAATTGATGATATAAAGTAATTACTAAAGCTTAGTAGATGGTAAATTTCACACGGTAGAAGTTAGCTAAGGGAAGGTTGCCCCTAAAACATCCTAAAGATAGAGATGCTAATATACAAAAAACAAACAAACAAACAAAAAAAAAAAACAGGACTGCCCAGATATTTGGCTTTGGCTCCAAACCATTACAAAGAAGCCACCCCTGATTTACAATCAGTCACTAGGCCCATCCCTGTATCAAAGAACAGTCCTCTAACAAGCTGCTCAAGGTGGCATTACAAGGCCATAACCCACCTCAAGGGCTGGTGTGCCTCAAAGCTCCAGTTCTCTTCTTGAGAAAAGCAGAGTTCTGAGGGATGGGAAATATGACACCAGGTGACAAGTACTCAAAAGATAAAACACTGTTGTGTTGAGGACTGGTCTGGGATGATCATTTAGGTCCCCAAGCAGGGAGGAGTAACAACCTTGGAAGAGAGAATAACAGCCTGGGGCCTAGGCCTTGGGAGCTTCCGGAGAACCTCTAAATCGTGGAATACAGAGGTGGTAATGGTCTGGGACAGGGCCTTTGTAAGATTTCCCACAAAGTGGAGCTATGGTTATCAGTTCCAAGGCACTGTCAACTTAGTTAGTATTGTTCTTGAAATACCCTGTGTTCCTCTTGTGCAGCATTGTTTGATTAGCCTCCTCCTGAATTTGTCCCATTGCATGATCGTTTCTGCTGACTTCATAGAAATTCCCCATTTCCTTCCATTCCTCCATGGAAGTAGTGTACAAGAAGGTGTTCTTCTTAAGAAGCTTACTTGGCATGAGACAAAGCTTGTGTAAGACCTCCCACCCTAGCTTTTATCTTTTCTACTTTCGGCTTGCCCTATCTTTCCCATTCACTGGCACCTTTACCTCAGGACCCTGTCACTGAAGAATGACCTGTTGCATCAAGTCACTGGTGTACTTCAGAAACAATTCTGGCAATATCTTTGCTGTGTAACTCCCATCTGCTAGACTTGCAGTCTCCTTTCCCTATTTAATAATTGTTCAAAGCATAACCTGGAGCATGAACCTAAAAGAAACTTAAGGATAACAGCATGTGTGGAATGCAAACTCTGTCTAGGCTGGCTCCTTTTTGAGCATTACCCAAAGACAGATAAATGCTCTCATTAAAGAGAATTTTCTTTATTAATCTCCTAAGTGTCTGGAGTAATTTCTCCTTGGGAAGGCATATTAATTCTAGAACAACTGAACTCCCACCCTTTTGGAAAATGCATTTCTGAGACAAGCTCTCTTCTGTTGACCCAGGTGACCTTCATTTCAGACTGTTCCATTCTAGGCCAATGATCTTGTTATCCTTTATATTCTCCCTCCAAAATTCTTAAATGACCATATCACTCAGAGTTTTAAATTTTTTCATTTGTGTAATGTAGTTGACTGTTCATTGCACTTACAGGAAAATAATTTGCATGTGGAACATTTCTGCCTTCAGACTAGAGCTGGAGTTTATTGTGTACACTGTTGGGGTTGAGGGAGACGGGGACAGAGTAGGCAGTCAACTACTGGGGTCATTGTTTTAAAAAGTCACTTATAGCTATCAGTTTTTTTTAACATTTGCTTTATGTACATTATTGCTCTTACTTGTTTCTGTTCTCCAATGTTTCTTGGTCATTAAGAATTTTATTCCTTTTTTTCTCAAGTGTTATCAATTTATTTAATTCTGTTTAGAGCAATATTACCCATAGCTATGAAGTTGAGAATTGAGAATTGCTGTGAACAAACACCTAATCCTGCCTCTGCTGCCCAGTGCTGGAAAGACAGTGCTGCAACTCCTTCCAGGTTGTGCCTTGAGAGCTCAGTGAGAAGGATGAGAGACACCAATGAATGTGTGTCCTCCAATATCTCTGATTTTTACTGGGGAATTGATTTCATTGACCAACTTTGAAGCTGATGTAATCACAGCACAGAAAGAGAGGGGCAGAAAGGAGGGGGAGAGCTTTCTTGATTTGGCAGTAGTTGATATTAGCAATGTGGAGTCAGGTAATCAATTTTAGATGCTCCAAAAATGTCCTGGCTGGCCATTTCTTGAGGTCCACAGACCAAAGCAATCAAGAATCTGGGTAAAGGACTGAACTTATCATGTAACCAAATTACTGAAGTTACATTAGTTCATCCAAAGTAGAGGATCTTTGTAAAAAGTTGTGGCCCTGCCTAACAGTACTGTTATTTTCCAGATTTAAGATGTACAGGCTGAGAGAAAAGGTGTGCACAATCCTTGGTGTTCTCTCATACAAATTCTTAGTCTCTGGAGTACACGGCCCTAAAGCCTGTTTGAAATTTTCCAATAATTATTTGAGATAAAAACTACATCATACCCATAGTCTCTTTCTTGTTTCTAAGCCCTATCATGACTCCTCATTGTTTTTAATTCATGGCCTGTTTGTTGCCTTAACAACAGTCAATTGTGGAATGTGCACAAAAAAGACCCTGTACCTGACCGAGGAATAGGAAGTGTACTTGGAGAATGGAAGAATGTCAATTAAAACACAAACTTTCAAGTTGGGCGGTGGTGGCGCATGCCTTTAATCCCAGCTCTCAGGACGCAGAGGCAGGTGGATCTCTGTGAGTTTGAGGCCAGCCTGGTCTACAAGAGCTAGTCCCAGGATAGGCTCCAAAGCTACAGAGAAACCCTGTCTCAAAGAACAAAACAACAACAACAAAAAATAAAAACTTTCTTGACTAGAGCCCTGTTTGCTGGGCTGGAAGGGTAGAGCTGGGAAGGTCTGTGCTGTGTGAGTCATTTGATCTCTGTTCACCAAGTATGGTAGCTGTTAATATTCTGAGGCCCAGCTGGGTGGCCCTAGCTTGTTCTTTTCATGATTCTTCTATGTTTCTGCTGTAGAGAGTTGTAAGGAAGACCACAAGCCATGCCATGGTGAATGTGGGGTTTCCAGAGCAGGTCTACTGCATTGTCATTTCTGCTGAGACTTTAATAGGCCATGAGCCAGACTGTGATTCTGTTGGTCTTCTGCTAACCTTGGCAGTGGCCCTTGTCCTCTAAGCCTCCCTATGTGGAATTTTCTTGGCAGGGGGAGGCACAGAAGCTTTGGCATGGGAGGATAAGATGCATGTAATATCACTGTCCAGGGTGCAGTCGTTGCTTGTGGTGTGTGGTAGGAAAATGAATTGGAAAATGATGGTCTAGTTTCTAGATGTTCTGAATATTGCATTCCACTGTCAGATTTGGCTTATAAGTGTTACAAATAGTTTAGTACCTGATAGAAAGAGGTGATGTGGATCATCCTTCAATAAACCACCATGGTGTGATTCAGTGAAGTTCAGTTTCAGAGGACAAAGGGGGGTTTCTGATCTGCAGAGATTTCTCAAGCATCCATGGTACTGGGCAGGTAGATAGGGCAGATTTCACCTCTTGTGCAATAATCCATTTGACAAGAAGCAAATTTTAAATTATTCTTCTGTGTTGTTTTGCTATTGGGCATCAGTAGGGATGGGTTTGCTTGAAACTACAAGAAGCCATAGGGGGCTGTAAATCTCTCTCTCCATTTACAGAGAGAGTCCAAGAGCATGGGGCTTCTGTCTTTAGAAGAAATATCAGTAGCTGGAGGGTTAGAAACATAAGAGTTCATTTTGAGTTAATTTTGTCTAAGTTATGAAGTCTGTTTTTATTTAATTTCTATACAGATAGAACTGACTGACATTAGTTCAGATCACACTTTTCCTGACTGAGTTTCCTTTGGTTTTATGATTAAAAGTTGATTATATTTTCCTGCCTTTGTTCTTGGCTTTTTCTCTCCATGCCCTTTTTTCTTTCACAAATATTCTACACATTTTTGATTGTTATAGTATTGTGGTAAGTATAGAAGTCACACTGTGTCAATCTCTGTACTATTTTTTCACAATCCCATTGAACATTCTGAGTGTTTCCACTGTGAATGAATAATCAGCTTTCTTGTTGTAAATTGTTGGGAAATCTCTTTGGATTGCATTCAATTCATGCTGCAAATTTACCATACACAGCATCCTATATTGATACATCATATTCCCAAGGACATTTATTTATTTATTTAGGTTTTGTTCTTGTTGTTTTTAATCTGTGAGACTTTTGGTTTATTGGGTAAAAAGTGATATATGTCTTGGCAGGTGGCTCAGCACATATTCTTCTTGGGATGAACTGAGTTCAGATACCAACACTCAAATTGGGGATCTCATAACTATCTCCTATTCCCCTTTTATTCTCTATCTTTTTTATTGATTTTTATTGAGCTCTACATTTTTCTCTGCTCCCCTCCCTCCCACTTCAACACTCCCCCAAGATTCCTATGCTCCCAATTTACTCAGGAGATCCTTTCTTTTTTTACTTCCTATTTCTCGTGTAGATTAGATCTATGTAAGTCTCTCTTAGTGTCCTCATTGTTGTCTAAATTCTCTGGGATTGTGGTTTGTAGGCTGGTTTTCTTTGCTTTATGTTTAAAAACCACCTATGAGTGAGTACATGTGATAATTGGTTTTGTGTCTGGGTTACCTCACTCAAAATAATGTTTTCTAGCTCCATCCATTTTCCTGCAAAGTTCAAGATGTCGTTATTTTTTCTACTGTGTAGTATTCCATTGGGTAAATGTACCACATTTCATTATCCTTTCTTTGGTCAAGGGGCATTGAGGTTGTTTCCAGTTCTGGCTATGACAAACAATGCTGCTATGAACATATCCTTCATATGTTCATATATCCTTGTGGCACGATTGAACATCCTTTGGTATATACCCAAAAGTGGTATTACTGGGTCTTGAGGAAGGTTGTTTCCTAATTTTCTGAGAAATCGTCACACTGACGTCCAAAGGGGTTTTACCAGCTTGCATTCCCACCAGCAATGCAGAAGTGTTCCCTTTTCCCCACAACCTCTCCAGCATAAGTTGTCATCAGTGTTTTTGATCTTGGCTATTCTTAAAGGTGTAAAATGGAATCTCAGAATTGTTTTGATTTGCATTTCTCTGATGACTAAGGATGTTGAACATTTCCTTAAGTGTCTTCAGCCATTTTAGATTCCTCTGTTGAGAGTTCTCTGTTTAGGTCTGTACTCCATTTTTTAAATTGGATTATGTGTTTTTTTTGGTGTCCAATTTCTTGAGTTCTTTGTATATTTTGGAGATCAGACCTCTGTCTTTTGTGGGGTTAGTGAAGATCTTTTCCCATTCTGTAGGCTGTCATTTTGTCTTGTTGACCATGTCCTTTGCTTTACAGAAGCTTTTCAGTTTTAGGAGGTCCCATTTATTAATTATTTCAGTGTCTGTGCTGCTAGGGTTATATTTAGGAAGTAGTTCCCTGTGCCAATGCGTTCAAGTGCACTTCCCACTCTCTCTTCTATAAGGTTCAGTGTGGTTGGCTTTATGTTGAGGTCTTTGATCCATTTGGAGTTGAGTTTTGTGCATGGTGATAGATATGGGTCTATTTTCCTTCTTCTACATGTTGATATCCAGTTATGGCAGCACCTCTTGTTAAATATGCTTTCTTTTTTCATTTGATTTTTTTGCTTCTTTGTCAAAAATCAGGTGTTCAAAGATGTGTGGACTAATATCTAAGTCTTCTATTCAGTTCAATTTGTCCTCCTATCTGTTCTTAGGCCAATACCAGGTTGTTTTTAGTACTGTAGCTCTGTAGTAGAGTTTGAAGTCAGGGATTGTGGTGCCTTGAGAAGTTCTTTTATTGTACAAGATTGTTTTGGCTATCCTGGGTTTTTTACTTTTCCATATGAAGTTGAGTACTGTTCTTTCAAGGTCTGTGAATAATTTTGCTGGGATTTTGATGGCCATTGTGTTGAATCTGTAGATTGCTTTTGGTAAGATTGCCATTTTAACTATGTTAATTCTGCCTACCCAAGAGCATGGGAGATCTTTCCACTTTCTGGTGTCTTCTTCAATTTCTTCAAAGGTTTAAAGTTCTTGTCATAAAAGTCTTCCACTTGTTTGATTAGAGTTACTCTGAGATATTTTATGCTATTTGTGGCTGTTGTGAAGGGTTTTGATTCTCTGATTTCTTTGCCAGCCCCTTTATCATCTGTGTACAGGAGGGCTACTATTTTTTTTTGAGTTAATTTTGTATCCTGCTACATTACTGAAAGTGTTTATAAGTTGTAGAAGTTCTTTGGTAGAATTTTTGGGATTTCTTATGTAAACTATCATCAGCAAACAGTGAGAGTTTGATTTCTTTTCCAATTAATCTCCTTTTGATGTCTTAGTGCTCTAGCAAGGACCTCAAAAACTATATTGAATTGATAGGGAGAGAGTGGACAACCTTGTCTTGTTCCTGATTTCAGTGGGATCGCTGGGAGTTTCTATTAATTTAGTTTGATGTTGATTGTTGGCTTGCTGTATATTGTCTTTATTGTGTTTAGGTATGTTCCTTGTATCCCTGCTCTTTCCAAGACCTTTATCATGAAGGGATGTTGTATTTTGTCAAAAGCTTTTTTGGAATCTAATGAGATGATCATGTGGTTTTTATTTTTCAGCTTGTTTATATGGTGGATTACGTTGACAGATTTTCGTATGTTGAACCATCCCTGAATCTCTGAAATGAAGCCGACTTGATCATGGTGGATGATGGTTCTGATGTGTTCTTGGATTCAATTTGCCAGTATTTTATTTAGTATTTTTGCCTCAATGTTCATGAGTGAAATTGGTCTGTAATACTCTTTCTTAGTAATGTCTTTCTGTGGTTTGGGTGTCAGGGTAATTGTAGCCTCATAAAAAGAGTTTGGCAATGTTTCTTCTGTTTCTATTGTGTGGAATAATTTGAGGAGTGTTGATATTAGTTCTTCTTTGAGAGTCTTGTAGAATTCTGAGCTGAAACCGTCTGGTCTAGGGCTTTTTTTGTTTGGAAGACTTTTGATGACTATTTCTATTTCTTCCGCAGTTATAGATCTGTTTAATTCGCTTATCTGATCTTGATTTAATTTTGGTAAATGATATTTGTCCAAAAAGTTGTCCATTTCCTTTAAGTTTTCCAATTTTGTGAAGTATAGGTTTTCAAAATATGACCTGATGATTCTCTGTATTTCCTCCATTTCTGTTGTTATGCCCACCTTTTCCTTTCTGATTTTATTAATTTGGATATTCTCTCTCTGCCTTTTGGTTACTTTGGATAAAGGTTTGTCTATTTTGTTGATTTTTCTCAAAGAACCAACTCTTTGTCTCATTTACTCTTTGTATTGTTTTCTTTGTTTCTATTTTGTTGATTTCAGCTCTCAATTTGATTATTTCCTGCCGTCTAGTTCTCTTAAGTTAGTTTGCTTCTTTTTGTTCTAAAGTTTTCAAATGTTCTGTTAATTCACTAGTATGGGATTTTTTTCCAGCTTCTTTATGTAGGCGTTTAGTGCTATGAACTTTCCTCTTAACACTGCTTTCATTGTGTCCCATAAATCTGGGTATGTTGTGTGGTCATTTTCATTGAATTTCAGGAAGTCTTTAATTTCTCCCTTTATTTCTTCCTTGACCCATTGATGATTTAGGTGAGCATTGTTTAATTTCCATGTGTTTGTGGGTTTTCTGGAATTAGTATTGCTGTTGATTTCTAGTTTTAAACCATGATGATCTGATAAGGTACTTTGAGTTATTCCACTTTTTTTGTATTTGTTGAGATTTGTTTTTTTACCGAGTATGTGATCAATTTTTGAGAACGTTCCATGAGATGCTGAGAAGAAGGTATATTCTTTCCTGTTTGGATGGAATATTCTATAAATGTCTATTAAGTCCATTTGATTCATAACATCTGTTAATTCTCTTATTTTTCTGTTCATTTTTTTTTTTGTCTGACTGACCTGTCCAGTGGTGAGAGGGGAGTGTTGAAATCTCCCACTATTAGTGTGTGGGGTTTAATGTATGATTTAAGCTTTAGAAGTGTTTCTTTTACATATGAGGGTGCACTTGTATTTGGGGCATCGATGTTCAGTATTGAGATTTCCTCTTCATGGATTTTTTGTGACTAATATGAAATGGTCTTCTTTGTCTCTTTTGACTGATTTTAGCTTGAAGTCTATTTTGATAGTTATTAGGATAGATACACCAGCTTGTTTCTTAGGTCCATTTGATTGGTATATTTTTTTCCTAACCTGTTACTCTGAGACGATGTCTGTCTTTGAGGTTGAGGTGTGTTTCTTGTATGCAGGAGAAGGATGGATTCTGTTTTCATATCCAGACTGTTAGCCTGTGCCTTTTTATAGATGAGTTGAGTCCATTTACATTAAGGGATATCAATGACCAGTGTTTGCTATCTCCTGTTAATTTAGTTTTCATTGTTGATGATGTTAACTTGTGCATTTTTTTTTCATCTTTGGGATTTGCTTCTATGAGATCATTAATTGTCTGTGTTTTTGTTGGTGTAACCAACTTCCTTGGATTGGAGTTTTCCTTCTAGTATTTTGTGTAGGGCTGGGTTTGTGGCTAGGAATTGGTGAAATCTAGATTTGTCATGGAATATCTTGTTTTGTCCTTCTATGATGATTGAAAGTTTTGCTGGGTATAGTAGTCTGGGCTGGCATCTGTGGTCTCTTAATGTCTGCATAACACTTGACTATGACCTTCTGGCTTTCATTGTCTCCAATGAGAAGTCAGGTATAATTCTGATAGGTCTACCTTTATATGTTACTTGGTCTTTTTCCTTTGCTTTGCAGCTCTTAATATTCTTTCTTTATTCTGTATGTTTAGTGTTTTGGTTATTATTATTATTAGGTTTTACTGGTGTTTTATTGCTCTTTGCTGAGTTGCATGTGTTCTTACCTTTTCAACTTATCTTTTCCTCTAATAGGTGTGGTTGGGGCTGCCTGAGATTCTGTTGAATAATCTTCTAGGTGCCAGTAAGTCCAAAGCTCAGATGATTGTTCCTTGTGGTATAGTCAGTGTCACAGTTCTAGTTACCCCATTGGTTACTCCATGTTCCTGGAAATAGCTCAGTGCTTCTGTGCTTTGCTCTGTTCCCTTGGAGTTTGCTGTCTCAGGCCTGCTTTGGCCTAGGTTGCTGGGTTTGCCCTGTTTCTGTAAATCCTGGTCTGGAACCCCTCCTGCAGAAGTCCCTGACTTGGAGTTTGACCTGGAACAGTTTCTGGCTCCGGCCTACTGCCTCGGAGGTCCCAGGCTTGGGTGTGCCTGGGATAGCAGAGGACCTGCTTACTCCTTCAGAGGTCCCAGACCCATGCTCGGACCTGCAGAGGTTCTAGGTTCCTGCCTATTCCCTTTGATGTCTCAGACCAGTGCTCAGATCCACAGAGATCCTGGCTCAAGCCTACTCCCTCTGAGGACCCAGGCTCATGCCTGGCCCCGCCGAGATCTTTGGTTCCTGCCTATTCCCTGGGAGGTCCCAGGTTCACTCACACCTGTTTTCCTTCCGGTTCCCACAGTTGTTAAGTCCCAAAGAAATCACACAGGGGTCTACACTAACTATAAACTGATTGGCCCTTTAGCTCAGGCTTCTTATTAACTCTCATAACTTGTATTAGCCCATTATTCTTGTCTATGATAGCCACGTGGCTTGGTACCTTTTTCGGTGAGGCAGTTACATCTTGCTTGCTCTGTAGCTAGACCAAGACTGCAGACAAAGTTTTCCTCTTTCCAGAATTCTCCTGTTCTCCTTGATCCACCTCTACTTCCTGTCTGGTTGTCCCGCCTATACTTCCTGTCTGGCTATTGGGCAATCAGCATTTATTTAAAATATAATTGACAGAATATAGACCATTGTCCCATACCACACACCCAGACTGGCAGAGGTCCTGGCTCAGACCTAGTTTCTGGGAGGTCCTAGACTCATGTCCAGATCCACTGGGGTCCTGGCTTAGGTCTACTCCGTGTGTGTGTGTGTGTGTGTGTGTGTGTGTGTGTGTATACAGGTTTGTCTTTGTATCATGTTTTATTAGTAGTAGTAGTAATGTTATATTTTTGTTTTTTCAAGACAGGGTTTCTTTGTAGCTTTGGAACATGTTCTGGAGCTCGGTCTGTAGACCAGGCTAGCCTTGAACTCACAGAGATCTGCCTGTCTTCCTCCTGAGTGCTAGGATTAAAGGCGTGTGCAACCAATGCCTGACTGTGTCTTTTTTTCCCCAGTGTTGCCATCTATGTTGTTGATTTTATTAATTGGAATCTAAGTGTATTGTTCATTTTTTGGAAAATGATGGACCTTTACCAATTTTCCATTCAGAAAATTTCTTGTTAGGTGTTCCTTGAGTTTTTGTTGGTTTGGGGACTTTCTGTGGAGAGACAGCTTTAGCTTTCTCTTCTTGATCTTAGAGGCTTGCTTCTTCCCATTTCCTGGCATATCTGTGTTTTCCAGATGTTACTATCTTCATGTTTGGGTTTTTGCTGCTTAAGTGGTTAATATCATTAATATACTGTCTTAAACCTCTTGTTATTGTCTCTCTTTCTTAATGAGACTCAGCTGTCAGTGTCCAACATAGCTGAGGGTCATATGAGGGAACATCAATTGAGAGTGTGGCTAAATCAGAATATCTGGTTGCTGTTTCTGAGAGAGACTGTGTTGATTATGATTATGTGAGGAGGCTCTTCCCCTGAGTTGATAATATCTCTAAGCAAGTGAGCCTGGACTGAATAAGAGAGCTGGCTGAGCATGAGACAGTGACAGAGCAAGAGAGAAAGCCAGGAAACAATGTTTCCTCTTGTTTTGCCTTCAGTTATTTGCTTGATTTTCTACCCTATAAGCTCCTATAAGGAGGGATTGTAACCTAGGGGTACCCACCAAATAAGTCTGTTCATTACTTGAGTTGCTTTGGGTTAGAGAATTTTATGACAGCAACAGAGAAGAAAATTGGAACAAAAAATGGTACCTTAAATGATATTTTGTTGCTGCAAAGGATCTGGGAATATTGACTTTTGGAGGAATATTGAAGATATTAGAACTTTAGATGGCAAAAACCATAGAAAGCTGTTCACAGAGCTTAATCAGCTGTTCTGGTAGGACCTGGAAGATTGGAATGTTGAGAGTAATGGCACAGTGGAGGTCAAAGTCATAGGATTTTAGTGGGCAATAGGCTCTACAGGGAACCATGGATTTGACCTGGCTTGCCTGCCTTGAAAGATATGTATCATAGGTTTTTCCAAGGTTAAACTCCATGACTCCTGGGGCATAGTGTGCCTTCCAGTGTCTGAGAGGCTGATGTAACCCAATGGCAGTGAAGCATTCAGGTTGATTTGTGTTTTTCTTTATGATCCGTTAGTAGTCAAGGAAGCATGTAAGTTTAATGGTACAATTGGTTTTAGACATTAATTTTGTGTACTGTGTATAGCTTGCAAACTTCCTTGTGTTGTGGCAACTACACTTGTATTGATTCTGGAAATTGCCATTATGTTCTGTTTCTGATAAGGGTATAAATCATGTGACTGCTGTCAATAAAACAATCACAGCCTCCTCCCTTTGCTGTGGCCACTCTAACAAGAGACTGGCTTTATTCCTCGTGGCTTTATCAGGTGACCATTTCTTGGTAAGTAAGCACAGATGCTTATAATACTCCATGAATACAGGTCATTTGTGTTATATTTTGGCCCCAAACTTTTCTTATCCTCTCCATGTCCCAAGACAGTGAGTAAGGCCGTATTAAAGAGTATTTGGGCTAATTTCTTAGAGAAAACATCGCTTCTGTTGGATGGCTATTACTGATGACTCATTGAGGTCTACAGTGAAAAACAAGTGGACTTAGAAAGAAATGAAAAGTCTATGTTTTGTAGAGAAAGACAGAACTAGGTAGTTTCATATGGCAGTCAAGTGGTGAAAAAGAGGCAGAAATTTTCAAGGAGATTAGCACCATTAAAGAGAAGATACTTGCTCTGAATTAGAAGCCTTGGAAGGTGTCCCAGTGGTGAGACTCCATTCAGTTAAGTCTTTAATTTATGGAAGGAGTAGGCAAAGTAGACTTCCTAGTCCTGGGAAGCAACTTTATAGAGAACCTGCAACAACTGTAGTCCACACTTGGTAAGGTCCATCAAAACATGGCAAAATCACCTGTATTGTACTGATTCTGGAAATGAGAAAGGTGCAAAATGCAAAGGTCTTGAATTCTTCTTCTGTGGTCAGTTCATCACTAATACACCCATCTGTGTTTAGTCAGATGGCCTCAGTAAGGGAAGTATGAGAGTTCAATATATGAAGCTGTGAAGATGAAAGTGGGTTGAATTTGAGACCACAGGATGTTCAGATAACCAAACTATGAGATATCTGCCATGGAAAGCTGCATATGGGGTGTGAAAGTAACAAAAGAGAGAGAGATGGAAAGTTGCAGAGATAGAGCCATTTCCCTTTAGAAAAATATAAATCTCTCATAGATATCAACTAGATGTAGGTTTCTCAGTTAGGGTTTCTATTTTGATGAAACCCCATGACCAAAAGTCAAGTTAGGGAGAAAAGTGTTTATTTGGCTGATACTTCCAAATTGATGTTCATTATTAAAGGAAGTCAGGACAGAAACATAAACAGGCAGGATCCTGGAGGTGTAGGAGCTGATACACATGCCATTGAGAAATGCTGCTTACTGGCTTACTTCAAATGTCTTGCTCAGCTTCCCTTTTATATAATGCAGAATCACCAGCACATGGATGGCACTACTCTCAATGGTCTGGGCCGTCCTCCATTGAACAGTAATTGAGAAAATGCCTCACTACTGAATCTCATGAAGGCATTTCTTCAGTTGAGGCTCCTACCTCTCTGATGTCTCTAACTTGGTGTCAAATGACACAAAACCAACCCATGCACATGGTATAACAAGTTACAGTAAGACTAGGCACAATCCATCATATCAAGGCCAGATAAGCAACCATTTATGATGAAAAGAGTCCCAGATCAGGTAAATGAGCCAAAGACAGCCCTACACACATACTCCCATTTTTAGATATCCTACAAAAATACCAAGGTATGTAATCATATCATATATACAAAAAACTTAGTACAGACCCCTGTATGATCCATGATTGATGCTTCAGTTTATGAGAGCACTTATGACCGGGTTACTGAATTCTGTGGGGTGTGTTCTCCTGGTGTCCTCAATCCCTCTGACAGCTACAATTCTTCCCCTTATCAGGATGGGTTCCTGAGCTCCTTCTAATATTTGGCCATGGATCTTTCCATCTGCCTCCATCAGTTTTTGAATTAGACTTTAATGAATAAAATTGAGCTAGGTACAATTCTATTTGTATAGCAGAATATCATTAGAAATCATTTCATTGACTTTTTTTCTTTATTTTTTTTTCTTTTTTCTTTTTACTAGTCTTTGGTTTTATCCTAGATCTCTGGGCTATTGCACTTCAGGTTCTTGGACATCCAAGCAGTGTTTGGCATGGGTTCCTGCTTTTGGAATGGGCCTAAAGTTCGGCCTATCATTGTTGTCCACTTCCACAAGTTCTAAGCTTCTTGCAAGTAGGACATAATTGTAGGTTGAAAGTTTTGTGGCTGGGTTGGTTTCCCAGCCCCAATACTGAAAACCTTGCCTGATTAGAGAAGTCTATTCTGACTCATTATCCCCCTTTCCTGGGAGTCCCGACTATTGTTATTTTCATAGAATCTAAGGAGTATCTGAACAGCTAGCTTTACTGCTTCTTTTAGAATTAGAAAGAAATAGTTCAGTCAATAAGACTTATATTACAGAGGCTGCACTGGGTTTTCCTCTTTCCAGGGAGATCCTTGTATTCCCCCTGAGCCCTCTTTTTAATTAGCCTCTCAGGGACTATGGATTGTAGCATGAATATCTTTTACTTTACAGCTAATATATACTTATGAGTTTATTCTGTGTTTGTCTTTTTGGGTCTTGGTTACCACACGCAGGATATTTTTCTTATCTATTAAAAAAAAGATTTATTTATTTATTATGTATACAGCATTCTGCCTTTATGTCTTCTGACAGGTCAGAAGAAGGCACCAGATCTCATTACAGATGGTTGTAAGCCTCAACATGTGGTTACTGGGAATTGAACTCAGAACTTCCAGAAGAGCAGCCAGTGCTCTTAACCTCTGAGCCATCTCTACATCCAAGATCATTTTTTTTCTAGTTTCCTCCATTTTTCTGCAAATGATGTCCAAATTTTAGTAACTGAGTAATATTCCATTATATCAATACAGTACATTTTCTTTATTATCCATTCTTGGGTTGAGGGACATCTAAATTGTTTCCATTTTCTGGCTATTCCAAATAAAGCTGCAATGAACATAGTTGAGAATGTGTCTTTTTGGTTGGATGGAGAATCCTTTGCATATGTGCCCAAGAGTGCTAGAGCAGCATTTTGGGGTAGATCTATTCCCAGTTTTCTGGGGAACTGCCATTTTGATTTCCATAGTGGCTATACAAATTTGTTAAAGTTATTTTCCATATGGGAACCAGAGTACTGTAGTTAAAGTATTGTAAATCTCATTCTATTCTGAGGATTAAGGGTTTTTCAGTCACTTGAAATTCTTAGCCCTGCTCTACTGTCCTGAAGAGAATCTTGCTGCTGTTGTTTTGTTATCTAGCCCAGGTTGGCCACCAATTCATGACAGTTTTTATACCAGCTTCTGAGTTCTGGGGTGCATACCATGTACTCCTCTGAATAGTTAAAAATTACTGAGAGGTCTGCAGACGTTGGTTCATTGCTTCTTGTAGAATTAAAAGGGAGAAAGATTCAGCCAATGAGAGTTGTAACAGAGGTTGCAGAGACTGAGGGCATTTGTTCACATGCACTGTGCCATTCACACATTTGCAGGGGTTGATAAGGAGGATTTAAAAACAGAAGGTCAACATGTGTAGAGTAATGGTAACCAAATTTGGCTACCTATCAGGATTTTAAGAAGAGCTTACTAAAGCTTACTCAACAAGATCTGAGTTAATTTTAATCATAACAGTCAGGAGATGGAGCCTAGAAAGTGGAATTTTATGTAAAACTGGTTTAATGTAGGTATTTGTAATTTGCAACTCTAGAGAATTTCACAGTAGGAGGAAGTCTAAAATGTTTCAAACTGGTGTTAGCAACTGCATAGACCAATGGATAGTGTGAATTTGGTTAATTATAGCCTCTATTGCTTTATAATATTACTTTAAGCACTAAATTCTCCCCAAACATGAAGTTGACTTAGGTTGGTTCAATAATAAATTAGTTAGTTCTTGTATGTTCCAAAAGCAGTCACACAAGACAAGTATATTTAGATTGACTTTAGGTGCCAGCAATTTTTCTATAATTTAATATGTATTTGTGAGATCTTGAGATTCACTCATCAGATCAAAACATGTTGCTGTTCACATGTAGAAACCATGGTAGAAAAAAACCAAATCCTGAAAGTTGTCCATTGACCAGTACACATTAGGTATAGCATGTAACTGCACTCACACATCAGAAACTCATATCACACACATTTTTTTCTCTCTCACACCCACATACACAAATATACATACAACACACACACAATGCATCCATCACACATAAATATACATACAAATACCAACATATACCCAAACAGAAACACAAACATAGACACACAAACATACACACATCACACAAGCACATATCACACAAACCCAGACACACACACATACACACATATACACAAGCACATACACCCACAAAGAAACTTTCAAAAACCGTATTGGTATTTAAAGAACACTTAAGATATGTGTGGTGAATAAATTTGCACAAGATTGAATTTTTTGTTCAATTTTTTATTCTTAATTTGGGAATATCTATCATTTGACAGTTCTTGTAGAGTTGTTTGAAAATGTTAGGCTGTTCCTCTCTAAACTTATAATGCAGTGCTGAAATTGTTTCTCCATTAAGTTACTCTGTCTGGAACTGAATATCTCCATGATTTGTTTTATTAAGTTTTTCTAAAACCATATATATGTGTGTGTGTGTGTGTGTGTGTGTGTGTGTGTGTGTGTAATTTTAATTAGCCCAGGCTGTCCTCAAACTCGTAATCCTCCTACCTGTGCCTGCTTCAGCAAATCCTACTGGCATGCACCATCACAACCGGCAGCTTTTTCTAAAATTTGTCTCTTAGCACCCACCAATATTATCCAACTTTTGTAGTGAAAAGACAAAAATGATGAAATCAATAATGTTTATAATTCCATCTAAAATAGTTATCCCCTCAATTAATCGTTCCATTTTCAACATATTTTTGTTGTCCAGCATATTTTCATAAAGAGACCTAAATCCCTCCATTGTAATAGTGTTTGCTATTTTTTAATGTGAGCAAAAAACTCTCATCTTTTTAACCAATTACCCCTGCTAAGCAAGAATTCCCAATTGTCTCTCCAAATCTGTTGACTGTGGATCCTGAGGCTGCGGCTGAGTAGCATGTCTGAGTGGAAACACAGGCAGTACACAGCCTGCCTGAAGACAGCTGCAGTTGCTAGTGTGTAGCGAACTGAGAGTATGTGGTGGTCACAACAGTAGAAGTCTTAGCGGGTATCAAGGCAGCGACCTAGTTTGGCAGCAGCTCATGGAGGGGGTTCAGAGGAAACTCACAACCCACGGGGGAGAGGGAGCTGGATGTCTGAAAGCATACACGGGATTGTGCGGGGGAAGCTGCCTGATGGCAGAACCAGCCGGTCTAGAGCAGGTGTTTGGAGCTCAGGTGCTTCTGGAGTTTAGTGGGTAGCTGGAGTCTGTTTTAGAAACTCAGAGGTTTGGGGAAAAAAGAAAAGAAAACCTAGTGGGACTGCAATGACTCTGGCAGGAGCCCCCAAGTGCAGCTCTGCATTGTGCCAGAGGCTGCAAAGCCACAGTCAAGTGACTTTTTCATGAATTCATGCCACAAACTTAGGTGCCAATATGTAACACAAGTTTTAATAGGTCTTAATAATAAGAGCCCTGAGGGAGATATTATAGGGTAAAAGCTATTTGAGGTTCCTCTGTTTAGATCTGTAACCCATTTTTATTTGGATCATTTAGATCTTCAACTGTAGGCAGATGATTCTTTTCTACCAGCAGCTCTCAAATAGACACACTGAGGCTTATACTAATTACAGGTGATCAGCCAATAGCTCAGGCTTATTACTAGCTAGCTCTTAAAACTTAAATTAACCCATTTCTATTAATCTTTTTGCTGCCCTGTGGTTTGTTGCATTTACCTCTTGTCATGTCTTGCTTTCTCTTTGTCTGACTGGTGACTCCTCTGACTGCACCCTTCTTTTTCCCAGCATTCTCTTAGTTTGCCTCCCCCGCCTAATCTCTGTATCCATCTATAGACCAGTCAGTTCTTTTTAGTCAATGAGAATAATACATGTTTGCAGTATACAAAAGGATTATTCCACAGCATTCAGCATCTAGTTTTCCAAGTTCTTTACATATTTTGGATATTTGGTCTCTATTGGATGTGGAGTTGTTAAAAATCTTCCTGCATTCTCTTTTTCTGATTGACTGTGTCCTTTGCCTTACAGAAACTTTACAGTTTCATGAGGACCCATTTATTAAGTATTGATCTTAGTGCATGCACTCTTGGTGTTCTGTTCAGAAAGTTGTCTCCTTTATCAGTATATTTAACGCTTTCCTCGACTTTGTCTTGTATCAGTTTCAGTGTATGTAGTTCTATGTTGGGAGTCTTTGACCCACTTGGACTTGAGTTTTGTGCAAGGTGATGAGTGTGAATCTATTTGAATTCTTTTACATGCAGAAGTTCAGGTTAATAGGCACCATTTGTTGAAGGTGCCAGTTTTCTCCCCCCCCCCCCATTTTGTATTTCTGAATTTCCTTAACAGAAATCAGGTATCCATGTGTGTTTGGATTTATGTTTAATTCAATTCCATTGTTTTCTCCCAATGCCATGCAGTTCTTTTATTGTTCAGGATTATTTTAAATATCTGTTTTGTTGTTGTTGTTGTTATTCCATAGGAAACTAGGAACTGTCCTTTGCAGATCTGTTTTACTGCAAGTGCAATGAATGCAGTTCTTTTATTGTTCAAGGTTGCTTTAGCTATTCTGGTTTTTTGTTGTTATTTATATGAAGCTATAAACTGTCCTTTCAAGGTCTTTAAACATTTGTGTTTGAATTTTGATGGGGATTGTTGAAACATGATTAATAAATCTCAGGGTCAGAAATTTGAGTTCAATTTGAAAATCCGAAAAGCAAATCACCTAGCCACTGGCTCATACCTTGACCTCAGTCTGAAATAGCAATCCTGCCTCTGGAATCTCAAAAGGAATCTATGTGTCTGAGAGCTATCTACCCACATCTTAGATTTTTCTCTAGGGCTGGGATTAAAGGTGTGTACCATTGTGGCTACTGGGATTAATAGTGTGTGTTACCATTACCTGGTCTCTCAGATCTTCAGGCAGTCTTTATTTATTAAATTACATTTGAAATGCCACTACAGGTTATGGTGAATCTTTAGGTTGCTGTTGATAGGATAACCTTTTTACTGTGTTAATCTTACTGGTACATGAGCATGGGAGATCTTTACATCTCCTGATATCGTCTTCAATTTCTTTCTTCAAATACCTGAAGCTTTTGTCACACAAGTATTTCAATTGCTTTGTTAGAGTTACTTGAGTGTATTTTTTTATTATTATTATTTAAGGCTATTATAAAGAGTGTTGTTTCCCTTATTGCTTTCTCAGTCTGTCATTTTTTTAAGAGGAGGGTTACTGATTTTTTTTTTTTAGTTACTCTTGTATTTAGACACATAAATTGTATTAACAGCAGCATATTTATGCCATGTGGAGAGAACTTAGGTTTAGAGTTTATTTAATGAGTATTGGGAATAGTATAAGGATAAGGGGATTATGGAGGAAAGAGATAAAGAAGGGGGAAGGGAGAAAAAATGGTTGTCTCTTCAGAGAGAGAGAGAGGAGAGGAGAGAAGGCATGAGATCATCTTGCCTCTTTGGAAAGGGGGGGGGGGGTTGGCGACTGGTGGAGCTTATTTCTTAAAAGGATAGGGTACCCAGGTAGCAAGGAAGACCAGGAGAATTATAACAGGGAGACCTTGTGTTTGGAACAAAGATATTTGTTTGTATTTTCATGAATTATTTAAGGAATTTTCTTTTTAAGGGCTTCTGTCATCTTCATGCAGTCTTTTTCTTATATTTCAGCTATGTTAGAATCTTCAGGGCCTGCTGAACTCTTGTGGTGACATGCCTTGGCTGCTATTGATTATTTTTTTTATGCTAGGGCATCTGACTTTGGTGTGATTATGGGTCTAGGTGCTGGTTTCTGATTTCATCTTGGTTGGATGGGAGTTTATTTTTCCTGGAGTTTTTTTGTTTGGTCTCTGGAGTTTCAGAGCATGTTTTGACTGAGTATTGGCCTTTGTCCTGGCCTTCTTGGCTGGTGTGTTCAAGGGAAAATGCTTGCTGGTGTTGAAAACTGGGGGAAGGGAAGGTCAGGAGAAATGATCTTAGGGATACACAGGAGGCATAGAGATGGGGAAGGGGAAGTTGCCTCTGCTCTTGTGCTACAGTAATAGGGGCAACTGTGAAAATCAGATCTGGGGTAACAGATAATGCACTATATCTGTGTGCAACTTAAATTGGCCTTCTGTCAGATATGACATGCAGTTAGGTGCTGGGATACAGATATGAGCTGTGAAGGGAAGGGCAGGTGGAGATGGTTTTGGAATCATCAGGAGACATGAACAGGGGAGGATAAACTGCAACTGGAGTTCTCTTGCAGCCATAGGGGCAACCCTGAATATTGGGTCTTGGGTAACAGCGAGTGGGGAAGGTCTGTGGCAGCCTACCTGGTCTCAACATCTTAATAATGATTCATCAAGTGTGGATTCCACCTGAATCTGCGCTTCCCTCCTCCCGGCACGGATTGCGCACCTTCCGTACCTCGCCACGAGCTTGGGGCAAGGGTCTAGGGGTTAAACAGAGACACACAGAGAGAGAGAGAGAGAGATCTGGGTCATTTGCCAAAAGGTAAATGCCAAATTTATTTAGTATCCGCCAGGTTAAATACTCTTTTCCCCAGAGGAGCAAACTCCCTCCCAGCCAGGTGTGAGAAGCCCCAGAGGAATTTCTCCGCAGGCAGGGGGTGCTAGCAAGAGTGCTGCGACAGACAGTTAGGATAGGTTTAGGCGCTGTGGGAACCCTTCTTTGTAGGTGGGAAATTACCATATCAAAGATAAAACGAGGCACAAGAGGTAGCACAGGAGCTAGCAGGAAGCTTGGCTGGTAGGCGGAAAACAGTTCTAGCATCTTGCGTTTTGTGCCTCATGGAGCAGGGGAAAAGCCTGGGATCCGACAATCAAGTTCACAGGAATCATTTATTTGCTTCTTTCTTTATTTCGGTTTCTGTTGTTGTTAATCTGTGAAAGACTTTTAGTTTGTTAGATAAAAAGTTAAAGTATATGGGCAGCCCATGTCACTCAATAAATATTCTTCTTGACTTCTGTTCAGATACCAACACCCAAGTTCAGATATTATAATACTCTATTTATATTTTAATAAATAAAGTTTGGCTGAATATCAGAAGGGCAAAACTAGACCATTAGAGGTCAGGCAGTGGTGGCACACACCTTTAATTCAGGATTTGGGAGTTGGAGGAAGATCTCTGTGAGTTCAGGGCCACCTGCCTACACAAGATCAATATACAAACAAATCCAGGTGGTGGTGCCTAACACCTTTAATTCCAGTACTATGAAGTCATACACCATTAATCTCAGCACTAGAGAGAATTTAAAATGGGAAGGAATAGAGGCTCTTGCTGCTTACTTTGCTTAGTCTGTAGTCACCTAGCCCTGGTAGAGGTAAGACTTCTTAAGTGGCTTGGCTGCTTTGCTTATCTGGTTCTCAGGTTGAGCCCCAATTTCTGTCTCTTGGTTTTTATTATTCATCCTACATTGGGAGGCTCATAACTACTTGCTATTCCAGATCCAGGGGATCTGACACACTCTTGGTGTGTCACCTGTACACACATGGAAAACATTCTCTCTCACACATACAAACATGCACATAAAAATGGAGGTAGACTTGTTTCCAAAAGTCTTAAAGATTTATATAGCAATTAGAGGCAAATGGGTTGCTTTAGATATATAATACAGACTTACACCTAATCATCCTTCATAGGAAACAAAATGGTTAATAAATGATCCTAATGGACATCATTTTCTTTATCAAAAGAGAATGAGATAGTTTTAATAGTCAAAATTATTTTCTGCAATGTAGAAACATCAGAAGGATTTAAGCAAATCTAATTTTGGTGGAAAAATCATCTCTACCCCACCCATTTTCTATTAATGGCAAAGGAAAGAACTGGAGTGCACAGGGTGAGTGGTGGTCAGTGATTTCTTTGATTCTAATTTTGGTTAGAATCTTCTAATCCTTGTTCAAAGGACCATGTTAAATTTGTAGGTCTGTCTTTGTATCTCTTTTTATTAGTAGTACTATCTACATTGTATGATTTTTTTTTTAGTTATAATCTAGTTATATTGTTTCTCTGGAAAATGATGAACCTTCACTAGTTTTTGTTTTATGAAAATTTACTATATAATGTTATGAGTTCCTTGAGTTTGTTGGTTTGGAGACATTCTGTGGAGAAACTAATAGTTGATTTTTGCATTAAAATAGATTCAATAATCTATCCTTTTTCTCTATCAATTTTATATTATATCCTCTTTTCTTCTTTTAGAAAGAGATCTCTGAATTTAACTTTTTTATTTAGCCTTTTTTTGACTATGAATAATAAAAAATTGTAACCAACCCATTGTACAAAGGTAAACATTCATAATCCATTATTTGGGAATGTGGGTGTTGTTCTCTAGACTACTTCTTGTTGACTGGGGGCACTGGTAATCTTTGGGGGACCCTGAGAAAATTTACGATATGGCCAAGTTCCGACTGGAGTATTCTGTAAGGCTGGATCATCTCAGCCAGCAGTTTTTAAGCTCTGGATACAGAATTCTGAGGAGACTGTAATAGAGGCATTTTTGAAATGCTGGATCACCAAGGTCATCTATTTTTATTGGTGTCTGGTCTCCATGCTCTGAAAATATATAACCTTTTAAGAGTAATTTACATATTTACATTGATACAAGTATAGACTGTTTATTCACTGTACACAGGTCAGTCAAAGATGATTTTCTGTTATGTGTTTGAGCAGGTAAAATACACATCATGTGTCTCGTAGTTTTTTTAAGTTTATTTCTCTATGTCTGTAGTCAGGATTTCAGGGAGTAATCCTCAATCAAACCTGATTTTCTTTAACCTGGAATGAATCCAGAAACTTTCATTTTCTGTTGAAACAAAAGCATAACCCCTTCTCCAAAGTAACATATTTTTTGACTTAAATTTTGAAGTCAACACATTTTCAAACTGTATAGGTTGGATTAATCCAGCAACATTTATAATCAAATGTCTCTCAGTAGTTGTTGCTCCTCCCTCAGCAGTCAAACAATGCAAAGACAACACAATAACATACAGTGTCCAATTTGCTGTGTATTTTCCATCTTTACATGGCTTTTTTTATGTTACTTTACTCCCCTTTTAAGAACTTTACTTACTATTTTAAAACTATATATTTCTTCTCTTTTCTTTCCCAAGTCTATGTATAATTTTAAACACACTGCAATACTGCAAACCATTTAGAGGGATTTTTTAAAATTTTCATTTGAATCTGTCTTTACTGAATATCTATATATTTTTTTCTGACCACATGAGTCTTTAAACTGCTAAGCGGCATGACTAGGACCAAAGCAGTGACTTTGGTGGCTGGCTCTGACCCATTCCTTGGCTTTCTTAAATTCTAGTCTCATGCTGTAGGTACTGGTGGAAGCCTCATTTATTGCCCCAACTATGGGGAGGTTCTAGGTCCATGCTGCCACTGAGTAGTGTGTTGTTGTTTGCTTATAAACACCATATTAGTGTTTGGTAATAGAGCCTCTTAAAAGAGGCTCCTGTTTTTGCCACTAACACTGAATAAGGAAGCCATCTCTTAAAGGAGCTTCACCTCTGCTCACTGCCAGCAAACAGAGAGAGCCTGTGGAGAAAAAGTGGTTACCAGAAAGCTGAGTTTGACTCCTTTTTTGTTTGTTTAGAATCCTCTTAAAATTTTCTCAGGTTTAATGTCAAATTTCTTGCCAAACCTTTGAGTGCCATATATAGACATATGTCTCTCTCCTGCCCACCAGCTCCCAAATAACCACTCACAGGCTTAATATTACTTATAAATGCTTGGCCGATAGTTCATTCATGTTACTGGGTAACTCTTACATTTAAATTAACACCTGTTTCTATTTATGCTTTGCCACTTGGTTTATGACTTCTTAACCTCATTTTCTACATGTCCTGATTGTGCAGTGGCTACATGGCTTCTTTCCTGACTCCACCCTTTGCTGTAGGAAATCATAAAGCCAATAGCCTTTAAGTTAACCACCCACTGGTTATGGTTATACTGTTTATGCCAATGTAAAGCATATGTCCACTCTCTTTTCTGGCTGTGGGATTCAGATTCTGTTCTCCGTTCCAGCAAAGGATTCTGATTTGTGAGTCTACCCCTAAATAAGTAAACATCTATTATTCTCAAGTCTGAGCTAGTGTGGGATTTCTTTTAAACATCCTTCTTCAGCCCTTCTTCTTCCCATCATTCTTAGTTTGACTGCCTTGCCTATACTTTCTGCCCAGCTACTGGACAATCAGCATTTTATTAAACCAGTTGGGTGACAAATCTTTACCGTGTACAAGACGATTATTCCACAGCAGAAGCCCCAGATGTCTGGTTGCCCTGCTGTGTTTCAGTCTTGCATTGGTCCAATCTTTCCTCAGTATGTCTCAATTCCTCTCCTTTGCAATGGGAAAGAGCAGTCTGTGCCATTGTATGTTGGACAGATTTATTTAACTTGTTTTATAATACAGTCAAGAGATTGTCTTGAGTTTCAGAAAAGATTTTGGACATTTGAAGAGTGTAGGGGCTGTTACAGACTATGAAGATCATTGAGGTGACTAAATGCATTTTCTTCCTAGATAACCATGAGTTTATAGTGACCTGAGTCAGAATCTATTCAAGTGAATGAAAAACTCTCAGATAGAATGATGTATTTGAACATGCGTTTCTCCTTGGTGGCTTTCTTTGTGAAGCCTGTGGAAACATTAGTTGCAGGAACCTTTCTGGGAGACATTTCTCATTGGGGATGTGATTTGAGTGTCTATAGTCTCAACCCATTTCCTGTTCTTTGTTTCTACTGTGTTATGATTGAAACTAATCAGCCAGCTTCCTTCTTGTGCTGTCATGATTTCACCACTGTTATAGGTGATATCAATATATCACATAAGATACAACTGAAGTGATTGACATTCAATGATAAGCCATTTTGTTACCCTGATTTTATTTTAATTTTGTTGTTTTTAATTTATTTTTTCTAAAGACAAAGTTTGTCTGAGTAGCCCTTACTGTCCTGAAAGTTGGTCTGTAGACCAGACTGTCCTTGAACACAGAGATTCACCTGACTCTTGCTTCCAAATCTGGTATTAAAGGTGGGACAACATTCCTAGGTTCCTTAAAATATAATTATATGTTTATATAATTGTATGATGGGTCTAGAGTATAGATTTTTGTTCATGTCAAACATACACTGTTTTACTGAGCTGCAACCCCAACTGGAATTTTGCAGTTTGGCAGAGGGTATCATTTTCTTTCCCAGGATGTCAGTATTCATGACATTAATATGCCTGGGGCTCTGAGTAACTGAATTACAGGTGTTTGACATTCTTCCTATTTGTTTTAATTTTTAAATGAATCTGGTTTTTTGCCTGCATATATGGATATGCACAACATGTGCATGTCTTCACAATAGTCAAAGGGTGGTCTTAGAACCCCTGAGCTTGGAATAATGGATAATTGTGATCACTCACATATGTAGTGTCAATTGAGTACACCTATATGCAGGACTTGCAAGAGCTCTTAACTTCTGAACCATCTCTCCTGCCCTGTGTTATTTATGATCAACATTTACTTTGCTAATGTTTTCATCTGTCTATCTGTAACAGTTTAAATGCACAGTTCCTTTTAATAAGATTTATTAAAGCTGCTATTTAAACTGAAGCACTTCAGATTTCTGGAAGATGAATACAGAACTGGAATAAATGCATAACTTTTTGTAGGATCTTAAGTAAAAAAGAAAAAACCTCTGAGTTCGTCCTATTTTTTGTTTGATTGATGCTTTTTTTCAGGGGAGACAAGCTCTTAATATTTACTTCTTGCTGTTCTGGAACTGATTGCAGAGACTAGACTAACATTCCTCTCAGAGGCAGATATACCTGCCTGTGCCTTCTGAGTACTGGAATTAAAGGCATGGGCCAATACACCCAGCTTACTCATATTTTTTGTAGTTAGTATTTGTTCATACAGTTTCTGTGATGTGTACTCAGTACTGTTTATCTATTTGCTTGTCTTTCTTTGTCTGTTAATAGGCATTTCTCTTGCAACATACTGTTCCATTTGAAATGTTCAGAAATGATAGGGGTAAACCTCCTATTCAGTTTCCTTCTAAAGTGACTTGATTATATTAAAATTCCTGTGTCTTAGAGTAAGTGCGGGAAACACCAGAATTATAAGATTATATTGTTAAAGAAAAAAGTATACATTTACAATGTTGTCAGTATCATGCTTTTTGTTATATAATATATGGTATATTTTAGGATGCAGTGACCTATAATGATGTGCATGTTGACTTCACCTGGGAAGAGTGGTCTTTGCTGGATCATTCCCAGAAGAATCTATACAAAGATGTGATGCTGGAGACCTATATCAACCTCACTGCTATAGGTAATATTGTGAATTTTCCTTCATGTTTTAAAATAATGGGAAAACTATTTCTTACTTATCAATGCTTTTCTGTAATTTTGATTGAGATTGAGGAGAATGAGGTGAATAAGTCAGGCATGGATCTAAGGATCACTGAAGATAACAACTTAAAGTTTGCAGTTTCCAATAATATATCATACATTTCCTGGTGCTATATTTTAGGCTACAAATGGGAAGATCACAATATTGAAGAACATTGTCAAAGTTCTCGAAGACATGGAAGGTAAATGTTTATGTGCAAGCTGATACAAATGTGCCTCTGAAGATAATTTAATGTATCTGGAAGGTTTTTTTTTTAAAAAAAAAAAAGCAGCAGTGTTCATAAGCACAGCTCACAGGGCATTGATGATAATTAAATTCTCACAAAACACTATTCCTCAATGACAGGTAAGTGAATTGTGTTTGCAAGTCATTCTTTTAAGAAGGAAGACAAGGAATCAATGCCTTTACAGATATCACCATTTGAATCATAGCTCCCTCAGATCTATGCTATAGAACTGCCAGTCCATTTAGTTTGATACCTCTTATTTTACAAAAACATATATGTTGAATAGTGATAAGTGTATGTCCAAAACCCAATAAGCAAATAGACTCAGTAAACCTAGTGTGACTCATATAGTTGTTCTGTCTTTGATGTTTAGTGAGATGTGTAGTTAGAGTCACGAGTTAAGGTGGTTTGTTATGGAAAAACTTTAATTCCTATACCATATGTCTGTGAGGAACAGAAAGTCAAACTGTGTGAATGCAATGTGGAAACATTTATTTGTTATTCTTCCTTTAATTACTCTGGATACAAGCCATATGAGCATAGGGATATGGAAAGAAGCAATGTACCTCTCCCCACCTCAGAACAATTAGAAGATATGTAGTAGTCCCCAGGTTGAGTAGACTTGTTGATTGTGAGTCAAGATTACAAGTAATTAGTTTTCTAGCTTCATTGAGAATACATCAACGAACTCATTGCAAAAAAGCCCTAGGAGTATTGGGAATGTGAACAATTCTGTTTGTCCTGGTTCACTTTACAAATTTAATATGACTCACAGTATAGGAAAATTTATCAATGTAATTAGTAGAATAAAGATCTGAATTCTTCCAGTTCTCTTCAAATATGTGAAAAATCTCATAGAGAAAGTAGATGCCATAAATGTGAGCCAGTTACACCACAGGAGCCAGGCTCCTACCACCACAGGTTTCTTCCCATACACAAAACAACCCTTAATAAAGGAAAACAAAATGAGTATAAACAAAGTGATAAAAGATTAATATCCAATTACTCTATACAATTAGACCAAATTGTAAAATTAATTCATTAAGATATAAAGATTCAACAGTGTTATGAATGTGGTAAAACTTTTACATGTGTCAATTAACCTTGCAGGTATGACAGAAATCATACTGAAGAGAAACCCTCTGAATATACTCAATGTGTTGAAGCCTTTGCATATCAAAGTCATCTTCAACGTCATAAAAGAATCCATACTGGAGTGAAACCCTCTGAAGATATTCAATATGATGAAGCCTTTGCATGCCGTAGTCATCTCCAAATACATAAAGGAACACATACTGAAGAGAAATCCTATGAATGTAATCAGTGCATTAAAGGATTTGCATGTCACAGTCATCTTCAAATACATAAAAAAACACATACTGGAGAGAAACCCTATGAATGCAACCAGTGTGGTAAAGCCTTTGCACGTCAAAGTTGTCTCCAAATACATAAAAGAATACATACTGGAGAGAAACCCTATGAATGTACTCAATGTGGTAAAACCTTTGCACATCCAAGTAATCTCCAAGTACATAAAAGAACACATACTGGAGACAAACCCTATGAATGTAATGAATGTGGTAAAGCTTTTGTATGTCAAAACCGTCTCCGAATCCATAAAAGAACACATACAGGAGAGAAACCGTATGAATGTAATCAATGTGGTAAAGCATTTGCATGTCATAGTTATCTTCAAATCCATAAAAGAACACATACTGGAGAGAAACCCTATGAATGTAATCAGTGTGGTAAAGGCTTTACATCTCCCAGTTATCTTCATATTCATGAAAGAACACATACTGGAGAGAAACCTTATGAATGTAATCAATGTGGTAAAGGCTTTACATGTCACAGTCAACTTCAAAATCATGAAAGAACACATACTGGAGAGAAACCATATGAATGTAATCAATGTGGTAAAGCATTTGCATGTCATAGTCATCTTCAAATGCATAAAAGAACACATACTGGAGAGAAACCCTATGAATGTAATCAGTGTGGTAAAGCCTTTGCACAACACAATCATCTTCAAAGGCATAGAAGAACACATACTGGAGAAAAGCCCTATGAATGTAATCAATGTGGTAAAGCCTTTGCATCTCAAAGTAATCTCCAAATACATAAAAGAACACATACTGGAGAGAAACCATATGAATGTAATCAATGTGGTAAAGCCTTTGCACTTCAGAGTCATTATCGAAGTCATGAAAGAACACATACTGGGGAAAAACCCTATGAATGTAATCAGTGTGGTAAAGCTTTTGCACACCAGTTTCATTATCGAAGGCATGAAAGAACACATACTGGAGAGAAACCTTATGAATGTAGTCATTGTGGTAAAGCTTTTGCACGTCAGTGTAGTCTCCAAATACATAAAAGAACACATACTGGAGAGAAACCCTATGAATGTACTCAATGTGGTAAAGCCTTCACTTGTCAAAGTAGTCTCCAAATACATAAAAGAATACATACTAGAGAGAAACCCTATGAATGTAGTCAATGTGGTAAAGCTTTTTCACAACACAGTAGTCTTAAAATACATAAAAGAACACATGCTGGAGATAAATCCAATATATGTAATCAATGTGATAAAGCCTTTGTATCAGAAACCTTTGAAAACATAAGAAAAAAATCATACTGCGAAGAAACCACTTAAATATAATCAGTGTTGCAAAGTTTTGCAAGTCATGGTAGTCTTTATACAAGATTAAAAATTTAGTGTCTAGTTTGTCTGTTAAAACCCCTGAACATAAAATTAGACTTTAGGATTCTGACAAGACTCATACTAAAGGTACTCTGAATATAAGTGATTTGGTAAGATCTTTAGCCAATACATTTACATTCAGTTACGCAACATTATTCCGTGCTACATTCACGGCTGTCTCGCCAGTGTAGCAGAAATGCTGACTGGGTGGGCAAATATTGCCGGAAGGATCAGGATCCGCGCTTCTCGGTGTTGTGTCCTGGGCTGTCCCCTGGCAATCAGTTGTGGTGTAATGCTACCTGAGTTGCCATTTGTACTGACCAACCTGACCTGACTGTACTTGGTGCTATATGTCTGTCTTTTCCCTTGTCTGTGTGTTCTTTGTGATCCTTGCATATTGCTAACAGATCAGACTATTCCAGGCAGTTGCAGATACAAACAAGACTGCTGAGGACATTTTTGAGTTTTGCGCCCCTATTCATTAAAGCCTTTAAAGAAATAGCCAGTTCTGAAAATAGGGAAGTCATCGTTAAAATAATTCCTTAATGATGTGGAGCAAAAGGAGTTGCTCTTATCAGGAGAAACCTTAGAAGCCTTCTGTAGGAAAATAGCTGCAGCAACACTAGATGTTTGCCTGAGAATTACGTGCAGGAGGCCTATGCAGCCTTCATTATGGCCAGAATAAACCTAGGCTAATTACAACATCTGACCCTGAGAGTCAGGGAGGGAAGAAAGTTGAGATTTATGGTATGAAACCAGATTCAGACAAGTTTGAGATCATGTCTAAAATTTCCTAGCAGAAAGTTTTCCCAGGAAGATAGTGGCCTTCTCCTCTCACACCCCAAGATATTCTGAGCACAAGGTCACTTAGGCCAGCCAGCCGCCTGGTACAGACTGGGCAAAAGTCCTTGTGCCCAAGTCAAAGCATTTTCAAAGATTCTTTTTGTAAACTGTTCTATGCTTTTTTTTTATGATCTGATGATGTATGCCTTTGCCAAGTTCTTTGTTTGTAATAATATAAAAACCTCACACTGAATAAGTAAAACACAGCAGCATTTTCAAAAATACATTGAGAGTGACTGTCTGTCAATTTCCTCCGCCGTATCCTGAAATCTTCCGTCCTTCGCCCTGATTCCCTCACGTAGCAATTCTGGGAAAAAAAACTGACAATATAAACAATCTGTTCAAGCATTCTGATATTCCTCTTTATTTTGTTTACACATGGACAAAAGGCCTATGAATTTGAATTTAAATAATAAGATAACCCTTTTAGATTTCATACTTCTCTTTAATTACATGAGATAATGAATCCAGGTATAAAACTTAATGGATGTGTATTAGTGCCTTTTCTATTGCTGTGATAAAACTTCGTGTCTAAGTGAACTTATAGAAGAGTTTTAATTTGGCCTTAGTTCAAGAGTGATACAGGACTGCTGTGAAGGTGGCATGGAAATAGGTGTCAGACATGACAGCTAAGGTGGGAAAGTAAGAATTCACATCCTTAATCTGCAGCATGAAGTAGAAATTATAAACTGAATATGATGTGTAGATATAAACTCTTAGGTCAATCTCCATTGATAAAGCAGCATTGTCTAAATCTTCCCTCTAATACCACAGACTGAGAGTGGTTGATTTCTCTGACTTCAAGCCTACATGCTTGCTTTCTGTTGCATGAACCAATTCATGATGGAGAAATAAATACTCTGTGAACCTTTAGGTGTCTCAACACCTATATGTTACAGGAATTACAAGAGAAAACATTCGTAAGTGAAACTTAATTTAAAGATTTGTTTTCATTTTAATTTTGCTATGGCAGTATGTCTTTGTATGGTATTGCATTCTGGATCCCAAGAAGGTTAGACCTTTAAGGCATCTTGTAGCAGGAATTATTGGAAGTAGTCAAAAACCTAACCTTGGTGCTGGGAATGGACTTGTATTAAAGCCTCATCCATGTGTCTAGCCCTGTAAATATCTTAAAGTTTTTCTGTATCACCTTGATATCCTTAAATAGGGAGGAACTCATACAATAGAAAAGCCCTATTCATGTAAATGATTTGGTAAAAACTTTAGACATCACAGTTGTCTTCAGTTTCAAGAAAACAAAACTTGTCTTATCTCTTTTTCATTGTAACCTTGAAGTAAGTAAATTATTAACTAAGTTCGTTAAAGACTGTTGTGAAGATCACTTTGTGACTTCTATTTTGCAACATTTAAAGTAGATATTAAAGTATACTATATGTGTGGCAAATCCATTTAGTGAAGTTTATTTTGTGGCCTTTATAATCCTTCTGTGGCTTTTGTTAATCTTCTATTGTGCTTTCACAGTGAGAGAAATTTTCGCTGCAATGTATAGAATGGGATGGCCATCTTCTAAGTGATCCATTTCTGTTTAAATATCAGGCAGTGTGTGTTCATACTTTTCAAGTAAGGGTGTCTGTGAAAAGGTGTTGGGTTTTTGTTCCTGGTATTATTTCTCACATTTTTCCACAGATTCTCTTGAAATGTTGTTTGTTATGCAATCTGGCTTGGATGTCAGTAATTAGCCAGGGATACATTTGAACTCATGATCTTCATGTATCAGTCTCCTAAGTACAGTTCTAAGGGGAGATGATATTTTCCCATTTGCTGTTTTGTCAAAATGTTTTAACAATGTTAATGTTAAAATACTTCATAGAGAATATAGAAAAAACATTAAATACCCCATGTGTGTATTTAAAGACACATTTTCATCTATCAGGAAGAGATATAATAAGGTCAGATAGTCATCAATCAACTGTGTATTTCACAATATAATTTAATGTGCTATGGATATGCAAAGATAATTTGAAGTTTTATTTATCTTCACACCTTCATCAGTTATCTATTTGGCAAATCATTTTATTCCTTTTAAATAAATTATTCAGAGATGCCAGATAATGTTATTGCAATGAGATTTATTTTAAGACAAAATTTCTGGTGTGTATGTGTGTGTTTTAATGTGACTATGGGTTTTTAGGCCATTACAGATATGTAGAAACAAGAACTTTGGAGAGTCTACTTTTGTCCCTCTTCATATGGTGATCAAGATGAGGTCACAGCCTTGTACAACATAAACATTTGGAACAAAGTTGTCTCATTCATGCTCAAATGAGATTAGTTGAAATATTACATCAGGAAAGTATTTTCAGATTGTAAACATTTTATTTGAAAGGTAATGGAAAACAGGAAAAAATCCATAATATATCCTACTAACAAGTGAAAATGATATACTTCTATCTTTTGTTTTTCCTTTTTGTGTTTAGAATGTGTTAGTTTATTTTGAGGGCCAAACACATGTCCATAACCCTTTTTCAAAGCCACAAGTGAAAGCCAGAGAGTAATTTCTTATGAGTAAAGGTTGTTGCTGCTGAACCTGAGGTCCTGAGTTCAATCTCTAAGAAATCCATATTACTCCTACATATTTTTCCTCTTATTTCTATACTTGTGGCATCTACACCCTCACACACCAGCACATACATAAATAATCTTAAAACCCAAAGAAGTACCATTGAGGTCACTTGCAGCCAACTGATTCCCTGGCTTTCATCTCTGTAAAATTGAGGGCTGGCTTGTTGGAGTATCTGTCCTGCCTGGTTCCCACAGCTGTTTAGCCCCAAAGAAAATCACACAGAGGTCTCCATAAATTATAAGCTGATTGGACCATTAGCTCAGGTTTCTTATTAGCTCTTAATACTTATATTAACCCATTATCCTGATCTATTTTAGCCATATGGCTCGGTACCTTTTTCAGCTGGCAGGTCACATCCTGCTTCCTTGGTGGTCTGCACAGGACTGAGAGGAATCAGCTTCCTCCTTCCCAGAATTCTCCTGTTCTCATTGCATCACCTCTACTTCCTGTCTGGTTTTCCTGCCTATACTTCCTTCCTGGCCAATCAGCATTTATTTAATATATGATTAATCAAACTGAATGCCTCTTCCCTCTGGATTATGCAAAAAGTGTGGCAAAGGCAGACATTGGAACAATGAATGTAGGTCAACAAGGGATAGTCAAGGTAACCCTTCTTTGTTGTTTGGAAACTTTTAGAGACCTCTTGCAGGTCCCCATGTCAAATTTGGTTGAGTTGTTTCCTGTCATAGTGGGTGAAACTCCTTCCCAAAACAAAGAACCTAATGCCTATTAAAAGAAATCATACTGCTTTGAAAAGTAGAAAAGCAATAGAAGAGAGAACAAAAAATTCAGGAGAACAAAAAACAATATTTTGACAAACTTCTATAAAAGGACAAAGACTAAAATTAAAAATGTGAATAAATGACATTGTCATGGAGGTCTTACAGTCACAGATGTGGGTGTCAAAGTAATTACACCAGAATCTTGGCATCCAAGTTGACCTCTTCAGGAGGTAAATGTTGAGCTTTTAGGGACTTGAACTTTATCTCAGATAAAACAGAGTACAAGATGAGTCAAATGTATAGGGCAAGAAGGTCAGAGAAGAAAGTTAAAGCCATATGTGGCTAACACAGCAATGGAGTTATGATAACATGATTTATTACAGCAATAGAATACTCAGATTATCATTCCTCCAATCTCAGAAACAAACCATAAATTAACATATGTTTCTGGGAAAAATATTAGAAGGTATTATAAAGAATAGTCACTGGTCACTCAGGTTATACAAGAACAGGACACAACAGCTGCTGATCTTTTCAAAGTCACCAACAGCCCTACCTTTGAAATGTTTGACAGGCCAGGCAGTGGTGGTGCATGCCTTTAATCCCAGCACTGGGGAGGAAGAGGCAGATAGATCTTTGTGAGTTTGAGGCCAGCCTGGTCTACAAGAGCTAGGACAGGCTCCAAAGCTACAGAGAAACCGTTTCGAAAAACCAAAATGAAAAAAAATGGTTGACTGTTAGAGCCTGTGGCCCCCAACATAGATAACTATTTTCCCTAACTGGACTGATACGGAGCCACAAGGAATAACCAGACACAGCTTACACGGTCATCATGGAAGGGCCTCTCAGGGTTCTTTTTTTCTCCCTGAAGATCTACCCGCATATATTATCAAACATCTCTTAATCACCCCCCAACCAAGGTGGATACCTCATTAATATTCTCTTTCAGGGGAACATGCGGGTAGGGACTGCACCTGCCGTTAGGTCATCAGCTTTAGCAAACACCTCTCCCCATGCGATCTACATTCATAACAAAAGAGAAGGAGTAGCAGCACATTCTGGCTATTATTAAGGTTAGTGACTGGCTGTCTGCAGGTCTACGTGACCATATCAGGTGGGCCTATGACTTCAGAGCCTGGCTGCCACACCATAAAGAAATATGGGCCTACAGTTGACAGGTAAACCTGTATGGAATAAACAGAGAATAACAGAGAAACTGCAGGCCTTAGAACAACTGGGACAGGAGCAGTTAAAGGCTCAGAATATTGAAGAATCAACCTGCCCTTGGAAATCTCCTGTATTTGTTATTAAAAAGAAATCTGGGAAAAAGAGAATGATAACAGATCTAAGAGCTGTTAATAATGTGATTCAACCAATGGACTCTATAGCCTGGAATTTTTTTGCCTTCTTTATTACCTAAAGATGGCCTCTTATAGTTATTAATTTAAAAGATTGTTTTTTCACTATACCTTTGCAAGGAAAAGTGAGAGAAAAATTTGCCTTCACAGCACCTAGTTATAATAATTCTCAGTCTGTTAAAAAATATCAATGGAAAGTTCTCACACAGGGAATGTTAAATGCCCCCCACCCTGTGCCAATATATTGTAACTCAGCCACTGTAAATGATACATAATCAATTTTCTCAATCTACAGCTTACCATTAAATGAGTGACATTTTACTATCTGATTCAAATGTAGATACTTTAGGAAGAATGTTTGAAGAAGTAATGAAAATTTTGCCTTGTTGAGGATTACAAATTGCTTCTGAAAAAATGCAAAGAGGAGAATCTATTAATTATTTAGGATATAAGACAGGTCTACAAAAAAAATAGAGCCCAAAAGGTGCAAATTAGGAAAGAGTGAGTGTGGAATACTGACAGCGCCAACACGTGTTTCTAGTAAAATGAAATCGTTTTTTGCTTATTACAATGTAAAGCATATTGCAGGCATACCATATAATCCTGCAGGGCAAGCAGTTATAGAAAGATCAAGTAGAACTCTAAATAATATGTTAAGTAAACAGAAAAGGGTAAAAAAAAAAAAAAGACCCCCAGAAATAGATTGCAAAATGCTTTATTAACTTTGAATATTCTGAATGCTAATGAGAAAGAACAACAGCTGCAGAGAGACATTGAATAATTGAAAGCAGTATGGGATTTAATGAGCCTATATATTGTAAAGATGTGCTGACCTCAGAATGGAGACCAGGATATGTGTTACTTTGGGAAAGGAGTCTTGTTTTTTTCCCACAGGAGAAAAAAAGTTCTGGATACTATCAAAATTGATAAAGATTAGGTCTGAACAAGAGACATGCCTTTATTAGAAGAGGTGATAGTTAATCACACAGCATGAGCATTCAATCTAAACTCACTTTAACTTTAAACTAACAAATGCTTTCATTTTGAGCAGATATAATTTGCCATAAAGAAACCTCCCTGAAAATTAGGGTTTGTTTTTGTCTTTTCAGGAGACTGAAGGCATCCAACTAAGAAATCTAAAGACCACTGGACAAATGAGACATCTGGAAAAAGAGGACAAATTATCTAAGCAAAGAAGTCCCAAGAAAAAGAATAATTTGGCCTATTAGTATATCACAGCTCCAACAGGATAAAATTTCATAAATCTTCCCAAATGTTTGTTTCTGCTTTTCTTTAAAGATATATAATGCAATTAGTCTTTATGTAGTCCCAGTCTAATTAAAAATTAAACCTGGCTTTTAGTTGGAGTGTGACTCTCTCATGTTTGTTAAAGTGAAATTCAAAATCTGTTTCATGTCAGAAGAGCCAACTGATATGGGACAGAGTAAAAACAAAAGCTAAGGGACTATTTTATTGCCACTAATCTCATAATCCTTTGGTTTTATTTTGAGGCTTTGAAGCTTTTCTTAGGGTATAAATATTATCTAAAAATTTATAAAATCAATGTATATATATATATATATATATATTATAAAACTTTTGTCATGAAATTAATGGTCATATAGAGTACTAATTAATTCTAGAAAAAGGCTTCATCTACCTTCTTGTACTTGGTTTCAGGATTCAGTCTCTATCAGGTAACTAGGAATTACATTTTTGTACTGTGGATATACATAACAGATAATGATCCTTTAATCTCTTTGAGATCTGCTGCATATGACATTTAAAATGTTTAAGTTTTCTGTAGTGAACCATGACCACAACTAACAGTGACCTTTGAAGTCTCCAAAAGGATGATGGGGCTCCACAAGGACAATTCAACCAGGACTATGATAGCACCACTAAGGTGAAAAACACTGCCTAAAGATTGTCTTTGAACTACAAACTGCTCAGGGCAATTTTGAGGTGGCTAGTTGAGATGGTCCAGCCTTACAGATTATCCTAGCCAGGACTTGACACAAGCCCTGCATTTTCCCATTATCTAGAAGCTAGACAACAAAAGATAGAGCTACCGCTCCCAGGACTTGACAATTAAACCAATTTTTTTTTCAGGATACCCTAAAGATGCCATTACCCCAAGACAGCAGGAAATAAATTTAAGAATATAATGTCCACATTCCCAAGAGTTGGGGTGAGTGGGTTTTGGTGGTTCAATGGGTTATGGATATTTGTCATTGTTTAGGGGGGTGTGGTTATAAGTTGTTATTGGTAACCATAAGGAAGAATCTTGAACAAAGGAGATTAGATTAAATCAGAGTTATTGCTTTAAATAAAAAAGAGATATAGAAATGATAGAATATAAGGGTAGATTATTAAATCTACTCTCAAAAGAAGCAAGGGGGGAATAGAAATAGGATAAAAAATATACATTATTGAATCAACTTTTAAACCAAAAAAGCAACTACTAATTTTAAATATATTACATTGGCTTAGAATTTTTGTATATTGATACAAAGTTGAGATTATTTTTTGTTAAAACATTCTGTATATATATTTCTAATCTTTTTCAAGGTATTGTACCTATGCAACTCATTTAACAATGTAATGCAAATTTTTAGCCCTTGAAAGTTATTATTACCAACTACTTAGGATGATAAGGAAATTTAGGTTAGTAATTAGTCACCTATTACAACTGAACTTGTAGTTATATTTTGTATGTCTTCAAGGTCAAACAGATAAATTTTTGATAGACAGGGCATCTTCAAATATTTCAGAGATGTGCAGAACATGGCATTTGAGATGTTTTATTAACAAGTTCTTTTCTTTTTTTTATGGCAATGAGACATGTCTGCTCCTGGCAGCACCAATCACTTTAGAGAAGATGGGTATTGAAGAAACTGCACATGAAATTTACTTTCTTTGTGGTAAAGGCTAACCACTGGACAAGAAAGTGTTCTTGCCTTGATTGCTGATAGTATGGTATCCAAATTGGACAAGAGAACCCCAAAAAAGGACTGCCAAACTTTGTCAAGACAAGGTGGGACAGCCATTCAGGATATCCTGCTTCACAGAAAAGTCTGGGAGATATGCTAGCCTTGTAGTCTAAAGATGGATACCTCAGCATTACAAAGGAACCTTGGGTTACTATCCAGGCAGCCAGCTCCTTCTGTCGTTTCTTGTTTTTGGAAGTCACTTGCTTGCACTTCCTGCTTACTCAGGTAATATTTTCATTTGGGGTCTCTGATGAAGTTGAAGTCTTTATAGTTATAGTTTTCCTTGTTATCATATTCAGAAAAGAAATTCACTAGAGAAATGTGAATAAGGTTGAGTAACATAAAAGGATAGTTTGGGTAATGCAAGTTAAAATAGAAAGTGAATTAGGTACAAACTTTTGGACTCACCAACCTAGGATAGATAAGGAGTATTTTCTTTGAATTTGTCAATTGTTAATGGCCCAGGTATTATTGATGTATTTATTGCCTGTGTGTATTGTACTTATTGTATATATTTTTCTTATATTAGTTATAAACTTCTTTTGTTTTTAGACCAAAAAAGTTAAAATGTGGTGTATCCTCTAACAAATAAAGCTTGCCTGAAGAACAGACAGCAGAGCTAGCCATTAGTTAACCATACAGAGAGACAGCAAGTGAGGTGGCTGGGCTAAGAGAGAAAAATAGGCAAGATGAGACAAGAACTCGGTCTCTCTTCAGTCTGAGTATTTTGTAGAGATAAGAACTCTAGTGGCTGACTGCTCTTCTGATCTTTCAGTTTTCACCCCTAATATCTGACTCCGGGCTTTTATTATTAAGACCTATTAGGACTCCTGTTCCCTATTTCCCAGGGAAGAGGAAATAGAATAGGTTTTGTGAGTACACTGGAAGTAGGTGGGGATAGCAACATGAAGGATCTGTTGAGTAAGAAAGAGAGATGATGGGGAATACAGGGAGTGGTGACTGGAATGGGGGAGCTTTTAGCAGAGGATGTAAAGACTTAGTATAGTACAGGCTTCCTGAAATCTATAAGGGGAACCCTAGAGAGGACTCCTAGTAATCAAGAACATGGAGGCTGAACCAACCTTAATCTGTAACCACCTAAGTCTCTCAGTGGCAGGACTAGGACGCAAAGCCAGCCACAAAACTTTCTACCTACACTTGTCCTGCCTGCAAGATATGCTGGGCAATGGTGGCTAAGTGAGAGGAAGCCCATGCCTGACACTGCCTAGATGACCAGGAACCAGAACTTGGATGGTTCAGAGAACTAGATAAGTGTGTTTGATTTCATACCACAATTTATTAGACCATGAAATTTTTGGTGGGGCCCACCTAAGGCCACATGATAGATTACATAAAGTATTCAGATTACATTTAAAACAATGTGCGAGAGTTGCTGCCTCTGCACAGTCTGGAACTGTGGGGTCGTCACGGCGGGAACAAGAGAGGGTCTGTTGTAACCTGTTGAGTAACTACGGAAGACTATATCAAAATAGAGAAAATTGGAGAAGGTACTTATGGTGTGGTGTATAAAGGTAGACACAGGACTACTGGCCAGATAGTGGCCATGAAGAAAATCAGACTTGAAAGTGAGGAAGAAGGAGTGACTAATACTGCCAGCTGGGAAATTTCTCTATTAAAAGAACTCTGCCATCCAAATATAGTCAGTCTTCAGGATGTGCTCATGCAGGACTCCAGGTTGTATCTCATTTTTTAATTCCTGTCCATGGATCTCAAGAAGTACTTGGATTCTATCCCTCCTGGTCAGTTCATGGATTCTTCACTCGTTAAGAGTTACCCATAACAAATCCTCCAGGGGATTGTGCTTTGTCACTCCCGAAGAGCTCTCCACAGAGCCTTGAAACCTCAAAACCTATTGATCGATGACCAAGGCACACTCAAACTGGCGGATTTTGGCCTTGCCAGAGCTTTTGGGATACCGATCAGAGTGTACACACACGAGTTAGTGACACTGTGTTACTGATCTCCAGAAGTGTTGCTGGGATCAGCTCGTTACTCCACCCCTGTTGACATCTGGAGTCTAGGTACCATATTTGCAGAACAGGCAACAAAGAAGCCACTTTTCAGTGATTCAGAGATTCAGGCGATTCAAAGATTGACCCGCCCTTTAGGATTTTCAGAGCTCTGGGCATTCCTAACAACGAAGTGTGGCCGGAAGTAGAGTCTCTGCAGGACCACAAGAACACGTTTCCCAAGTGGAAGCCAGGGAGCCTCGCATCCCACGTCAAGAACCTGGATGAAAACAGCTTGGATTTGCTCTCAAAAATGCTTGTCTATGATCCTGCCTAACGAATCTCTGGCAAAATGTCCCTGAAGCACCCGTACTTTGTTGACTTGGACAATGAGATTAAGAAGATGTAGTTTAAAAAAAAAAAAAAAAAGAAGATGTAGTTTTCTGTGGAAGTCCCTGTCTGCTGTGGCAGGGCCACATAGTGACATTTACTGTTGGCTCTCTTCCTGTCTTGTATATTTTTGTTCTGTTTTTTTGTTTGTAAACCATCACCTGGACTTTTCCTAATTTCATACATATAACTTAATTAACATGTAAATATTATTCCGTATGAATTTAAATATAATTCTGTACATGTGTAAAAAAAAAACAATGTGCGAATAATGACAAGATTGTTCCTTGTCCTTAAATTGGAGGCACTTCTTGAATACCAGTTTTGTTTTATTTTTCTTTTATTTTATGGGTTTTTTTTTCAAGGCAGGGTATCTTTGTGTAACAGCCCTAGCTGTCCTGAAATTAGCTCTGTAGATCAGACTGACCTCAAATTCACAGAGATCCATCTGCCTCTGCCTCCTCACTGTGGGATTAAAAGCATGTGCCACCAGTGCCCTGCTCCAGCTATGTTTTTTGAGATGCCTGTTTAATAGCTTTGCTTCCAACAACTTGTACAGGTTAATTTTTTTCCCATTTTCCAGGTACCTAATGAAAAGCCATACCATTATTAATTCCAGGACATCCTGATGTATTATTTGTTATTCATGGTCAAATGTATATGAGAATCAGAAGCGTAATTGTAATGAGCATAGTTTAAAAAAATGTCTATTTGACGTGTAAAAATAGCTTAGTCAAAACCACCACAATACCCAAGGCTGTACTGATAGACAGAACCCAGTGACATCACTAACTCAAGATAAGCAGCCACAGTATTAGAATCGCATGACACCCATTGGACAGTAAATAAGCAGAAATCAAGAACGATGTTCTGTTCTGTATGTCTGGAGAGACACTATCTTGATCCACCCTGCGTCTGGAAAGTCTCCTCCAGGTCCTGACCCTCCAAACATTTCTGTTAGAGACTGGCCTTAACTTTTAACTAACATACTTAGCACAGGTGACCAGCCTTAATCAAAGAGTCTTAGGACCTTAGTTAGGAATTGAGAGTGTGAACTCTGTGTGATAACCACCAGCATAATAAAACATAACTTTTGTTACATTAACTACACATATCTACTTTTTTTCTCATAACATTACTTTTTTCCCACTTCCTCTCTAGCATTTGTTGTCAGTTGTTTGGCAGATCTTTGCCATTCTGACTATAATTACCACAACCCTTACTAACAGATCAAAACCACAATGTATAGAAACAGCAAGAATTTATATCAACCAATTCCATAATTCTGGTAATAGCCAAATAGCAAATGCCTCAAAACAAGATACGAGTTTGTTTTCTTTACAACACAGTTTTACCAAGGAGTTTACCTACGAGGATCACCCATGTTGTCCCACGAACATTCTAAGACTCTAGCAATCTCTGAAGTCTCGGAAGGAAGTGCCCCCCCCCCCCCCCGGGAAATTCTCAAAGCAGCTGGGCACTAGGAAGTATTTGGAAGGCAATTGGGCCCAAAGAAGGGTTTGAAGTGTAGCTTAGAGGCTAAAAAATCAGAAGGCATCCTGGTGACAGGAAGGTTCTTAAAAAGATTAGGTGAGACACTGGTCTCACTTTCCCTGCATCAGCATCTTAGCTGCTGTATGTCCATGGCAAGTTTGTTTCTGGGCTGTTCCCAACATCCTGTCATTCCTATCAGCTACAGCAGCAGCACTGTGACCCCCACCCCCACCTCTCTGGGATTCATCATGAGCCCTGGGTGACAGCCACGCCAGGCTTAGTCCTGGGAATCTAGTTACAGGGCTGTGTGTGATCAGGCAAGGTCACACTCCACACACACACACCTCCCTCCACAGATATTCAAGATAGGCAAGATAAGAGCTAGGTTGGTGCACAAGACTTGTGAGTTTGTGCAACCCCACCTTCCTGCTTCCCTGGGCCAACCTTGCCAATCACTTAATAAACACACTCTCTCCCTGAGGCAAACCCAGTAGAAATTCCTGCACTCATCTCAAGCACAGAAATCTCCAGATGCATCCCCAGGCAAGTTCGTCACAAACACACCCATACGACACGCTCACAGACGTTCCCCCCTCTCTGGAAATGCCCTTCCAGATATTATTTTAACCTGATTCAGAGGACCTGGAAATCCTGTGGTGAGCTTTGTTTGGAAGAAAGTGGCAGAATGGGGAGTTCTTGGCAACTAAACTGGAAAGCTGTTCTAAGATCAAGGCCAGTAGAAACAGCAGGGCAGTCCATCCCCTGCAACCACAGGGCCCGGAAGAGGAGTCCTGGACCTCCAGAGCAGGAATCATACAGTAGGTGGGAAGCCAAAGTCACAGCTAACAAGGTAGAGTAGACCCTGAGTCCTGCAAGAAGATCTCAAGTGAAGGAGAAAACATGGCCAGTAGACGTAGTAACATAAAAAAAGGTTTGGGGGAATCTAATGCAACCCTCTCACAAGGTAAAGTACTCCCAAGACAAAGGAAACTAATGACAACCGAAAGAGGGAAAATTGTTATTTCCCAGGGATGAGCCTCCTAATTGGTTATCCAAAACAAAGTGCTCTGCCCTGAAGTCAGATAAATAGAAGAAATATCAAATGAACTCAGCAGCTCATATTTAAATTTTTATGCGCATAGACATAAATAATTGTGCAATAACAAAAACAATATGAAAACAAACAGACTTTCTTTTGGGTCACCAATCAGATCTCAGATCAGGACATTGTGACTTCTTATTATGAAAGCTTGGCCTTTGTTTCTGCTCATTTCTCGCTAGCTCTTATAACAACCTGTTTCTCTTTATCTACATTTTGCTTCGGGGCTTTTTACCTTTCTTTCTTTGTTTTTTCCTTTCTTTCTTGCTTGCTTGCTTGCTTTTTTTCCTTCTTTCTGTCACTACTTTCATGGTCTAGTGTCTGGCTGGCTGATGGCTACCTTGCTTCTGGTCCCAGCAGTGTCCCTCTATTTCTCCCTCATTCTCTCTCTAGATTACTCCTATTTATTCTTTCTGCCAGCCAGTCCCACCTACCTCTTTTTTGCCCAACTATTAGCTGTCTATCCTTTTAGATCAATCAAGTGCCTTGAACAGGTGAGGTGAAACAACAACACGTCTTCACATAATTAAACAAATGCATTATAAACAAATGAAACACACCTTCACATATTTAAAGTAATATTCCACAGCATAAGCAAATTTAACACATCCTTACATTATTAAAATAATATTTCACGACAGGTACATGAAGTGATTGGAGAAAGGAAGGAAAAATGTGTTGTTACGTGTTCATATTTTAAATATTAATCATGGAGCATAGAGCTGAATAGAGAATTCTTAAAAATGAATTACAAATACCTGACAAACATTTAAAAACACTTAACATACTTAGCTACTGTGGAAATGCAAATTATAACTTCTCTCTGACTTTATCTCACTGAAGTCAGAATGCCTAAAATTTTTCTAAAAGAATGACAAGTACTCACATTGAGGTGCAGAAAAGAGAACTCATTTCAGTGCTTGAGGGATGCAAACTGGTGCAATCATTTTAAAAATCAGTAGTTGGGGGGGTCCTCAAAAGGCTAAAGGCTAACTCAGGATATTCCATATGACCTAGCTATACCACTTTCATTGGTATACACACACACACACACACACACACACACACACACACACACACAGGCCCATGTCCTATTCTAGAGATATCTGCTAATCCATGTTTGTTGTTTTTATATTTACAATAGCCAGGAAATGGAAACACCCTAGGTTTGCATCATCTGATGAATGAATAATGAAAATTTTCATTACAATGCAATTTTATTCAGATATTGAGTAAAACAAAACTACAGAATTCACAACTAAACAGAAGGAGCTAGAAACAGTTATTTTGAGTAAGGCAACCCAGACCTGTAGAAGGATAAAGAATGTAGGAAAAAGAAGAGGAGGAGGAGAAGGAAGAGGAGGAGGAGGGAGAGGAAGAAGAAGAAGAAGAGGAGGAGGAGGAGGAGGAAGAGGAGGAAGAAGAGGAAGAGGAGGAAGAAGAAGAAAAGTAGTAGTAAAATATTTGGAACAAAAATGAATTGGAAGAAAGATCTGTAATTGGAATTAGAATTAAGAAAGAGAATTAGAGCTAAGAAATCACAAACAATCAGGGAACTAAAGCAGAACAATAAAGAGACATGACTGAACTATAAGCATGTGAGTCTTTTCTCTCAGATTAGAGGCATCCTAAGATCTCTTTCACTACTCTGAGGCAACCTAACCAAACCCTGGGAGGAAGTCAGCAGAGCTGGACTTTGTTGGCTTTCAATATCTTGCATCAGAACCTAGAGGACTGACAAGGGATTTCCAAGACTATCCAGGGAGAGAGATAACTCTCGGCAGGGGGTGTTTTCTGAAGAAATGTCCCATGAGAAATTTTCCAAAAAGATCTCTCTCTCTCTCTCTCTTTACAGTGGCCACAGATAAGCCCTCATAGGCTAGATTCTGCAGATCCAGGGTACTGAGCACCCTGTAAAGTAAGTAGAGACATACATAGCCTGCACCTCTCTAAGCATTCTCTTTCTATAATTTTTTTCTCACTATGAGTCAAACAAAATTTACAACATGCAACAAATGTGCAACAGCTAATTGTTTAGGTTAACAGCTCAAAAGAAAATACTAATAAAAAATAAGTCAGACCCAAAGACAAATAATAACAGGCACTGGAGACTTTACTCTCTTCAGGACAAGACTTTGCTACTACCTCATTCAGGTTCTAAAAAACAGACATCAAAAATACCATAATCTTATTTAGATTTCTTTACTAAGCCCAAATTTTTATCATTCTACATGACCCCCTGAAAACATAACTAAAACTTAATGGATTTACTAAGTTCTCACAACTGCTTTCCAGCCCCTGCAGTTTGTAGCACTGCCTGATGTAACTAGAGCTTTCAATGGAGTGATTCACTGAGAGAGGAAAGGAAAGAGTTAACTTGCACAGTGCTTGCAGTTAGGATTTCAGCTTCTAACAGCAGAGATTTCTCATTTAAAACTAGTGAAGCAGGTTTCACCGACATCATCCTCATCAAGCATTTTATGCTGATTGGAAATACAAAAGATGATCCCTCACTCTCATACTCTTATCCCAACACTATTTTTCTGTTTTTTCTGTTGTTTTCTCATGTTCTTATTTTGAATATCTTCCCCCTCCCTCTCTCTCTCTCTCTCTCTCTCTCTCTCTCTCTCTTCCTCTCCTTTTCACTGTCTATGTCTCTGGCCCCCTCCCCGTTCTCTGTTTCTCTCAATTCTTTCACTGACTGTCCCAACTAGCTCTGATCTGGACAACCTGCCCCTACTCTGCTCTTCACTGCTCACATACCATGCTAGAAAAAATCTACCCACAAGCAGTGGACTATTTCATCTAAAAATCATGTCTGTCATCTTGTTAAATGTCCAACTACTTTGTCAGTATGAATAAAAATGTGGCCACAGTAAGCTTGTTTTTATGTTGTTGTTTGTTTTGTTTTGATTTGTTTTTTTTTTTATTGACTAGTTTTGATTGTCTGAACTTGGGTATTTTGTGTGTTATGCTGGCAGTTCAAATGTACAAGCAGCTATCTGTCTCCAGTGTCAAAACTCCCCAATTCTCATTTATCCCCGAGAATCTTCCCTTTTAGTATTTTGGTTTCTTTATTTGGCCTATTTTATTTTATGATGCACTATGAAAGGTTTTATAAAATTTACAGTGTTTCTATATATTGTATTTATGATTAAAAGCTTGTGTTTCCATACTAACAGAATTTCAAGATTATTTTTTTTAGCCTAAATCTAACAGGGATAAAACATAAAATTCTAGAGTTATAAAGACAACTAACTTATATAATAAACTACTAAGAATAAATTTACTTAAGCTGAAAACTATTGAGGATAATTTGGAATGGGGTTGATGAAGTATGCTAAAACAATTCCTTAGTTAATCCCTTGGCATTTAAAATATTTAAGTTTCTCATTATAGACAAAATTGTGCCATGCCTCTTATTGCCAGGGCTTTGTTCAAATTACACTTTCAGTCATTTAAATTATATTTCTAATTACGAGGTCTAAAAATAATTTACCTTGCTACCAAATTCCAAACAGAGGTTAGCTCACCAAACAGGTTTCAAAATAACTTTTTATCACTGCTTTGGTTAAAGAAACCCACTCTACATTGTCTGCATTCTATAATCAATTACCTATGTCTCTGGATGAATTAAATAAAAAAAATAGGATGTAATTTTTTTAAGACTATAAAGGTTTAATTAAAGGATCTTTGGGCTTAAAAGGGAGTTTGATAAATAAAAGTTTAAGTCATGATATGTAGTTGTCAAGAAAGATAAAAAAAGATAAAAATTTAAGTAAGTTTCAAAGGTTTAAAAACTGAAAATTGGGGATATATAAATACAAATTATAGCTTAAATATAAAAAATACTTTAGGACAAATTATTAGGGTATATATATACAAGTTATTGGGATATATAAGCACAAATTATGAAGGTCAGAGGATAAGAATTGAATAATTACAAAAGAAAATTATTTGAGATATATAAAACAATACAACATTCTCATTCTATGATATTCTTATATTAAATTTCAAAAATTCAAAGTTTAACATTAATAAAACTCTAATAAACTGACAGAACAATGATGCTTGCTATTCAGCCACAAACTCGGGATTCTATATTTTCTTTGGTCCTTTCTTAAACAAAAACTAAAAATGCTTCTGATTTTAATGGAGACATCTTCTTGATTTATATATATATCCAATCTTCTAAACAAATAAAAATAAAGATTACTGCTTTTAATCAAAATTATTTTTAGGTTTCCAAACTTCTATTATGACTCAAAAGAATGAGTCTCCTCGCCTCTTCTACAATATGCATTTCAGTACAGACTACAGATAATAATACCGACATATCTGACAGGAGGTGATAGCCTGGCGCATTTTGAAGTTAAAATAGACAGGTGGTCGGGATATGCAAATGTACTTCTGCTCTTTCCATAGTAACTGTGAGATCATCTGGGGAAGGGCTGTCTCCCAAATAGTGAGTCAGTGTACGTGACTTAGGGTATCTCGCTACCTAGGAAACAGAATGCTGATGATGAGAGGTCACAGAGTTGGCTGTGTTAGTTAATCTTTTGTATCATGTTAATGAAGCCTTTTGTTACCTTCTACCCCCCCCCCCCCCCCCCCGTCCTCCCAGTTTATGTTGAGTATAAAAACTGTGGGAAAATAAACATGGGGGATTTCAGGATCTGAGTAATCCCTGAAATACCTTCCCGATACTGTCTTATGTTTTCTGTCTTATTATTTTATGTGTCTTCTCCAATTCCCATGCCCCTACACTGGTAAGTGTTAGGAATATTTCCTAAGACGAGCTGCTCCGCCGGCGCAAAGAAATCTAATCAAACCAGATAAGCCAAATTAAATTGCTCATGTTTAATAAATGTTGTACTCTCGGGTGGCCGGGAGAGCATGGCAAGGGAGACAGAGACACGGGGGGTAGGGGTGGAACTCCACGCAAACCCAAAAACGAAGTGGTCTTTCCGAAGCAAGCCTAAATAGCCTGGGGGAGTGGTCCTGACCCTCCCCGAGGAGGGGTCACCGCTTGGCAGACTGGGAGTTGGAGTCCAAGCCAGGGCAACTGCCAGGCCAGGGGCTTCCAATCAGTAAGAGGAAAAGTTGAGGCTGGTCCTCAACAACGAACAAACAAGAAACAGCAGTCCTGTGGATCTGGTTTATGGCCTGGGGTATCTGGAGCTCTGGGCTCTGTTCTCTCAGTACTGCATAAACTGGGCATGCTGGCCCATACCCGTAACCCCAGCACTCAGGAGGTAGAAAGAAGTGGACCAGCTCCCCACCCCACCTCACACCCCTGTGAGTTGGAAGATGATCTCCCATTGAATATTTCCTCTACTGTACTGAGTCCAGTATTTCTAATGCTCTTTCCTTTCCCTGACATCCCTCTCCCAAACCAAAAAACTTTATTCAGGCATGGTAACCCAGAGCCCACATAAGCCTAAATACAAGAAATAAATAAGTAAATGTCTCTCTGTAACATAAAAATGGGGTAGGCTCCTTGAGAGAGGCCAGGGGCATTGGCTTTTCTGGATTGTGCAGGCACAATAGGTAAATAAATAAAGATAAATAATACAATTAAAGTAAAGAAGATAAGTATACACATGATTATAATTATGTTGAAATAAAACAGGGGACAACAGTGCTGGGGATCTGACTTATGAGGTAAGGGGTTAAATCCCAGCCTAGGGTACCCCAAGCCCTGGGATTCAGGCAGCTCCAAGCCATTCAAGTTTCCTTTTAATTTTATTTATTAAAAAAGAAAAAAAGAGAAAGACTCACTTTGCAATCAATAGCCAGACTTCTTCTCATGCTACCCAAAATCCCAACAACCACCAGAATTTGCTTTGTTCTATGTAGTAGCACCCTAGTGCTAGTTCACACTGTGAACTGCTGAAGACAGAACCCTAGACCAGTTCAGCTTCCCCAGCCCAGTTTCCTTTTGCTTTATTCATTTCTTCTTTTTTAGAAAATGCCAGGTTAATTATTTTAACTTTAATTGTTTTTAATTGTGAAGGGAGGCCAGAGGATTTGGATTCTCTGGAATAGGAGGACATAATAGATGAATAAATAAATAAGGATAGATAGATAGATAGATAGATAGATAGATAGATAGATAGATAGATAGATAGATACCTGGGTGGTGGTGATGTATGCTTTCAACCCCAGCACTCAAAAAGCAAAGGTGAGCAGATCTCCGTGAGTATGGGCTCCCCTGATCGACACAGCAAGTTAAAGACAGCCTGAGCTACACAGTGAAATCATGTCTCAAAATAAAATAAAATAAGAAAAAGAAAAAGGATATCAGCCTATAGTATTCTCTTTTTGTTTGTCTTTACCTGGCTTGTGCATTCAGATTAATACTGGCTTTTGAAGAGTGTATAGGGAAGTGCACCTTCCCTTTCTACTTTTAGTACAATAATTTAAGAAGTATTTGTTGTAGTGCGTTAAAGGTTTGGTAGAATTCTCTCGTGAATCCTAGATGGATGTCTTGTACTGAATATCCTGTACTCCAAAAGATTCTCAGTATTGTTTCAAAAGTTTTGTTTGTTTTGGGTCTGTTTAACTTAATGATCTCTTCTTGTTTTAGTATTAGCAGTGGATGAAGTTAGGAATTTTTCCTTTTCTTTTACATTTTCTAAGTTAATGATAGATAGTATAGAATTCTTAAGTATTTTCTTATAATGTTCCAATTGTCTTTAACGTCTGTCATAATGTCTCCCTGTGGAACCAGCCAGAGCCTAGAAGATAAGATGTGTATGCTGCACAGGGTGGAACTATAAAAGAAGTGACCCAAGGCTTTGGAGGAGTCCAGAAGATGGTGAGTAGATCCCAGATATTGGTTTGAATTTAGTTTTGCTTTGATTTGAATGTGACTGTGCCTGGATTTTTCCATCATGAATTAATAAAATATTTTTAAAGGAGCCCTCAGATGAAAGACCTGAACTTTTAAAAGCAATTGAATATTTTAAAGAGATTGAAATTTTAATGTGTTTGAATTTGTAAAAACATGTAACTTTTAAAAGTATTTATGATTTTTATGTGAGATCTTGGGGATGAATAAGGAAGGGTTGTAGCTTAATAGTGATGTGTTTGTATGTCAAGTTAGGGTGTAGTGGTACACAAGTTGACAAGGAATCAGTTTTACTAGCTGGTTTTGTGTGTCAACTTCACACAAGCTAGAGTCATTTAAGAGGAAGGAGTTTCAGTTCAGGAAATACCTCCATGAGATCCAGCTGTAAGGCATTTCTCAATTAGTAATCAACGGAAGAGAGCCCAGCCCATTGTTGGTGGTGCTATTCCTGGGGCTGCTGGTCCTGGGTTCTATAAGAAAGCAGGCAGAGCAAGCCAAGGGAAGCAAGTCAGTAAGCAGCACTCTTCCCTGGCCTCTGCATCAGCTCCTGCCTTTAGGATCCTACTCTGTTTGAGTTCCTCACTTATTTCAGTGATGACCAGCAATGTGGAAGTGTAAGCTGAATAAACCCTTTTCTCCCTGATTTGCTTTTTGGTCATGGTGTTTAGTCTCAGAAATAGAATCCCTAAATATATTTTAAGGGCACATTTTCAAAGTGAGTTTCATTGGGCTGGAGAGATGGCTCAGAGGTTAAGAGCACTGACTGCTCTTCCATAGGTCGTGAGTTCAGTTCCCAGCAACCACATGGTGGCTCACAGCCACCTGTAATGAGATCCGGGGCACTCTTCTGGCCAGCAAGCCTACAGACAGACAGAACACTGTATACATAATAAAAATAATAAAAAAAATTTAAAAAGTGAGTTTCATTGTAATACTGTTCTTTTAACATTGTCAGTGTGTCCCTGAGATAGTGGACTATTATGGAGTTACTAATGTGTTTCTGGACATGAAAAGTGGCTTATTATTATTCTTTGTTAATATTGTTGAACAGGTCCAAAATTTTTGTTCAAGGTTAGAACCACTGACTTTGGCAACATCAAAAAGAACACTACATGAGCCCATGGTCAAATTTTTCATGGGGTATACTACTTAGGTAGTTTGTTAAAACATTGCCAAAGTGAAAGGCCAGTTGGCCCATTTCTTGAGCCTTAAAGGAAATTTATTAAAACAAAATCACTCTCATTTGTTTACTTTTGTCCATGGTTGCCATACATTAGTAATATTGGACAGCTGTGATGGAATACATATCTCACAAATTATCTTTGCCAACAGGAAGAAATACTTGCCTATTACTAAACCTATGAAGGAAAAGTATTCTCTGTGTACACAGATGGATCTTTCAAATTAGAAAATAATCCCAAAATATCTTTAAGATACCAGGCCACACACCAAATATCTACTATTTTCCTCTTTTACAGGGCCTTCAAAGACAAAGTCTATCTATTGCCATTTATAGGCACTGATAACAGGGTCAGTAACATGTAGGCTATAAACAAATGTACCCAAAGAATAAAAAGGTAAAAGTAGAGAATTAATTATATACACTATGATATAGTAATTACAGGCAAGATTTTAAAGGAGAGTCTTTGCACCTGAGAGGGGTGAGTCAAAGTCCTCAGCATCTGTGGTGGGTTTATGTGGTATTATTTTATGAGTTCTTCTTGTAGATCCCTATCTAAATATACAGGCTGACTTCTTGCTATATTGTTAGTAAAATTACAGCATCTCAACATTAAACAATACAATTCTCCTTAAAGGGAATAAAAGATAGTATATTACGGGGGCAATTATTATTGAACATGACCAGGGAACATAGATTCAGATTACTTGATGACTAAGTACTCAAATATATGTTTATGACGGTCATTCTTATTCAGACCATTACACCCACAAACACTGAATGAGTGCTGAGTTTCCCTGAATCTCCTTAAGGATTTGTTGTTGGTTGTTTTGTTAATATCTGCCATTCTGTCTGTGGTAAAATGCAATATGAAAGTTGTTCTGATTTTTATTTTTCTAATTCCTAGGGACGATGAATATTTTGTGAGATAAATCTTAGTCAATGTTTTTCTTCGTTTGAGAACTCTATGTTCAGGTGCAAAGCCTATTAGAAAAATAATGAATCATTTGTTCTTTTAATTTTTTAGATTTATTTATTTATTATGTATAGTATTCTGTCTGCATATATACCTACAGGCCAGAAGAGGGCACTAGATCCCACTATATATGATTGTGAGTGACCATGTGGTTGCTAGGAAGAGAATTTAGGACCTCTTCACATCTGAGCCCCTGTTCCTTGTTTTTATTGCTTTGGTGTTTTAGTTGTTTATATATTCTAGATATACATTCTCTGTCAGTATCTAGTGTCATAAGCCACCTTTTTGGGGGTGGTTTCTGCCATGGTTCAGCCACAACAGGTTTGTATGTTCCAGGGTAGAGACATGGAAATGTTAGGTAGGAGGAATGGAGATATGAAAGAAATACAGAGACACTGGATAGTATCAGGAGGGCAACTCAGTGAATACTGAATTGGCCTGTGTTTACTTTTCATACACATTTATTTTTATATGCCTTTATATTCCAAAGGTAGGAGAAGAAGGCAAAAGACTGCTTTAACATGACACAAAGGACAACCAGAACAGTTACTTGTTTCAATATTTGAGACATCAAGCCATTATTTCTTGAGTAAAACATTTGATGTCTTGGGCAGGATATGCAGTGAACACACACTAGATCGAGTATCCTGTAGGGAGTCACTCCCAATGTCAAACCTCCTATTTTAAATGAAGGAGTAGGAATATGCTTGAATTGTCTGACCTTTGGTCACAGTGGAGTGGATCCACCTCTATGGATCTACTTAATGCCCAAAACACCAAATAACCACACCCTAGGTGAGTGTATGTAGCCCCACCTGTTGTCAACAACTTTGAAAGAGCAAAAATAAGCTCAAACTCTCTGAACTCTAGTCAAGGTGGAACAGGTTCACATTTGTGATCCCTCACAATCTAAGTTGTAAAGATTGTCTCCCATTTGTTGGCTTCCTCTTCACACCATTGACTGTTTCTTTTGCTGTACATAGATTTTTTGTTTCAATTAGTCCCATTTGTCAATTCTTAGCCTTGAGTCTTGGTAAATGGTGTCCTGTGCAGAACTTTCTTATACCTATCTCATGTGGGGCGCTACCTACACTTTCTTCTAGCAGCTTGAATGATTTTGGTTTCATGTTTAGTTCTTTGATCCATTGAAAGCTAGTTTTTGTGCAAGGTGAAAGATAAAGATCTAATTTTACTTTTCTGTGTGTGGATGTCCAGTTTTCTGAGCAAATTTGTTGTAGATGCTTTCATTTTTTCCAGCTTATGTTTTTGGTGTCATTGTCAAATATTAAGTGGGTATAGTTTCCTTTACCTATGTTTGGTTCTTTAAATTTGTTCAGTTGGACTATATGTATATTTTGTGCCAGTACTTTATTGGTTTTATTATTATGGTTCTGTCACATATCTTAAGATCTGGAATTGTAGTTACTCAACATTGTTCTTTTTGTTCAGGATTACTTTGGTTATCTAGGGTCTTTTGTGGTTTCATGTGAATTTCAGGACACTTTTTTTTTCTATTTCTGTGAATAATAAAAGAGGCTTTTCATTGGGATTGTGCTGAATCTGTACATACCTTTTTGTAGAATGGTCATTTTCACAATGCTAATTCTACTAATCTATACATCTAGGATGTCTTTTCTTTTTCTAGTGTTTTTTTCTCTTTCTTCAGAAATTTAAAATTTTCATTATCGTGGTATTATATTCCTGTGGTAAGGTTTAGTTAAGGTTTAGTCCTAGATACTGTATTTTCTTTGAAGTTATTTTTAATGGTTTTGTACTCATGATCTTCTGTGTATCTTTGCTGTCATTGTATGGGGAAAGCTACTGATTTACGAAAATTTTTTCTGTATCCTGCTATATGCTGCTTTTATTTCAAGGAATTTTATGTAAAAATTTTGGAGATTTCTAATGTATATAATTCATGACATCTGCAAATAGGGATTACTTAACTGCTCATTTTATTATTTGTATCCCTTTTATTTCCTTCTCTTGCCTTATTTTTCCAGTCAGTATTTAGAGAAAATTATTGAAAAAGGAGTAGGAATAGTGGACATCCCTGTCTCATTCCTTACTTCAGTAGGGTTGTTTCCACCTTTTATCCATTTAGGATGATGTTTCCCATATAGAGCTTTCATTATGTTGAGGGATGTTCTCTCTACCTCTGGATTTATAGAATAGTCATCATGAAGAAATGTTGACTGCATTTTGTCAAAGTCTGTAGTGGCATTCCATTTTTATTTTAATAAATAAAGATTGCCTGAAGATCAGTAGTAAAACAGTCCCACTGGAAAGCAGTGGTAACACACACCTTCAATCCAAGTAGCCACATAGATGTCATAGATACCTTTAATCCGAGAACTAGAGCAGATTATAGAATGAGAGGAAACAGTTCTCAGAAACAGTCTCATTCTGAGATTGCTGGAGGCAGGATCACCATTTTCAGACTGAGGTCTAGGTAAGAGCCAGTGGCTGGGTGTTTTGTTTTTTGGATCTTCAGGTTGAATTTCAATTTCTCTCTCTGAGTTTTTATTAATTGTCTGTCAAGTCTTTTTATTTATATAAAAAATTTCCATGTGTTTTTAAATCTTCAGGTACATTTATTTTGTTTCTTACATTTATTAACTTGTATATGTTGAACCACCTATGAATTTCAAGGATAAAGTTACCTTTGTCATGGTATATAGGCTTTTTGATGTGTGTGTATATCCTGTTTGCAGCTATTTTAGTGGGTATTTCTTAGTCTATGTTCATTAGCAGTATTGGTCCATAGGGTGTGTGTGTGTGTGTGTGTGTGTGTGTGTGTGTGTGTGTGTGTGTGTGTGGGTATTAGGTATTAGAGTAGTAATAGCTTTAGTTCTTCTGTTTCTAGTTTTTGAAAGTTTAAAAAAGTTTGGCGGTAGAGCTTCTTTGAAAATCTGGTACAATTCTGTTGTGAAGCTATGTGTCCCTGGATTTATTTAAGCTGCAATGCTTTTTAAATTATTTTTCAATCTCCTCTTTTATTATCTGTCTGTTAAGATTGTTTCTTCTTGATTTGATTTTGGTGCTCTGACTGCACCTAGAAATTTATCCATTTCTTTTAGGTTTTTAAGTTTAATGGAATATAAGTTTTTTCCCTTATATTTCATATAGACCAGGCAGCAGTGACAAACATCTTTAATTCCAATAGCTACAATAACATATGCCCGTAACCACACTAGCTTGACATAGAAACCAGGCAGTAGTGGTGCACACCCTTGATCCCAGAACTAGAAAGGATTATAAGATGAGAGGAGATAGCTCTCAGTCACAGTATCATTGTGAAGTTTTCTGGAGCCAGGATCACTATTTTTGGACTGAGTGTAGCAAGGAGACCGCTTGTTCCTTTGGCTGCCCAGCCCTGAAATAAACACACAGAAACTGTATTAATTAAGTCACTGCTCAACCCATTAGCTCTAGATTCTTATATTGGCTAACTCTTACACATATTAATTTAACTCATTCCTAGTAATCTGGGTATTGCCACATGGCTGTGGCTTACCAGCAAAGTTTTGGCTTGTCTGACTCTGACAGTAGCTTCATGGCAGCTCCCTGACTCCACCCTTATTTCTCTCAGTGTTCAGCCTAGCTTTCCCTGTCTACTTAAGTTCTGTCTTGCTATAGGTCCAAAGCAGTTTTTTTTATTCATTAATGGTAATCACAGCACACAGAGGGGACTCCCACATCACCTTCCCTTTTCTGTTTAAATAAAAGGAAGGCTTTAATTTTAACATAGTAAATTACATATAATAAACAGGTATCAAACAAAAATTAGTTACAATATTTATATGTACTTTATCTTTTATCATAACTAAGGAAAACTATAACTATAAATTCTTCAACTCAATCAAAGACTCCAGAAGGATATATTATTATCTAAGTAAACAGGAAGTACATTGTAAGAAACTTCCAAACTCTAGAATTGACAGAGACATCTCAGTGCCTGAACAGTCACCCAAAATTTTTCTGTACCATTGGGGCATCCATTCTCAGCCTTCTGGCCCATAGTATCCAGCAGACTTTTCCATGAAGCAGAAAATTTCAAAGACAGTTCCACTTATATATATTAGCAGTTTATCAGTCACATTCTTCTGTATCCTAAAGAATGTCTAGCAAACTCTTTCATAAAGCAGGAACCCTGAAGGATTGTCTCACCTTTAGGGAAGTTTAGCAGTGATTTTTCTGCAGATCCTGCATGTCCAGTTTATCAAGTAGTTCAGGTAAGAGCAGTTTCTTGCCAAATGGTCAACCAACTCTATAAGGAGCCTCTTCAATGCCCATCATCCTCTTGAAGTAGATTGGTGCTGCCAGGAGCAGATGTGTCTCACTGTCATGAAAAGTCTTAAATTCTTTAATATTTTAAATGTCATATTCTGAAAGTCTCTGAAAGATTTGAAGAATACCTAACTGCAATATATCTCTATACGTCTAGAAAATCTAGCTAACATGACTACAAGCTTGACTATTATAGATGATTATCTATTAACTTATATTTCTTAATTATACATTACATTTTAAAATGAACTACACAATCACAACACCTTAATCAAGAGCAGAAATACACATATAACAAGATTGACCTTAGATTTTTATCAATAAACCAAGATCTATACCAATGCAAATTATTCATATCTATATCATATCCCTTTAATTGTAAACAAACTTTTATAGACAATATTTGGTAATATGGGTGTGGTTTTCTCCATACTGCTTCCTGCTGATTGGGGGTGCTGTTAATCAGGTCTTTCATGTGGTATCCTGTGTACTAGGTTCATCTCAGTCATCAGTTGGGTGAAGTAATTTTTTGGGGGGTGTTCACAGCAACCTTTCAGGAGGTCAGGATCTGTCAAACCATATTAGCCTGGAATGAATTCACAGGGTCTTACCCTCTGTGGAAACAAAGCAACATATCCTTAGATCCAAATTCTGAAGTCAAGATCCTTTACAATATACATGCTAATTTAGCCTAGCAGCCCCTATACAATGAAATGTCGCTCTGTACTTAGCTCCTTCACAGTCAAAAAATTCAAAGAAGATACACTAATATACATAATCTAGATCTCTGCGTGTATTTCATCTTTACATGGCTGTTTTACTCTATTACATTTTAATATTTATTTTATTATCTTACTCCTTTAATCTATGATTATCTGTACTCTGTCTCTTTAAAGACTTCATCCTTTTTTTAAAACCATTTACTTCTTTTTCAACTCTCTATACTCATTTTCTTTTCTCTTCCAAGCCTACATATATTTATCTAACACTGTGACCCATTTAGAGGTCTTTTATGTCTAAATCTGTCTTACTGTATATCTGTAATTCTTTACTATTCAGGAGCACTTCTTAAACTGCTAAGCACTTCTTAAAACTTAAGCTGCACCATTACTAGGGTATATATGGCACTTCCTGCTTTCACCGCCCAGTCCAGCATGGTGGAGCCTCCTGAGGCTCTGAGCCATGCACACCACCCCAATTCCAGGCAAACAGCCAGTCCAAGTTGCCACCTGTTAGTATTTGCTATCACTTTAAGAGCTAACCATGCCCACCTCAGCCACTTCGGCCTGCCCCCGCCGCCATCTTCCCTCTCTCTCTTCCCCTCTCTCTCTCTGGTGTGTGTATGTGTATGTGTGTGTGTGTGTGTGTGTGTGTGTGTGTATGTCTTTTCTCTATGTTTGTCTATGCTTTTCTCTTCTGTAAGCAATAAATTCTCCCTCTTCTTTAAATAATACTATGTTCTATGAGCCTTTTATCCGCCGTAACTGCCCACCAGACCCCCGGCCGCATGGCGCTGCAGGGACTCATGGCCATCCTTGCCGGACTCCTGGGCCCCCTGGGCCATCCCATCATCATATTCTTTTAAAAAGAACAGTACCACCAAGCAAGGTGCAGCACACTGCTCACAAACCCCATCCAAATGCTTGGTTTTCCCAAAAGAGTCAGAGTTCATGCTAGCGTCACAGCCCATGGCTGAGAAGCTGCTGTTTTGAAACCACATGGCTGCTGTCTCTGAATCAGCAAGACCTCTCTTAAAGGAGCTGTAGCATGCTGCCAGCAAGCAAAGCCCTTTCTGGGAAAAATGTAGCTAAACTTTGTCTTTTAGTGTCTAGCATCCCTTTGCAAGCCATTTCAGGTTTTAAGTGTATTTTACTTGGCCATGTGGGTGCCAATCTGTAGCAAGGAGGTCACTTGTTCATTCTGGCCACCCAACCCCGAAATAATCACATAGAAACTGTATTAATTAAGTCACTGCTTGACCCATTAGCTCTAGATTCTTATTGGCTAACTCTTACATATTAATTTAACCCATTTCTAGTAATCTGTGCTTGGCCCATTAGCTCTAGCTTCTTATTTGCTAAATCTTTTTAAAATATTTATTTATTTATATTTTACATACATTGGTGTTTTGCCATGAGTGTTGGTCTCCTGGAACTAGAATTACAGACAGTTGTGAGCTGCCATGTGGGTGCTGGGAATTGAACTTGGGTGCTCTGGAAGAACAGACAGTACTCTTAACCACTGAGCCATCTCCCTAGCCCCCTTGCTAACTCTTATATATTAATTTAACCCATTTCTAGTAATCTGTGCATTGCCATGTGACTATGGCTTACTGTTTAGAATTCCCAGTGTCTGTCTTCAGTGGGTTACATGGCCTCTCTCTGACTCTGCCCTTCTTTCTCTCAGCATGCAGCCTAGTTTTCCCCACCTAGTTCTGTGTCTTTACTGACATAGGCTCAAAGCAGTTCTTTACTCATTACCCAATAAAAGCAACACATAGACAGAAGAACCTCCCACACCACCCTAACATACCTGTAGAAACTTTTGTGCTACATGTCAGAAAAAAAATATAAGGCTTAGTGTTGGCAGACATTTCTTTCCCACTCACCAGTTCTCAAATAGCTGATATGGAGACTTAATATTAATTACAAATCCTCAGTCAATAGCTGAGACTTATTACTAGCTAACTCTTACATTTAAATTAATCATATTTCTTATTTACACTCTACAAGGCAGTGCATTTCTCAGCAAAGCATGTTCATTTCCTGCTTCCTCTGAGTCTGGCTTCAGATTCCTCGGACTCTTCCCTCCTTCTTCCCTGCATTCTCCTATTCTGGCTCTTCTGACCAGTCTCTTCCTGCCCAGCTATAAGCCAGTCAGCTCTTTATTAACCAATGAAAACAATACATATTTACAGTGTACAAAGATTGTTCCATAGCAGCTTAGTTTCCCAAAGAAAATAACCGTTGTGTAAATTCAGGATTATTTCAACTTCTCATTTGACTTGCAGTATTATTTTATTTTGCCTTGATTCCAGTCATTCTGCCTAATAGTACTCAGACCAGGACAATTTTTAAATAACCTTCTGAATTAGAAGGAAGATAAAGTTTAGAGGTCTGAACCCAAGTCACAATGAAAGTCCTCTTTATCATTCCAATATATGAAAACAAATGCCATTGTGCTACTCAGCTTTTCAGAGGAGAAACAATATATGAGATAACTGAAAAAAGAGAGGAAAAGTTGAACCTGGAGAACGAATGTCCAGAACCCATGTAAAGACAGGTGCAGTTCAATTTTGTAATTCTAGTGTTTCTTTAGAGATACTGGAAGAGGAGACAGGACAGTCCCCAGAAGCCCACAGGCCAGATAGACTGGCATATACAGCAGCAAATAACAAAAAGTGATTTCTGATGCTCAAAATTATCCTTTTACCTCCATACATGAACCCTGACATGTATACACCTGAACACATACAAACATTCATGCAAACACACACACACAGAGAGAGAGAGAGAAAGAGAGAGAGAGAGAGAGAGAGAGAGGGGCATAGAATGTGGACCAAGCTTTTAATACATAGGTCTTTGGGAGACATTTACTGACACCACAATATTTGTGTATTTTGGTGGCACTAAACAATGTTCTGTTTCTTTGACCCCTGAAAATGTTAGCTTTAAACGTCTGGATTCCTCTTTACTACAGTAGTTAAATTCTACCTTCAGTCTAAAAGCTGTCATTTTATACTCTCATTACTCCATTCATGGCAGACCACTCATTCATGCAACAAACATTCTTAGGTTGCTAGAATGTACCCATCCCTCTTCTAGATGCTGGGAAGACAACAATGAACAAAAGAAAAATTCCTGACCTTTATGGAGCTCACACTCAACAGTAATAAACAAAACAAGTCAATGGTATGTAGTAGGAATGAAATTTTTCGGGAAAGTAAAGTCATAAAGGACAATGGAAGGATCAGGTGGTTCCATAGCAAGAGGCAGCTTTATTGAGAGAATGGGCAAGGAAGCAGCAAAGAAGTAGTCCAATGAACAACACCAGTTGCTGCTGTGGAATAATCCTTCTGTACACTGTGAATATGTGCTGCTCTCATTGTTAATAAAAGGCTGATTGGCTGGCCAATGATTAGGCAGGACTTTCCAGGCAGAGAGAATGCTGGCAAGAAAAAGGGTGGAGTCTGAGGAGATGCCATGAGACACTGAGTAAGCAGGATGAAAAGTACATACATGACGTAAACAAACCTCAGGACAGCACATAGATTAATAGAGATGGGTTAATTTAACTATATGAGTTAGCTAAAACTGAGCCTATGTTATCAACTGAGCATTTATAATTAATATTATGTCTCTGTGTAGTTATTTGAAAACTGACTGGCAGGACAGAAAAGTCCACCTTCAAGTTATCCCATTCTTTCCTGCAAAGTTTTTATATTAAGGGTACTGAAAGCACATCCTAGGGTCATAATTTTAGCAGTAATTGTTTAAAATAAACAGAAATATTCTTCAGATTATGGTGACTTAACTTTATAAATTAAGTATATACTGTCCCTATCATATTGCTTTCAGATCCCAATCCACCCTTTGCAGTATTGGATGGAAACTGTAGTGACCCCACCTTTCACTAAGTTTTGCAAGCACCCATTTTGTGATTTAGATATAGATGTGTCTCCATGAATTTCATATGTTTGAAGACTGGTTTCAGTGATGTGATGTTGGAAGAAGAAAGTGAGGGTTTATTAGGAAGGCACTGATGCAGTTCGCACAGGGTCCTAGTAAGTTTATGAAAGAGTAAGTTAATATAAATAAATAAGACTGTTAACTCCTGGGTTTCTATATTCCTATCTCACTATGTGACTTCATTCTTTTCCTCATTCTCCTATCAAAAAAAAAAAATAGCCCGAGGTACTCACCAGAGCTGAACTGATATGAATCCATGCCTGGAAAAATCCAAAACAATGAGCTAAATGGAAACCTTTTCTTATAATAAGTACCCATCATTGAGTATTTTATTATAGCAACAGACAATGGACCAATATATCACACGGGTGTCTACCTACTGAATTTTGTGACACTTAGAATAGGCAACCTCTCAGTAAATTTTTCTGGCATCTGAGAGCATATTTCCTGTTACAGGGAGTGGGGCCCCTTGTTCTCGCCATCCAGATAGCTTAGCCCTGAAATAATCACACAGGAACTGTATTTATTTAAATACTGCCTGGCCCATTAGTTCTAGCCTCTTATTGGTTAACTCTCACATCTTGATTTAACACATTTTTAATAGTCTGTATGTCATCACGAGGTCGTGGCTTACCAGGAAAGATTCAGCATGTCTGATTCTGGCAGATCCATGGCGGTTCTCTCACTCTGCTTTCTTCCTCCCAGAATTCAGTTCTGTCTTCTCTGTCTACCTAAGTTCTTCCCTATTAGGTCAAGCAGTTTCTTTATTAATTAACCAATGAAAGCAACACACAAACAGAAGGACCTCCTACACCAATTTCCTGGCAAAGCATATTAGCCATCTTTTCTGTTATGTGGCAGAATTTGCCTGGGAAGGCACAACACAAATACATTTATTCACCCCAGAAAAAGTAACGTATTACAGACCAAAGTAAAGACTGCAACAGTGGACAATTTGCTAAACCAACACTTTTTTTTTTTAAGTTACTAACAGGAATATGAGTGAGGAGTCACTTACAAGAATCAGGGATGACTCAAAAGCAACTGTGTGACTCATAAAACTGCAACCCTGGAGCTTTCTGCACATCTTGAGGAAGCTAGTCAGAAGATTTCATTTCTCTGTAGTGAGATGGTCAGAGTTTCCTCCACCAGAAATTGTTTACTCCATTTTATACTGCTGAGCATGGGCACTTAAGAATTCTCAAAGTTTCTGTTATCCTTAACATGTGGCCTTTTTGATGAAGGAAATGGTCATGAAACAGAATAAAGGAATTCTTTATTTTAGTTTATGGTTTCAAAGATATTTTTTAGCTGCTCCCTACACATTGAAACATTTGGGAGGGGCAGAAGACTCATGAAACTCACAAGAAACCCAGCATTAAGAGGCCCATGAAACTGGTGGTTCTTCCCTGAAAAAGCATAAACAGCACACATTTTCTGGGAGAAATGAAACTCTTCAGTGGAGCTTCCCACAAATTGTTCAGGAAGCTCCAGGGATGTGACCTTTATTGCTCATGATTATGTGGCGTTTTCAGTAATATGGATACCTGAGTCACCCAAGTTTCTCTAAGTAGCCCCCTAAACCATGTTCCCATAAGTAATTCCAATAAATTCACTGGTTTATGAAGCTACAGTTAAATAGAATCATTTTCTTGGTCTGTTGTCATTGACTTATTTTGATAAAACAGACACTTTATCACCTTTTCCCAGGAAATGTCATACAACAAGAGTGTTCATTTCATGGTTGCTTAGCTCTATGAACTTGGTGTCATTATGGTGGCAGAAGTATGTGGTAGAGGAGGTTCTTCACCTCATGGAAGATGACAAACAAAGAGAGAAAGAGGAAGGATCAACCTTCAAAGCATGCCTCTAGTGGCCTGGTTTCTCAAGTAGAACCCATCTCCCAAATGGTTTCCACCACTTCCCAAAATATCATCAACATCTGGCACCGAGAATTTAACACAGTGGGCCTACTCGGGACTTTTTATATTCAAGCAATAGCAAAGAGGCATAAAGGATACCTACAGAAATCTACTGTCCTGTGACTCTCATTTGTATATTTCAGGCAGCTTCATGTTCTCCAGACTTAACCTCCTGTAACTTAGCACCCTTTTTGCCCACTTAGAGGCTCACAAAAAATCCCTCTTCAACTACCAGGGAGGAGGTTCAAAGGCAATTCCTTCCTTGGATTCTCTATCTCAATCTACCAGCAATGGCACTATTCCTATAACCTTTACAGTTCTTCTTATTCTCTTTAGTAGTTCATACTCTTTACTAGTTAAGAATTCCTTATATTTAGTGTCTATTGTTCAAGCTACTAGTGTGGTTTCTTTCTCAGCTCAGTGACAAAATATGTGGATGCTGAGTGATGAACATCACTCATCATCATGAAATCTTGATGAGGTATCAAGATTTTAACTTGACACTCAGAATGACTATTAGATTGTTTGAAATTACCATAATTGAATCTGCTCCTTATAACTGTCTCTGAAAATATCTGTTTTCATAGACTTTCTAGCCATCTAATTTTAATTAGTAAACATTACACTATAAAAATTTTAAATACTTATAAAAAAAGAAAGCATAATGGTGAAACTGTCAAATAGCGTCTATTCTAATTGTCATATAGTCCTTAATGGAAAAAAAATACAAAAACTACTTTTAGGAAACAATCCTTTTTTCTGTTGGTTTGGCTCTTTGTTATTGAACAGTAGTTAACAGGAGTAAATTCCCACATGTCGTGAATTTTGGAGGATTATTTCCTGGTACACCAGAGATGAAACAGGGGAGGAAAAAAACTACAAAAGTTCAAGTGCTAACATTTTTTTATCGTCTATTCTCAGAGAAAGAGAAAAATTTAAGCCAAGATCTAGATCATTTAGATTCTTGGCAAACCAGGGCTCTAAGAGGGTGCAATGTATGTGAGTGGAAACTTTGTTGGTCAGAGACTTCCCTGTAAGAGACAGGATGAGGCAAAAATCAGGCAGAGGAGAAGGGCTCATAATGTAGTAACAACCAGTGTTCAGCTAATACTATAAGGAACAGTAGAGATAAAATGGTTTTGAGGAGGGTTCTAAATCTAGGTGTTGGACTGAGCCTTTCCATTAGTTCCTGTATTCAGCCACTCTATAAGAAATAGCATAGCCTGGACAGAAAGTTCCATGTCTCAGCAGCCCCATTCCTGGTAATCAAGGGAGTGGCAGGTGCCTTGATCCTGAATAGGGTACCTGGACAGTTCTATCACATCCTTTATGATTAGAAAAGGAGATCTAGGCTGGGCAGTGGTGGTGCAATCCTTTAGTCCCAGCACTTGGGGGCACAGGCAGGCAGATCTTTGTGAGTTCAAGGTCAGCCTGGTCTACAGAGCAAGTTCCAGGACAGGCTCCAAAGCTACAGAGAAACCATGTCTCCAAAAACCAAAATAAATAGATGAGAGAGAGAGAGAGAGAGAGAGAGAGAGAGAGAGAGAGAGAGAGAGAGAGATAGGAGATCTGAATTTCTTGCAAATCTTATTTGAATAATAAGAAATGAAAACTTAAAATCATAAAACCATTGTTTTGTAAGTCTGTAGAAACCACAGAGGGACACATCACCATAAAAAAGGAAGTCACATGTTCACTGAGGGCATGGTATCTATTGCTCCCCCAGACCATTAGGTTGGCTTTTCAATCTGTCCCAGAAGGATCAGAGAGGAATTGAGACATCTGCCCAACCTCCATATTTTCTAGCTCTTCTAGTTCCTCTTCTTTCCTATCTATTTAGACACTCAAGATTGATGGGGTTTGAAAAGACTCAGATAAAAACGTTTTATTTATGTTTCAATATTTTAAAATTAATAAATTAGATAGCATCTCATTTTACAATAGTACTTCGAACAAAATTAAATTATGATGCAATCTAGTTGTACAGGAAAAGGGCTTCAGCTTGAGATACAGTTTCAGTGGCCTGTCCTGGGTTTGAAATCCCATTGAGCACATAGGAAGTTCTGCTTCCTTCCTACTAGCTATCTCTGGGGACAGTCTGAAGAGTCCAATAATAAGAATATAAAAATGTAGATTCCAGAAATAAGAATGTAGTAAAAAAGAAATATAAAGTTGTAAACCTAAGAGAATGAGCGCAGGCTTTCAGTAACTTTCTCAACAGCTTAAGAATTAACTATTAACAGTGGATTATTGTGCTTTACAGCCCACAACTTTATCTTCAAGGTTGTAGTGGCCCTCTGCAAACCCTTTGCAAACTGAGGGTCAGCTTTTAGATAACCCCCTATCACTCATGACCAGCAATTGATGTGACCTAAGTTAACTTTTAAAGGATGGGGTGTAAGTGACTTTTCTGTTCCACACCGTCCCTGTTGTGTGAAACTGACAGTACCGTTGGAAGTGCAGAGCTCAGTAAACACCACCAGGGAGCACCAGGGAAGAACAATGACTTAAATACAAACACTAGTGTAACTAAAAAACTCTGTTAATGGAAATGATAAAGAATGTATCTGAAAAAATTTGTATCTGAATTTTACCTCGAAATTGTAAAAATTCTTTTGTTCATGTCTAATGCTTGTTGCTTCTTGCTATAAAAAGGGGAGTTCAGAAATAGCTGCCATTGCCACAACCTTTTAAGTTCATCTATGGCTGTGGTCTCAGCTAGCTGATAAGCTTTTCATGCTCCATGGAGATTGATTTTTTTTTAATTTTTTTTTCTGGAATAAAGTTTGTTTCTGGTTTAATAGACTTAGAAATCTCTCATCCCTACCTTTGCTACTATAAATACCCAAACCTAACTGAGCTCAGAGGCTCTCTGATCACTCCAATACGTTGGACACACAGAGTCTGAGTTTGCAAACTTGTATAAGAATAAAGGCTCTTTGCTTTTGCTTACAGGACTCTGTCTCCAAGTTGACTTTTGGGGGATTTCGTGATCTGGGTACAACATGGGTCAGCCCCTGCTCCTGTTGTTAGGAGTCACACAAGAAGACCAAGTGGGGATGAAAACGTGAGGGACTGTGTTGGAGAGTGGATAGAGGGGTGAAAGAGATGACTGGAAGGGGGAGCATTTCTGGTTCGGATAGAAACCAGCTGCAAGGGAAACTCCCAAGAATCTACAAGGATGACCCCAGCTGAGACTCCTAACAATAGTGAATACATAGCATGAACTAGCCATCTCCTGTGATCAGATTGGTGACTACCCCAGACTACCTCTCTGTCATCAGAGTGCCTTCATCCAGTAACTGATGGAAACACATGCAGACCCACAGCCAAATATTACACCAAGTTTGGGGAAACCTGCCAAAGAGAGGCAGGAAGTATTGTAGGAGTCAGAGGTGTCAGAAACATCACATAAAACCTCTTAGGAACAACTAACCTGCCTTAAAGGAACTCACAGAGTCTGAACAACCAGGGAGCCTGTATGGGATCAACCTAAGCCCTCTACATATATGTGACTGTTATGTAGATTAGTCTCATACTTTATAAAGAGACCAAACATAGAGGGAGGGCAGGGAAGGTAGTGCTTTTCTAGGGTTTCTTTGCATCTCTTTTCAACAGATCACTGAGGAAGAAGCAGACTGGAGTTGAGTGCTCTGCCTTCTGACACAATCACAAGGCTGCAGATAGATGTTCTGTTTTCTACCCACGTCTTGTGACGGTTTTTGCAGCTTTGTCATTGCTGACTCTTCACTTTCTCTTCCTTTCAGGGTCCCCTTCCCTGGGCTACTTTGTATTTCTAGCACAGAAGTACTTCTGCCTTTCCCAGCAAATTTTCTTTCTCTTTAGCTGCTTCCATTACTCCAAGTTCTGTCTGAGGCATTTTGTTCACCCCTGGGGCATCCGTTCATGCCCCCAGGTGGACCTCTCTATTCAGTCACTCTTAGTACCCTGCCAATATCCCATACTCAGTTGCTTCTACTGCCTAGATTTTCCTTGTGGTTTATAACTTTAAAACTGAAGCTGTCCTTTCACATTCTGAAGCCAGTGCTCTTCGTTTCATTGGGTTAGGGTCAAGCTTGACTCTCAAACCTGTGGTGAGAATTTAGAAGCCACTGTACCCGGGGTAGACATTAGAATAAACAGCTGTTTTTCAGAAGTACCCACGCTACACTGAAAATCCCAACACAAATCTCTCTCTAAGTCCAAGATCATCCATCTTCCCTCATCACATTTAGAGCCATTAATGTCTCCATTCAGAGCCTGTCTATCTGAGACAATTCATGTTATATTCTTTGTTTTTCATACTTCATAGTTGTTATATTTGGATAATGAGGATATATTAATCCTTATTTTAAAACTTTTCTCCAACAACTAGTATAGTAGAATTTTGTTGTACTATAAACAATGTAATAAACATTTTTATTCATTTTTTTTAAAAAAGAAACATGAGTTAGACAAGGTCATAATAGATTCAGTAAATGGTTTTGAGGGGATGTTTGCTTGGTTTAATTGTGCCTCTTGGTTTTGCGATGTGATCCCTTATAACCCAAGCTGTTCTCAAACTCTTCCTGTAGCTGAGGGTGGCTTTGAGCTGATCTTCTAGAGTGGTTATTTTGTGTATGTGGCAGAAGTGTGGTGTATGTGTGTAGACACAGCATGTATGTGCAGGTAGGTGAACCAACCCTCAGAAAAGAGCTCTCCTTCCACTGTAGGTCTTGAGGGTGGGACTCGGGTCATTAGGCTGGCAGCAATGTAGTATTAAGGAACGGCGGACTGCGTGATAACCCTTCTACATCACAGCATAAGCCGAAAGTTCCTTTACCCATTGAGTCATCACAAAATTCTTTGCTGACCAGAAAAAAACAAAAAATAAAGAAACACTATAAACAAAGCTTGTGATTTCTCTGTGAACAGTTTGAGGTGGTTTTGTTTTTTTAGTTACCATCCTGATCAAGCAATAAACTAGCTAAGGAAGTAATTTCTAAGTATATCTTAAATAGTTCATCACTTTCAGAATTGAGAATTTAAGCCAGGCATGGTGATGAATGGTTCCAATCCCAGCACTAAAAAAGCTGAGGCAGGAGAATCATGAGTGTGAGGCCAACCTGGACTATGAGTGTTGTAAGGAGGCCCCACTTGTTCATCCTGGCCACCCAGAACCAAAATAACCACACAGAAACTGTATTAATTAAATCACTGCTTGACCCATTAGCTCTGACTTCTTATTGGCTAACTCTTGCATCTTAATTTCACCCATTTCTAGTAATCTGTGTATTGCTATGTGGCTGTGGTTTACTGGCAAGACTCCGACCAGTGTCTCTCTCTGGTAGGGATACGTGGCTTCTTTCTGACTCCACCTCCTTTCTTTCAGCATTCAGTTTAGTTTTCCCCACCTCACTCTACTCTACCCTATCACAGGCCTAAGACAGTTTCTTTATTAGCCAATGGTATTCACAGCATACAGTGGGGAATTCCACATCATATGTAGAAATAGGGGGTGGAAGGGAAGAAAAGATTAGTGGCTGGTGCAAAAGTATGCATCTTGCTTGAGTCACACGATTGAGTAAAAAGTTTGAGAAAATAATTTCTCTGGAGCTTACTTTTCCCTAAGGACAATGTTGTAAAGGGGCAATGTTTAATCATTATGTGACACTTTCATATTAACTAATTCTATAATATGCAGCAGAGGAGCTGAATCGCAGAGCTGTGTTAACAAGTGAGATAAACTACAGTCTTGACTGGGGATTGGACTTGTTCAGGGTGCAAACACAGAAGTCTAAAGGTACCGTTGACTTGTTAAGAATGCATAGTGCCAGCCAGGCAGTGGTGACACATGCCTTTAATCCCAGCACTTGGGAGGCAGAGGATCTCTGTGAGTTCAAAGCCAGTCTGGTCTTCAAGAGCTAGTTCCAGGATAGGCTTCAAAGCAATACAGAGAAACCCTGTCTCAAAAACAAAACAAAAAACCACCACCAACACCACAAAAATGCATAGTGTCATCTGAGCAGACTGCAGAGCCTGTTATATTCTTGAAGCAGCAGTAGTCACATCTCTGTCTTCAGCTTATCTCTTCCACCACAGTCTCCACAAGCCATCACCAATGAAAGGTTCAAAACTGGCACTCATTCTGACTTAGTATTCTTCACCTTATACGCTCTATCTTCATTCCTTCTTTGGGGTCAACCTACCAGCAATGGCTGTTACCTGTAGTGTTATTCCTGTAACCGTTAGAGTCCGTCTTACTCTCTTTAGTATTGAGGGAAAGATTTGCCCTGAAAGTGTGGCATGTCTTTCGTCAGGTTAGGATCCCAGAAGAAATAAAAATGAGGAAAAAGAAAACCAACCAAAGCAGCTGTTCTTTTTATGCTTCCAGGCCATGTTAGATACTCTGCTCTTGTGGACTAACATCTCTGAAATGGATTCTAGTTCCCCTATTTTTTTCACTTCCCCCTTGTGTGTGTGTGTGTGGGCGGGTCCCTGTAGTTGTCATGGTCAACAGAAATATGATCTACAAAGAAGTGAGAATCAATCAAACTTCAGGGGTCTGATGCCAGGTGGTTTATTGGCAGCAGATTTAATAAACACAATACAATTTGGGGGAAAGCTTCCTGGTATAATAAATCACCAGTGCACATGAGATATAATTACATAGAAACTTAAATTACATGCCATTTCTTCCAAGAAGATAGGTTCTAGATAGAGATAGGTTGCATGTACTAGCTTAAGAGCCTAAGGAAAGAACTGGCATGGTCTCAATCGTACAGCTAGTGTGTAGAGGTTATTTGGTATATTAGACACTTCTGTTCCTGGTTGTGGGAGCTTGATATGGCTTGACCCTACAGATAAAGATCACCAGGATATTAATCACTTCCAATTCCCAATCTTCTGAATGGAAAAACAAATTATATATACTTTTGAAAAGACAATGCTGTGTGCTTAATATTCCTGGTTTTCCTGGTGATCTGAGGGCACAAGGAACTTTGTGCTCCCAACACCCCATACTTTTCATTCTTAATGAGTCCACTTAGCATTCAGAGGTTGATTCCACATTTATACACAATTTCCATGGGAAATCCATTTGTTTTTCTATAGATATACGTTTACTTGCACTTTTTCTGTATAAGAGATTCAACCCACCTCATATACATACACAAACTAAGAAAGATACCTAGAACTACCACGAACTAAGGACACCTTCCCAGTTAATATGCACATCAGATTCACTGATGCCACTGAGGAAGCTGAGAAGAGGAGAAATCCAGGCCCTGGTGGGATTTGTGAAGAAAGGCAATGGATATAGCAGAGTTCCACTTGTGTAGATTAAAAAAGGAATGTTTAGAGAAAGTCTAGAAAGTCAAGTAAAGAATCCAGGACATTCTATGAGCCAAGAGTCAGCTGCAGAAATCAGCCAAAGGTCTGTACAAATCTCTTCTTTTTGGAGAGTCCTCTTTCATGAGGCTAAAGTTTGCTGAAAACACTATAACAGGTTTCTCAACCATGTTTCTATGAATTCTCTGGGTTTAATAAGATTTTATAGTGGGGTACTGTGATTAATCTTGTCTGTCAACTTGATTGGCTCAAGAAGTGCCTAGAAGATCACACTAAAAACCATCCTCTAGGTAAGTCTGTGAGAGATTCATCCAAAGGGGGAAGATTTATCCTAAAAGTAGTTAGCACCATCCTACAGGTTAATAGCCTATAGTAAGCTATCTTTGGGCTACCAACCAGCTCCCAAATAGGGACTTATTAGTTATGAATGTTTGACCTTGTTTCATACTTGTCACACAAGCTCTTATAACTTATTTTAACCTTGATTTGGGATTCCTCTCTGCATGCTGTGAATGTTTTATTGCCATTGGTTAATAAAGAAGCTGCTTTCAGGCAATGGCTTAACAGAGTGAAGCTAGGCAGGAAAATTAAACTGAAAGCTGGGTGAAAGAGGACAGAGTCTGGAAAAGCCATGTGGCCACCACTGGAGACAGATGCCTCCACCAAAGCCTGCTGAAACTTTGCTGTTAGACCACGACCTCATGATGATGAACAGCTTAATGGAGATGGGTTAGTTTAGGATATAAGAGCTAGCTAGCAATACGCTCAAGCTATTGACCAAATAGAATTGCAAATAAAATAGTTTCTGTATGATTATTTCGACTCTGGGAAGCCAGGAATGAACAAACAGCCTCCAACTACATAACCTGTTTCTCTTCATCTACATTTTTCCCGGTGACTATTTTTTTTAACCTCTCTTTCATTGGTAAGTCCTAATTTTCCTGCTTCTTCCTTGTCTGTCTGTCTGGCAGCTGCCTGGCTGTCTGGCCCAGGGAATCTCCCCTTTTTTCCCCTCATTCTTTCTTTTCTCTTAAGCCTAGATTCATCCTCCTACTTATTCCCTCTACCTGCCAGCTCCACCTATCCCTCTACTGCCTAGCTATTGGATATTCAGCTTTTTATTAGACCATTCTGATGTGTTACATAGGCAAAGCTACACATCTTTACTTAGTTAAACATCTAGAACAGATTCAAGATGCTGCCTGAGATGATTAGGCCTCACAGGATACTCCAGTCAGGAAATGATCATAATCCTAAATTTTCTTCAAGTCCCCATAAGATTATCAGCACCCCCAACCAGCAGGAAGTAGCCTGGAAAACTATGCCCACATTCTCAAAAATTGGACTATGGATGTTCTTGTGGGTTTTTTAAATTTTTTATTATTTTTTTAAAGAGGGGGAAGTGGTGTGGAACTATGGTCTGTATTCTGTCAACTTTATTTTAAATAAACGTTGATTGGCCAGTAGCCAGGCAGGAAGTATAGGTAGGACAACCAGAAAGGAAGTAGAGATGGGTCAAGGAAAACAGGAGAATTTTGGGAAGAGGAGGCAGTCCCAGCCCAGACACAGAAGAAGCAAGATGAGACTGCCTCGCTGAAAAAGGTATTGAGCCATGTGACTAACATATACTAGAATAATGGGCTAAAATAGGTTCTAAGAGTTAATAAGAAGCCCAAGCTAATGGGCCAGTTTATAATTAATGTAGTCTGTGTGAATTCTTTGGGATTTAACGACTGTGGGAACGGGGCAGGACAGAAACCCCGACAACACATGGAACATGCATCATTGCATTGTGACTGTGTTTAGCTCTTTAGCTCCTGGATTTAGATGCTTGCATCCTTCCAAAATAGGTATTTGTATATATTATAGCCCTTGCACCAGTATAATAGCTTCTCAATAAGTCTTTTGTTAAAGAATAAATAATTTTAAATGTGAATTCTCTGAATAGTGATGCTTTCCATTGTAATCTTTTATTTATTCCTTAGTAGAAGGAACTTAATTTTCTAAAAAAGAATACTCTTTGATCCTTTGAAGTATGGCAGTTACTTTGTAGGAGGAGGATAATATTTTTTTGTAAGTAATGTAAGTTCCATAAGGAAGCAGGTTCACAAAGTATAGATAAACATCTTGTCATGAACAGTGCTAACAAACAAGTAAATGTTCACTTGTGTTCATTCTATTACAAGAAGCTCTGGGAGAAGAGCCTCTAAAAACTAGATAGAGGTAATTTATGAAAAAAAAATGTGCAAGAAATGGTCACTTTTATCCAAGTGCTAATTAAAGCACTCAAGCTACTGAGACTAGTTTGGGCTTATTTGGCAATAAAGGAAAGACTTGAAGGTTGGAAAAGCAGGTCAGAGCACAGAATGAACAGCTGAGAATCTGGATTTAGAAATACCAGACTCAGGTCAGTTCTGTGTGGGACATCTACCCTGGTGGCCATGGGTCTTTTCTTCAGGAATGTGTCTTTTGGCTGCCTCTGTAGGACCCAGTTATGTTAATCATTTCTAGAAGTTAGACTATAACTGATCCATTTTAGATGGCACAGACTTAAAAATTGTGATAGGAAATCAGTTTCTGTGACTTGTGTAAACTGTAATGTCCCTTAAAAGGTTATTTTTTCTCTCCTATCCTCTTCTCTTCTCATGTTACCCTTCCTTCCATTTTTTCTCCTCCTTTTTCCCTCTCCACCTCTTAATTCTCCTTCCCTTCCCATGCCTATGTCCACACAGTGTCTATCTGTTCATCCACCCACACACCCATCCAGCATCTATCCTTCCATCTACCAATCATCCACGCATGTCTGTCTCTATCTATGTATTTAAATATCTATAATCCATCTATCAATTCATCTAATTTTTTTGCCACTTTAGGTTAACGGACCACATCTTGCTCTATTTTACCTCTGCACATTTGCAGAGAATTTCTACTTGTGAGCCAACTCATTCTGGGTTACAATAGGGCTTTCCCCAGAGCCCCTTTCACTAGGTTTCTGTTCTTAGACTGTGTAGCTCACCTTCCTTTGGCTCAAAGTCTGTCATTCTCAAACACTAAAGTGACTTTGTCTATTTTCCTACATTTTTCCTAAATAGTGAATCTCATAGAGTTGGAGCTATTTTGTGCATAGATTAACAACTTGCATATGGCAGACATCCATAAATATCTGTTGAATGGTTATGAGAATGCTGAATGTTGTTATGAACGGTTATGAACCTCTTACATATTACCTTCTCTTAATGTTTCTGCATCTGCTTCAGGAAGGGTGAAAGTTCTCTCCATGTTCCCTCATCCTCTTGAAGGAAGACTGAAGAAAGCAATGCCCCTCCCTATCCTAGCCATGATACTTTTTATCTTCCATGGGGGAAGGGCAGGCTTAGGGTTGACTAATTAAATTTTCTCCTTACAGGAACATCTGAGAGTGAGGCTCTAGATGTAGATGAAGGAAGAGGTCCTAAGTAAACATATTCCCATATGTTCTTGCCAGGGTTTTTCACTGTGTATTGCTCCCTTAGTTCTTGATAAGTTAATTTTTATGTACTTCTCTTGGTATTGAAATCCATAATGGAGGTAAAAAACTACACCTGCTTTCCTAGTTTTCCCTGAGTTAAAGAATCTATATCTAGTGTAGAAGGTCCTTCTGTTTATGTGTTGCTTTCATTGGTTAATGAATAAAGAAACTGCCTTGGTTTTTTGATAGGGCAGAACTTAGGTAGGCAGGGAAGACAGAACTGAATGCTGGGAGAAAGAAAGCAGAGTCAGAGAGAAGCCATGGATCTGCGGCCAGAGGTAGACGTGATGAAACTTTTCTGATAGGCCACGACCTCATTGTGACATACAGATTGATATAAATGGGTTAAATAAAGATGTAGGAGTTAGCCAATAAAAAGATAAAGCTAATGGGCCAAGCAGTATTTCAATTAATACAGTTTCTGTGTGGCTATTTCGGGGCTTAGCTAGCTGGGCAGCCGGGACAAACAAGCGGGCCCTCCTCCTACGTATATCTGACTAGAATTATTGATGTCCTGCTAGCTCAAAAAAAAAATGTTTCAGAAATAGCAGTATATGAAATATATGGAACACAATGACAAAATTTCCAGGCACATTACACTGATTACTGTAGTGTGGTATTGATTGGTTAATACAAAATGATATTGATTTCACAGGCAAGGAGCACGCATGTAGAATTCAGTTTTCTGGAACTTCTGTCTCATGGCAGAATTTGATTTGAATTTCTGGACATGGGTAAGAGTATTATAAGAGTTCTTCAACCTAAAGAAGAACTAGATATGCTTAGCAAATTTTTATAATAACAAATATCTACAAGAATATCTGTGAGCTGGGTGACACTATTCTAAGGTCTTACCATGCAATATCCTATTTATCCTCTAATCAAAGCTATGATGCAGATATTATTATATTCATTTATAGAGAAGAAAGCTGAGGCTTAAAATGATAAATTTTGCATAGTAACTCGATACCTGATGCCAAAATCCAAGTCATGCTGATACTTATTTATATGCAACTAGACTAGAAATGTTCAATATAATAACCCTGGTCACATTAAAATTAAATAAAATTTACAACCCACATTAGCTATAGAATATAGCCTCCATGAATTGTAGGTACAGCTCCTGAATTTATCCAGGCCTTATTAAAAGGGGTAGCTGAACCACTACCCCGCTGAATGACTTATCACTGACTGCCCTCTGAGATTGGGAAACACTATCATAGCATGCTGATACTAGGTCCTCTGAAGCCCTCTCTAGGACTTGGTATTGACTCCGTTCTTCACCTATGCAGAGAAGCACCTGCACTGAGTGGTTCTCAATGACTTTTCCATTTTCAAGGTATATAGTTTTGTAAGAGAGTTGCATCCAAGAGGAGTGATAACAGTAATGGAGAAAAGAGAAGACAAAAATCAAAGAAAACTACCTGCGTCTCAACTATATTTGATCATTTCAAACCCTTGGAATGTTCAGGTAAGAGGGAAACAAACCCTTGGAATGTGCAGGTTAGAGGGAAATAAAGGAGGAGTTTGGGGCATTTCACATATGTGAAAAATACCTAGTTAGAAATCATTTCCTGACCTTATTCTAGGTCTGGGCTCCAGCATTCTACAGATCCACCTCAAACATTTATTTCATTTAAAGTGTTAACTTGTGTCCTACACTGATGCTCTTCCTGTTCTTCAGAAGTAGTGAGAAAGAACTATGTGTCATCTACCCCGAGCTTCTCTGGATATGCCTTTGTCCACATTGGAATGAAAGAAATAAACAGTAAACAACTGGGTGAAACCATGTTCCTGTTTGTCTGCTGTGTCAAGGCTGGTTGCCAGGCATTCTTGGTAGTTTGCTAGTTGGCCACTGGTGGGCAGTATGGAAGCAATATAGCCCAGGTTATTTGCAGTTTTGATAGCCTTCCTACTGACTCAAGCAGGAAAGGGTTCATATGCTTTTGAGGTGGTGGCAGGCCTTTAATCCCAGCACATGGGAGGCAGAGGCAGTGAGTGAGTTCCAGTACAGGGCTACAAAGAGAACCCCTGTCTCACAAAACAAACAAATGAAAAACTATCTTTTGAAACAAAAATAGACTCCTGAAGTATATTAGAATTATAACACAGAATTTATAATCCAATGAAGTCATAACAACATAAAGCCAAATGAAACATTAAAATATTTATAAAATTGTGAAAGAAATATATACATAGTCATTTGACACTTAAAACATCTTTTTGTCATGGATTCATCTAACATATGGAAAGGTAAGTAAGACTGTATACATCAGCTATAAAAAAAACCTGACTCTTTCTGTGATGGGTGGTATTGATAGCTTGACTGGAATTACCAGAAAACACATTTCTGGTTGTATCTATGAGGATGTTTCTAGAAAGAATTAACTCAGAAGGGAAGACCTACCCTGAATGTGGGCACCACCATTCTATAGACTGGGGACTTGGACTGAATGAAAAGGAGAAAGGGACCTGAAACCAGCATTCAGCTCTCTCCTCCCTGGATGCAAATGTAATGTAACCAACAACCTCACATTCCTCACACACCATGGTAGGCTGCATTCCTTCAAACTATCAACAAAAACAAACCCTTCTTTAAGTTGCCTTTGTCAGATTTTGTCACAGCAACAAGAAAAGCTACTAGCACACATTTCCATATTCCCACAACAGCTGGCTTTATCATAGCAGATAGGGCTCCCGTCCCCGATTCTTTTCTCTTTTAACCCCAGCTGCCTCTCACTCTTCTTTGATACATCCCACCTTTGGATTTAAGGAATGAAAAGCAACCCTTTGAATCTGATAATAGTTACTGTACTAGCCCTGTCTTGCTTACTACTCATTTTGTGTTCCTTCTTTTAGGAGCATGACCAACTCTAACATCTTCACACACCCTGCTTTGGAAACTAAGGCTGTAGCAGACTGAAAACCAGCATGTTCTAAACTCTCCTTGAAGCATCTCTCCTCTCTCTGACCAAGAACTATGTGGACAGAAGTTCCAGTGTTACATAGTTGCCATTACTGAAATTACTAACACACTTTGGAAAAGAATTTTAAATAAAGGAAAAGCAATGCTCATCCTCCCTACCATGTGCCTCCCCTTAGACAACAGACCACGAAGTTGCATGTCTTTATTCTCAAATTCTTGACTTCTGACATCAATTTGTAAATATATTAAAACTCTTTTGGTTGAGGGTAAACACAATTTGAAATTTACGATCTCTCAAGGCAACTCTGCTCAGGAACTACGCGCTTAGAAGTAACACCTTTTTTGTTTTGTTTTGTTTTGAGACAGGGTTTCTCTATGTTGCTCTGGAACCTGTTCTGGAACTATTCTCGTAGAGCAGGCTGACCTTGAACTCACAGAGATCTGCCTGCCTCTGCCTCCCAAGTGCTGGGATTAAAGGTGTGTGCCACCACCGCCCAGCAGAAGTAACACCTTTAACTATAATTATTATAACAGTCTGTCTTAGGAAGAAAGTTGACTGTTAAAAATATTTTAAAGGAAATATAATCACCATCATCATCCATTTAAGCTTAGGACTATATTTAAATAAGTACTATTTGGGGATGTTCTCCAAAATAACTATTTATAAAATACTCTCATAATTTTGTGTACTGTTCACTAAATGTTCACTTGATTGAAAGAACAAAAATGAAATTATTTTTAAAGGCATTTTTTATAAGTCTCATATTATCTTCAAAGAATTTACAACTTTCTATATGCTTAAGAATATAAAAATATGGAGCTGGGTGTGTTCATATACACCTGTAATCTCAGTGCTTGAGATGTAGGAAGGAGGAGTATAAATTTGAGTCTAGTCTCAGCTACATATTGGAGGAGAAAATGTGGATCTCAGGAAAGAAAAAAGCAAATGCTCACTTCCTGCTGACAGCCACAAGCCTCTGGTTTCACACTCAGAGCTTCAGAAAAACAAGTAGCATCTTTTGTTAGCCAGACACTTTAATCCTTTGAATGATTCTCATCCTTTTGTTTCTCCCCTTAGTCTTCACTGTGAAGATCTTAACTGCTCCAAAATTCAAAACAATATCATAAATAACAACTGCAAAAACAACAGAAAAATCCCAAACCTCTCTGCAATGGATAAATTCAGCATTGTGTGGAGAAGCCATCTGTAAAGAGTAACTGAAACCTTCACTCTTAGCCTGGAACACAGAGGGTGGTAATTACACTTTCTTGACTTCTGAAGCTCACCGCAAATTGTTTCTCTCAGTTTTGCTGATTGCTAGGTAAATAGAGAAAACTGATGCTCTCCCCTCATATCTTAGGGCCTCTGCTTAAAGTTGTAAAGCTCTGGGTTCAAATTATATAAGCAATCCTTAGCTGAATCCATAAGGAATCTGTATTATTTCTAGACTTTAGGCTCATGATTCATAAGTCCCCTGGTTACACCCTAAGATTCAAAATTGGTATGGCAAAATTTGGGTCTGAAGGGCAGGTACAAAATACCAGCTGAGGCTACAGGCTTTAAAATGAGACTACCCTCGTAGGCCAGACTCTTTACTGTACTCTCTTATTTGTTGTTTATTCTATGGTTATTCCAAACTGCTTGAGTCTGGAGGTTCTCGTTCACTTCTACCTCCAATTTACCCAAAATTCTGCTGACTCTAGGTCCTATATGCCGAAGTGATGCTTCCCCACTGTTTAGCCAAGGTGTCCAAATCTCACTCTGAACTTATTGCTGCTGATCTACTTTCCCTGAAAGCTCACCAAAGCCATGAAATAACCTTTGTACAAACCTGTCCATGTGCTTCCACTCTACTCATAACTTTGAAAGAGCAATGCTGACATAGTGCGTTGTTGTCCAGCCTTGACTCTCTCTCCATGGCCTTTCCAAATAGCCACAGGTCTACCTTTGTTTTGCTAGTGTAGTTTTGCCACCCAAAGAATGACTTGCCTCTGTCTCATTTATTAACATGATCCAGTTCAAATTCCTTCTTATAAAAAGATTTGTTCGCACCCCTCCCAGGCCACAGAGCATTTATCTGATCATACAAGTCTATGGAACTAATTCATAGAACTTAGTTATTTATTTTCTAACTAATCACACTCTCATCTTTTCTTCTTAGGACAAGACAAAGATCTATTTTAAGTTATACTTATAGCCTGAATTTTTGCCTTGTATAGGAAAAAAACTGTATAAGGCTTTCTTCTTGATTGATGTTATTTCTGTTCAGATAGTCAAGCTTAAAAATCTCCCAATTCATGGGATTTTTTTTATAGTGAATTTTTGTGGCTCAAAAAGAGTTTGCCATATCTGGAGGTGAGTGAAAATGAGGCCAGGGATCACTATCTCACTGATACATTCTCATTTGGCTTTCTAAAACCAATGGGCTTTAAAAGACCCCATCTATCTAAAATAAATATCCAAAACATGCATGCATTTTAGGCCCTCTATGATATTATCTTCTTTCTTAAAAAATATTTCTACTCTCAAGATACATAGAAAATTAAAAATATACAAAACTCAGCCCAGATCATAAACCAGTAGAAACTTCCTGCTCCCCTGTGGACCGGGTATGGACTGAATTTATACGATCAAAATTGTCTTGCTGGAAGATTGGACAGTGCTTGCAAAAACGTTTGACAATGTGTTTTTGAAAGAGCACCGAGAGATAATTCCGGAACTTCTCTCCAACAAAGGCATAGATGACAGGATTGATGCAGCAGTGTGTCATCCCAAGAGTCTCTGTCACCTGCATGGCCTGGTCTAGTCTATTAGAACTACTGCAATTATTCAGTCCAAAGAATTCCTGGAAGGTGTGCAGAAGAAGGACAATGTTGTAGGGTGTCCAGAAAATAAAGTAGATAATCATAATGGCAAAGATGAGCCTCACAGCCTTGTGCCTCTTCTTCTCATTTCTACAGTGAAACAGGGTTTGGAGGATTCCTGAGTAGCAGATGACCATGACAAGTAGGGGCAGGACCAGACTCAAGATGACCATCTTTAATGTTTGGAAACTCTTCCAGAAATGATATCGGCTGTGTGGAAAATGAGGACTACATGTATAATGAAGACCTTCTTTTTGAGATTTGATAAAGATGATTTCTGGGAGTGAAGTAAGCACAGCCAGCACCCAAGTGATTCCACTTGTCATCACCCCAAAGGTGACTGTCCTGGCTTTCAGAGCAAACACAGCATGGACAATAGCCAAGTACCGATCAATTGTCAGGAGGATAATGAAGAAGATTCCACCAAAATAACCAATGTGATAGAGTCCTGTGAGGAATTTACACATTATATTCCCAAAGACCCACTCATTTGCAGCATAGTGAGCCCAGAATGGGAGAGTGAGCAGGAAGAGCAGGTCAGAGATGGCCAGGTTGAACAGGTAGATGTCAGTCATGCTCTTCAGCTTTTTGAAGTTTATCAGGATGAGGAAGACCAACATGTTCCCCACAAAACCAAAGATGAATACCAGAGAGTAGAGTGGGGGCAGGAGCTGGGCTGCAACTTGTTTCACATTTGTTTTTTGGCAGGGTGCTGATCCACCATAATCATCATAGAGATCGCTTGGAGTTGATACTTGCAAATCCATTCTGCAAGAATCTATGAACACAGAAAAGACAATGCTTAATAAAGTTAAAAGCTGTTATTGGTCTACCACAATTACAAATGGTTTTATAACTTAGTAGGTCTTTGAGGCATAGATTTCTACATTTAATTTTACCCTTGTTGTATGAGATAAAATTCATAAAACATGCATTTCATCAAATAAAATATTGCTTTATCTATCAGTGTGGGGCGAATTAATCTGTGAAACTGAGCCAGGCACTGTGCACAGGTTTAAGACCTCTATTGAAGATTCTGTTTCTAGGCATTTGCCCACAAACAGTAGGTGCCACATAAATTCCAGCAAGAATGAACACTGAGTACTAATCACTATTCTAAGTGTCTTACCTATTCATTCATTAAATACTTAAGGTAACTGTTTGAGGCAGGTAATATTGCTCAAATTTTTCTAGATAAAATGGCCCCGAGTACAGAGAGAATTAATAAGTCAACACAAAGCCACACTACACTGATTTTGAATTCAGGGATTATGAATCCTTAACTGACATGTTGCCTGTTGCTTCTTGGTAATTAACACACGTTTAGTAACATGTTGCCTCTCTGTAGTCAGGATAAAATGGGCTGATGTACTCCAACAGTACTCCAACAGTGTCACAGAATCTTTCATTAGTTATTAAAGTGGGCCATCTTCATCTCTTCTATGAAGTTATTTCTGCTTCCTAAGTTGCTGCCACCAAAAGTTCTCATATAAGCAGAAGAAATGGTCAGGTATAAAATGTTCCATCCATCTCCATGCATGAATATCTTACAGGCTAAAGAGTCCTGTGTTCAGCCTCTATAACTAACTGACTTGTCCTGTCTGAGTTCTGCTGCTTCACTTGAGAATTCTCTCTACTTGATCCTCAGACCTCCAAAGCTCTTCATACCCCCTACTTAGACAGTTGAGAGAAACACCCAGAAAATCTCACCTTTAAGTGCTGAGCCAGAACAAAAATCCTCTGTAAGTAACTTAGATATTTGTAATTTGATATGAACTTAGACAATTTTTAGTTTCCCCCTCTTTTCTGAGAGACAGGTGGGTAGGGGGAGAAAGAGAGCACAAGAGACTTAGAGCTTCTGACACACCCATGCTCCAGAAGACCACAGAGAGGTTTCATCTCTTCTCAGCTGAAGATAATGATTATCAAACCAGTTTTCAGCCAGTATCGTTGCTGTCAAAGCTATTTTAAAAGGTAAAAACTCTGCTTTTTTTTTTTTTTTAAAAAAAACTATTGTCTCTTTTAAATACTTCACAATTATGTTTTATATACTGGATGACATCACATACGGAAACATATCCTAAATTCTTACCCTTTCTGTGTCTTAAAGATTATATTTTCAGATAATCCAGTGAGCACCTGGTGTTGACAGATGTCCGCTCAGGATTTCCTGTTGAAGTTTTTACTCATCATAGAGGCTGAGCTAAACTAACCTCCCAGGGGTTAAGAGTTGACTTACCAGAGTTTCTTGTCGGGGGAACGGATGTCTCAGCTCCTCTGGCTATGAGTGCTGTACAAATCAAACATATAGACAGTATAAAGTAAGAAACAAGAATTCTTTCAAGGGGGGGTGGAGTTTTATGAGAACGGGTATTACGTAGTGTCTCAGGGTGGAGGAGTGTTGGATCAGTTCTTCTTTTTTTTTCATTAAAGTTGCATTTAAAGCAGAAAATAGAAGGCAGCTCTGGTCTGAAATTTTATTGAGTAGTTTCCCTCTTCACATTATTTTATTTATGTTCTCTGTTCAATCGACTCCACCCCACAGCCTATTAGAAATTAGAAAGAAATTTTAAAGATAGGAGAATACTTGTATCCATTACTCAAAGCCCACATTTGAATCAAGAGAATCACTGTTTAAGAGACAAATAATGTACACAATACCTCAGTGTCTCACTGGTAAAGCCAAAGGGCAAGAAGATGTGCTCTCCTCACAGTTGCTCTTGGTTAAAGTAAACTCCAGCCAATCAGATTAAAATTAAAATCAGATAGAAGGTTCATTACAGAACAGAACTTTGTTCCTCCTTTTACCCATCCTCCACTCGCTTTCCTACATTTACCATCCAGTATGACTCTTCTGTGTAAACTTAAGCAACTGGCAAAAGAGGGTTTGCATTTTCCTGGGAACCAAGCATATTTCCTGGTTCTCTCCTATATCTGGTAACTGGTGAGACACATAATTACATATTTTAAGTAGAAATTTGTGAGTACTTACTCTACATCAGATTTAAAGGTAACAAAGTGCTTCACTCCAAGAACATAATTTATCTGGAGACATGGAGGGTTTTTCATGCAGCAGTGAAAAAAAGTGCATGATAAAATTCAGGACAACATGATAATGCTATATGTGGCCATATCAGGTCTCCTCGGTGGTGGATGAATTTTTAAAAACATCAAGGAATGACAGCAGAGATGAAAACACAGCAAAGAGCTACCAATGAGACACAAGGACCCCTCAGCTGTAGAAACAGCAGCTTTGACTTATGACCTATAGGAAGGTAAGAAAACTTCAAACAGCAAAATCACTTGTTCCTATATCAGCAAGAGGCAGCCTAGTCCATGCACCCTAGCAAGGCTTCCGCAGCTAGACTGCCACACTTGACTCCCATCAACTGCCTCATATGTATGTTAGGCTGAAAAACAGTAGTCATGTCATGAGCTGTTATAACAGGCTGTTGCCTTCAGTGACTCCATTTTGCTTTATTCTTATTCCTCATTTCCAAGATTATCTAACTCAAGTTCCTGGGGATGCTGACTCTACACATAAATTTTAATCTTGTTCTAACATAAATATTCCCACTTCCCCCATAGACTTGGAACAGGGGAGTGTTCTTTCCTCCAAGTGACTGGCATCCTCAATAAATTCAGCTTTATTTTTTTTCCAATTATTGTTTCCTGGGGACTAATTTTCTATGTGGTAAGTGCCCAGATCTAAGTTTGGTAGCAATAAGAAAAACTAACAACAAATATATGGACAAACTACACACAAAGTAAACAGCAATCTCTTAGTTACTCAGTAGCCTTTTCAAAATAAACACAATTTAAAATCTGCATTTCTTCAGCATTCTCTGAGGTAGGCCTCTCCAGGGCTGCTGGACAAATTTTATAATTCTGTTTGTGAATACTATTGATTAATATTGTTAGGGCTTAGGCTGTGTTGAGATAGTTTCTGGGTAGTGGAAGATAGGACAGCTCACCTCCAGAGGGCAGTGTGGAGAAGCTATGTGGCTCAAAAGTCACTCAGACAGTGTGGTCTTGGCAAGCTACTTTACCTCTGAAATTTCATTGTCTCTCCTGCTAGTGATGTGCTAGATGTGTGAAAGAATGAATGTTATCAGAGACCATGCAGTTTAAGAAGTATGCCTTGGAACAGAGGCAGGGCCAAGATCACAGTTTGCAACAAGAAGCCCAGCTGAGCAAGGTTTTTACCATTTATTGAATGCCAGGTCCAGAGATGCATTCCAGTCAATTCCCAGGTAGAAGTTTATCTCAAGGACACACAAGGAAATGAGGACCTATGAACTCATAGAGAAGTCTTTACTCACAAGTAAACTTTGTTCTGGACATTACAACAATATTGAGCTACAACTTGGATTTTGGTCTCTTCTTCACGTAATGCTTTGCCCATCCCAGTTTGCGTTACTTTGTTCTCATATAAGTTGTACTTAGACTACCACACAGAAACAATCTTATGATTAGTTTGTCCCTCTAGACTCCATGTCCATGTGGAGTATCTCAAGCCAGCTCTTCTTCTGGGACACCAGTAAGTCTTTAAGCAACTCCTCCATCACTAGTCATTGTATCAGTTTCCCTCTCCTGGCTTTGCTCTCATTGCCCACAACATCCCAGAACCAATATTTAGGGCATCCTCAATAAATAGGGAGATACTGACCTTTCCTTTTGAGTTTGAGGGACCACTTACATGAACACAAGAACGCAGCAACTTCCTCTCAAATCCAAATGAATCTTTTAAGAAAACAAATATCTAGGACTCAGGAGATTGCTCAGTGGATAATGTGCTTGCTGTGATAGTATGAGGACTTGTGTTTAGATCCCCAGTACCCAGATTAAAAAAAATAAGTCAGATGCAGCAGTACTACCTTTAATTCCAGTCCTGAGGGACAGAGGCAAGTGGACTTCTTTGAGTATGAGGTTAGTCTGGTCTACGTTGAGTCCCAGGTCAGCTAGAACTAAATAGTGAGACCTTGTCTAAAAAAGTTTTTCTTATTATGAGTATATTTCTTTAACTGCAGTTTTAATTGAGGTCTTATATATTAGTTGTATAACTTTGCCAGTTTTGAATTACATAGTTACAAAACTCCATTGAGATCTGGTAATAAGGAATATATCTTCCCTGTGGCCTAGGAAGGTGTCTTTGGGTCATTGACCTTATTTATATAGATCAGATAGTTTTTAACTTCATAAAAAGGAAATTCCAGATACTGCCTTCCTCTGGCCTGGTGTCTTTGCTCCACATCACAGCATTAGATATGTTTTACAGAGGAGATAGGATCCCTTCTGTAATTTACCAACAGGAACAATGTTATACTAATTGTCATTGTCAATTTTTTTGTCCTGTCAAGGAGGAAGTCTACCTTTATCAGGGTAGCCAGAGACTCCTTCCAGGTTTTACAGAAACAAGAAGCCTCTGCTCACCACTTCTCAATGTCACACATTCGTCTCTGTGCCTCAGCAATGATGCTTGGGTTCAATGACTCCCAGATTCTTTACTTCCTGCTTCATACTCCTGTCATGAAAACTGGAAATGGGAGACACTATTCTATTTTTCCATTTTTTGTCTTTGTCCTCTAGACATTAGTAATGACAGCATAACCCCCTCCTCAGCCTAACCATTTTGTAAACTCCATGAAAAATATCAAATCATGTAAATCTCAGAGGCTGTCTGTTATATACTTTTATTAGATATGTCTGGGACATGACATAAACCACTTAGCTCAATTTGGAATTCTGCCGTATGTATTTGGAATCTTTACTTTAGAACAGTGCCAAGACATGGATCTAAGGCAATCTTGGGAATGGTAACAGAATCTATGTACCAATTAAGGCTTATAACACACCACTGTCATCTCTAGTGGGTCAGATCACATCTACAGCTCTGTGTGTAACAGGATATTATGTAAGGTTATTCTGATCACTCTGGAACCGACAACTACAATCTAAGGCTGAGGGCAAGAAGTGTTAAGTGCTTCGCCATTATAGAGGAAACCACTGACACTTGGGGTTAGACACCTTTCCTGGGCTTACTAAGAAGTGACAGAACCATCCCTGTGCTGTCTCATCAACTCTTTCTAATGTCCGTAGAAGCAGTCAATTAGTGGGAGGGCAAGATTAATTCATGTTCTTCCTCTCAGAGCCAGGTGGGACTCCAAGAGAGTCACATTAGAAATTGGGGTTTATAAGAGGAAAGGGCAGCCAGTCGGGTGAAAAGGGGTCTAAGGGGTGGAATTTGAAGTGTGTGTGTGTGTGAAGGGGTAGAGACAGGGTATGTATGAGGAAACAAAGAAATCTCAATACTTCATGTATACTAGGTTGCATGGCTACCAAACAAGGTGGCCAGGCTACAGTTGTATTATGGAGTCCACTATCAGAGACAGACAATATCATCACCCAAGAAATGGTGAGTTGGAAAAAGCCCAGTTTGAAGGAGATTTTGTGTATCTAATAGGTAGTCATGGGTGTCCTTACTAGCTCTGGGTCCTCTGAAGGAAGAACACAACAGTGTTCATCTTTCTGGGCATCTTTGCTAATACAGAAGGGCCTGTGGTAGGAACCAGCTCTGTAAAGAAATGTGTGTCCTTCTGGCCATATCCGCTTTCCTCATGGCTAGCCTATCCCTAGAAAGGATATGCACTGGAGGTCATCTTGAGGCAGACCTCAAACAGGGCTGAGGGTGGGGCTGGAGTTGGGACAGGAAAGGCAGAGCCCATACCTGCTTTAAGCACAGCCTTTCAGAATCTAATTGACTCTGAGGACCAATTGAACTTTATTCTAGAGAAAGAAAATAATTTCATATTGCAAATATTTTGTATTAGGAGGTTTAATAGTCACTGTCAATGAGCCAAAACTTTACTCAGTTACCCGATGTGTGCTTATGAATTGCTGAGCTGATGTGGCACAAACTTTATGCTGGGGACAACAGCAGGGATACAACTCTTGATTTATATATCCCCAACACACACACACACACACACACACACACACACACATTCACCACACACATTCACCACACACCACACCACACCAGAACCTTCTCAAAGTTACAGATATTATGTGTGGTGGTTTGAATAAGGATAGGCTCATATATTTGAATGCTTGATCACCAAGGAGTTGCACTATTTGAAAGAATTAGAAGGTGTGACCTTGTTGGAGTAGGTGTGGCCTAGTGACACACCTAGTGGTGTTGTGTGTGCTGAATGTGTGTGGTGAATGTGTGTGTGTGTGTGCTGTTTCTGTAGAGGTACCTGCGTAGTCAACCTTGCTGGATAACCTCATTTGAGGTAATTTCATTTATCAGAGAAGTTTAAATAATGGGTAAAAGCAAATGTAAAAGTTTACTGGAGTCCTTTCAGGCAGCTGCAGAGTCCTCTGCACATACGCAGCCTCCCCAGCTGCTTTGACAGCACAGACAAAAGGCCATTTAGGAACAGTGTCAAGCCCACTAATCCACCAAAACTGTTCAAATGCCCATCCCTTGGTATGGTAGTCTTTCCTCTCCCTCATTCTCCCTTTCCTCCGACTTTGCACTCAAAAGTTCTCCCTAGATGACTTTAGAGCTCACTTCTGGAAACTCTTAACAGACAACCCCTACAAGGTAGTTTCTTCTGTGGCTACCAAATCCTACTGTGTGTGTCTATACCATGCTGCATGACCACCACTGAGTTAGTCCCTGCCCTCTGGATTCTCAAAAGAGTCCTATATATGCCTTTTCCCCTGTGTTCACGTGATCATATATGAGCCCTCTGCAGCTCATGCCACTCTCCGGGGCCCTGGTCTGCAAGGTCTAAAGGACGTAAGGACATGACAATGGATATTCGTTTTCACCTTACCCACCCAATCTGTGGACACTCAGGTTGCTTTTCACACTGCACCTCACAGTAAAAAATATTATAAAAAAAACTCTCCCATATGTATTAGTCAGCGTTGTCTGTAACAAATAACCCCCTGATCCAGTGGCTTGTCACAATGGATATGGACCTCTTGTTCCTTTTCTTCATGGCTGTGATCCTGGCTTCATTTCTCTTATCTTCTCACTCACTGAGATGCTTGGCTTTAGTTTGCTAAAAAGAGGCTCACACCACCCATGCTGAGACCATAACTGGAAAAGACAGAGATCCTCGGTGTTTGTCTTCTAGTGGAATAGCTGCAGGATTGTGTATAGCCTGGAAGGCAGGCTGTAAGTCATTCCCCTCTATGAGGTACCAGGTATGTGTAAGTGCAGAGTGGTACAGAGGAAGATGTGCGTAGTTGTGAACAAAACAGTCAACCACACTGGTGTAACAAAACATATGCTTGTTTCTTTTTAATATTTCTAGCAATATAGACAGAACATTTTTATTTATTTCTCAAATCATAGGATTTTAAAAATATTTACATATCATCACTAAAAGGAAACTATTAAGATATCTGAAGGTGATACTCGAATCCTCCCCTTCTTCCAGAAACCTTTTTTCATCATGCGATAACAAAGCCAAACCACAAAGACTTCCGGTTCCCAGGTTGTCTGTTTCTTTCTTTGCTTCTTCTGTCGGCTGAGAAAAACAATATGGGATAGGGAAAAGCATTCTTGGTTCATTCAAGGGAGATATTTTTTCATATGAGAAGGAGTTTGTCTAACTCTTCTCCTTTGTAAATTAAATTGTTAAAGCTTTGATTAGAAGCTGACTTCACTTGGGGGCTCCTACTCACCAGAAGGACAATCTATCATCATTAGCACATCCAGGAAGAACAATACAAAGGAGTTTGGGGAAAACAAGGCTGAGAAAACAAGTGCCCTGCTGACAGCCTCTGTGTAGTATGTGCTGGGTTCCCGATGGCTTAGACTCTGTATGACCGTAACTGGGTAAGCCCACAGATCACAGACTCAAGGCCCTGCCAATCTAGAATTTTTATGTCAGCTCTTATACTCAGAGCCAGAATTTTCTCTGTAACTAATGCAATACATTCAAGGCTAGCAAGGTAAGAATAGAGGTATTTTGCCACATTTAAAAGTTAAAGTTTTCGGTCTTGATTTTATTTTTTCTATTTTTGATTTTTTTTAAATCTCTGAATTATATTTGTATCCAAAAATAAGGCAGTAGAAGTTAGTCTGTGACACCCTTCTTCTCACTCCATCTGTAATCTCTTTTTATATAGGCTTATCCTGCCTGTAATTAAGATATGTTCCTAGGGTAGGAATATAAATACAAAATAAGTACTTCTGTTCCATCCCTTTCTTTACCCACAAAACATACCCAGTGCTTTTTCTCTCCTGGGACTATGCAGGAGCTCACGCTTGGCTGTTTCAAACACACTTTTCTCTGGCCCACTGATGTTTGAAGTATGGAAGTTAGAAAATAAACACCATGGGGAAAGAAGGCAGGTGCAAAGGTTACGGGGCAGCAGGAAATAAGAGCAATGAAATAACACCAATTTACAACCAGACAGCAACCTTTCCTCAGTACTGAGGTTCTATGTGGTTCTAAACATATCCTCGCTGCTGACCCACATCTCCCCTGCCTTTCTGCTGCAGCCCCCTGTGTCTGATGGAGGGATTGGCTTTTCTCCACACTCTTGGTCACTCACTACCTCCAATCTTTGTTCTTCCTGAAAATATCAAACAAGAGTCTTTATTATTTTGGGATTAACCAGTGATGAGGCATATTTTATAACCTATAATTTTATAAATATTATGTAAAGAGTTGTGGCTTGAGAAACATGTAAACAATTGAGTGTGATATTGAAAAGATTTTCCATGTTGTCATCATAAAAATAACAAAGTAAAAATGTGCAAGGCAGTTATGTATAAAAGGATCAGGGGGCTCAAATAAAGTTCCCAATAAACTATTACAGTTCCCAGATTTTCCTAACCTAATAACGCCTTCATCATTAAATACAGGTGGGAGATGGAGCCAAAGACCAGGACATTTCTTTCCAAATGAAAAGGGCTCCTGCTCTCTTTCATCTTCATCTTCATCCAGAATCAACAATGCTTGTCTCATCCCCTTTCTCACTCAGTCCTGAAATCCTCACACCCTTCTTCATATTCATTCCAAGCTCATCTTGTTAGAAACAGGGAGAAACAGAGTGACGCTTGGCAAAATAGTATTACCACAAGAAAATAAGGCTCTTCCTAGAGGCAGAGAAGAGTTCACTGGAAAGCTGAAGAGTCTACCAGCATTTATTCTAGATGTTTCCTGAGCAAGTATTGTATGTACAAGAAGTGATGTAGTTCTGTCTTGGCATAATCGTAAGGTTCCTGGACACCTATTCGTCAATGTATCTTTGAGCAGTGGTTCTCAACTTTGGTAATCCTGGGACTCTTTAATACAGTTCCTCATGTTGTGGTGATCCCCAACCATAATTTCTTTTTGCTACTTCATAACTGTCATTTTGTTAGTTATAAATTGTAATATAAATATCTGCATTTTTTGATGGTCTTAGGCAACCCCTCTGAAAGGGCCTTCCAGGCCCCCAAGGGATTGAGACCCAAAGGTGTGAAATTCACTGGCTTTGAAGCTTGTTACCATATACAAACTGTTCCTTGTACCCTGATTAGAAAAAAAAAAAAATAAAGCAAACCACCCTTTGCTTTACAACCCAACTGAGACTTCTTGTTCCCCAGTGGAAGGGGTGTATGTTGAGCTCACTCGATCCGCTGTCTCTCTGTAGAAAACTGGGCACTGTTTGCAGAGACGTTTAGCAATGTGCTTTCTGAAGAATATGGAGAGATACCTTCGGAACTTCTCCCCAACAAAGGCATAGATGACAGGGTTGATGCAGCAGTGTGTCATTCCAAGAGTCTCTGTCACCTGCATGGCCTGGTCTAAGTGATTGGTAATCATACAGGTACTCAGTCCCAAGAATTCCTGGAAGGTATTCAGGAAGACAACAATGTTGTAGGGTGTCCAGAAGATAAAGTAGACAATCATGATGGCAAAGATGAGCCTCACAGCCCTGTGCCTCTTCTTCTCATTTCTACAACGAAACAGGGTGTGGAGGATTCCTGAGTAGCAGATGACCATGACAAGTAGGGGCAAGACCAGACTCAAGATATTCCTCATTATTGCATGAAAATTCTTCCATATTAATGGAAAATGAGGACCACAGGTGTAATGATCTTGACCTTGATGATCTTGATCTATTCTGAATTTAGTAAATATGATTCCTGGGAGAGAGGCCAGCATAGCCACCACCCAAGTAACTCCACTTGTCATCACCCCAAAGGTGACTGTCCTGGCTTTCAGAGCAAACACAGCATGGACAATAGCCAAGTACCGATCAATTGTCAAGAGGATAATGAAGAAGATTCCACCAAAATAACCAATGTGATAGAGGCCCGTGAGGAATTTACACATTATATTCCCAAAGACCCACTCATTTGCAGCATAGTGAGCCCAGAATGGGAGAGTGAGCAGGAAGAGCAGGTCAGAGATGGCCAGGTTGAACAGGTAGATGTCAGTCATGCTCTTCAGTTTCTTGCAGCTTATCAGAATGAGAATGACCAACATGTTCCCCACAAAACCAAAGATGAATACCAGAGAGTAGAGTGGGGGCAGGATCCTGGCACCCATCTGCTTCACGTTGTATTTATTACATGGCTCACCATTATCATAGTCATAAGGTGTGGTGACATCTTCATCAAGTCCTTGGAGACTTCTTGTAAACCGAGAATGAGATGTTGATAGTATGCTATGGATGATCTGAGGTAACATATCACTGTCTTCCATTTCCCTTGTTTCTGGAGACAGAGAACAAAATGATTACCTGTAACACAAATGTCAAATTCCATAATCCAAATAGGCTTGCCCTACTCAAAAAGCATCCCAGTCTTTAGTTTCTCCCTTATAGTCATCTCCTTGACACCATGTGCATATCACTTTCCTATTATTCCTCATAGCAGACACACCTTGTCAACTCTGCAACCATTTGCTTAATACCCTTGATATCCCCTAGAGAGCATGTTACTCATTGTAAGGCTACAAATGATGAATGTCTGCATTCACTACCTCCTCTGCATGTGGCAAACAGGAGTATGACGCATCACTGAGTGATAAGATGCAATTAGAGTCTGCTAGGAGGTTTCTATGGAGATTCTTACCCAAAAAAAGAGACACAAAAGAAACACTGCTGACTTTAACTTGTCTAGCAAAAGTGTGGTGCTTAGGTCTATAAACAAAAGACCTAGATATTGTACAGAAACCTTAAAGGGGGCTCACTTTCTGAATTCTTATTTGAGAAAGAAAATAACCCATTGTAAATTGCATCATCTATTCCTTGCAGCAGAAAGCATTCTAACAACTCTCTCAGCTCCTGCCTCCACATCCTCCCACACTTCATTTGACAAGGTGCAATGGCAGCCCAATGCTCAAATGCTTTATCTAATTCTCATTGAGCATTAATTTCTCTATTCAAAACCCCTTTGAAGTCTGGAGATGACTTAGCACTCCCTGCTCTTGTAGAGAACTCAATTTGGTTTCCTGCACCCTCAACAGAGAGTTGATAAAAACCTGTGATTCCAGTTCTAGGAGATCTATCACCTTCTGACATCCATGGGTACCTCTACATACTTAATTCACATAAACTGAAGTACACTCACATGCTTACACAAAATAAATAGACAGATAAATCTTTAAAAAAGGAAAAGAAAAGAAAAATTTCTTTTTAAGCTTCTAGGACGATATTCCTAACTGACTACTCATTAACATTTTTTGGGACATCTCATTGCCTACTCCATGAAAGTTCTCAGGACACTATATTTACTTGGCTTTTGCTCCCTTTTACCATTTGTCTCTTTATTCTTGCTCAAAAATTCTTCAATTCATATTGGCTAAATTAAGTCAGCTAATCTCAGGATTTTGATTTTCCTTCATGCTAAAGTTTTTCAAGGCTCTGTGTTTAAGTTCCACCTTTTCCAAAACTTCAGTTTAATTTTTCACTATCTATGGTATCTTTTGATGAATTTGTCCACACATTTGTTTAGCATCTACTATAACTTATACATGAGGGGACACACACATACACTGCTATACATGTTTGGAGGCCAGAGGACATTCTGTACTTTCCCTCCTGTAAGAACTGCAGGGATTTGAATTCAGGTTATTAGGTTTGTACAGCAAGTACTTTGACACAATAAATATCTAGCTGACTAAATTGTGAGGTCTTTATCTTAGTTATTATCATTTATTACATCGTGTAAGAAGCAAACTCTGGTATTACTCCAAATCATTCCTCTTAAGAAAATTAAGAGTTGTCCTTCAGAACCAAATAGATTGGGTTCAGATCTGATAGATGACTCAGCAGGTAAGAGCACCTACTGTTCTTGCAGATGATTTGAGTTCAGTCCCTAACACCCATGACAGATCCAATGCCCTCCTCTGGTCACGGCAGGTTGCTGAATTCATATAGCTCTCACGAACACACACACACACACACACACACACACACACACAAATTGATCTCAAAAATTAAAAAAATCCTGCCTCTAACATAAAAGCTGTATAATTTAAAGTCAAGTATCTGTTTTCCTGTATAGAAACTAAGTGGATGTGAAGTCCACTAGAGATGAGGACTTGGCACAGCTTGTGCTACAGACAAATGTTCCATGTTAGTATTATAGCATATGAATTCTATCCTATATACTTGTCAAATTCATCCTCTCTGCCCTTTATAAACTGTGGGTTTCTTGTATCATCCACCACTCACTTCATATTGACCTTTCCTTCACTTGTATATAGGTCACCACTCTCATTCTGTGTGCACCACAATTAACATTGCATATGCACCCCTCAGCCTGAAACCCCAGTAGCCACATGACTTGGATGTGGTGGGACTTCATAGTTGTGGATCTGCTCACTAGGGAAACTTGTGTCTCAGTTTCATCTCCAGTCATTTGTCACATTCCCAGTCCTGTGAACAGCTACAATCAACTTCTCTCAATGTCCTCCAAACTCACCATTTCCTTCATGCCTTGGTGAGTCATATATGTGTCCCTAAAATGGCTTCTTTTCATCCTACCTCCTACTCAAATGCCCCTTCTCTTGTGAAGCCTAATTTGCACCTACTGACAAATCACTCTAGTCTTGTGAAATCTAAGTAAGCACTTATGCTGTCTCTTGTATACTGTGCATCCTTCTGGGGTTAAGGAGTGGCAATGTTTTTAATCTTCAACTCTTATAATCTCATCTGGCTAAAAGAGTTACCAGTAAATGCTCAATGAATGAGTGCACAAAGGTCTATGATAGTTATAAAATTAAAAGATGTAATACCATTAAATCTTGATTGTTAAGAATACATTTTCCTGATATTGATAATAAATATGTTTTTACCTACCTATATAGCACAGCATTTTCCCATCCCTTCATTGATTGCCACATTTTACAAGCTTGCATTTCACATCACCGAGCCATATCACTAGACTACAAAAACTAAATGAGATCTCTGATGAAAGTCAAGAAAAAAATGTGCGTGCCTGAATAATCACAGTGCAGTAAGTCCTGGTCTGTTCCTGAAGTTCCAGCTGTTATGGAAAATTCTAGGCAGTTCATATAACCCCATGACATGTAGCCAGCACCTAGTTCCTACTTTATCAAACAACCAACAAAGTAACTGAAAGGTGCTCCTGTTTATCACTTTGGGCCTCAAAACCTAGCACCCAGGGCTGTAGGGAAGCTGCCTCTCAGAAGAGAGAGAGAGAGGGAGGGAGGGAGGAAGGGAGAGAGAGAAATATAGAGAGAAATTTACTTTTCAGCCTGTGTGACCCTCATGAGATGAGATAAAAGGCATATTTAAAAGTTTAAAAGGAATATTTTGGTTCTGAACTTGAACTATTCCATATATGGGCTAGAGGAAAAAGATTTCATGATAGAAAGTTCTAGAAGTGCAACCTTCCGCATGCTAAGAGGGACAGAGTATGCCCGTGGGTGCCTAGAAGATGACCAGGCAGAGTGCTTTTCCTCCCTGTGTCTCCTTTTCATCACCTGATCCCAAAAGGATGGTCTCATCCAGCAACACCCTCATTTCCTCACTACTACCAGGATCATTCTAGCATTTCTTAACGTATGTTACAGCCTCTCTTCTACCTGAATCTTGGTCATTGTCTCCACATGCATAGGCTGTACAGCCTCTCAGGCTTCTCTCTGGCACCCAGCACCTCAAGCTTGCAGGTGCCTGAGCTTAACATTCATAAAGTCATGGAAAAATAACAACTCACCAGGGATGACTTCTTGGTAGTACTGGTATCTCAGGCTTCTCAGCAACGAAAACCTCAGATCTAGAGGTAGAAACTTGGTGTGCAGAAGTAGGAAATAAAGTTTCCTGCAGAGAGAGAAGGCGGAGATAGAAGGGAAAGTGATGGTGAAGATTTAAAGAAAAAAACATCAAAGATTCACAGTTCTTCTTTTCCAGCTAGGAGCATTGTATACTGGGCTGAGGTCTCCACAGGATTAATTTTGAAATCTTGCTTATGCAATTTTGAGTGTGAGTCAGCCACTCCCTGTCCCCCTGCTTCAGTGTGTTTCAACTCTAGGCTTCTTTGTCTCACACACCTTTCATAACTTATTCACTCTTCGTTCTCCTCTCTCTGAAAACTAGCATGACCCAATAGCAATAAAACCTTTTACTCCCAGGGAATAAATGTTAATGAGGCCATTGATCATAATGGAGGGAATGCAATGAGATTTCACTGAGACTTGTGTGTTGCTTTCAGAGTATTTTGAATTAGAATCTGGTTATAAATTTTACTTAAATGAATCTTTTTAATAAAGGAGATTGCTTATTAATCTTTTGTGTTAAGGATCTTCTTAGCAAGAGGATTGCTAATTATTATTGTAGGTCATCTTCCTCTGAAAGAGGCTTTGTCTAAAACAAAATCTGCATTGGAAGCACCTACTTAGAATGTTCCTAATGTTCTGCAAGCATGGACAGTTACCTGAGCTGGCCACTGGAATTCTGCAGAATCAACAGACGTGGCAATCAGGATCTCCTAAGCATTGATTTCCCTAACAGTCAAACTTGAATTATAAGAGATCTGAGGTTTTGGATGGGTAAATGAATCCAAAATAGTTCATGGATCATCTGGTTACAGTGGATGTTCAGCAAGTGACAAGCAAAAGCACCAATGCCCTATTGAGAGTAGTGTATTGATGGGTGCCACCACTGTAAGAGGGAAGCTTTGTGCAGACCAAGAGTCCTCTCCAGATTTCAGGAAGTTGGCAATCATGTGCATAAGATATAGGGTTTTTTTTTTTTAAACAAAAAAGTCTTCAGTTTTTCTTAGAAAACTTTCTTTTCTTGTTCTACAATCAAGACCCTTGTTTAGGACCATTTTTTACTTCCTTCATCATACTATATAGATCAATGATTCTAGTCATGGCATTTTGAAAACAAGGAAAACCACAGTGTTAGATAGACAAAAATGATCTGACTGTAGTGACTAGAAAGACAAGTAGGATCAGAAGAACCAAAACCCAAAAAGGCCACAATGAAAGCTACTACCCCTGTGTTTTTCAGAAGGCTCATGTTTACCCCAGGTCATGATTCTGCCATATTTGTTGGCACATTGTGGGTGGTGAATAGCAGCAGATTCAGAAAGCTCTCTGCCCTACCTCTATTTGTCTTAAAGCAGAACGTACAATTTTTAAAGGCAAAAGGTACCCACCTACTCTAGAGAGAAATGGCTAACCACTGAAGACAACTTTAGATCTTTATCAACCTGGAAATTATACTAGCAGAATCAACACTCACAGACTTTACTGACTAGTCTTTTGCTACCATTTTCAACTGTCCCACGGGTTTCCATCCACAGAGATGCAAATTCCTCTTTTCTTTGTTTTACTACTTCTTTAAACTTTTACTATACATTGTTGAAGATTCTATATAAGTAGAAATCCAAAGCCACAAGTTTGAGAAGTACTCATTCCCTCCAAATATTACATATATTTCTTTTTTCACCGTTGTTAATTTGTCATTTGATACACAAGTATATTCCTACTTAGAAATTTCCAGGGTTGAGGAAAGAATTCTGCTTTCCTCCTTAGAGCGTGGAGAATCAAAAACAAAGCAAAATAAAACCACGACCTGAGCTCTAACATTCAGAGCTAAAAACCAGTGCTAGAATTTGGTAAAATAGGATAGAAGAAAGACCTCAACTGCCTGCTCCCACTTTTTGATCCTCTACCTGCCTCCCACTGCGTAGATTCTACAAGACAAAAGAGTAGTGGGAAGTAAATATGTCCACTGAAAGACCAAAGTGGAACTTGGGGAACCACAAAACTGTTCTTGCCACCTTTACCTTATTTATGCCATGTAAATAATTAGAAATTTGAAAATCTGTATTTTAAAATCTTTATGTGGATAAGAAAAACAGAAAGGATGTTTTTGTGTGAGTTTGAGAACTCTATAACTATCTGCCAGCAATGAGTTCCTGTTTTTCAGGATTTTCAGTGAGGAAAATGAATGTTGTGTGACCTTTGAGGTACATCACCAGCTGCATAGCTGTGGTGTACCTGCTAGCTAAGCAGGATCCCAGTGAAGACAGTGTGCTGCTTCAGACTGCCTGGAGAAGGATGGGAGTCATCTCAACTCTTCTGCAAACCAATAAAATGAAAATCATTTGTGTTCCCCAAATGCTGTAAGAAGACTAACACTGGATATGAGATGCTTAAAATCATTTCATCACTCTGAAGTTTATGCTCTCTCAAGAGATTTTACAAGATTCATTTGAACAGCAGTGGGGATTAAACAACTCAAACTGCAAGTTAAGTTGATATCAAAACCTATCTCTGTGCCATTTATGTATAACAAGACACAACCAAATGAAAATGTGGGAATAGCATGTCTGAAGTGGTGATGGCAGAACAAGAAAGGTTTATTAATGGTCTGAAGACATTCTGATGGTGTGTCCTTTGTAACTTCCTAACTCTTCTGTGATGGGTTTGTTCAGTTGCTACTTTAAAAGTACACTCTTGCCTCTTCTCATCACAGATGCTTTGGGTTCACTGTGGTTTCTATGGTTTATATACTTCCTCTGTTCTACTAAAATAAACTAGTGAGTTTTAGGATTTTACACCTTCACTTTAGTCACACATGATCTGAACAAATACAATACATACAAATAAAGCAGTCACATTGCCATTTTCTTTGGTCTTATCTTCATAACAAAATACCCATGATTTCCACTGCTTCTGTGCCAAATAATAATGTAAGACAACAAGGCTTAGAATGTCACAACAAGAAAGACCAGCAATTCCTGATTTGTGTAAAGGATATATCAAGGATTAGAGATCAGGTATGAATTTCTCTCCCCTTTTCTAAGATCATGAAAAGTATTCAGATGATTAAAGAACAGACAAAACTATAGAATCAAAAATAGAAATAAGGGGTTGGGAAGATTGTTCAGCAGGTGAGAACATATGCTAAGTAAGTGTAAGGCTCTGGATTTGAATTTCCAGCCCATAAGCCAGTCATAGTCATGCAAGCCTAGCACAATGGGGCTTGGTGACTAAAGGATTGCTAGGGATTGCTGGCTGCCATCCTAGCTCCAGGTTCAGTGCAAGACCCTGTCCCAAGGGAATAATGTAGATGGGGGAGACACCTTATATCTTCCTTTGGCTTCCATGTGCAGACACACACACACACAGTAATAAACATCCACATCCACATGCATGCATGTACCAAACATGCACACACACACACACACACACACACACAGCAGAAAAAATAAAAAGATCATCCAAGTAATAATTAAATTTTAATAAAAGGTAGCAAATTGGATGTTTCTATTTCTTTTTTTTTTTTGGATGTTTCTATTTCTTTCATTCAAATAAACTTTGAGAAAAAAAGATGTAAAGTCAGAAACTTTACTTTTTACTTTCAAATGAAAACACAACTCAGTCAAGTTACTTAAGAAGACTTGAGCACACCAGTGTTAAGGAGTTAATCCCTTGTCCCTCTGTAGATCAGATGCTCTATGCTGTCTGGAGCTCAGTATAGATATGTTAGTGGTAACCTGCCATTAGGAAAAAGACCTGGTGGTAATATGGCATAGCATACTCTTTGGTAGACATTTATCAAAATAACTCTAACCTGGCAACAGCCGGTTGGAAGGGAAAGGATAACATTTATATATCCTGATGAGTAGAAGTGTCATGAAAGTGAATACCATTAGGGTCTGGTTTTATGCTCCAAACTGTAGCTTATGGCATGCCGTGGAAGGGCCATGATAGCAAGCATCAAAAAATCCAGAATGCATTCTTTGTGGGCACAGTTGCACAAGAAAAAAAAAAAAAAACCCTCAGACCTGGATGTGGCAGAGATTCTGATTCAGGGTAGGCAGCAGGTAATGGAAATAAGAAATAGACTCTGGCTAACCACAGCTAGTTGAAGTCCTACCCAAATAATATTGGTTTTGCAGGAACCATAAACATGTGGTAGGGAGAGGAACAAGAATGTGGACTACAACTCATTTGTAGTGCAGCTCGGGCATGTATCACTATTTCAGAAGCAATACATTTTGAAAACAAAAGTTTATCTTAAAACATCAACGAAATGAAAAACCTTTATCTGTATCACTAAGAGAGAAGAGAAGATAGAGAAGATGCACATAAGTAAAATCAGATGAAGGTGGAGTCAACTTTAAGAATGAAAAAACTGTGGCTCATGCCTTTAATACTAGCACTTGAGAGGCAAAGGAAGGCAGATCTCTGTGATTTCAAGCCCAGCCTGGGTACAGGATAGCCAGGGCTGCTACAGAGACAACCCTGTCTCAGAGAGAGAGACAGAAAGAGAGAGAGAGAGAGAGAGAGAGAGAGAGAGAGAGAGAGAGAGAAGGGGTGGGGAGCAAAACAACAAAACCAGAAGGATATAAAAATGCATTCAAATAATGTTAGTATTTTGGGCTACTTCCATCTGCCCTATTTCCTCTCAGCTCAAAGGCTTTATTTTGCTAGTATTGTTTAGATGGTAAGACTGTGTGTGTGTGTGTGTGTGTGTGTGTGTGTGTGTGTGTGTGCATGCATACATACTTTAGTACTCTCTGTCTTTTCTACTAAGAGAGCTAACGTTTTTCCTATGTTATAAATTATTCAAAAACATAATTTTGGTGGCTATCTATTGGTCATTATCCTCAGAATATTGTGGCAGACAGACACAAAAGCATCTCAGACTTTTTTTTTTTTTGTCAGATCTGGCTTCACTGTCAAGAAATTTTTTCTATTCATAGAATATTGCCACCAGTTCTCACTTTATTACCCAAGACATTGGGAAATGTGGCAGTACCTGAGAGCTTTTTATAAAAAATTATTTTCTTCTTTGGTCAGCAACTTGGTCAATATCTATTTACCTGATTTTAAAGTCTGGTTGATTAAGATTTTTCATTAAATTACCTCTCCTGTTTGTAGTAGCTTTGTGCTTACCTTTGCTATCTGATAATATGATGAAAGATTTACAGTTCACTGAAATTATTAACAAATATTCCTGGGAACAGCATGTGTGAATTCATTCATCAAACACAGGGAAAACCTAAAGTGTTTCGAGACTCTGCCAATGAAATACAAAGATGCATGACATGATATATATGTCCTGAAGGGAATGACATGGTGAATGTCTGGAGAAGTGTTAACATAAAGCAACGTAAGACAATGTCCACAAATGTAGACACCTGTGCTTTGTGCTCAGAGGAAGGAGAACTCCTAATGATGTTTTTTATTAAATCCTTGATAAAAGAAAGAAGATTTGATGTGAGCTTTGATAGATTTAAATCTGAGGAGATGATCAAGGAAAAGAAATGGCCAACACAAAAGTAAAGAGGGAAACGGAGGGAGGAGATAATTCATGAGTTCACCCAAGCCTCCAGAGCCAGAGACTCTTGGGATGAAGCAATCTGTGTCTTAACAAAACACAAATTCTTCTCAGGTGATTCTGATGTACGCTGAGACTTGAAAACCACTGGTCTGGAAAAGCAAAGCTTCTCAAAAAAAAAAAAAAAAAAAGATGTCCTGTGTAGTCAAAAGCATCAGGTAGTTCAGAACTGCCTCCTGTTGCCATGGATGACCAAATGTAATGTATGTGGGCTTGGTAGGCAGAGCCTCAAACCAAACAGGACACATTATGATTCAGCTCTGTTAGATCCAGTTGATTATGGTCCTAGGAAAAAAACACCATCTCTTTGAGATTCAGTTTCCTAACCAACACGATCATATATAAATACCTAAACAGTAGGAATACTTAATATTATTTCTTCATCTGTACAATTAATTATACATTTGACTTAGCATCATGTGCTTCTAAAAATTACTCTGGGAAGATACACTAGTTGCACTGTTTTATAGGGGAGGTTAGTTTGTTTGCTTTTTTCCTAGAAATTATGTGCCTTGGGGTAATTATGACAGAAGCAGTTGCAATTCTGGTCCTGTTGTCTTTAGTTCTGCCTTCCCAGTAATGTTACTTTCCTGGAACCTCATTTTGGAGCCCTTAAAAAGCATACCAAAGCCTAATTTTTTATTCTGAAAGATTTTGTGTGGGCTATTTGCCAAAATTATATATAATTTTTGTAAATTGTGAAATACATTTATCATACATGCTATATGTAATGAATAAAATATCACAGTGCACAAAAATCCTCAAGTGAGCTTTTTAAGACTGACCAATAACTTCAGAGTTTCTGATTTCAAAGGTTTGGAATGTGGCTGAAAATGAGCAATCTTGATAAGCTGTCAGTCAAGTCTTCTGCTTTGGTACCTTCTCTGAGAATCACAGGCTTAGATGTAAACCTGATACTAAGCACAGTTCGCAGTGTGCCGGGAACTTAACCAGGTCCTCTGGAGGAGCAGCAAGTTCAATATAAATAATCAATCATCTCGATAGAAGACTCCATCAAAAAGTGCATAAGACAGTTATTAGACAAGGATATTTCCAGTCTTATCTCTAACCCAGGGAAGGCTTCAGAGGTCATCAAACCCAATGTCAGTCTCTGAGATGGAAGGCAGGGAGGCAAAAACAAAGATTCATTTCTGCTCTTATACAAAATTTCTACTTTTAAAAGTTCTTTTAATAGAGAAATTATACTACTCTCCCATGAAGGATACTTGAATTCTCTTTTGGAAAATTGTAGAGAATTATTTTTCTCTGAGCTGCTACTCGTGGACCTTTTCCACCTTGTTTCTTGGTGGGATACTCAGGGAAGAGGGATAGACATTTGTAAAACAATTCAATTTCTATTCCTCTTTTTCTATAACATTGTCTTCCTCTTTTGGTTTCTCACTCTTGAGCCCTGTGTTCTGTGAAATGTTTCAGTTCCCTCTCTGTATTTTTGGACCAATTTTCTCTCTTTCAACAGATGTGTCTTGGGCCCTTTTTACTTGACTCCTTAAGATCAAGACTCCAGGGGAAGATTTTATGAGAAGATACACAAAATAGGGCCTTTATTTTAAAACCTCTGATTTAAGGTGCTACTTTATGCTTTATATATTTGTTTGGAGTTTTTGTTTAACTTATAATCAAGGCTGGGGTTTGTTGGGAAGTTATTCATTGGCATAAAGACAAAGTCATTTCCTTTTGTTTTGCTCAATTTTGATTATTTTTTGCCTATTCTATACCACTGTTCATTTTGATTCATTATTTTGTCATTTTAATAGCTATCAAAATTTTAAACTATGTGCTGCATGCATATCTACACAATGTACCTGCCACAATTTTTATCCTCCTTTTTTTTCTTTCTGTTCTCTTAACAGTGTTTCTAGTTAATAAAAAATCTTGTTTTTTTCCAAACTTCTGAAATTCTTCTACTTTAATAATGTAAAAAACATAGCTAAATGTGGTGGTTCATCTGTATAAAATGTAGAATCCCACCTTTAATTCTAGCATGCAGGAGGCAGATGCAGGTGGATCTCTGTGAGTTCCAGGTTAGCTTCCTCTACCTAGCAGTTTCAGACCAGTCATGGTTATAAAGTGAAATTCTATCTTAAAAAAATGTAAATATTTAAAAAATTCTTTTCAGACGACAGAAAAGACTGGGAATAAGGTAAGAATGTACATTTTTACCAACACTACTTAATATAGTACTGAAAGTTCCCATCAGAGAAATAAGACTAGAAAAATTTACTTAAAGAGGTCTGAATAAATTGTTCCATTAAGTGCTTGCAACACAATCACGAGGACCTAAGTTTAGTCCCCAGAGCCAACAGAAGAGGAAAATGGCTAGGCATGATCGTCTTTGCTTATAATCCCAGTTCTAGGTAGGTAGATATCAGCAGATTCTTGCAACTCACTGGCCAACCAACCTAGCCAAATTGGTGACTTCTAGACCAGTGAGATACCCTGATTGTAAAACCAGGGTGCACATTGTCTATGAAGTAACAACTGAAGTTGACCTCTGGCCTCCGTATGCACTGTATACCTATGCATTTGAATTGATACCCACACACATGTACATACACATAAAAAAGAAATGCATAAAAGGCACTGAAGTTAGAAGAAAGTAAGATAATCTCTGCTTATGGATTGTATGATCTTTCATGTAGAGTCCATAGCAAAAAGAAAAGTCTCTTAGAGATGATAAATTAATTTGACAGTGTTACAAAACACACAGTCATGCAAAATGACTTGCAATATATGTATAAACAATACAAAGTCAAAAAAGAAAACTTAAATATAATACAACTTATAATCATACCACAAAGAGTAAAATACTTAGAAATAAATGTAATCAAGGAAGATAAAAAGTCATATACTACATACTCCCAAAGTTGTTGAAAGAAATTAAAAGACACTATCCAAAATGAAAATATCCTGTTTGTGGATTGCAAGACTTAATACTATTAATACTATTTATGAGATGTTGCTCTGGCCTTGCCTCAGCTCTCCAGTCCTTGTGATTGGCTTTAAGAGGAAATGATTTCTTAGATATGATACCAAGAGAACAAGTAACAAATAAAAAAGACAAACTGACTAACTCTCAATTTAAGCCTTTTTGCATCATATTACACTATCACATACAATTGGTAAGGAAGTAAAATATAAAATATATTTAAGAATTCCTACAACTCAACAAGAACAATAAGTATTGTTGAAAATAAATATTATACAGTATATTGTATTCACAATTTCCCTTCCTTCATCCCTAGGTCCTTCATATATCCACACCCATCAAACACCATGACTTCTTTCTCTCTATTTAGAAAACAAATAGGCAAAAAATAAAAAAACAAAAAGCAACAATAAAACAGACTTTTTAAAAAGAAAGGAAAATATTTTTAAATTAAATAATGAAAAGCATATGTGAGCACACACGTGTGTGTGTGTGTGTGATACGTGCACACACACACTGTAAAAACATAATAACACAAAATGAAATCATAATATATGAGCAAAAACCAGTAAGATAAAAAAAAATACATAAGCAAGGCAACACGAGACAAAAAGTCTACAATGCTACCTATTTTTGATTTGGTCACTACTACTGGCCTTACATGTGACTTATATACCCTGGGAGACTCCATTGGAGATGACTAATTTCTTCTTTGCAAGTGGTTGCAAATTAAAGTTAGCTTCTTGGTTAAGGAGGTGAACTTGTGTCTACTTCATTCTCTCAGTGCTGGCTTAGACTTGTCCATGCTGTCAGTCTCTGTGAGTTCACATGGGCATCAGTCCTACTATGTCTTGAAGACTCTGTTTACTGGTGTCTCCATCCCGCTGGCTCTTAGAATCTTTCTGCTTCCCCTTCTGCGTAGTTTCCTAAACCCTGGTATCTTTGTCAAAAATCAGATGTCGATAGATGTGTGAACTCATGTCTAGGTCTTCAATTATTTCCATTCATCAATTTGTCTATTTTTGTGCTTGTACTATAATGTTTTACTACTATAAGTCTGTAGTACAACTTGAAATCAGGGGTAGTGATATCTTCAGCAGTTCTTTTATTATTAAGGATTGTTTTAACTATCCAGTTTTTTCAAGTGTGTGTGTTACCATAAACAGTCTTTCAATTTATGTGAGGAATTTTGTTATCATTTTGATGGGCGTTTCATTGAATCTGTAGATTGATGTCTTAGTCACTGTTCTCCAAAGTACCAAAACTTATAGAATGAGTCTCTATATGTAAGTATAGAAAGGGGAATTATTAGAATGATTATAGGCTGTGGTTCAGTTAGTCCAAAAATGACTGCCTATATATGGAAGGTCCAAGAATCCAGTAACTGTTCAGTCCTTGAGGCTGGATGTCTTCAGTATATACCAAAATCCCAAGGTAAATTCTAACATCAGTGCAGGAATGTTGCTGGAGAGGTAAGAGCAAGAGCAAAAGTGTCCTTCTTTCTTGTACTATATAGTGGAATAATCACACAGAAACTAGAGCAGTCTGGAAACTAGAGAGCAGTCTCCGGCTACAATATTCTCTTGGTGATGTTTTTCTCTTTAATGGATATGTAGTGTTCTGTCCATCTCTTCTGATAGATTTGGTTTGAAGTTTATTTTGTCAGGTATTAAAACATCTACACCTGTTTTCATCTTTGGGCCATTTGGTTGAAATACCTTTTCTATGCTTTTACCCTCAAATTATATCTATCTATTCTTCAGGGTAAGGTGTGTTTTTTGCATGCAGCAGAAAGATGGATCCTGTCTTCTGTACATAATCTGTGTCTTCTTATTGGAGAAGCGAGACCATTAATATTAAGAGTTATCAATGTTAGTATTTAATGAATCTTGTTATTTTGCTCTTATATTATGGGCTTTCTCCCACTCTTTTGGTTTACTATTCTGAGATTACTTATTCCTTGTGCTTTTTTTTTTTGGGTGTGTCTAACCTCTTCAGACTGCTGCTTATTTTTTCTAGCGCCTTCTGTAAAGCTGGATTTGGAGATAAATAATGCTTACATTTGGCTTTATCATGGCATATTTTTCTTTCTCCATATATTGTGATAGTTGTGCTGGGTATAGTAGCCTGGGCTGGCATCAGTGGTCTTTTAGGGTTTATAGAACATTTGTCCAGGCCCTTCCGGCTTTTATAATTTCCATTGAGAAGCCAGGTGTTATTCCAACAGGTCTGCATATATGTGGTACTTGATCTGTCCCCTTTGCAGCTCTTAATGATTTTTCTCATGTTCTGCGCCTTTAATGTTTTGATTATAGGTCATGAGAAATAAGAATAAAATAAGAATAGTACTTTAAAAACTCGTATATAAAATGGGTAAAGACCATTGCCTTTTCTATTTCTCTGAACGAGAAAATGACCAAGAAGCACATGACAAAATGTCCCCTATTGGGGCTGGAGAGATGACTCAACAGTTAAGAGCATTGACTGTTCTTCCAAAGGACCTGGATTCAATTCCCAGCACCCAAATGAAAGTTCATAATTGCCTGTAGCTCCAGTTTCAGGGGATTCAACACTTTCACATAGACATGCATGCAAACAAAACACAAACACACATAAAATAAAAATATGCAAATAATAAATTAAAAGATGTGTTTTAAAAAATGTCCCATATTACTTACTTCATTAGTGAAATGTAAATAAAAATCACAAGATACTTCGCATTCACCAGGATATATATATATCCTATAAAGACTATATATATATGCTGGTAGAGATATAGAAAAACTATAACATTTGTTCATCACTGGTAGGAATGCAAATGCTGTATAAAATTTTCTTTTACAAAAAAAAACTTTTACAAAGGTTTCTAAAAAAAATCAAAATTAAGATGCAATCTCCTTGATCAATGAATTGAAAGCAGCACTCAAGCAGATATCTTATATCTGAACTCATAGCAGTTTTAAACAATAGTCCAAATGTTGAAGAAATCTGAACATTAATCAATGGACAGATAAAAAAGAAGATATTCTTTTATAGATGGTTCTCGGTATAAAATGGTTTATTATTTTTCACCTTATAATGTGGTGGCTATAATATGGATTCAGTAGAAGTCATACTTGAAATTTTGAGTTCTGATAATTTCCTAAGCTAGTGACATGTAGTAAGTACTATACTCTCTTATGGTATTGGGCAATGTTGGGGAGTCATATCTTCCTGTCAACCATAGGGTTACAACGGGAAGAAACTGTGATTCTGTGACAATTTTCAGTTGGAAAAGTATAACTAATATATTTTTGACATGATAGTTTCAACTTAAAGCAATTTTTGCACGTAGCCCATCATAAGTCAAGTAGCATCTGTGCACACGATGGAGGACTAGCCAGCCTTTAAAATGAAGGTTATGGGCTGGAGAGATGTCTCAGTGGTTAAGAGCACTGATTGCTCTCTTCCAGAGGTCCTGAGTTCAATTCCCAGCAACCACCATGGTGGCTCACAACCATCTGCAATGAGACCTGGCGCCCTCTTCTGGCATGCAAACATGGAGGCAGAATGTTGTATACATAATAAATAAATAAATCTTAAAAAAATAAAAACATTAAAATAAATAAATAAATAAAATGAAAGTTATTCAGTGTTACCACATGGATCAACCTTGATGACATCAGGTTAAACAAGATAATTCGTCACAAAGGGGCAAATTTTCTATAATTACATTCATATCAAATATGTAATCAGATTCATAGGAACCAAAAGTAGAATGGTGATTGTCAGGGTCATGAGCTTGAAGGAAGGATGAGGACCTAGCATCATTGTTTAACTCCTACAGTTTCAGTTTTCAGTATGCCGAGTTCTGGAGATAAATGGTAGAGTGGTTAGTGAATGTACTTTAAATATCATGTAATTGTTCACTTTAAAATGAATAAAACCGTAAATTTTATATCACATATATTTTACCACATTTCACTGCTTCATGGGAACATACAGCTAAAAGAGGTCTTTCTGACTAGATATTTGAACTCCCTACATTTGGAAGACTAAAGTCCAAAGAAATGTCATATCTTGAGTGAGATGAGGTTTATAATAATTAGTAGAGGAGCCAAGACACACATACAAAACCTCAAGTGTAAACAGGAGTGGGGATAGCTGAGCTCAGCAGATTTCAGCCTCACTTCCCTTGCTTCTCTGAGTCAACTGCATTAAAGTCAAGCTTTATCCTGTATGCACAAAAGTTATGGTAATATCAGAGAGGATATATAGAGTTTTAAGGTTGGGATTGTTAAAGCCAAAGCTTCTCAGTCTTCATCTGCATAAGGATTCCCAAGACATCGCCATAGAAAGTTAATTAGTTCATTTATTTTGCAGTGTCAGAGATCAAACCCATTGTCTTACACATAGTAGGCAAATTATCTGCCACTGAGTTCTATTTCCAGCCTGAGATTTGCATTTTTTTTTTAAATGAGCTCTTGACTAATGCTGGAACTGCTGGTTTTGAATACAACACTGAGCTTTTACAGGACCATCTTGTCTTCCCAGGGAGTAGAGGCTTTTATCCTACAAGTAACTTTGTGTTATTTATATCGGTATACTTAGAAGTACTATTTTTTTCATGACGGAATGACATGAAAAAGGCTGAGATCCACACCAAAGAGTTCTTTAATTTGGGTGGCTATAAGAATCACCTGAGGAATCCAGAGGCCAAGGCCCTGTCTATTTCAAAGGGCGTGAATACATAGTCCTCCATTGTAATCAGCTTGGAAGGAACAAATAGATTTTGAAAAGACACTTGTGCCCATTATTTGACTGTCAGACTTTTAAAACAAAGGACTGCCTGGTGGTGGTGGCACATGCCTTTAATCCGAGCACTCGGGAGGCAGAGGTAAGTGAATCTCTGTGAGTCTGAGGCCAACCTGGTCTACAGAGCAAGTTCCAGGACAGCCAACAGTCAAGGTTGCACTTAAAACCCTGTCTCAAAACAAAGCAAAACAAAACAACCCTCCCACAAAAAAAAAAAAACCAAAAAAGGAGCATGCGCTCACACACAAATACACACACACACACACACACACACACACACGCACAAACAACAACAACAAAAATACCCCAAATGCTTAAAACTTGGTGTCAGGCAGATGCAGGATGCACTTGCCTTTCAAAAAAGAGATTACACAGGGTTATAATCTCGTAAATTTGTCAGACCACATTGCTAGAGATTGGAGGTCAGCACTGGTGAGCAGGACTGCTTAGATATGAACATCCCTGGCCCTCAATTTAAACTTTAATCTTTCTTTAGGACCTTGACAATGAATTTCATTGGAGGTCACTGAATCTCTTTGTCCTGCTTCTCAGTATGGCCATATATCTTTTTCTGGTTTTGCTATTAATTGGGTTGTTGTGATGGATTTATTGAAGATTGGTGGTCTTCCTGGCTTCTTGGAGAACAGACCATGACTTCAAATTCAATAAAACCATTACTCTGATCCATATTAAAGTCTGAGAACCACTGCACAAATTGGGTGATTTTAAATGCCTTCGCAATTAGGCAGTAGCCTTCAAGAATGTGGCAAAGCCCTTTATCAACTGTGAAAGGTAATGAGGGTGATTTTCCTCCACTCACTTAGAAAACAGGATTTACCACGTGTGATGTGTGGTTTTGAAAACTAGTGACATGAGTTCACAGAGCGAAGTCAACCATGGATTCTGCTCAAGAAAAACTCATGACTTTATGCAAGAGATAACAAGTGGATAATTGGAATAAATTACCTAAAGTGCACACTCTCACGGAAACAATAAAGTAATATTTTTATAATCTTGTGCTCCGGGAATAGTTGCTGTGAGTCAGGTGCTGAGGTTTCAATAATGACTAAGATAGTTTCTATCCCTCTGAAACTTGTGGATAAAAAAATAGTGTGAATGAGTAGGTTAGCAAGCCAATGTTGCTGGGAGTCTACTCTTGAATGTCCACTCAAAAAAAACATGGACTTTTGTCACTAAACGAACGATTCATATAAAAGATTCATTCAGATCAATATCCGTTAAATCACCATAGAAAATAGGATAGGTCTTCATTCAAAATAGTTTTCATAAAATACTTTGAAGTCCATGGTAGATATTTTCCCCCATCCGTCTTTTATGCTCTATGATGATAATTCACAGCTCAACAAAAGGTTTAAGTTTTTATATATAATCTTTCTTTAATTTTTTGCCTTTGAGACAGGGTCTAACTATGTAGCCTAGATTGGTCTCAAACTCATGATCTTCCTGCCTTATCCTCAAAAGTAGTAAGATTGCAGGTATGCAAACCACACCCATGTGATGTTTAATCTAAAGAGAATTTCATCTTCCTTTGATCTTCCATCAGTAGAATTACCAACTGTTGAGGTAAAAACAAACATTTAGAAGAAGTTTTTTTCCATTGCTGCTCAGCTCAGTCTGCCTTCCACTCTGGGAGTGTGCTTTGTTTTTGCTTTCTTAGTTGCCAAAATAACTTTGATTACCTTCTTGCTCTACTAGTGGCCCTTGGGAATTCTTCAGGGGCACAAAAACCAAGGCTGCTGTTGCAATTGGTATGGGAGGGTGTTTTGGTAGGAGCCATAGCTTTCCCTATTCATTGCCGGAAGCAAAGACCTGTATTTTGAGATCTGCATTTTGTTTACAGACATCTTAAGCTCACAGGTTAAGAAAAATATTTACCATCTCCCTCTGCAGGGTCTAGGAAATCAACCTGGCATCTAATCTCCTAGCAGAGACCTGCAGGAACCAGGCTCTGGGAATTCATTAGCATTTTCCTTTGTTAGTCAATAATCACAGACCCTCAGTATTTACCTATCAGCTGGGGACGTCTCCGGACCTGAATTCCAGCAGACCTGAGCTTCCTGACACCTTTCCCTTCCCTGCTTAGCCCGTTTGCTATATAACAGCTTCTGAGGAAATAATAAACTAGACGGCTTGATCAGAAATCCTGTCTTGCCATCATTTCTCGTGTCTCTTGTCTCCTTTCATTCCTCTCCACTTAGGTATATCAGGAACTCCTGTTCATATCCCGCTGGCTGGGATAATTCATAACACAAACCTTTCCCTCTTTAGTTCCATTGTATTCCAACGTTTGTGAGTTCTATGTCCTCAAATCCATACTTCTTATATACCACAGAAGGGAGGTGTCCATTCTGCCCTTCCTTACTAGAAGCCACAACTTGCTTTGAGCAGAAATGACTCATTTCCTCTGACCTCTAACTCCTTTCATGTCAAGATCTGAAACTATACTGTCAGAATCAGGGTTATGAGAACATTTTGCTGTAGGATTCTGGTATTTTGAGCTATAAACACTCTTGTGTTAAGGCTTGTAGTAAAGTCACCCACCTGAAGCAGAATATTTAGATATCAGTCTTTGATTTCTTTCACCAAGAATAGTCAAACAAAAAAGGAAGTTGCTACTCCAATGCCAAGAATAAGGAACTAGTTTGTAACATACATTTAGCAATACTCCCACCATGTATTGGAAATTTGCCATTTCAAGTTTTTGAAAGTGTAATAGAGTTTGTGAGCACCAAACATATTATATCTCGTTCTTTGATTTCCAAAATTTTACAAATTCAAAAATCTGTGGCTTTTTACTATGTTCTATAAAACCTCCAATCCAACATCCATTTTTTTTCTTGTTCTAAAAATCATAAAATGACTCAGTTTGTATCTCTTTCAGTAATGGATTAGTACACAATGGGAACTGAGAGAAACACTGCCATAAAAGAGTAGTTAAGTCTACCTATTTCAAAAAATATGCTTTTCAGTGAAAAAGAGTAGGCTTACCATGTGAAGGGACAGACAACGGTGCTACATTACATTCCTTGTAAAATAATGAAGTTGCAATTTATGCACATTACACACAGTTGCATTCAGAAAGGCTATCGATCCTCTGTTTTTCTATACCATGCTTATGTGATTTTTATCTATCAGGTAAATCACATAGTCTCATAGAATGAGGTAGAAGTACTATATACTACTGAATTGTATGAAGACTTTGTGAAACCTAGTGCTTTCTTTTAAAAAAATTTGCCAATATATCTTGTTCACAGAAGGGTTTTAAATAATATTTCAAGAGGCTGCAGAGATGGCTGAGTGGTTAAGAGCACTGACTGCTCTTCCAGAGGACCTGGGCTCAATTCCCAGCACCCATATGGCAGCTTTCAACTCTCTGTAACTCTGGTTCCATAGGACAGGACTCCTATGGTAAAACACAAATGCACACAAAATAAATATATATTTAAAAAGTTACGTTAATAACATTTTGATTTCTTTTATAGATATGGAACTATTTAGTGCATTTATTTGATTCTTTTTTGTGAGCTTTGGGTTTTGTGTCTTTCAAGAACTTACCTTATCACTAAGATATCTAATTTGTTCTGAAGTTACTCACAGCAATTTACTAGTAAGCCTTTATATTGAAGGATCTAAAGTGATGCTTATTCTTAATTCTTGTACTTTCTGTTTTTATGTAGTTTCTTGATCAATCTGGAAAATATACTGTCAGTTTCATTGATTATCTCAGAAAATCAACCTTTTGTTTAACCAGCTTCTGTTTTGGAGTTCGTTTTCCAGCACATTGATTTCAGATCTTTATCATTTCCTTTCTTCTGCTTATATTGGGTTTGGTTTGACTTAATTCTGTAATTTGAGGTGGAAGCTGGAATAATTTGGGACCATTTTCTTTCATAATATAGAATTTGATACTATTAATTTCCCTCTAAATACTGTTTTACATTGTCCACAAAAGAGATTTCAGTTTGAAGTAAAGTAAAACAAAAGAAAAGAATACTACTCTAGGAAATCTTTAGAATGACAAACATCTGTCAACTAATACATACCCTTACAGGACCTTTGAGAGTAGTTGTGTGGCAGGAGTGCCAGAAGAGACTGGGTACAGTCCTAACTCTGGCTGCCAAGTACAGAGCCAACTGTGGCTTTCTAGAGAGGGCACATTACATAATTTGCTGAAAGCATTCTATAATTGTTTTCTCTTCAATGTTAGGAAAAGATTTTTAAGCTCAAGAAGAGTGAGCTTCTGTTGAAAAATTGTGTGAAACAAAAGAAATATTTTTGTTTTGAAGGTATTTGTAAGACTTAATAATGGTAAATATTTATTTCACGTTTTTCTTATTGTCACTTTACCATGTCTGATTGTTCCCATTTATTACATTTGTGTTTTGCTTGATAGGGTCTTTCTTATCTCATAGTAATAAAAATATCATTCTGGAACTGGATAGAGAGCTTAGTTGATAAAGTGTTTGTTGCACGAGCAAGAAAACTTAAGTTTTGATCCTCAACACTCATGTAAAATGGAACATGGCTGTATAGGCCTTTGTCCCAGCTCTGGTGGGTTCAGGGAGAGGAGGAATACTCAGGCTTGCTGGCTAGTCAGTGTAGACAAAGCAATGGTTCTAGATTTGGTGAGAGAACTTGTTAAAAGTAAAATAGAGAGATCTAAAAGAAAACACCTCTGTATGCATCTGGCCTCTGTACACACCTACCAGAGGGGACACAGACACAGACACACACACACAAACACACACACACACACACACACACACCCCACTGATGTGGGATTCCCCTCTGTATGCTGTGATTACCATTGATTAATAAAGAACTGCTTTGAGCCTATAGCAGGACAGAACAGAACTAGGCAGGGAAAACTAAACTGAATGCTGGGAGAAAGAAAGCAGGGTCAGGGAGAAGTCATGTAGCCCTGTTGGAGACAGATGCTGGAAATTTACCCGGTAAGCCACAGCCTCCTAGCGATACACAGATTAATGGAGATGGTTTAATTTAAGATATGAGTTAACCAAAAATATGGCTAAGCTATTGGCAAAACAATATTGCAAATAAGCCTTCCAGAAGGGTGAGTGAGTGCCCGACCAGTGGCCGGCCTGATGCTCTGGAAAGGGGAGCTCAGGCATCCCCCACCCCCCTAAACTTTCTGGCCATTCAGCAGGGGCTTCCCCACCAGCTGCTGCCTTACTCTTCTTTCCCTATCCCAGCTTCCCCTCCCAAGCACCCCTCTCCATCTGCAGGGTCATAGAATTCCCCAACTCAGCCTGTTTTGGGGATATTAACCCACAAATCTATGAACACCTGATTTTTGACAAGGGAGCTAAAAGTATACAATGGAAGAAAAAAAGCATCTTCAACAAATGGTGCTGGCATAACTGGATGTCAACTTGTAGAAGAATGAAAATAGATCTGTATTTATCACCATCTACAAAACTCAAGTCCAAATGGATTAAAGACCTCAATATAAATCCAACCACACTGAACCTGATAGTAAAGAAAGTGGGAAGAAGACTGCAACACTTGAGCACAGGAGACCACTTCCTACATATAACCCCAGTAGCACAGACAACAAGAGCAACAGTGAATAAATGGGACCTCCTGAAACTGAGAAGCTTCTGTAAAGCAAAGGATACTGTCATTAAGACAAAAAGGCATTCTACTGAATGGGAGAAGATCTTCACCAACCCTGCATCAGACAAAGGTCTGATCTCCAAAATATATAAAGAACTCAAGAAACTGGACATGAAAATTCTAATTAACCCAATTAAAAAATGGGGTACTCAACTGAAAAGAGAATTCTCAGCAGACGAAGTTCAAATGGCCAAAAAACACTTAAGGTCATGTTCAACCTCCTTAGCCATCAGGGAAATGCAAATCAAAACAACTTTGAGATACCATCTTACACCTGTCAGAAGGCTAAAATCAAAAACACCAATGGTAGCCTATGCTGAAAAGGATGTGGAGTAACGGGAACACTCATCCATTGCTGGTGGGAATGCAAACTTGTGCAACCACTTTGGAAATCAGTGTGGTGGTTTCTCAGAAAATTGGGAATCAATCTACCTCAGGATCCAGCAATACCACTCTTGGAAATATACCCAAGAGATGCCCAATCATACTACAAAAGCATTTGTTCAGCTATGTTCATAGCAGCATTATTTGTAATTGTCAGATCCTGGAAACAACCTAGATGTTTGTTGTTCCTCAATTGTCTTCCTCAATGGAAGAATGGATAAAGAAATTGTGGAATATATACACATTAGAGTACTTTTCAGTGGTAAAAAATAATGACATTTTGAATTTTGCATGCAAATGGATGGAAATAGAAAACACTATCCTGAGTGAGGTAACCCAGACCCAAAAAGATGAATATGGTATGTACTCACTCGTTAGTGGACTCAAGCCATAAACAAAGGACATTAAGCCTAGAGAAGCCAAATAATAAGGTGAACCCAAAGAAAAACATATATAGATCCTCTTGGGAATTGGAAGCAAACAAGATTGCCAGGCAAAAGTTGTGAGTATGGGGATGGGGGTAGGGGTGGGTGTGGGCTTGGAGGAAGGGGAGAGGGGGAGAGAGAAGGAAGAAGGGAAAGACTGGAGAGAGCTTGGGGGAGTGGGAGGGTGGAGATGAAGGAAGAGCAGATATAGGAGCAGGGAAGAAGTTATCTACATTAAGGGAGTCATTTTAGGGTTAGCAAGAGACTTGGCTCTAGAGAGGATCCCAGGTGTCCATGGGGATGTCCCCAGCTAGGTCCTTGAGCAGCAGAATAGAGGAACTATCTCTTGTAGACCAGGCTGGCCTCATACAGAGATCCACCTGCCTCTGTCTCATGAGTGCTGGGATTAAAGGCATTTACCAACATACCTTTGAAAGACCTGGATAAATCCAGATCCCCCTAGCAGGAAAACAGAGCCAAAAATCTAGCAGGAAGAGAAGAATCAGAAATCTAGGATTAGCCAGTTCCAGGGTTTCAGGAACTAGCTGAAGATAAAGGTAGATTGTAATCTTGAGAGTAATCTTGAGAGACAAAGAGATTCCCCCTAGTAATTATCACACCCTAGTAATTATCACTGGAACAGGAACTAGCTGATTAATGATCTTGAGAGGCAGGGAGTTGCCCCTTTGTAATCATCACTGGACACCCTCCCTGCCCCCCTTTTCGGATTACTGGGCTGTGTGGTTTCTTCCTATAAAAACTACTTCTCCCCGGCACTCGAGGTCGAACTCTTCCCCTGTGTGGGTTATGAGTCTTGGCCCCAGTGCACTGGTCCCCATCTTGTCGTCTTGCCATTAAACCTCGTGTGATTGCAGCAAGGATGGTCTCTGTGAGTTACTGGGGGGGGTTCGCGTCATCCCGAGGCTCGAGTGAGAGTCTCCCCAAATCGGGGGTCTTTCACCTTGTTCAATTTTTTTAACAAAAAAAGAAAAACCATAAAAATTAAAAACACATCCTAGAATTGGTAAGAAAAAAATCAGATATTAGTTGACTTTCTGCTGCTATGACAAAATGCCTAGGATGATCTGCTTAAAAAGAAGAAAGATTTATTTTGGTTAATAGTATCTTGGTTTTATTCTGGTTTCTTGGCCTCATATTAAGCTATAGTTTTAGTCTAGAAGTGGCAAGGACAAACATCCCATAAAACAAACTCACATGGAGATTTTATTAGGGAAGAGGAAAGGTATAGAGACTAACCACCAGAGAGGATTGACAGGAAGACAGCAAGGAAAGGGCGGAGCTCACTTTTTAAAAAAAATTGATTATTAAATTTGTTTTTTTTTTTAACATCTTTTCGCATTTTACATACCTATCCCAGTTCCCACTCCCTTCCCTCCTCTGGCTCCCCTACCTTTCCCAATCCCAGCTCTCTGAGCTTCCCAATGGGAGCCAATAAGTCTGACATACCACTATGAGGTAAGATTGAGGCCCTCCCTGCTATATCTAGGCTGAGCAAGATATCCCTCCAGAAAGAATGGGCTTCAAAATGTCAATTCAAGCACTAGGGATAAATACCAAATAATCCAACCAAAAAATGGAACACAGATCTAAAGTGAGAATTCTCTAAAGAATTGCAAATGGTTAAAAGACACTTAGGAAATACTCAACATCCTTAGCCATTAGGGAAATGCAAATAAAAACGACTCTGAGATACCATCTTACATCTGTCAGAATGACTAATATCAAAAACACCGATGATAGCTTATGCTGGAGATGATGCAGAATAAGGGGAACTCTTCTTCATTGTTGGTGGGAGTACAAAATTTGTGTAGCCACTTTGGAAATCAGTATGGAGGTTTCTCAGAAAATTGGGAATCACTCTACCTTAAGATCCAGTAATACCACTCTTGGATGTATACCCAAAAGATGCACTCATACAACAAGAACATTTGCTCAACTGTGCTCATAGCAATATTATTTGTACTAGCCAGAACCTGGAAACAACCTAGGTGACCCTCAACTGAAGAATGGATAAAGAAAATGTGGTACATTTACACAATACTACTCAGTAGTTTAAAAAAAAAATGACATCTTGAAATTTGCATGCAAGTAGCTGGCACTTGAAAAAAACATCCTGAGTGAGGTAACCCAGACCCAGAAAGACATACATGATATGTACTCACTCATTAGTGGATATTAGACATAAAGCAAAGGACAACCAACCTATAAGTGCACGACTCCAGAAAAGGTAGGTAACAAGAAGAACCCTAAGAGAGACATACATGGATCCTGCTGGGAAGGGGAATTAGACAAGATCTCCGGATCTACTTAGCAACAAAAAGAAAAATGTTGACCACAATATAGACGAATTTCAAAAGAATTATACTGAGTAAAAATGCAATTTCAAGGGATTATATGCTATGTGATTTCATTCATGTATTCTTGAAACTATAACATTTTAGGAATGGAAATTAAACTAGCAGGTGGTAAAGATGAGTACTGTGGGAAAGGTGGGATCATAGAGGAAGTGGGTGTGCACACATGACTCTGTTATGTGTCCCAATTTTATCGAGCTTGTGTCCTCGATACTGTACACTTTGTCAGTAGGTTACTGTGAAAGAAATTAAGTCAAAGGTATTTATGATCTCTAGATTTATTTGTATCATTCCTTACAACTGTAAGTGAACTAAAATTATATCAAAATAAAAGTTAAACGAATAAACTAGACATGGGTCTAGGGAAATGTCTCAGTTAATAACATGTTTGTCATGAAAGCATGAAGACTTGAGTTCAATCCTCCAGACCCAGATAAAAATTCTTACGATCCCACAGTCGAGGAGAAAGAGATAGGAAGATCCCTGAAACTTGCTTACCAGCCAGTCTAGCCAAATAGACAAACTCTAGCTTTAATGATATACCTTGTCTCAAAAAACTAAAGTGAAGATCAATTAAGAAAGACACCTGACATCAACCGCTGGCCTTTACATGTATGTGTGTATACATATACAGTCACACACATCCCCTAAAAGAAAAGAAACATTTAAGTTGAGTGTGTTGACTCACACTTATAATCACAACATTCAGGAGGCTACATAAGCTCCAGACCAGCCTGGCCTGAAGAAAAAAAAATGAAGGAAACAAGAGAAGGAGGGAAGGGAGGGAGGGGATAAAAAAACCCATAATTAAAGCATGTGATTCAAGTTATGAACATTAAAATTTGTGCTTTATTATAATAACAATTGAACAAAGTTGGAAGAAATGACTGATAATTTCATGACAGGATCAGAATTCACAACTATATTACTATCTGGAATAATAAAGATAAGATACAATAATTTTCATGTAATTTTCATTTTTATATACATAGTAACTTTCTACTTAAAAATTTAAGTAGTGAAATTTCTGTTCTTCAACATAAATTAGATCATTTAAGTTATCAATTCTAATGAAAATGTCTTCTGAGATTAATACCCAGGGAAGTTCCACAATGTCCGCACTATCACTTTCAATTTTCCCAGTATGTGGACCTTTAAAGACAGACTACCTATATCCTACCCACAGTGATAAGATATAACACTCACTATAGTAAAAAATATTAAATACTGACCTTTTAGAAACTTTATACATAAAATAGTTTCCAATTTTTAAACTGGAGAAGTTTCTCCCATAGACATAAACCTTTATCCTATTTTATACCTTAATTGTTATGCACAATCCCCATCAAGATTTTTAATGACAATTTTAATTTCTTGATAATCATGATCAATGAGGAATTTTATTTGCATAAGTAGTAAAATTAAAATTTAATATTTATAAACACTCAAAAATTTCTAACTTTTAAAATATATAAAATATTTACTGTTTCTTTATCTTTAATTAACAAATGTAATACTTTTGTAACATGAAAATACAAATTAGTATCAAAAAGCAAAATGCTTTAAATTATGATGTTCAACCTAATACAACACTGACAAATTACACACAAATTCTTAGAATGGTCACCTGCAGCTGGCTTAAAAACTGCAGAAAGGGCAAATCAGACACAAATTGATAGAAAAATCCTAAATATATAAAAGCAAAATTTGTGTTGCTGTCTGTCTGTTCACAGACTCTCAACTAAGCTGGAGGCCTTTGGCATACCCCATGTTCTTGGGCACAGGGAACAAGAGCACAGTCCCCTAAGAGTCCACTGGGCCTTGTCCTTTGTGAGCAGCTGGAAATCTACAGCCAGCTAGGTAGACAGCGTCTATCTCCACCTAGAGAGCCTATGGACCTAACATGCCACCATGGAACAGCAATGGTTGAGTAAGCACTTGTGCTTACTGCTCAGGGCTTTTGACAAGCTTCCCAAGCACACAATGTGGTGCTTGTGTTGAGTTACTCATTGCAAGATGCCAACTAGATGTTCTTAGGACAGAGGACAATGACATGTCACAACATGCCACAATCCACTTATGTATTCCCAGCTGAGAAGTTCTAACATAGAGAATATAATTGGAACTCTTGTAATAGTTGACTGTGTATGAGTTCATCATAGAATTACAGTCTAATTTGAAAAAAAAATGTTACCATATAGATCATAGTCTCTGACTACAGTTTATTAAGTTACAAAACAAAAGAACCTGTTTGGAAACTAAAAACTAAATTTCTAAATGTTTCATGAGTTAAAATGAAAGCAGAACAAAAACTACAAAATATTTAGAATAGAATAAACATAAAAGCATAGATCTATAAAACAGTCCTGAATTCTAAAGTATTTTGAATATTTTTGTTTTTTACTACAATTCATTTGGTGAATTTTAATAATGTGACTTCTATCAAAGATGACAAAGAAAAACTGAGAAAATGCACACATGAGCAATATTGCCTTAGAAGCAAAAACAATAAAACAACACATGATTAAATAGAATAGAATACATAAAAACCAAGAGAACACCACAGCATCTCTGTGCCAATGCATGTGCAAATAAGGACAATAGGTAGCTTTCTGTATTTACCTTCTAATTGGTAGAAAAGTAAAATCAACTTGTTAAGAAATTTACTTATCTGTATCTTCCAGAAGATTTCCAACAAAAGAAATACACACGACCAATAAAGAATGAAAATATACTAAACTTCCCTTAAAATCAAGAAAATGTTCTGGACAGATGGCAGGTATAATTCAGGGCTAACAGATGTGAGCATGTACAATAAAGTTGTGAAAAATTCACCTTGTTCTGTCATAGGGGTTGGACATTAGTTTGGAAAGCTCCTTTGCAGAAATGTAGCAATATCTAAAAAAAAAAAAAAAAAAAAAAAAAAAAAGCCACAGAGCTGCCCTGATCCAACACTTTGTATTTAAATCAGCCTAGAGAAATTTGAACACCTGTGCCCAAACAATCAACAAAAGACCAATAAAACTGGTGCAGGAGGAGTGTGCTGAGACTCACAGCAGACAAAAGAATGGACGACAGGTATTTTCAGCAGCATCCCTCAGGTCTTTCTCTGAGCATGGGCTGTTAAGAGAAGAGCAGAAACAGAGAGACCAGTTGACCCAAAAGGCCACCTACCATGGTGGTTTGGTAAAGGCAGGAGTGTCCACAGAGTATGTGGCCAGATGGAGGACACAGCTCCAGGCACGCTCTGATACTAAGCACAGGTGTTTCCAGCCACATTGATATGCACCATTCACACAGGTGGGTTTCATGGTTCCAAATAGCAGCCAAGTAGTCTCCATCAATGTGAACTTGCTTAAAGCTAGCCTCTTTCCTAGTCAGCAGCCAGTCTTTCCTGCTCCGTGTCAATAAGAGGAAGCTACAGAGATTGTGTTTACTGGCTCAATTTTGTTTGGTTTTGTTTTTTGAGACAAGGTCTCACACTGTGGCATAGCTGGCCTTTAAGTCATGATTCTCTGGACTCATCTTTCTGAGTACTGGGGTTACATGTGTATACCTTCACGTCTGACTGTGTTTTCATTATTTTGAGCATTTGAAGCATGGATATTGGAGAAGGACTCTAGAGCAAAAGGGTCTGACCAATGCTTTATATCAAGTACAAAGATAACAGGGAATGGAGTAAGCAAGGCATGCCACTGAACTCTCTGATGCTTTTAAGACAAGTAGTTTCAAAACCAAACAAGTAGATCTGAGTATGATAGTGCACATCTCTACTCCAAGAACTTGGAAAGCTGAGGCAGAACAGCCACAAGTTTGAGGGCACCTTGGCACCACATGGTGAGGGTATAAACTGTAAGATTACAGTAATAATATTGGGGGTTTATTTATAAGACTGGCTCCAGAAGTAGCATAGCTGCTACCTGTTTGAGGGGGATACCTGCCTCTGTGTCCTTCTGTGAAGGCAGATTCCCACTGTGTCCTAGTTGAGTATAGACGCATTGACATTGACTGACTGGATCTCCACAACTTGAGACTTTATTAAGAATATAAATACTTATATTTAAGTATATATATATAGTATATATATAATATATATATATATAAATATAAATAACAACTTGAGGGGGCTGGAGAGATGGCTCAGTGGTTAAGAGCATTGCTTGCTCTTCCAAAGGTCCTGAGTTCAATTCCCAGCAACCACATGGTGGCTCACAACCATCTGTAATGAGGTCTGGTGCCCTCTTCTGGCCTGCAGACATACACACAGACAGAATATTGTATGCATAATAAATAAATAAATTAATTAAAAAAAATAACAACTTGAAAAAAAATCAAATCATTCTGCAAAAAGTACTGGCTGTCAACTGATGTGGGATGTCCTTCTGTATATGTGTTGCTCTTAGTGGTTAATGAATAAAGCTGCTTTGGCCTGTGGCAGGGCAGAATAGAGCCAGGCTGGAAGAGATATATAGAGAGAGTAGGCTGAGTCAGGGAGATGCCATGTAGCTGCCAAAGGAGAAGGACACACTGGAAATTTACTGGTAGGTCACAGCCTCGGGACAATACACAGATTAATAGAAATGGGTTAATTTAAGGTGCAAGAATTAGTTAATAAGAAGCCTGAGCTAATAGGCCAAATAGCGCTGTAATTAATAAAATTAATAAAATTTGGGTCTGGCCATCTGGGAAATGAACAAGCAATTTGTTTACAGACAATAGTTAGTATGAATGTATGTGTACTCATTCATCCCAGTAGTATGACTGGTATTCAGAGTCCTGCTAGGGTCCTGTTAGGTGGAGAACATTCACAACTCTTGCCAGGTAGCAATGGCCCATTGACAGGGGTAGTGTTGCCTCATTTAAGGCTTAATCTGTTCAACTGTTCTTAGCAATTCACCCCTCTGCTCCACATCTTGGCAAAATTCGGAGCGGAAAACAATCAGACAAATCTATATTTTGGTTTAGACTTGTTCCTCTTTTGGATCCTTGTTGACTGCTAACCTCTCTACTTCCCACACTTACCCAGGCTGACCCAACCCATCACTTCCCTTTATCAAAGCACACACATTCCCTGTCCAGAGCATCTCTTTGTTTGCAGTTTACAGAGCTGACACTTGAGAGTAGATCATTTTCACTTCTAAGTGTCATGTCTAAGGTTTTAGCTGGTTTTACCCTGCTAAACACTTCATAAATCTCCTGTAACTTAAGAACTAATGAGCTAACATTTTCTAGTGCAGCATTTCTACAAAATGTCTGCTTCCTCTCTGCCTCCTTCCCTTTCTTGTTAAAGTCTGCAATACTCCAGTATTGACGTGGCTGTGGTTTTAGAGCTACCTTGTTTGTGGTAAGTGAAGCACTCTCTATAATGGTGGAATTTGAGGCTTGATCATGGTTCTTCAAGTAGGCAATTTTGGTTTGTGATTCCAAAAAAAGACACTGGAGAGGCAATTAATGTGGCTGGCTCATATCACTGGTTCTTAAATTTTCACACTGGTCTCATCTGACTACAGGTTAATCTACTCTCTTCATTACTTTTTTCTTTGACCTAAAAAGTTCTACTTTTTTTTTTTATCATGATGGATTGGAGCATGAGCTTTGTGCTAGTGTTTCTATGTTAAAGAGACATTGCCTCCAGAACCTGAATTTCCCTAAGAAGAAGAGAAAGGGGGGCTATATTCTATCTTAGAAGATCTGTGGATGTCAGGAAGTTGCTTCTAACTCTGCACACTGTGATATATATATATATAGATAGATAGATAGATAGATAGATAGATAGATAGATAGATAGATAGATAGATAAACAAAGGTAGCCACCACCCAGATGCTTGTAGTTTTGGTATCTCTTTCACATATCTCATTATGATTCTAAGGAAGTAGTAATAAAGATAAGTGAGAATACAGAAATTATCTATCTCAAACCCAGAGAAATTTTTACGTTCTACCTGGTTTTTGAGTTCTACCTGGCTCCTCAGACTTGCTCTGACATTCAGAGAGTTTCTGTATCAGAAGGTATGGAGGAAGGGCAAGACTACTTTTCTAACAGTATATTGGTTTAGGGAATCTAATTTTGACTAGCACTGTATCTTGGACCTGAACCTAAAGCCAGCAAACTCCTTAATGCCAAGCTTTGTACTTGATGTCTTTCCCAAGCTCCTGACTGATGTTACACATGAGAAAAGTCTCACTTCCATACCCATGATTCAGGAAAGGGCATCTAGGTTGGAACAACTGTCTCAGCCTTCACAAGCATCAGCCCAACCGTGGATCCCTGACTACAGCCAGTAGATGAGCAGTTTCCAGGGTAACAAAGAGAAGACACAGGATTTTAGACTCCTTGTCTGGTATCCTTCAGATGTTTGAAGTAGGTGACAGAAAGCTACATGCAGTCATTGAGAGAGACTCAAACTAATAGAGAAGTCAGGAGGAGAAAGGGGCCTCCTGATTCCCAAGGGTTCCTCCCATCTGTCCTTGACACTTCTGTCACAAAGTATCTTTGTATCCTTCAAATACACTCTTCTTAATTTGTTGTCCTAAGTTGTCTCTCAAGTCTCAAGGCCCCTCATGGACCTTGGTGTAAGAGTCTGCGCTTTCCAATGGATACCCATGCCCGACCCAGGCTGCGCGCTTCCTGAACTCAGGCCCACGAGAAGGGACGATTGTCCTGAGGGTTGAAAAAGAGACACAGACAAAAGAGACTTGGCTCATCTACAAGAGTAAATGGCAACTTTATTAAACTCAAGACAGGTATTTATATCAGTGGGCAAGAAGTATCAAAAATGCAAGGCCTCCTCCCATCCAGGAGCAGGAGGAAGATTAAAGCCTTCCCGGCCTCTCGGACAGGGTCAGCTAGGGGAGGCAGGCTATCGGCCCACTGCTAAGACCTTGAATACAAGTGGAATCACCATAACAAAGAGAACCAGGTTCTAGCTAGGTTATCCCCTCAAGCCAGAGCTAATGCAGAGACTCCAGAAAGCCAAAAGTCACACGGCCCTGCGAATCGCCAGAGAGATTCAGAGAAGGAAAAAAACTTTGGTAGCTTCACCTTGGTACATCCAGCCTATGTTTTTGTTCATATTGGTCATCCCTGACTGCCTCTCTGCCAATACACTTTGCCCAAGCTTTCAGAGGCCACACCCAGATTTGCCTTTCCTGTGAAGCCCACAGATTTCCTAAGCTCTCCGTAATTTTTTGTCCAAACTTTACAACAGCTTTCTCCTTTGAGCAGCTATAACACTTTGTATTTGTCTTACTGTATTTTATATTTTGGGATCACTTGCCTTCATCGTTTCATTGCAAAAGTTACCAGGTCCCTAAAGTTGGAGACTGATGTTTGCCTGTGGTAGTTTTTTTTTCACTTGGCTCCTTTACTCCCAGAATTTAGTACAGTGCCTCAGACACAGCTGGCACTATGCAGATGCTTGTGCAGTTACAAAATTTCAAAATTAGGGGTTACAAAACAAGGAGGTAGAAAGTGGCTCATATTTTAGACAGGCAGTGGTGGCTCTTGCCTTTAATCCCAGGCAGAGGCAGGCTGATGTCTGTGAATTCGAGGCCAGCCTGGTTTACAAGAGCTAATTCCAGGACAAGCACCAAAGCTACAGAGAAACCCTGTCTCAAAAAACAAAACAAAACAAAAAAAAAACCCCAAACAAACAAAAAACAAAAAAAAAAAAAAGGAAAGAAGGAAAGAGAAAGAGAAAGAAAGAGAACGAGGTTCATATCTTGACATTTGGAGGGATACCCTGCAGATGGGGGGCAGGGTCAGTCCTCCTGCTCTCATGCTCTCCCTGCCCACTCACCTACACCCTGCCAACAGGGTCAGCTCTATTGTGCGGCCCAGATGAAATGCAAGGCCTACTCTCCCTAGCTCTGCTGCAGGTGGGGGACACTGCCAATTCTCCCATTCTCATGGTCTTGGGACTAGTTCTCCCACCCACCACAGGTAGCAAGGGCTGGGGTAGAGGATATGGGGTACATTATCTCTCCCTTACTCGCTCCACCATGTGGCAGATGAAGGGTGGGGCCAGATCTCTCTTGCACATTCAGGGCACTGGATTACCTGCACCTCCATCAGTGGGGTCAACTCTACTATGCTGCCTGGGTTAGGTGCAGGGTCCATTCTCCTGAGTGCTGTAGCCTGTGAGGAGCAGGATCAGCTCTCCCACTCTTGTGACCCAAGGGCTAGTTTTTCCGGTCTGAAGTAGGTAGCAAGGGGCAAGGAGCAAAGGGGTTGTCTCTCCTATTGTGGGATATTTGTACACAGTGAAGAGGTATTCTTTGATTAGTGTAATAAAAAGCTAACTGGCCAATAGTGAGGCAGGAGAGATAGGTAGGACTTCCAGACACACAGAGAGAGAGGATAATCGAGGCTTGTGGGAGATGCCATGGAGACACTAAATTGAGTTGAACACACAGAATGGGGGAGGGGTAAAAGCCATGTGGTATAACATAGATTTTAAAATATGGGTTGATTTAAGTTATAAAAGCTAGTGGGATAAACCTAAGCTAAGGGCAAACTTTTATAATTAATAATAACTCTCCATGTTGTTATTTGAGAACTGCCAGCCCAAAGAAAAGTCCTATTTCATTCTTCATTGCCCATACTACCACATGACAGGTCATGGGGTTTGCTGTCCCACTCTTGTGTATTCAAGGCTGCACACCAGCACTCTAACCAGAAGGGACAGCTCTACCATGACGCCCTAGGGAGGTACAGGGTCTGCTTTCCAGAATGGAGCAGCTGTTGAGGGGCAGGGCCAACTCTGTGTAGCTCTATCCTCACTGATTTTGGTGATAACAGGTGCCACGGACATCAACACAGACTGTGGTTGAGGCAGGGCCATGGACCCAGACATGTGCCCTGACAGCAGCCCAGGCACAGATGAAACCATAGCCCTGAGTAGGAGCGCAGGTCACTTTGATGTGGGATTCTCCACTGTATGCTGTGAATACCATCGGTTAATAAAGGAACTGCTTTTGGCCTATAGCAGAGCTATAGGGGAACAGAGCTAGGTGGATAAAACTAAGCTAAATGCTGGGAGAAAGGAGTTGGAGTCCGGGAGAAACCATGGAGCTGATGCTGGAGACAACTGTGCTGAAACTTTTCTGGTAAGCCATGACCTCGTGGTGATGCACAGATTAATGGAGATGTGTTATATTAATATGTAAGAGTTAGCCAAGAAGAAGCCAGAACTAATGGGCCAAGCAGTGTTTTAAATAATATTGTTTCTGTGTGATTACTTCAGGGCTAAGCAGTCGGGAACCAATAAGCAGCCTCCCCCAACATCACTTAGATTGGCATTGACCCAATGTTAGTGTGCACCTTGAACCCCCACGTGTGGGTGTCGGCCCAGATCCCAGACACCCGCACTGCTTTTGACAGGGACAGAAGTCTCGAACATCAGTGCAAATCCTGTGTGTGACAAAGACACGGACTCAGACATGGCCCCAGCTGCAGCTCAGGCCCATACCATGCCTGGCACCAGGTGGCAGCACATGTTACTCAGATCTGTATGGGCCCATCAGCAGCACAGCCCTAGGGCACTAAGAAATCTGCGTGTGGAGGCCCAGATCCTGGGAATCGCTGTGGCCTTTGGTGGCAACACAGGTTGTAGAAATCAGCCCAGAAACTGTGGTAGGACCACAGGCCCAGACATGTCCTTGGCAACAGTCTAGGCCTGGATGTCATCATGGCCCTAGCAGGCATTGTAGATCTCCCAGATCAGCATGGCCCAAGTGGCAGCATGTCCCCAAACACAAACATGCCCCCAGGTGGCAGCCCAGACCCCAGGAATCCACTCAGCCTTATATGGTAACAGGAGCCAACTATACCGACACGGACCCTGGCTATGGTAGGGTCACAGATTCTCTGCTGTTTTTAAAGGGAGTGTTACAAATCTCTTGGCAACAACAAAGACAAATTAATGACAGTCTTTCACAAGTCTTATGAAGTATAAACAGCAGTGTACTTAATGGACAGTTCTGAAATAAAATAGTCCTAAATGTAAATTAATGGTGATCAGTCACATCATAGATGTTCTATAGAGTGCTTGTGTTTGAAGAGAGGTAGCTGAGACGGCATATGGTGCAATTTAGGTATTCTATAAATGCACATAAGGGAATCTCCTCTTATGGATGCAAAGACCATCTCCTTGCTGAGAGTACAAGCCCATTTTTAACTTGTGAGGTCTTCCTTTATTTCCTGATTATATGACTTGAAATTGTTCTTTTATGGTGTTTCTGAGACAAAAGTAATTTCTCTGAACCCTATAGGAAGCAGATGATTTGCAACTGAACATATAAATTTCTTGTCCCACAGAAAGGTCGTGTGTAGAAAAAGGAAAAGCTCAGAATTCTGTCCTAGATCTAACTTCTCCATGAAGCCTTCTGTAGCAATCTCAGCTCCAGCCTCTTCACTCTGTCACACTACCCACAGGAACAGTCCTCAGATTTCAACCACCTACCATCTGCCGAGGTCTTATGCCAGCCTGGACCATAAATTATTTCTCTGTACCAGAGGGGAGACATGGGATAATTGAGACAACTCACATCATTTCATTAGGAGGGAGCTTTTCAGTGATCCCTCATGAAATCCTGAGTTCACATCCTGAAAATTTCCCCCATGTGTATTCTCCATACAACTTTTATACCAAAACTTAAACTGAGGGGGAAATTCATTAGCATTCTGCTTCCTAGGTAACCAGGAGAATGAATGTGTTCACGTCCAACTTTCTATCTATGCCCATTTTGTCATGTCTTCCTATCTTCCTGCTCTGTATGCCAGCTCTGTCATGTAGGCTGAATTAACATCTCTATTCCAAGCATCCTCTAAATTACAAAGAAGGAGCAGAACAACATAGCATATCCTGACCCATTTGTCTGGAAAGGCTAGGTGACAGCCTTTTGTGAGGCCGGATGCAAACTATGGCCTGAGAGTCTGGCTGCCATATAGTCTAAAGATATGAGCCGGTATGATATATGGTCCTACAACCATCCTCTGCAGAATTCAGTGAAGACGCCGAGTCTAATTCAGTAGGTCTGGATGAGGTTGGAGGTTGAATCTTAATAATAGGCACAAGATGATATTGCCCTGGTTAGTCCATAAGACCTCAGTGCAAGTACTGAAGTTCCACAGAATCCCCTTGGCACAGTGTTGCAAGAAAGCCACTTGTTGGTTCCCAGCTGCTCAGCCCTGAAATAATCACACAGAAGCTGTATTAATTAAGTCACTGCTTGGCCCATTAGCTCTAGTTTCTTATTGGCTAACTCTTACTTATTAATTTAACCCATTTCAATTAATCTGTGCATCACCTTAAGGTCGTGGCCTACCAGTAAAGTTTCAGCATGTCTGTACCAAAGGGTACTCAAAGGAATAAAATCTGCCAGATGAATGTGTTACATTTTGCAGAATTTGGAAAATTAAAATATGTAGACCACACCATTGACACTTATTCTGGTTTTCGATGGGCAATGGCTTTGAGTTCAGAAAAGGCTTATTCAGTAATCACACATCTATTAGAAGTTATGGCCCTCATGGATATACCTGCACAAATAAAGACAGATAATGGTCCAGCATATGTCTCTAAGAAAATGAAACAGTTTTTTGCTTATTATAATATAAAGCATATTACAGGTATAGCACATAATCCTACAAGTCAGACAGTTATAGAAAGATCAAATCAAACTATAAAGGACACATTCAACAGACAGAAAGGGATGGAAAATACCCCCAGAAATAGATTACATGATGCTTTATTAATCTTAACTTGTCTTAAGACTAATGAGAAAGGGACAACAGCAGCAGAGAGACATTGGATAATAAAAACGCCTTCTGAATTAAATCAGCTGATGTATTTTAAGGATGTGTTGACCTCACAATGGAAAACAGGAGAGGTTCTATGTTGGGGAAGGGGTTTTGATCTTGTTTCCACAGGAGAAGAAAAGTTATGGATACTATCAAAATTAATAAAGATTCAGTTTGAAAAAGAGAAATCTCTTGAGAAATGATGGTTCCATACACAGAGGTGATAACCAATCAGGTGATAAGGAAACCTCATAAGGGTTGGGACAAGGTTCTGTTATTGTCTTTGCAGGAAAATACTCATCTTCAGAAAGTCAAAAAACCCTGGATATCTAGATGCCTAAGGAGGAAAAGATAATTATCCAGATAGGATCACCAAGCAAAGAGAATTATCACTTGTGAGGACATGCAATCTGATGGTAAGAATCTCTGAATACCAAATAAAATAGTAATCATGACTCAGTTAAAAATCTAAGCTGGCTTTGGAGTTGAACACTGGCTCTGTCCTTCTGTAAATCCAAGCATATTGTTAAAATAAAAATTTGGAGTTTCTGTCTCATGTCAGGAGCCATGATATGGGACAGAAAGAAAAAGGAATTTAGAAAAAAAAATTTACTCTTCTTGATACCTATTTTTGTCTCTATTGTACCTTTCATTGTATATATATGTCTGTATAAATAGTGTTTAAGTTTTCCACAATGAACAATGAACTTTCCTGCAGTAATCTTTGAAGTTTCCAGGAAGAAGATGGGGCCCCACAACAACAACTCCACTACGTTAATATAACATCATGATTCTGATAACATTACTACAAGACATATTTTGGGTACTAGCTACCCAAGATGGTTCAAACTTGGTTAGATGAAATGGTGTAGTTTTTTACAACATTCTGGCCAGAACTCCAAATAGAACCTCAGAAAAACCCTACCAAATACTCAAAAACTATTTGCAATTATACCAGACAGTAATTTTGAAACTTAACCATCATTTTAATTTCATAATCCCATAGAAAGAACATTGCACCCATGACAGTTGGAAGTAATTCTAGAATATGATGTCCATCTCCCAACAAAATTTGTCCTCAGGGTTAGGGACACCATTTAGGGGCTGATTATAACTGTTATAGGGTTGGGGGTTGGGGAAAAATTATGAAAGTTCAGGGATCTCTTTGAAAAAAAAAGAGAAAATTAGATGGTCTAATAGATTAGTGTGAGCTTACTCAATAATAGTGATTTATAAGCAATTTACATTGGTATAGATTTTTGTATATTGATACAAACTTAAATTATATGAATATGTTCCTATCTTCATCTACAATATTTGTATACCTAGGCAAAGTTATTTTGTCATATTGTATGCATGCATGCTTCTATGTCAGCTTAAGACATTTTGTATAGTATACATTTCTACCTCTGATCAAGATACTTATACATTGTTTACATTTTGAGATCATTGTCCTCATTTGTTTCACAATTGTTTAAAGATTATTTAATATTCTAATATGAAGTCCTAGTCTTAAAGTTATGTAGGTCTTAAGATTCATAGGTCAATAGTAATTCATGTTTGTCATACTTATAGTTAGATTAATCAGGTTCTTTAGATACATAGAGATTATATTCTGCATATATAAGTAATCTTCAACCATTTCAAAGAGCTATTGAATATGGCATTTAAATAACTTAGGGTTCTGTTGACATGACACATGATTGCTCCTGGCAGCACCAATCTATTCCTGAGAGAATGTTGAGCACCAAAGACACTCCTCTTGGAACTTGTTTTCTTCCTGTCAAAACGGGCCTTTGGGCAAGAAACTGCCCACACATCAACCACTAACAAAATGCAGGATGTCCGGATAGAACAAGCAGAATACAAGAAAAAAGACTGTCAAATCTTACCAAGACAGGGTAAGATAGTTTTAAAAATTTTCCTGCCTCTGAAAATGGTCTGTCAGATACTCTAGGCCTTAGCCAAAGTTGGTTGCTTCAATGGTACAGAAGAACTTTGGGTGACTATCCAGACAGTGAGATGTCTCTTTCAATTCTAGAGTTTTGGAAGTTGCTTACAATGCACCTCTTGTTTACTTAAGCAATATTATATCCTTCTGGAATCTTTGATGGAGTTGAAGAATAGATAGAAAGTAAATATAAATATTGAAACTGTAATTCTTGCATAATATTTGTTTTGTTACATCTCATTTTATTATGTTAAAGTTAAAACCTTCTTTTTTATTTAAACAGAAAAGGGGAGGTGATGTGGGATTCCCCTCTGTATGCTATGAATACCATTGGTTATTAAAGAAACTGTCTTGGGCCTGCATAGGGAATAGAGGTAGGCAGAGAAAACTAAACAGAATGCTAGGAGAAGAAAGGCAGAGTCAGAGAGAAGCCATGTAGTCCCTCCAGAGCCAGACAGAACTTTAGCCAGTAAGTCACAGCCTCGTGGCTGGCTGCTCAGCCCTGAAGTAATCACACAGAAACTGTGTTAATTATATCACTGCTTGACCCATTAGTTCTAGCTTCTTATTGGCTAACTCTTACATTTTAATTTTTTTTTGTCTTTTTGTTTTTTTGTTTTTGTTTTTGTTTTTCGAGACAGAGTTTTTCTATAGTTTTGGAGTCTGTCCTGGAACTAGCTCTTGTAGCCCAGACTGGCCTGAACTCACAGAGATCCACCTACCTCTGCCTCCTTCGTACTGGGATTAAAGGTGTGCACCACCACTTCCCAGCCTTACATCTTAATTTAACCCATCTTCTTTAGTCTGTGCATCACCACAAGGTCATAGCCTACCAGCAAAGTTTCAGTGTGTCTGTCTCCAACAGAGGCTCCATGGCTTCTCCTGACTCTGCTTCCTTTCTCCCAGAATTCAGTTTAGTTTTTCCTGCCTACCTAAGTTCTGCCCTATCAATAGGCCAAGGCAGTTTTCTTTATTAGTTAACCAATTGTATTCACAGCATACAGAGGGGAATTCCACATCATCATAGCTGTTCATTGCCTTCCAATTGCTTCATGATAGAACAAATGGTAACACCATTTGTTACAGGTTCTTTATTTATCCATACTTGATCCTTGAACTGCTTTCTTAAAAACTCTCAGAAAAATCACAAATCCAGCTTGCTTCCTCAGAGCTTCATGGGTTGAATCCATAGTTGTGTATTTTGGGAGGGATAGAGAATGAGGAGGCAGGAGAGAGGAAGAGAGAGAGAGAAGGAAGAAGTGGAAGAAGAGAAAGAAACTGCCCTCTTGATCTCAGGCTGCACCAGTTTCAATTTCTGAGCTAAACTCCTCTTCTCACCTATTATGTTCACACCTTCATCTTGGCATATTTAGAAAGGTTGAAACTAACACCTTTGAGTTTAAATTCTGAGAGTAATTTCCTTCTATTAGGTCATTATTACTTGTTCATCTCTCAGGCTTTTGAAAGTCTCTCTCTCTCTGTTTTCAGTGGACTGCCAAGCCTACTTCCTAGTAAGATGTCTCAAGTTGATTTATCAGTCTCCCCAGGAGACTCTCCTCCTTGTTAGTACATCAGCCTTCTCTCTGAGGCAGAGAAACTGTGGGTGCTATCTCATTCACACACCACTTACTCTCTTATAATTTCTGCACACCACCTTGGTGGTTGCTCTGTCACTGTGCCTTCTGAAATATACCCATTCAGGTTCAAAGGAACAGACTGTTTAATGATTTATTGAAGATATGAACATGGGGTAGGATGTACCCTGATGTGGGATTTCCCTCTGTATGCTGTGAATACTATTGGTTAATAAAGAAGCTGCTTTGGACCTATTGCAGCACAGAATAGGGCAAGGCAGGAATTCCAAGCAGATAAAGGAGGAGAGATGAGGCAGAGCCAAAGAGAAGCCATGTAGGTGCCACAGAAGACAGGTACTGTACCTTACCAGTAGGCCACAATCATATGGTGATACACAGATGAATAGAAATGGGTTAATTTGATATGTAAGAGCTAGCTAGAAATACAATTAAGATATTGGCCAAATGGTATTGCAAATAATATAGTTTCTGTGTGATTATTTTGGGTCTGGGCAGCAGGGAAAGAACAAGAAGCCTCTGCCTACAAAATGGTGTCCAACACTGTCTGGGGAATGGATTCACAAAAGACCTAAAAATGCTTTTAAAAAAAGAGGGCTTCCAAACCCACAAAAATGGGAGCCAAGTGCAACTTCTTGGTAGCCACATTTTTTTTTTTCAGATAGACTCTGTTTGCTGGCAGCAAGCAGAGCCACTGCTCCTTTAAGAGAGGTATGGTGGCTTCCTAGTTCCTGATGGAAGCATGTTATTTGGCTCTTTCAGGAGGCTGAGCACTTGAAAGGGGTTGGTGGGAAGCTTACTGCAAGTTACTTGGTGATAGCATGGGCCAACTGCTCACCACAAGTGAGGTGAGCCAGTATCCATGGCTGCGGCAACCGTACTGTTTACCATTTTTTGCATTCTGTCAGAAAAGGATTTCAGATACACAATAGGACAAATTCAGACATAAAAGTCCTCTAAACAAAACACAGTGTGTTTTAAAATGTACATAGGCTTGAGAGAGAGAAGGAAAAGAACATAGAAGAAATAAAACAAAGTCTTTAAAGAGACAGAGTACAGACAGTCATAGATAAAAGGAGTAAATAAAAATAAACCATGTAAAGATGAATTATACATAGAGAGTCTGGATTATGTATATTATTGTGTTTTCTTTGAATTTTTTGACTGTTTCTGAGCTAAGTACAGAGAGACATTTTATTGTACAGGCTACTAAGCTAAACCAATATAAATGGTATCTTGACTTCAAAGTTTGGGTCTAAAGATATGTTGCTTTGAAAAAGAGATTCTGCTTTTGTTACATTTTTTTTCTTTCTTTCGTTCTTTCTTTCTTTCTTTACTAAAAATTTATACCTCCTCCTCACCTCCCTTTTCCCTCCCCCTCCCCACCTCCCCCTCCCTCTCTAGTCCTAAGAGCAGTCAGGGTTCCCTGCACTGTGGGAAGTTCAAGGTCCTCTCCCCTGCATCCAGGTCTATAGACTGACTGAGAAGCCAAGGACAATGGCACTGGGTTTTGATTCTACTGCATGGACTGACTGTGGGAGCCTGGTTTGTTTGGATGCTCACCTTTATATCTCTGCTTTTGTTTCCACAGAGGATGAGAACCTTTGGCTTCCTTCCAGACTAATGTGGTTTGATGAAACAAAATCCCCAGAAGGGTCACCGTTAACACCCCCAAAATTACTTTACCCAACAAAAATCAGGAAACAGTTTAGAGAGAACTATGCCCAAATTCCCAAATGTTGTTTATAAATGTTTGTTTACATTTAAAGGGGGATATGCTATAGAGATGAATACTCTGTGTTGGTATGGATCTCGGTTTGTTGATACAAATTTAAGATCAATTTTGTTATAGGTTTATTTCTGCTCTTGATTAAGGTATTGTGTTTATGCAGCTCATTTAAAAATATAATGTCTAATTAAAACATACAGATTAATATATAGTCATCTATAATATGCAAGCTTTTAGTCATGTTAGTTAGGTTTTCTAGATGTATAGAGACATATTTCAGATGGATAGTTATTCTTTAAATCTTTCAAAGACTAACATAATATGGCATTTAGAATGTTTAAGAACTTAATACTTTTCATGACAATGAGACACATCTGCTCCTGGCAGCACTAATCTACTTCAAGAGGATTATGAGCATCAAAGAGGCCCTTTATGGAGTTTGCTGGCCATTTGGGCAGGGGACTGCTCTTACCTCAACTACTTGATGTTATGTTGTATGAAGTGGACATGCAGGACCCACAGAAAAATGACTGCTGAATTTGGCTAAAAATGAAACAATCCTTAGGGGTTCCTGCTTCATGAAAGAGTCTGCCAGATATTCTTTAGGACACAAGAGAAAGTGACTGACAAACTGCCAATATAGGTGTAACTGTATTTGAAATTTCCTGATTCATGAAAAAGTCTGCCAGATACTATGGGCCTATAGGCAGAAGATTGGATGCCCCAATGTTAGAGAAGAACTTTGAATTACTGTCCAGGCAACAAGATATCTCTGTTGATTTTAGAGTTTTGAAATTTGCTTGCAATGTACTTCCTGTTAACTTAGGTAATATTATATCCTTCTGGGGCTGTTGATGGAGTTGAAGAAGTGATAGTTATAATTATATTTTTCCTTAGTTATAATAAAAGGTAAAATAGATATAAATATTGTAATTATAATTCTTACTTGATACCTGTTTTCTTATATGTAATCTTGCTATGTTAAAGTTAAAACCTTCCTTTTCATTGAGATAGAAAAGGGGAGATGATGTGGGATTCCCTTTTGTATGCTGTGAATACCATTGGTTAATAAAGAATCTGTTTTGGGCAGAATAGAGCAAGGTGGGAATTGCAAGCAGATAGAGGAGGGTAGGGTGGGTGGAGTCAAAGAAAAGCCATGAAACTGCTGCAGGAGACAGATGCTGAATGCTGGGTGGAACCTTACCAGTAGGCCACAACCATTGACAATACATTGAGTAATATAAATGGGTTAATTTAAGATGTAAGAGTTAGCTAGAAAGATGCGTAAGCTATTGGCCAAACAGTATTGCAAATAATATAGTTTCTGTGTGGTTATTTAAGGTCAGGGCAACTGGGAATGAACGCGCCATCTCCAACTACAGTACCCCATGTTTTCATTACAACTCTCCTTACTCAAGCCACTGGGTAATGTTCAAATTGTAAATATGGGAAGATAAGGAAACAAGGACTAGGCCAGACCAAGGTAGCCGAAGTGGTACCTCAAAAACTAGCTTTCAGCATGATTGAGCATCCTTTGGATAGATACTCAAAAGTGGTATTGCTGGATCTTGAGGAAGGTTGTTTCCTAACTTTCTGAGAAATCATCATACTGATATCCAAAGGAGCTGTACCAGCTTGCACTCCCACCAACAATGTAGGAGTATTCTCTTTACCCCACAACCTCTCCGGCATAAGTTATCATCAGTGTTTTTGATCTTGGCCATTCTTACAGGTGTAAAATAGAATCTCAGAGTTGTTTTGATTTACATTTCTCTGATGACTAAAGATGTTGATCATTTCCTTAAGTGACTTTCAGCCAGCATTTCCTTAAGTGTCTTTCAGCCATTTTAGATTCCTCTGTTGAGAGTTCTCTGTTTAGGTCTGTACTCCATTTTTTATTGGATTATTTATTCTTTTGATGACCAATTTCTTGGGTTCTTTGAATATTTTGGAGATCAGACCTCTGTCTGATGTGGGGTTGGTAAAGATCTTTTCCCATTCTGCAGGAAGTGCTCAACTGTGTTCATAGCAGCATTGTTTGTCATAACCAGAACCTGAAAACAACCTAAATGCCCTTCAACTGAAGAATGGATAAAGAAAATGTGGTACATTTACACAGTGGAGTACTACACAGTAGAAAAAAACCGACATCTTGAAATTTGCAGGCAAATAGATGGAGCTAGAAAACATCTTTTTGAGTGAGGTAACCCAGACCTAGAAAGACAATTATCACATGTACTCACTCATAAGTGGTTTTTAAACATAAAGCAAAGAAAACCAGCCTACAAATCACAATCCTAGAAAACCTAGACAACAATGAGTACCCTAAGAGAGACATACATGGATCTAAACTACATAAGAAGTAGAAAAAGGCAAGATCTCCTTAGTAAACTGGGAGCATGTGGATCATGGGAGAGGGTTGAAGGAGAGGGGAGAGACAGGGAGGGGAGCAAAGAAAAATATATAGCTCAATAAAATCAATTTAAAAAATACAAAAAAAGAACTAGCTTTCATGTAAAACAATCTTGCACAGGACTCAGTGGAGTGTCATGACCTTGGTTCTTGATTCGACCCAAGCAGTTTAGTCCAGTGAGTTTGACTTAGTGGCAAAAGTACAGATATCATCTAAATCTGCATACAAATTTTAAGTAACCTGTCCATTAAGACCACACTACAAACAAAGAGTCTCAAGGAAGCAGAGGCAATCTAGAACCAAGAAAGAATACTCTCCACAGTGAGGAGGCTTTAGCTCTCCTTTCAAACCTTCTCTTACTTGTAGAGAGCTAATCATTACAGTTTCTCTTTCCTCTGCCACAAAGACAGCCATGCAAGTATAATACTGAAATAGGTTGCCTATCAGTGTAGATATTGATGGGCTTTAAAAGAAAGCACGTTTTTTTTGATATTTTAAAAAGTGTGCTGGAGCTAAGTTATAACCTAATTTTTAATCGCTTGCAGTTTTCCTTACAAAAGGTTCCTTTCTAAAGGATGCCAGCAGGAAACCTGGTTTTTTATTGCACAAGTGTGATTTTCAGTAACAACCCATGGGCTACTTTTCTCCAAAATTGTAAGAACTCTATAATGTTATGGGATAACCTTTTTGTACACTGTGAAGTGTGTTTGCCCAGGCATCTTCTAGTTTGTTGAATGATCAATTGCTAGTCAGGAGAAAATAGATAGTATTTCCATGGAGAAAGAGGAAGAGTAGACGAATCTAGGCATACAGAGATATGGATCAAGTCAGACATACAGAATGGAGGAGAGGTTAAAAAGCCACATGGCAGAATATGGATTAATAAAGGCAGGTTAATTTATGCTGCCAAATGTGAGGATTTGAGTTCCAACTTCAGGATCCACATGGAAGTTAAAGAGGATCTTCTACCATTCTCTGACCCACACATGTGCATTTCAAATGGTTAAATAGCTAGAAATAAGTTGAACGTTCATGTAGAGAATACATAGTAGAGTCCTTGCCTGGCATATTTAAGCCCCAGCTTGATCGCCAGAAAAATAAATGTGTAGGAATATAAAAACTCAGTATAATAATAATAATAGTATTTATAAAGAATAAAAGTGTCAAAGAAAAGGAAACTCTCAAATATATTTTATGTCCAGACACAGTCCTTGCTTTCAGAAGAGAACTGAGAACATAGATGCGAAAATTCCAGTGAAAATTGTGCCAAAAGCATTGACAGAGTTGTCAATAACTTCTGGAAGTTTGATTCTGAGATGTGTCCATGCTATGAATTATAGGTTCAAAGATCCATATAGAAAACATCTGATTCTGAGTCCTGATGCACACTGTGATTACTAGAAATGTTGAGTGTGCCAGCTTTTTGTCATGTGCCTGACATTTAGATATTCAAAGACAACTGGGCATCTCCTTGTGCTTTTTGTATAACAGTGTGCTGGAATAACACCAGTTCTACCATGCTCTGGCTTCTCTGATGGTGGAAAGATATATGGGTCTCAAATATAGAGCAATCGCCACAGTGGGCCTACAGAAGAAATTGTCACTAAAGAAAAACAACCAAAGAAAATATTCTGCAGCCCTGATCTCTATTAGCAAACCCACGGTGAAACTGTGAGTAACCCAGCGGTCTCAAAGGTGCAATGCTTTGTTCTCATCTTTCTTCTGTGTTGTCAGAAGTTGGGAACAATCTGGCAGAATGTGGCAGAATCTTTAGTTGTAAGCAACAAAGTGGGCTTTGTGTTCTTGATTATTCTTTCTTTCTAACTTCTATTGTAACATTTTCAAAGCTTATTGTTTCACATGGATATTTAAAATTTTTATCAATCTACTTCATGAATTTTTATTTGAAACCATCATAAATAATCTATGAACTATGGTTTGTTTTTGTAAATACAGCACTTAGGAGGTTGAAGCAGGAAGACCGAGAGTTTGAGGCCACCCTGGTCAAGAGCTAGTTCCAGGACAGCCAGGGCTAACACAGGAAAACTCTGTCCCAAAAAAACAGACAAAAAACAATTTTTCTGTTTATGAAAAAGCATTCTTATATATGATAAGTGATATATTTCTTATTTATACTTTATATTATATAAAACATATTCTAGTATATAATATATATTCTTATATGTAATAAATATATTTCCTCACCCTTTTTTCCTGGTTAATATATTAATTGTACATCTCATATACCTCATTGTTTTATAGCCCAAAGTAAATGATATATGTGGCATGAGGAAAATAGTAAAACCTCTTAATGTACATTTATTCAGAACACTCAGAAACTATTATAGCATCTATGATGTTAGGAAGGTCATTAAATCAAAACAAATAATGAAATGGTACTGGCTCTCCCTGTATAGCTGAAGAGAGTCACAGGCCTACCTGGGTCCTCACAGCCCCATGCTGGCTGAAGACACCCACAGGCCTGCCTGGTGCCTTGTGGCACTAAGTGGGTAAGCACCATTATAATGAACACATATATGGTGGAGAAATGAGAGAGAAAGAGAAGCAAACTAGGTCATGTGTTGTAGGAAGGAGAGGAACTGAAGAAGTGTAGGTGGTGAGGAACAGGCTGATGTGGGTGGCCTGCTCACCATCCAGGGCCACAGTGACATTTGGGTCTGGGCTGCAGCCAAGGGTCAGGTCCGGGTCCATGGTCCTGTCCCAGCCAGGGTCTAGTGTTGATGTCCATGCCCCATTTTTCCACCAAAGGCACGTGAATGCTCGGGGTCTGGGTCACCGCCTGTAGCCATGTTGATGTCCAAGGGCTGTGCTACTGCAGGAGCCAGGCTAATCTGAATGACCTGTGCTGCCATCTGGTACCATGCAACCCTATTGTTGATGTCTGTGTTGATGCCCGTTGCTCCTGTTACCACCAAAGGCCATGCAGATACCCAGAGTCTGACCCACTACATGAGGCCATGTGGTGTCTGACAGTCAGGATACAGCTATGCCAAACTGATTTGAATGGCCTATGCTGCATTCTGGGGCCATAATGATGCCTGGGGTTGGGCTGCTGCCAAAGGCTATGTCTGGCTCTGTGGTCCTACCGCAGCTGGGGTCTGTGTTGATGTCCATGGTCCATGTTACCACCAAAGACCACCATACCCGTCTGAATCTGGGCTGCCACCTGTGGCCATGTTGATTTCTAAGGGTAGTGCCGCCACCAGGGCCATGCTGAACTGAGTGGCCTAAGCTGCTGCCCAGGGCAGTGATGGTATCCAAGCCTGAACTGCTGCAAATGGCCATCTCTAGGTCTGTGACCCTACTGCAGTCAGGGTCTGTGTTGGTGTCCATGGCTCCTATTACTACCGAAGGCTGTGCAGATGCCAGGAGTCTAGACTGCCACCTGAGGCAGGCCATGTTGGTATCTTAGGGCCATGCTGCCACCTGGGCCATACTGACATAGGTGGCATGTGCTGACATGGGGACCATGGTGACATCCAGGCCTGAGTTGCTGCAGAGGACCACATCTAGGTTCATATTCCTGCTGCAGCTGGGGATGTTTTGATATCCATGGCCCTTGCTACCACGGGGGGAGGGGGAAATATGAACCATCTGTGTTGAAATTCAGGGATTGTGTTGAGCTGGCACTGCCCTTTGCCAGTCCTAGAAGAGATGACCCTGCCCCTACCACTGTACACTGTAGCCAAAGAACTGGTCCCGCCCCTCACCACAGGCATGGGAGAACTGGCCCTGATGGCTTGGGTAGAAGAGCTGGCTCTGACCCTCACTTGAGGAGTGTCATCCCCAGTGGCCTAGACTGATCAAATCAGCTACCACCCAGACCCACATCCAGAGTTTTGAGTTGGCCCACCCCAACATCTACCCCATTTATGACCTGCCAAATCATATGAAGGGACTGGTCCTACAGAAACATAGCCACAGGATCTCCATGACTCTGGGCAACAGTGGGGTATCTGGGAGGAGTTTCAGAGAGGGTCCAGCACTGATGGTGTCCCAGAAGTCAGAGGCCTTGAACCAGACCAACAATGCATTTCAATGAACATTTGCAAAAAAACGAAAACCAAAAAATGAACATCAAGCCTAAGAGGACAAAAAGGTATCCTTTATGACACACTGCCCCTCCAAATGCCACTAAGGAGAGGTGGGAAAGATGGGGGAGCAAAGTGACTTTGTTTGTTTGTTTGTTTTGTTTTTAATTAATATTTTTTGAAAATTTCATTTGGGTAGGACACTACTGGTGATAAGGGCAGATATGGAGGGAGTGGGAAATGAGCAGGATTAGGTACATGAAGTGAAATTCCCAAAGAATAAATTAAAAATTATTTTAATAAAAAAGAAGGAAATAAAATGGTCTGGCATAAGATCATTTTGACAGTCTATGGAGACTCCACCATTTTCCCTGTGCAGACACATACATGAAAGGAAAGTTTAAAAGGCACATAGAATTTGAGATCTTTTGCTAAAAATAATAGTAGTAATAATAATGTCAACCACATTGCTGCCTGATCCATTATTAGATTCAAGGTTTGAGTACAAACTTTACTCAGAGATGTCTTTGGAATCTCAAGTACATGGAAATGTATTAGAAACAACTTGGATTCCTAAGAAGGCATAGACCCAGTAGAGTTTTATGCCCCAAATCCATCAGGATGTACGATATCAGGTAGCAAAGGTGAAGGTCAGCAAAAGAAATCAAGAAAGGAGAAAAGGAACATTGTGAGATCTCTCCAGACTTGCTAACAAGTATTTCATAAAGTACTTCTCCATATCCAGAGAGTGGATGGTCGGGGAACTCATTTTTCCATCATCTCTTGTCCCTCCCAGGAAAGCTTTGCCCCTCTGAGCAGCAAGACCCCTTCAAAGTCATCTCTGTGGGTGAGAAGTGTTGTGGAGGGGTCCTGGTACAGGCAGTGAGGGGCAGGAACCAGGCCTAGCATGGGAACTTCTGGGCCTCATCTGTGTTGCCAACAGTTGGACATGGTGCCACAACATGTCTAGAAAGCTTCGAAAAAATACTCTGAAATGTTCTTCAAACAGTACCCAATGAGGTTATCTCATCACAAGTGATGCTATCTCTAATTCCAGGAGCTGAAGAACAGAGACGCTGCTACCTTAGCTGATTATCACGAGAGATAAAGTGCAATAACTTGGTGACAACATTGCTATATCCCTGAGATGAAATAGCAAACACCAAACCTAACTCCCAACCAACCTCAGTGGGAAACAAAAAATTCCTTAACACATTTTACTTGCCAAAAAAGTGGCCACAGGAACTGTTGAACATTGACAGAGAAGAGCAGTGATTGTATTTTAACTGTGACATGAAATGTAAAACTCAGAGCAGTCGTTGTCAGTGATATATTTGCAACTTAACAGCTCATTTTAAAATAAAACCTCAGAGTATCCTTATATCCAGGCAATTTTTCTCTGTAATGAGGGCAACTCTATGCTGTGACTAGGTGATTTGTTTGAGTTTTTAGCTAACATTGGACCATTCAGCATTTGTCTAACCCATGTAGTAAACTGTCCTCTAATTTAATATTGTTTTAATAACCTAATAGTACTTTGGTGACTGCAATGAATGGGGCTTGTTCTTTGCTCTGGTTTGCCCATCTCTTTTAACTTCCAGGGTGTTCTATGCAGTAAAGAATTTTACTTGTAATACCATCATTCTCTCCTACTTTTATTTTCCTTTTGCTTTTACTCCCTGACCTGGTAACATAACATTTTAAAGTTATTGTTTATAAAAATGATAATACTGCTTAAGAAAGAAATTAGAAACAGCTATTCTCCACCTGCCCACTCCCCCAGGCAGCCTCTCTGCTATCTGTCCACTGCTAGTCTGGTGCTTGCCTTCATGTGGTAAGTGATAGGTGAGTCTCACTTTAACCAGCACGTATTGACTTCCTGTCCTTATAGTGTTAAGCTCATCACACTTCCTACCCATCCCCACATCCTCTCAACACCGTTATTTGACAGTTTCTGGTTAATCACTAAGTTTTGTTCACGCTATTGCAACCGTGTAAGTATCAAGCTCCTTGACTTGCTGTTTCATGTTCTTAAAGTTAATGGGGGACTCCCCCCCACACACACAATTTAATTAGCTTCTATATTCATATTTGCCAAAACTTTTCTACATTTCTCCAGTTTAATCTGTTATGGACTCAACAATAGTCTTCCAAAATCCTCAAAATTCCCAGTTCCTTGTTTCCTCTGACTGGCTGCTCAGGGTCCTTGGATCTCTCTTTTCCATGCTTCTGTGCAGAAAAACAGAACAATAACAACAGCAACAAAAAGCGTGACTTTTGTTTTGCTGAACAGTGTATTTTGTCTCTTCCTGAGAAAATATAAATTGGAGGTAAAAATTTTTAAATCCTTCCATCTCTAAGAAAGTTCATATTCCGCCTGTAACATATCTAATAATTTGGCTCTCACAGTAACACTACCCAGCCATCATCCTTTATCATCCAAAGTGCTGCTGAGAACTCAACATTACGTTTCTATGTCTCCTATTGTCTGACTTTTTTTTTTTTTAATAACTCATCAGTCCCAAGGGATCTGGCTGTATGCTCCTTTATCTTACCAGGAATCTGGAGCCTGTTCTTTACAAAGACCCTTGACTCTGTCCTGTTCTGGAACTTCCCTGAATCACTCCTTCTACTGCCTTGTGATAACATCCTTGCCAAAAAAAAATTTTTCAATATTTTTAAATTTCCTAGTCAAAAATTTTAAACTATCTAATTTTATGACCACTAAGTTTTCTCTTATTTTCCCATGGACATTCTTCTAAAAGTAACAATATTAAACAATGGTTAAAGCATGAGCTCTTATGCCAGATGCTAGCTTCAAATCCCATTTCATGCCCACAGATGGAATAATGTTATGCTCTCTTCTACAAGAAAGAATTCGGAGGCTGTTATGGACTCCAGGGGAGACGGTTTGACTATGTATGGGCCACCAGGTTGCCATAACACTCAGTTGTTTACTCTGAACTGACAACCTTCTGACCTACTTTACAAAAAAAAAAAAAAAAATGGAGCAGTCAAATAAATCCATGTCTATCCCCAGGCAAAAAACTCAAGTCCAAATGGATCAATGACCTCAATATAAATTCAGCTACACTGAACTTGATAGAAGAGAAAGTGGGAAATAACCTAGAACACATGGGCACAGGAGACCACTTCCTCATTGTATCACCAGGAGTATAGACACTGAGAGTAACAAGGAATAAATGGGACCTCCTGAAACTGAGAAGCTTCTGTAAGGCAAAAGACACAGTCAATAAGATTACACAGCAGACTACAGAATGGGAAAAGATCTTAACCAACCCCACATTGGACAAAGGATTGATCTCCAAAATATATAAAGAACTCAAGAAATTAGACATCAAAATACTAAATAATCTAATTTAAAAATGGAGTACAGATTTAAACAGAGAAGTCTCAATAGAATTTCCTCTAACTTTCCAAAATCTAAGAAAATAAAAATTTATTCCTCGTTGACGAGGAAGAGCTGTGCATATTTTAAAGGTGGGTACTGACACCCCAGGAACAAGTAAAAGAACAAGGGACCTTGCGGGATAATCTTGAGGGATATAGCGTCCTTATGGATTCCTCCCCCAAAACCCTCACAAAGAGATTTTGACAAAGTAATCACCTCAGTGGATGTGTGACAGTAACAGCACTTTAGAGGGTTACCATGCTCAGTCTAGATATAGATAGGGAGGGAGGGCTTGGTCCTGCTCAAAGTGATGTGCCAGTCTTTGCTTTTACTCCCCACTGGAAGCCTTACCCTCTCTGAGGAGAGGATGTGGATAGGGTAGGGGGAAGGCGGGAGGAGAAGTGGGAAGAACTGGGATCGGTATATAAAATGAGAAAAGATTTGTTTGTTTGTTTTTAAAAAATGACTTATACCTGGCATCCAGTCAGTCCCCAAATTTGTGGTATATCATTTTTAATGTTAATTTTTAGTTAAAATACAAAATAATAGGTTTCATTGTTAGACTATCATACATTTATAACAATTCATCTTGATCTTGTCCCTCTTCAACTGTCCTTTTCTGTCCCTCCTCACCTCTTCTTTCTTTTCCTAGTTTCTGCCCTCCTTTTTTCTCCCTCCAGTCAATAATACTTCTGTTAAACACACACACACACACACACACACACACAGTATGTATATGTGTGCTAAATCAAGATTTTGTATAAGAGAAAACATGCAATAGTTTGTCTTTCTTTATCTCATTACCTTCTCTTGTTCCCCCTTCCTCCGTCCTCTAGAGCCCCTTCTTCCCTGTCATAGTTTCCAAACTACTTTCATGTCCTATGTTTGTAAATATTTATATAATATATTATATTGGAATCTGGATTCTTCAGAGAGAAAACATGGAATTTTTGTCTACCTTAACCATATTTTCCTTAGCATGGTGACCCATCCATTTTCCTGCATATAATAAAACTCTGTTCTACTTTATATCTGAATAAAACTCCATTGTGCACTTAAACTACATTTTCTTTATCTGTTCAACGGTCAAAATATATCTAAGTTGGTTCCATGTTTTGGCTATAATATACAGCACAACAGGAATCATGGATACACAGTTATGTCTGTTGTATACTGATTAAATTCCTTTGAGTATATACCCAAGAGTGGTATACCTGGATCATATGGTAGTTCTAATTTTAGGGTTTTTTTTAAACCTCTGTACTTATTTTCATAGTAAATAAAACTGTTCGTTCACTTTCCAACCATATCCTAACTAGTATTTGCTGTTATTCATTGCCAGTAGCCAAGGCAGAGGAGCATCAGGAGGCAACTGATGTCTTCCTGGGTTTGTCCCTGCAGGATACAAGGCACTGATGAGTAAATCGCAAACAGGCAAAGCCCCAGGAGCCTAAGCCCCAGATTGTCTCTTGTTATTGCTGTGCATTTACATGTTTGCCACTGCCATTTTCCTCTGGTATCTAGCATGGTGTGAACTAACTGGTATGGGGAGATCCCCATTGACTCTAATATGGTATGATTATCTCATGGAAATATCTTGTTCTAGTGGGCATTTTACCTGTGGATTATTATAAAGATGATTTCCTTCTAAGCTGTACTGTTTAATTAAAGCAATGATTTTATATACTAATAGTGTTAGTTTAAATAGAACTTTGATGATTGAGGGTCTTTAGTAACCATAGTAAGGGTTTATGATAGAGGTTACCTTAGTGGGAAAATTAATATAGGTAGAAGCAAGATATGGTGTTGTCCCCACCTCTGATAAAGCAGGGGCTGCAGAAAATAGAAAATAAGAATGAGAAAATGTTACACAGGTAGTTTCTCTTTGAGGAACCACATAGATTGTGGCTTAGGTTAATGATTAAGAAAAACAGTTGAGAACAGTTTCTGCAAAGCAAAGGACACAGTCAAGATAAAACGGCAGCCTACAGAATGGGAAAAGATCTTCACCAACCCCATATCAGGCAGAGGACTGACCTCCAAAATATACAAAGAACTCAAGGAATTGGTTGTCAAAAGAACAAATAATCCAATAAAAATGGAGTACAGATATTTGCATTATAATTCATAACAGTAGCAAAATTACAGTTATGAAGTAGCAAGGAAAATAAGTTTTGGTTGGGAGTCACCACAACATGAGGAATTATATTAAGGGGTCGCAGAATTAGGAAACTTGAGAATCATTGTTCTGTAGTATCCCCAAAATGTTCTACTAGCTGGAGAAGCCTTTAAATATATGAAGGATTTTTAACATGCAAACTATAATACATGGTCACAGAAAGGTTCCAGCTGCTAGATGCCTTCAAGGGAAGCCATTACGCTCTCTGGTTCTGATGGTCTGTATCTTCCTTAGATTGGAAAACTTCTTTCTCTACTCATCATCATTCCTAAATAGGGAAACAAAGTTGAAGGTGAAACCTGACACTTTGTTTCATCTGTTGGTTTTATGCCTTGTCATTTTCCCATCCTGGAATTAAAAGAAAAATCTCACTTTTTACCAACTAATTCACATACTTGTCCATTCTCTAGAAGTTCAATGTCAACAATCTGCTTTCTGGCACTCATTCACATATCCCTTCCTCTCCTTTTAAACTTTAACCTAACTTTAACCAAGAATGGCTATAAAGAAAGACGTGGATGTGTCTTTACAGAATGGAAGAATGAAGAAGCACCGATTCTCAGATGATTTTCAGCTCCAACGGTTCGCACAGTTCCCCTCTAAGCCACAGACTGCCATCCTACCTCTCTCTTCATTTTCTATGCCAATTGGCCTAGCTCAGAGCAAGGTGGGATCACGACTCTTGGATCAAACAAATCCAGGAAATCTAGGAGGCCTAGTGATATCACAGCATTCATGATGAGCCAATGCCATGCCCCATGGGCCATAGGGTGTTTACACTCTTCCCTCTTATGATTCTTTTTTTTTTTCCTCAAAGTTTATTAAAATACAAAAGTCTCCATTTCCGCCCCTCCTCCCAACACCCTCCCACTCCCCTCACTCCCTCCCCTCCTCCCTCTCCATCCTCAATAGCAGTCAGGGTCTCCCGCCCTGCAGGCAGTCCAAGCTCCTCCCCCCCTCCCTCCAGGTCCAGGAAGGTGAGCATCCAAACAGACTGGATCCCAAAAATCCCGTATATGCAGAGGAAACAAGTCCCCGTGTCATTGTCGATGGCTTTTCAGAAAGACTCCGGGCCAGCCACATTCAGAGAATCCGACCTCAATCAGAGAATCTGGCTGGATTACGTGCTCGCTCAGTCCCAGACAACTGGCCTTGGTGAACTCTCATTAGATCAGTTCCCTTGTATCAGTGGGTGATCGCACCCCTCGCGGTCCTGATCTCCTTCCCCATGTTCTTCCTCCTTCTGCTCCTCGTTTGGACCTTGGGGGACTCCGTCCGGTGCTCCAATGTGGGTCTCCGTCTGTATCGCCATCCATCGTCGGATGAAGGTTCCCTCTGATCTTGCCTTTCTTGCTCACGTTCTCTTTCCTTCTGCTTCTCCTTTGGACCGCCCGTCCTGGCCGCGGTGCCCACCCAGGCTGAGTTGGAGGACCCTCTTATGATTCTTAATTCAGACAGTCAGAAAGTGTCCTTGCCTCTAGACCTCTTCCACAACTACTAGCTCATCTGCTCTGTTCCATGCTTACCATCCCTCTCTAAATATCCTCTATCTGCTCCTATCTGTGCCTCTGTTTAATCCACACCTCTGCTCTTCACAAAGGTATAGCATCTTGCCTTTAAGATCTTTCTCTCCCTCTAGCAGTGGGACAAGGACCTGTCCCTGATGCATGAGCAGTTCTTTGGAACCTATTCCCTATGGTGGGATGCCTTGTTCAGCCTTGATGCAAGGATGAGAAGAGGAGCTTAGTCCTGCCTCAACTTGATATGCCATGCCTTATTAATTCCCATGGGGAGCCTTACCCCATCTGAATGGAGACAGAGGAGTGGATGAAGGGAGTAGAAGGGAGGTGGGGAGAGGGCACAGGAGGAGAGGAGGTAGGAGAAACTGTGGTTGGTATGTAAAATAAATTTTAAAAATAATAAATAAATTAAGTAAAAACTTAAAAAGAAAAGAAGACTTCCCTTCAGGAAGTCTTCTCTGAACATTTCACATCTACCATATTTTCTCTTTTATGACCAATTTCCTTCCTATGCTGAATGTTGTCTCCTTGAGCCACTCAGTTTTTCAGCAAGAAACAAATGACATGCTCAAATCAGGCAATTTAAGGAACATTTACAAGAAGATAGCAGGAAATGGGAGAATATATTTCTTTTAGATACTGGATTGAATGTCAGTTCTGAGTCAAAAGGAGCTCTGAACCCAGGAAGTACGAAATATAGGGTTGACTAATAAACAGAATCTTCTTTACCTCCGTATCCACTTTCAGTTCTTCCAGTCCAAGAAGCTGTTGGTTGCAGTGTCAGATTTCAGAGTATGAATTGAACCATGCTTCTTAAAGGCTACAGCCCATGCATATTAAAACTTCCCATGCATATGCTGGCAAGTCTAGGCTCCATCCACCCTCAAACAGCAGAATGAGGGTGGGCTTCATAGATACCAGTGTCTTTTTCTTTGATATACTTTATTCACACATTTTCTGCATATTTATTATTTTGACCTCCCATAAGACTTCTTCAAAGAAAATACAAATTTAGGTTTAAGTTGAGGTAGTAGACTTTCATAAGTCTTTAGTATAACCAGCCTTACCAAAGTCCTTAGAGGAGGGTAGAAACTGGCCCAGATAATAAACAAGAATTTCCTTTCTTCTTTCACTCTTTCCTGCTGTCACTGCATCACCCAATTCCTGGGGATACTAATAGCACCTCCTAGAGTTTTGCAGAGCAGGTGGACAAGACAGATAGAGGTATTCTAAAGTTTCTTGTAATACCATCAAAAGCCCACCTTTCCTGGCACATGAGCACACTCTCTGCATGGGGTTGGGTGTGGCCGATGTACTGTCGTTGGTTGGTGCCCTCTAGTGTTATATTCTATTTCAACTGTAGTAAAAAGGGATGCTGGCAAGGAAAGAACTTGATCTGAGGAAGGTTGAAGACCATTTGTCAGCACCTTTAATTGAGCTTCTGAATTGCTGTGTCTTTTCCATATGAGACCCCAGACCATCTGGCCCCAGCTTTTCTGTACTGATATCTATCTACCTATCTATCTATCTATCTATCTATCTATCTATCTATCTATCTATCTATCTATCTATCATCTATCTATCTATCTTTTGTTTGTTCCCTTGCCACCCCAGTAAGGTCAGTTCCTGGAACCGTGCTGGACATAGCACTCAAGTCTGTGTTTTATATGCATATTTAAATCATGGAATTTTTTTCTTTGTCCCATTTCTCAACCAGGTCTTGGGTCTCTACTACCTATTTACATCCAACTGATTGTTTTATCTGGACTTCGGAGAGCTGGAGTTTGGAGTCTATAATTTGAATCAATAGAACTCAGAGTATAAACTTTACATTGATGTTTCACTCTCCCTTTAACTTCAACGAGAGGCTGTCATTCTTCTAGACTTAAAGAAAACTTAGGCTGTGTAGTGGTGGATGCCCTTAATCCCAGTACTTGGGAGGCAGAGACAGGTGGGCCTCTGTGAATTCAAGTCCACTGCTGTCTAAAAGAGCTAGTTCCAGGACACAGAGAAACCTTGTCTCAGAGGAGGGGGGGAGAGAGAGAGAGAGAGAGAGAGAGAGAGAGAGAGAGAGAGAGAGAGAGAGAGAGAACACTTAGCCAATTCTATAACTTTTTGTCATCACACTGAGGTACAAAAGTACCAGCTTCTGAGAAAGGGTCCAGGGTGTGCAATTTTGTCTCCTTGGGATTTGGCTGAGAATGTGATAAGAATTAAGTTAATATCTGCCGAACAATAGATGGTAAGTGAATAAATGAATGTAAAGGCAATGGCACCCTCAATGCACCTTACCAAACAATGAGGATCACACCTGGCCCACTGCTGATTAATGTGATACAACTCTACCATTTCTTTTTCTCTTTCTGTGGTCTAGTTTGCAGAACTTGAACTTTCAGTTCTTCCTTCTCTCTAATTATTTAACAAAGTCCGAGTCTACTTGGGATATAAGGAGCCTAAAGATGATCTCCCCAATTTCTACATTATCCAGCAAAGGATTAAAAGAAGTGAAATAACTGTTCCAGGTCAGAGGGTGAATTTATGCCAGGAAACCTCTAATGTCCTTAAGGCTGCTAGGATAGAAGTTTGCATCACAATATTCAAACCAATGCATAACTTTTTATCTCTTAATGCAATTCTTTTTGAAAAATTATTAGATTTTTTTAAATACTAATTCAAGTTCTCACTCCCTCCCCTCCTCCCATTCCCTCCACAAACCCTCCCACCCCACCCCCATTTAATCCTCAGAGAGGGTAAGACACATTGCTTTGTGGAAGGTCCAAGGCCCTTCCTACTATATCTAGGCTGAGAAAGGTATACATCCAAAAAGAATAGGATCCCCAAAAGTTACTACATGCAATAGGAATAAATCCTGGTGTCACTGCCAGTGGCCTTCCAATCTGCCCCAGCAATGCAACTGTCAACCACATTCATAAGGACTAGTTTGGTCCTATGTTTGTTCCTTCCCAGTCCGGTTACAGTTGGTGAGCTCCCATTAGCTCAGGCAAACTGTTTCAGTGGGTGAACCCATCATGGTCTTGACCTCTTTGCTCATATTCTCATTTCTTTCACTTTTCAACTGAAATTTGGGAGCTCAGTACAGTGCTCTGATGTGGGTCAAGACTTTATTTTTAATAAGAAACAGGTTCTCATGACTCAAAAATCCAAATATACAAAAGGCCACCTCACTCTTCCTATCTTTAGACAACTATATTCCTCTTAAACACAGTCAGTGGCAATGATTTCATAAGTCTCCTATAGGAGATGGCATGGCATGTACATCTAAAAGTAATTGTGTGCGTGTGTGTGTGTGTGTGTGTGTATGTGTGTGTGTGTGTGTGTGTGTGTGTCCAGAACATCACTATTGAAATCAGACCTGTAGGAAGTTAGGTCTAGTAGGATACTTTTTTTGTCTTTCTAAGTGTACCACCAAAAGAAATTGTGGGACCCAGTAATCTTCTTGGCTTATAGTACAGTACAAGTAATTCTCTCCAACACATGCTCTCCACTCTTACCAAAGATCTGAAATTTAGAGATCATACATCTGGAGATCCCAGGCATGAGCTCAATTTTCCTCTTATGTTTATAAATTACTGCAGATATTTCACTGTAGCAATGCAAAGTTGAACAGTATAGTGTTTTTTTTCTCACATAGATTTCACCTAATATTTTGATTCTTCATTCTATCTGTTGGTCAGATTCTCCTCAGGGCGTTTCTCACACTTATTACCATGTGGTATTCTTACCTTTCCTCCGTATTTGACTCACTTCCTAACATCTCTTTGGGTAGTTTTGGGGCTTCTGACCCATCTTTTATGTATTGTCATATCTTCTTAACAAAGAATTAAGTGTTTTATCCCCATCAGACACACTATTGGCCTTTTTTACCTTCTTAATAAAGCTTGAGATCCTTTGACTAAAATTAATGGCCCATCCTGATCTCCTCATTCCATATTTCTGTCCATTTATAATGTGTCCTTACCCTCTTCCCATTGAATTGAGTGAGCATTCTACAAATCCTTGTTTAAATCTTTCCAAATCCTTTTTGCTCTGCAAGACATGTTCAGAAGTTCCTTCTTCCATGAAGTTATTCTTTACTCAAGTTACAATCAAAAGTGACTGTCCCTTTCTCACCTAGGCATAGCACCAAGTGTCTACCCCTTTTCATAGATTACTTTGTTCCTATCTTATTTATCCTACTTGACTGAGGTCTGCTGAGGTCCGGGTTGATGCTTTTTCATACACACTGGATCCCTTACTTAATCCAAAGCATTTTTTAAAAAACATCCCATCCCTGTAACTTAATATAGAGGTGCTACATGAACAACTAACAGGTTTAAGTCATATTGTATACATCTTCTTTAGAAAATAACATACTGTTGCACTAATTTTCCTTGACTAAACATGTAGTTACCCCAGATAGGGAACAAACTATAGAGCAAAGAAATGATTCCACCAAACTTCAAATTTGCAAACCAATGAGTTTATTGAGCATACTTATAGAGCATTATTGAGAGTACACTTTAAAGAGTGAGGGTTATTCCAAACAGCTGCATCACCACAAAGTTTCCTCTCATCATGAATGATGACCTCATGGAACTCCATAATTATATATATATATATATATATATATATATATATCATCTCCCAAGACCATGTGCAAGTTGGAGCAAGAGAGAGTAATGGTTGAAATCCAAGAGGAGTGCCTTGTGACTGTAGATACCTTCCTACTATGGAGTATCAGTAGCTCCAATAGCATTACTATTGAGCAATCTACTTCAAAATAATTTTGAAATTACACCCAGTAGAAAAGTGTCATATTACAAGTACAAGTTAAGAAAAACCATAAAACTTACTTTCCCAAAATGCTATAAACAGGGGGAAAAGGAATGAGAGAAAGGAACTTGAGGCATATCCACTCTGTTTTTTTTTCCTCACTCATTTTTGTGTCTCTAACTGTTTCTAGTTCAGGGTGCTAAATACAGACACTTAAGCAAAGCTCAACTGAATAAAACTAATAGGCTAGAAGTTCCTACTACACTAACGGGTTTTAGATGGACTAGCGTATTATATAGGCTGATCATTACGGCAGATAACCATGTAAAGGGCCCATATATCCCTCCCACAGCACTTGTGAAATCCTCAGGAAAGTTGTCACATCTCTGAAAGCATCATAGTTACAATAATTCTAAAAATGTAGTCATGTGACAAGTATCATGACCATCACCTGGGAACCTGTTGTTGATGCTCAGGTCTCTCTTCAAACATGAATCATAAGCTCTGGGGTGGTGTTATGAGTGCACATATGAATCCAGAGAGCACCTCCTGAGATTTCTAGTGTCTTTTGTGTAGAATACTGAATCTGTCCAGGAACATATAGATAATGATAGTAATAGAGGCAGTTTATTAAGAAAGATAAAAAGATATTCCTGATATCTGTAGAAGAGGACTAATGATCTGGAAAGAGACAGACATTCAAAAGCACTGTACCATTTGAATTCTGATCATCCATAGGTTATTTGCATAGCACCAACTTTCCCCTGTGTAATATCATGAACTTTTCTGTATTTGATCTTTTTGGTATGTGAGGCCAGGTGAAAAAGGATTTTTCTTCCAACTTAATTTATCTGTTATTCTTGATGCCTATCTCCAAATCTCTACTCTTCTTCTACAGTTAGAATTATCTATCCATGGGTTAATATACCCTCTGGGTACTTATGATGTCAAGTTTAGAGGAATTGAACTAGAGTACCACACCTGGACTCCTCAATACATATGGCACCAATGTGAAATTGGCATTTAGGAGGACAAGGTGTTCCTTCCAGAATGCTCTCAGTCATTAATGGAAAATATGATCACTTGACATGAATAAGAATTCATTTGACTTTTAAGAATAATTAAACAAGATATGACATCCAGTATCCTGCAAAAGTAATTGTCCACACACAAATAATAATAATAATAATAATAACTAAGAGGAAAATCAATCAAGAGATAAAGGAACTACTTACATCAGGGAATTAAGTAAATGCATTTTGTGAAACATTTCACTGATGTCAAAAGATGGGTGAAGTAGAAGTTTAAATTTTTTAAAAACCTTCCTACTGGTGCTGAATAGAGTATTAACACTTATGTGAATCAGGATATAGGCAAATCTTCAAAGACTCAAGAATAGCTATTGTTTTCATGTTTGATGAATTGTCAACTGGCTAGCACATGACCTCTGGTAATGACCACAGGGTACATGAAGATATACTGAAGTCACTATGTGTGTTTTAAGGTCTTTGAGATCATCAGGGCTACATGGACAATACAAATGACTGAATTAGAGATCATTATGATTGACTTCATATGTGTTTGCTTCATTCCCCAGTTCATATAATCTGGGCAAGTTTTCTCTGCCCAACTAAAACACCACAGAGACTTCTTGCTCCCCAGTTGATGGGGAGACAGAACTGGTTCTTTCCAGTTTCTCACCAGGAAGGAATGGAATATATTTCCCCAGGTAGATTGTCACGTGTCGGTGGAAAAAAAGCCGAAGGTGTTTCCGGAACCTCTCACCAACAAAGGCATAGATGATTGGGTTGATACAGCAGTGGGTGTAGGCAATCACCTCAGTCACCTGCCTGGCCAGGTCCAGGTGTTTGCTCTGTTGACAGCTGTTCTCCAAAAATGTGCTGTGAAAAGCAGAGAGAAGAAGAACCAGGTTGTACGGGGTCCAAAAAATAAAAAAGACTATCATGACAACAAAAATAAGCCGGATGGCCTTGTGCTTTTTTTTATTGGGGCATTTCAGCAGAGTTTTAATGATTCCTGAGTAGCAGATAACCATAATGAGGAGAGGGAGAGCTAGACCAAAGATATTCATTCTCAGAGCATGGAAACGCTTCCAGCTGTCTTCTTCACCTTCTGGGTAATGAGGACCGCAGAAATGCTCTTCAATGTTGTCTTGGGACTCATAGAAGATAAATTCAGGGAATGCGGCCAGCCCTGCCAGAGCCCAGGTGATGATGCTGGTGATGGTAGCAAAAGTCACAGTCCGGGTTCTAAGGGCAAACACAGCATGGACAATGGCCAGGTACCTATCAATTGTCAGTAGGATGATGAAAAAGATCTCACTGTACAAGGCAAGGTAATAAAACCCAGAGATCACTTTACACATGTGATGGCCAAAACCCCATTCATTCCACATAACATAGTGAATCCAGAATGGAACGGTGAAGAGAAAGAGCAGGTCAGAAATTGCCAAGTTGAGCAGGTAGATATTAGCCATAATTTGGAGCTTCCTGTACTTTATGAGGATCAGCACAACCACCATGTTGCCCAGGAGGCCAATGATGAATACCAGGGAGTACAGTGGAGGTAGGAGCCATGACCCCAGCTCTTTGATGCTGACTTTTTCACAGGGCGTTGCCCACTCATATTCATAGGTTGTGGTCTCAACGCTTTCAGCCATGTTCTTGCTTTCATTTATGTGGAATGCCATTCACTGGTCTCTGTAATAGAAAAAAATGTAAAAAATAACTGTGTGAAACATACCAGTTGATTATTCAATGAAGAAACTCATGTTAAAACTTGTTTAGTATGTATTTTAAAAGATATATCTGAAATGCTCTGAGTAAGTATCAAGAGGAGAAATTCTGCAGTTCCCAAAGTCATCATGATTCATGATAGAAAAGGAAACAGAGATACTGTGGCTGGTGGTAAAGAATGGGAATACTAATTTCTGAAAGTAATTGAAGAAGGAGATTCAAAGTTTTGAACTAAGGAATGAAAAGAATATTAATGATATGACCCATTCATACATGTAATTATTATTACTACTAAATATTTTAACACATATTAGAATTTTTATTTTAAATATTATGACTTTCAAAATCACTATCTTCATATAAATTATAAAATGTTTATGGTATTACTAATGATAACCACTTTTCTTGGGTCCTTTGATTAACATGCCCAAAACACTTAATGGGGAAACTGATGCTTACTGAAACAGTTGTTATTTATCTGAAATTTTCTAATGAGAAAGTATAAAAGTTTGATAGAGTTTTAGTTTCTATCCATATTACATAATATATATTACATATGCAATCCTCTTGTCAGTAATTTAATATAGTCATTTTAAATTTAGCTATTGATGATTTAGCTATTCTTATTATGGTTATTTGAGTATTGAAATAAGTATAATTTTAAGCAGCATTTTCCTCAGTGGCTCTCTTTTCTCTGTCTCCTGGTGGTATTAAGGTAAGCAATGACATTCCAAGTTCTTCCCCTTCACTAAAGAGATGGCTAGCTCGTGAGTATAGGAAAGGGATTGTCTAAAACAACTTATCTCCATCCGTCGCCAGACGAAGATCCTATGGTGATAGTCAAGGTAGTCATCAGTCTGACTATGGGACAAGGCCAGTTCAGGCACCTTCTCCTCCACTGTCCAGGGTCATCCTTGTGGACTCCTGGGAACCCCTCCAGAGCCAAGCCTCTTGCCAACCCTAAAATGTCTCCCTTAATTAAGATATCTTCTTCCCTGCTCCCATACCCGCCCTTCCTTCATATCAACCATCCCACTCCCCCAAGCTCTCCCCTATCTTCCCTTTTCCCTTCTCTCTCCCCCTCTTCCTTTCCCCACCCTACCCCCACCCCAGGCTCCCAACTTTTTCTTGTCTGCTTCCAATTTCCAGGAGGATCTATATATATTTTCCTTTGGATTCACTTTATTACTTAGCTTCTCTGGGATAACGAACTATAGGCTCAATGTCCTTTGTTTATGGCTAGAATCCACTAATGAGTGAATACATACCATATTCATATTTTGGGGTCTGAGTTATCTCACTCAGAATAATGTTTTCTATTTCCATCTATTTGCATGCAAAATTTAAGATGTCAATTTTTTTTTTAACCGCTAAGTAGTACTCTAATGTGTAGATGTGCCACACTTTCTACAGAGACCCACATCAGAGCACAGGACTGAGCTCCCAAAGTCCAAGGGGATGTTCCCAGCTAGGTCCTTGGGCAGCAGAGGAGAGAGTGCCTGAACTGTCCTTCTCCCATAGCCACACTGATGAATATCTTGCATATCACCATAGAACCTTCATCTGGCGATGGATGGAGAAAGAGACAGAGACCCACACTGAGTCCAGAGACTCAGAGCACTGGACTGAGCTCCCAAGGTCCTGTTGACGAGCAGAAGGAGGGAGAACATGAGCAAGGAAGTCAGGACCACGAGGGGTGTGTCCACCCACTGAGACAGTATGCCTGAGCTAATGGGAGTTCACTAAATCCAGTTGACTGGGACTGAACGAGCATGGGATCAAACTGGACCATCTAAATGTGGCTGATAATGGGGGCAGACTGAGAACAATGGGGGCAGACTGAGAAGCCAATGATAATGGCACTGGGATTTGTCTCTACTGCATTTACTGACTTTTTGGGACCCTAGACTATTTGGATGCACACCTTCCTAGACCTGGATGTAGGGGGGAGGGCCTTGGACTTCCCAAAGGGCAGGGTACCCTGCCCTCTTTTAGGACTGGAGGGGGAGGGGGAGAGCTGGAGGGAAGTGGGAGGAGGGGAGGAAGTGGAAATTTTGAATGATATTATTTATAAAGTAATAAAAAATTATTAAAAATAAAAAAACTAAAAAAGTTTTTTTAAGACCAGGAGCTGGAGGACCAGTGCTTGCCTTCCTATAGACTCCAGCAGAAAAGAAAAAAAAAAGCAGACAAGCAGAAATCTCATGAATGACAATAAATCCATGCTGCGTTTACTCCCAAAGAGTCCCACTAACCTTCTCCTGGCTAAGAGGAAGGAAAAACTGTGAAGGCATGAATAAGTTGGGATGGTCACCTAACTTACTTCTCTGAGGATGGTTTGGACGGTTGTCTTCCAATAAACCTGCTTGCTAGGTGAACAATGATATGGCCCCAGATTTACTGATAACTAATGGGTCTCACACTGGGAAACAAAAACTCTCACTAGGAAAGGCCTCTTCCTTATTTAAGTATTACCTGGAAACCGCCGCAAAATCAACTTGCTTTTTTATTTTTCCCTGTCCAATCATATCTGCGTCGAAAGCCTCAAAGATGGGTTCTTTTAGTTGAGAAGTGACAATATCTGAACAAAGTAAGTTTGGAATATCTCCAGACACCAGGGACACAACGAGAAATTCTAGGGCCTACAAATTACAATCTTTTGAAGACACTGCTTAGTTTTTTGAACCCATGGTTTTGTCATAAGTTCTTTTAAATTATTTTTTAGAGCAAACTATTATCTTAAAATTAATTTATGTAATTTTTGTACTTTGCAAAGAAATATTCTCATCTAAAATATATTCTCTCTCTCGTGCATTAATTTTTGTATTTTCTTATTTATTGATTCTTCTCTGAATTGTTTTCTTTCCCTAATTTTAAGTTTTGAAGTAATGCTTTAATAGACAAAATTAACTCTCAATAAAAGAACATATTTCATAACCATTAAAAACTGCTTTTCCATTAAAGTCACATTTTTTAATTTTTGCATGTGGAAATGCTTATATTAAGATGAATTTTAAGTTTTTAATAATCCCAATTTATAATAAAGGTACAGGAAGAAAGTAATTTTAAATTGTGTGCCATATATCAATAATTTATAAACATCCATATTTATTAATAGACACATATATATATGTTCTTTTGGTAGAATTTATAATTCATATTTAGGAATGATGACTTTGTATCTTAACTTACTTAAAAATAACTCATGTTTCATAACTTTTTATCTTAAATTACATGAAAACTACATTTAAAAACCTTTACATTTAAATTTATCTAGTTTATTTATTTTTAACAACTATTTTAGACTTTTCATGTAAATAAAGTATGCAAATATAGCCAGTACTTTAACTTATTTCTTCAGCAAAGGAGAACTCCAAAAGTTGATATACTTGATATATGGAAAATAATACACATTTTAAGTTAAATATCTAATAGGTAAATTCATTCAATCCAGACTGTCCTATTAGCCTAGGCAAAATATATGCTAATAATTTAAGAATATCTTTAGTTTTTTTCTTACCTGCAAATTTATTGTTCAAATGTATTTTTTTATTTAAGTCACATGAATTATAAAGTGTTTGAGCTCATTTGCCAGCTTTAGTTTATGTGCACATCACTCACCTACGTCTGCCACATAAACAACATGAAGTGTAAACATGCCTCAGGTGTAACAATCATGTGCACATGCATATGAAAATTCACAAGATACATTTTTATTTTTCATACAAACTTATGTGTTATCATTTTATGTATGTGTGTGCACTTTCATGAGTTTATGTGTACTGTTTATGTACAAGAACCTGAGGAGGTCAGAAAAGGACATGAGGTTCCCAGGAACTACAGTTACAGGTAGTGGTGACCTGCCACAAGGATGCTGGAAACCAAACACAGATCTTCTGCAAGAGCAACAAGCACTATTAAATGCTGAGCCATATCTCCAGTCACATAAAATATGCTGGAACCTCAAAGATTTTAAGGATTTTAATGGATTTATCATCTGTCAGTTCTTTTGACTATTTATCTGATTATTTGCTCCATAGATCTAAGCAAATCTTTAATTGTGTTCTTCTAAAGGTCTGGTTTTCAGCTGAAACAAAGTATAAAATGTATCTCACAAGTTGAGCTTACAATCTAAGGATAATTTTTAAATGCCTACTCTAAAATAACAATTAAAACATAGTACAGAAACTATATAAACTACTCACCTAGAGATCTACTTCATTATCAAATACTGTGGATTTCAACGTGATTGTTATATTTTTTTAAAAAATAAGCTTGTAATTTGTTTGCTTACTTATGTAGTTCTGGAGACTGAATCCAAGACATTCAGTTTTAGGCAAATACCAAGACACAGAGCTACATCCTTAGCCTTATGCTAGGCTTCTACAGGACTGGCAACACAATAGGCTTCTTTGCACAGCATCTCTGTCCATACTGGCAGTACACTGTGCTATGGTGTTGTAAAAGCTATGGAATCACTAAATGAAAGGAATTTTTGGGTCCCTCATGATCCTATGGGACCACAGTTGTACATTCTGTCATCACCGATTAAAAAAAAAATCAACGTGCCAGGCATGACTACATAGTGTGTGAGGTTTTAAAAAATATTTTGATTATTTGCTTATTTTATTGGTATTTTGCCTGCATGTATGTCTGTGTGAGATTGACAGATCCCCTGGAACTGGAGTTACAGACAGTTGTGAACTGCTATATGGTTGCCAGGAATTGAACCCAGGTCCTCTAGAAAAGCAGCTGATGCTGTCAAGTGCTGAGCCACCTCTCTAGCCCCGACTACATAGTTTCTTAAAGATCCTTGAAAACCATCCACTCCAAACAAACTTATCTTCCTCCAAGAAAAGAGTAACTCTTCCGTCCCTCTTATTTCTTAAAAACAAGATGTAAACCATCCATGTGGAAAGAATATTATATACCTAAAGACTTTTTAATATTTTTGTATTCAAGAATGTAATGTTAAGGAGCGCTACACAAATTTTTGAGCTCTGTGATCATTTAAAAAAGTGTGATCAGTTAGAGATAAAATTTTGTTCCCATACAGATAGATGTTTGTATATATCTACAAACATGCTGCGTGTCATATTAAGAATTAGAATCATAAGAACTATATGCAGTAGTGAGTTTCCTCATTTTTCTGGAAATTAAAGTTACTAAGGGTCAAGAATTTTTGTTCAGTGTTGGGAATGGAATTCAGGGCATAGAACATGATAAGAACTCTACCACTGAGCTATATCCTTTGCCGAGATGAAGAATTATAGTTCATATTTCTAACTAAAACTTCAAAAAAGTAATGGAAACAGGTTTGTACATGTGTCAGGAAGATAAGTTACATTGTGGGTAAGGTAAATGGTGCAGTTTGAGGATGTGGAGAAAATGAACCATTTTGTTCTGTCTTGGGGATTATTTTGAAAATTATTTCAAAATAATGAGTAAAGAAGAATAAAAACTATAAATGGGTGTGGGGAGGGAATGGGAGAGTGAGAAAGAGACAAGATGAAGACACCTGCCAAGGACTTTTACCAACCTCATTCCTTAAAGATTAAAGTTGGCCATTGTCTTTTAATAGCAGGGGTTTTAAATATAGCTGATAGCTTTGATACAGACTGATGTTATTTAGGTGAACAAGATGGTTGTAAAGAATTTATTCTTATAGGAAAAAGATATCTGTGCTGCCAAAGTAATGAGATCAGTATGACCAAACATTGCCAGTATATTTTGCTTGCTAAGCCCAGGTGTTTCTAGTAAGCATACTAAGAAACACTCTATGTGCCATGCACATTATAATTGACAGCACAATTATATTGCCTTGTGCAATTATATTGTACAAGATATTGTCTTCTGTTACTTTAATTCAACATGCTGATCTCTTGTGGTTTAAAATGTTTTAAAATATAATTTTTAGTGGTGTCAACATAGTGGGTAAATATTCATGATTAATTAATCAAAATCTCTTTTTCTTTTTTTTTGTTTGTTTGTTTTTGTTTTTCTCAAGACAGGGTTTTGTAACTTTGGAGCCTGTCCTGGAACTAGCTCTATTGCTGAAAGAAGTTGTTTCCAGTTTGCCCTTTTATAAACAATACAGCAACAAACATCTCTGTTTTAAAACTTATTTTCCTAAGCTATATATCCGAGGCACATTTTCAAACTCTAATATTAATGTTTCCAAAACTCTTGATGTATTTTGCCAAATTGCTTCCAGGAAACATAGCAATTATAAATTCATAGCAGTGTAGATGGTGGTTCCAGTTTTAAAAAGCATCTACTAACATGGAAAAGAACTAAAATAAATTACTGAGCCAACTAAGTAGATATAGAGTTGCTTAGTGTTGTAGTTACCATTTCATTAATTACTGAGGGATTTTTAAACTGTAATTATTAATAACTATATTTCCTTTTTCTGTGCATTGACTGTTCTTAATATATTCTACTGAGCATATTTTCTCCTTTCTTATTGAGTCATAGAGTACCCACATTTCTTATGCCAGGAGAAATTACTCAGTGACAGGTTTCAGTGTAACCATTATCATCTTCTGAAAGGGGTGAGATGATCCGCTAGCCCAGTGGTTCTCAACCTTGCTATTTGCTGTCACCCTTTAATACACTCCCTCATGTTGAGACTCTAACCATAAGATTATTTTGTTGCTACTTCATAACTGTAATTTTCTACTATTATGAACATAAATATCTTTAAATATCTACAACTACTGTTGTAATATAAATATGTGATACACAATTCCCAAAGGGGTCGCGACCTACAGGTTGAGAACCACTGCTCTAGTCCCACTCTACTTGTGTACTGAAAGTCATTACCCTCTCTCAAAGCACTCACCAAAGCCATTTAACTTCTAACCTCAGCCAAATTAGGGTTTTTCAGAAGGTTAAATGAGATTGTTTTTTGTCTCTATCCTCTTACAAACATCTACAAACAACAGCCAGTCAACCTGATCCACACAGCAAGAAGACACTGAGGCAATCATCAACCAGTCCATCTAGCAGCCTGACTTAGAGTGAATTTTCAATGAAAACTTTAACTATGAATTTAAATATAAAATTACTTTCTATGCACACAAATACATGAATATATTACATGCTAATACACATGCATGCACACAATAGATTACATTCTTATGATGATCTTATAAGTCAGTATCAATAAACACCAACTACTAGGTGTAACACTTTGGGAATGAGGCCATTCTCCATGGTTTATAATTTATAAAAAGTACAGGCTGGTAACAAAGAATGTAGCATGAGTGGTCAGAAAGTTCATGTTCAGATGAACACGACGGATAAGGATGTCATAGTATAGGTGGGAGATTGAAGGATAGGAAAGGAGGAAGCAAGAAGAAAATGGAAATATATTACAAAATCATTTTTCACTCTACCTCACATTACCTTTAAACTACTTTACACCACCCACCTTCTTGAAAGCAAGAGAACTTCTGGAACCCATTTCTTCCACCTACCTGGACTAATACATTCGTTTTTCCTTCTAGAGCTCTGACAACCTACATGAAAACATCTTCTAATGAAACGGTTATTGAATTTCAGTATTTCTTGTTCAGAAGAGAACAAAGAGCAGAAGCGATACCTGATGATTTTTGCTAAGCCTTTTATGAGTCCAGTAGCAGCTTAGGTCTCACTGATGATAAAACGGAGATAACGTTCGATCACATACACCAGTCAGGTAGTAAACAACACAGCTTCCTGTTTTAAACAGGCTAGCTTCTCAGGTTTTGCAAGTTTTCAGAAAGATATCAACTTGTTACAGTTCTTCCCTTTTGTTATTTACTACGCATACTCAGTTCTCAGTCGAGTTATCTGGGGATGGATACTGCTGACATTCAGCAGCTATCCTGCAGGCTCTTTACCCATTTGGCATTGCTCATTTTTGATGTGAGGTGGGGGTGACAACTTCCCATTAATTATTGCGTTGACCCATGGTCAGGCTGGCAGAAAAATGATATGGGAATTTCCCCTTAAGGAAAAGATGAGAACAGCAAATTTGCCCAACTGAAGATGGTGAACACAAGCACATCAGCAAAGGTTTCGACAATTCATGAAGACAGGAGCTTACATTTCAGCTGTGGTTGCATAGTTGCATGATCTCAGGGCAATCACTGAGTCAGCCTCGCTGGACCCTAGTTTTCTCCTCTACAATTGCAACAGACATTTCTTTCCTAAAACTGCCATGAAGTCAATTAAGAAAAACCTGGGTAGTTTCTATGTAAAGTGCAGAGTTCAACCAATGTAAAGTTTAGGTTGAATTCCACTCTGACATAGTTTCCCAGGACTGGGAATATATCTTCCCTATGTTTTGACATCCCTAGGGACCTAGTGTGATGCTAGACACTAGACACACTCATCTAATATTGATGGAAATAGTTCCAACTGTATGGTACAATTTCTGATACTGACTGATTGGACAGGTCAATGATTCGCCAAGGGATTATTAGATATGCATAAGGGGAGGGTAAAGAAGGATGAACAAAGAGGAAGAAAGAGACTAGAAATAAGAGAAGAAATTAATTTTTACTATAAGGTACCTATTGAGTTGTTGGGTGTTTTAGACTTTTCTTATCTGTGTGATAAAATACCTGATAGAAACCTCTTAAGAGATGAAGGATTTCTCCTGTCTCATAGCGGAGAAGGCATGGCAGAATTTACATTACCAATCAGGAGACAAAGCTGGACCTGGAGCGAGAGGGAGATGTGACCTTCCAGATCTACCCCTCGCCATCCACTGGTGCCACCTAGTCCCAAAAGGCTCCACAACCTCCTAAATCAGCACCACTAACTAAAGACCAAGTGCTCAGGGAAATAAGCCTGTGAGGGACATTTCAGATTTAAACCATAACTCGGGTACCAACATCTAATAAAATACCAAGAGTATACAAGTAGTATCAAATAATAGCTAGACAGATATTTAACTATTTGTGATAGTTTCTTTTAACATAAACTTTCCAGAAACTAGAATCACAGAGTAGGGTGCATCAGTTGAAAAAAGTGTTCTTATTTCCTTAATTGGTGTGGAAAGACCAACCCGAAGTGTGCTGAAACCTCCTTGTAGCAGCTCAGATATGTTAAAAGACCATGGAAGAAACCATATCATTTGCCTTTGTTTTTTTGGCTTTCCTTTCTTCCTGCTGAAGTAATTTACCCTGTTGCTGCTGCTCATATGACGACCAGTTTTTCCAGGCTTCCCTCATGGACCAAGGTCCAGTGGCTCTCCAGGAACCTTCCAGGTTTTGGTGCCAGAGTGAGACTTGTGGACTGAGCAGCTAACGGGTTGATGACCTCTCCAGCATTGAGACAGCACTGTTGAACTACTCTAACCGCTGTGGATTCTTTCACTGATATCAGAATCAGCATCCCCAGGCTTCCATTGTTGACTAAGGACCAACAGCTCTCCAGGACCTGCTTAAAGCCTCACAGACTGAGAAGCTACAAGGTTCAAAGCACTCTCAGTTGGGACAACTGTTACTATCTTAACATAGGCTGATTCAATCCTAAGAGTCTGCTTCTCTAAAGAACTCTGACTAATAATACACTGTTTTCATCTGTAGTGTATTTGATACAGCTTATTCACACTGGCTAAATGACTTTCCCTTTGTGACTACTTCAATGTAAAGCACAATTCTCATCTCTAAGGGACTTGTCTATAATTTATTCTGCAGACAAATATGAGTGACCATGGCACAGGTTCGTGGGTTCAGATCTTCATAAATAACGTGTTTCCAGAGAGCAAATGATTTAATGAGGCTTTTATAGTTAGAGAACAAAATTAAGTCACAAGTGGAATATATTGATGGGAATGTCACAGAGGCAGCTTAGAGTAAAGTGGGGAAAACTCCACTATAGGTCTCAGGTGTTTATAGGCTGGTGGATCTAGTGATCTGTTAATAAAGTCCAAAATGTTTCTCACCCGATAGTCACAAGAATATTATGTCAGACACAGAGATGGGCAGTTAATTAATATTAAAGGTACTAAAGATGTGTCAAGGTGATATGACTCTAGATCTGGAACATTCTAACTCTCTACAATTATGAAATTCTAATCAATCAGTCTTGTAGAAAGAACCTTTAACATAAGTATGGCTTCTTTTCTGGGAACTTCAGTTTATAGCAATAAGAGCTTATACTTTATTACTGGATGACTGGACTCAGAACCCAACATCTTTGTGTGTGTGTGTGTGTGTGTGTGTGTGTGTGTGTGTGTGGTGTGTACGCACACATGATGTAGGGGGTGATTATGCACGTGTGTGTATATGTATGAAGGGCAGAGACTGATGCCGCATGTCTTCTTCAATTGCTCTCCACCTCACTTTTTCCGACAGGGCTTTTGCTGGGCCTGGAGTTCACATGTTTGACTAGATTGACTGTCCAGTGAGCTCAAGGGCTCTGCCTATTTCTTCCTCCTTGATGCTGGGGTTATAGGTTTATGCCACCATGCTTGGCTTTTTATGTTAGTGATGAAGATCCAAACTCAGGTCTTTGCATTTACATGACAAACACTTTTCCAGCTGAGCCATCTCACCAGCTGCTGTGGGAATTCCTTCAGCCAATAGCCTTCAAGATACTGGCCCACTTTGGGCATGGTCACATGTACTATAACTGCAGATGCCAAGGGTGCGTGGACCTCTTGGCTGCTGGATTCAGTTCCAGTTACCAGAACACACAGAGGACTGTGGGTTGTTACTCTTTTTGTGAGTTTATCCCCCAAGTAAATAAACCTTTGCTATACTCCATTCTGGGATATTGTGGAACTCTTTTGTATGCCAACACCCAGCCTCTCAGTCTCTCACTCCACCACTGAATAATGGCATGGACTTAGAACTATGAAACCTCTTTGTTAGAATGAAATGTATGTTTTGTAGCCATGATTTATATTTCTCATTATTCATGAGAAATAAATGAGTTGGTACTATATGCTAACCTGTGTGTATCAAGTGACTCATGCCATATGTTTAAATACTAGTATAATGTACTATATTCTGAATGAACGTATGGAATACCAAATGCAAGCTCTGAGGAATTCAGACAACATGCCCATCTGGGCCAATAGAATGAAAAGTTTTCACAGCAAAGCAAGGGCCTCTAACACACATAGAACTTCATGTAGTAGAAAGAGGGAGAGTTTCCAGAAAAGGGTTAATAGATTCCCAGTCAGGAGCTAATAGCATTTATTCTTGTATAAGGTAATCATGCAAATTACATTAGGGGACAGGTAAACATGGGTCCTGGGACAGGTACTCAAAAATCAAACACAATGTATTCATATGTCTATCTGTCTATACATCATTAATCTATCCACTCATTTGTAAGATGTGTATTCAGAAGCTCTATCTATCCAACAAATTCAGAACCACCAGAAGGTCTGTTCTGTGGCAGATGGAATTATGTGGTACAACAGTTACTACTTCACTCCTCACACTTCAGAGAAGGTTTTATCCCTAGATTCAGTGAGACGTAAACAAATGGTTGATGATGTCTCAAAATAGCCCTGCCAGAAGTAGAAGGCCTTGAGATGGGGTACAGAGAGATAAAATTGAACATCGACCTTAACTGGATTATAAAGAGCTAAAGCAAATGCAATACCTTCATAGTGACTGGGAAGCTACTTGTTTGGTTGTGTCACCCCAGTCCCAGGCATACCCCCAAAGAGCCTGGAATGTTTGAGTGGAAGTTCCATCCCAAGCCCCCTCCCCTGAGAGTTGCCTCAGTCCAGACTCCACCTCTGAGAAAATCCACCAGAGAATGACCCAATGTCCCCAGAGATGCTTAAGACCATTCCCACAGGGAATTTAAATTGTTATCCCAGAGAACAAACACGTAGTTTTCTAGTCTTTCTTCCCCATCTCCTCTCTTGGGGGATGGAGGGCGACCCATAAGCACTGGTATACAGTAAACCTGTTGGTTTGTTTTTTCTAATTTGGTTTGATTTGGTCTGATTTGGATTATTGCATCAGTGGAGAGGCTTATTGGGTTGTTGCAGAAACTTTTCACTACTACAGGTTTTGAGAAACATAATTTCCATGTTACTTTAGTCACTTGATACACACAGGTTGGCCTATAGTCCCAACTCATTTATTTCTCATGAATAGCGAGAAATATGAATTATGGCTGCAAAGCACACAGGTATCATTCTAACAAAGAGAGCTGAAGCACACAGAGGTTTCATAGTTCTGAGTGCATGCGATTCTTGAGTGAGAGGCTGGGGAGATGACTCAGCTGGCATCTTATCTAGATCTGTGTAGAGAATTTTCAAAGCATTTCTGCAGATGTTTTATGACTACAAAACCATACCAACTTTTGTCATACTGAGGTTATTATCTGCCCATGGGTGCCTCCATGGACCGCACTATAGTGTACACAAACATTTCTTCCTAGAACTGTGCAAAACACCAAAAGGAGAAGTAAAGTCTGGTATTCTAACTGCAAGTAAGGGAACCCACTACCATACATCACTAAATAGTGAGGACGAAATTCAGACTGCTTTCTCACTGTTGATGTGACAAGATGTGACAGGCTTAAGACTAGTCAAACTAGACATGTGTGTTCACCTCAGCCTCACCAAAGTCCCAGCATGAGATACTCAGTGCAGTGGAAATTGGAGTTGAAACGAAACACAGGGCAGAGACTTAACAAGGAACTCCAGCTACCAAATGACCACTCTGCAGAGAAGAAACTAAGAAAGTGAAATCATCAAACTGTAGTATCTCCTAGGAAGTTGTGAAGATTTTAGAAATATTGGGAGATTTCTGTAGAGACACTACTGAACAAGATTTTTGAAAGGTAATTTTAAAAACTGCTTTAAAAAGTGTCTCCACTTAGATTTCTAGACCCTGTAGAAAAACAAAGGGAGAAAAGGGAAGCATTTTCTGGCCCTTGAAAACAAAGTTGTTTTTAATACCCCTACTTCCCAACAGTTCTTCAGTTAGCCATGTTTCAATGTTTTTATTTTTTTATTTGTACCCATTTTGGTGTATAAATCAATAAATGTGATGACAACTTCATAGTCCCTTGCAACACTGCTATAATTAAATATAGCACTCCCAGTCCTCTGTGCTCTTGGATTCCGCCATCCTCACTGGAGCTCTCATGCCAGGTTAGCAAGAGTGCAAACTGGTGGAACTGATTTAAAAATAAGGCAGGTCCCTTCCTTCCCAGCCCACTTTTTTTTTTTTTTTTAGTTTTAAATGGTCTTTACTTTTTTTTTTTCATTTGTTTTTAATTGATTCTTAGTTTCTTCTCCCTGGCTCTTCCCAGACTTTTACCACCTTTCTCTTTCTTTAGAAAACAAGCAAACAGGCAAACAAAACAGATTTTTTTTAAAATTAAAAACACAAGAAACACACATGGACAACAAAACCCATAAAAACATGAGATTGGAAGCAATAATACATAGACAAAAGACCAATAAAACTAAAAATGCCCAAACAAAGCAATATGAAATTTTTTAAAAAATCTACAAAAATACCATTGAATTCATTTTGTGTTGGCCATCTTCTGATGAATTCTGACTCTGCCCTAAAATGTGACTAATATACTTAGTGAAAGTTCTTTGGATAACACTAGGTTTTCCTTTGCAAACAGGTGTCAATTGCAGATAACTTCTTGGTTAGGGTTGGGAGACTGTGTCTACATTTCCTTCTCAGTGGTAGAACCCCAATCTGGCTTGAACCTGTGAAGTCCTGAGGATACTACCACAGACTATAAGCTAATATCTGCATCAATCCTGTTGTGTGAAAGACATTGTTTCCTTGGAGTCATCTACCCCCTCTGGCTCTTAAAATCTTTCCCTTTCCTCTCCCAAATAGCTCCCTGGGCCCTGAGGAAAGGGGTTTGATGAAGAAATTCCATTTAGGGCTAAATATTTTAAGATCTTTCCGTGCATTGCCTAGTTGGATCTTTTCCTTAGTTCTTATCTACTGTAAGAAGCAGAGTCTCTGATGGCTGAGTGAGGCACTGATCTATGGGTACAGCAGAATGTCATTAGTCGTTTTATTGCTATGTTCCTTAGGCAGAACAATACTTTGTTTTACCTTAGGTAGGCCTATGGCATATCCAGTCTAAGGCTTATTGCCACCTGAGCAGTATCAGGTATGGGTTCCATCTCATGAAATGTGCCTTAAATCCAATCAGAGAGAGGTTAATTACTCACATAATGTCTATGCCACCATTGCACCAGTATAACGAGAGATTTTTAAAATGTAATATCTTGAGGCAGGAAAATAGTTCAGTAAGTAAAGTGCCTGCTGCAAAACACAAGGACCTGTATTTAATCCCCTGAACCCACATAAAAAGTCACACATGGCAGCATACACTTATAATCCAAGTGCTAGCGATGTAGAGAAAGGAGGATCCCTGAGATTTGGTGAGTCAGCCAGCATAGCAAAATTGGTAAGCTTCAGGTCAATGAGAAATCTGGTCTCAAAGAAAGTGCACAGTGTTACTGATGATTACACCCAAGGTTGTCCTTTAGCCTCTACATGCATGCACACATGCCATAAAAAATAATAAACATACACAGGAGTGAAAACAATAAAAAATACATTACGTAAATGTGTGAAAGTGTTAAAATGAAACTCATTATGTGTAATTAACACATATGTCTTAGTTACTGCTCTAATGCTGTGAAGAAACACCATGACCAAGGCAGTTTATAAAAGAAAAACGGGAGCTTGCTAATCCTTCTCAAGTAGTGAGTGCTATCCCTGATGTCTAAGCATTCAAATATATAGGCCTATGGGCGCGCTTTCTTATGCAAGATCTCTTTCTCTATCTCTTTCTTTCTTATTTTCTCTCTTCTGTCCTTTCTTTCCTTCCTTTCATTCTTCTTTTAATTTTTTGTGATTTCTTTTCAAACTGGGTCTCTTTACAAATGCTAGGCTATCCTTGAGCTCCTGATCCTCTTTTATTTTTATTTAAGATTTTTATTTTAGAAATAAAAATAGAGGAAGAATGGAATCAGCAGTAATCCAGGAGTAGACCTACTGCACGTATCGCATATAAAACAAGGAAAATTCAAATAAAACCCGGTTGTTAAGCACAGTAAAGGCAATGGTTGACCATCAGCTGAAAGATTAAGTCTCTGAGAAAGTGGAAGTTGGGGTTAGTTTGTATGAGGATAAGCATCTACACATGGTTCTTGATGAAAATGTGTCAATGCTGGAGCCAGAATGTAATTCTGAGTAGTAGGTCATAGCCCTGGGAGATCTTGCGTCAGTCCCACAGATGACAAGAAGTCTCTACATCTTTGAGAATGTAGCGTCTCCAATGATTAAGCCAAGGATCCATTCTCATGTTTACTCATTTAAAATACAAACATTACCTTCAAAGCCGGCACCAAATCAAATAGTTGTGTCCTCCATCCAAGAACCACAATATTGTCTAAGATGGTCTTTCTAAAAGTGTATGCCACGGACCCATAGAAGAGGAGATTCGTTTATATACTGTTGAGGGAGATTAACCTTGTGGAGATACATGATGCACCTAAAGTTCTTAAGGAGGCTTGTAGTGATAAACCTGTTTAAAACTTGGAGGGAAAATACATTCATCTCAAACAGCTTCTAACACCCCTCAAGACCAGGCTCCCTAGGAGCCCTTGAGTGGTAATGGTTTGGTAATTAGTTGGATAGTTCCCATAGCCCATACAAATTGCTTTGGTCTTATAACTTCACTTGGTTAGAAATCTCCCTAGAAGTTCCTGGGTTAATAGCAAAGATCTTGCTGATTCTATCAGGATGAGGGAAATGTGATCCAGAGACTCAGAGTAACTGTCATGGAAAAAGAAGGACTGTTTCTCTTTTCTGTGTTGTTTTATTATAGTCAGGTGGTGTCTGCCATCCTTCAGCTAAAGATAGCACCAAACACAAAGGGAAGTAGAACCCAACATTTTTGAAACTGAGAGTGGTTTGTACTCTCTATGCTCTTTCTAAACTGGGCAAAGTATTTGGGGCATTTATTTTGGAGTTGTATGCTTAAGCTTAGATCACAAGGAAAAGTGACGAAAATGGGAAATCCTGAACAAAATCTTTCTACTCTCCAACCTTCCAATTGTCTGTGTCACTTTACACTAAAGCAGAAACATCTCTGGAGAAAAAGAAATCCCAAATCACAACACCATAAAAGGCAGATTACATTTATAGGGGAATATAAAGAGAAAGCAAACCTTTACATCGGTTCTAGTGGTGTATACATGTACCTGCAGCATTCATGATGGGTTTGAGGCTAACCTAGGCTATATTGAGACCCTGTCTCTAAACACCCTTCAGAACTATGGAAAAGTCAGAACTCTCTTGCAGGAGAACCCAGTCCAAGCTGCAAACTTGAGCATGTGAAAGGAAATAATTGCTAAGGCAGCAGGAAGAGAAATAGAGGAGAGAGAAGTACAGAGCTTCCTTTGCTTACATCCGTTTCTGTCACACAGCCCCACAGTGGGGTGTCTTGTTCCACTTGAGACAGAAATGTTAGACTCCAGTTAAGATTTCTGCTTATTATCATATCCCCAAGATAAACAGTGGAAACTTTATGCAGATACTCATGCTTCCCCAAGTGATCGAATATATTTCTGTGTTACCCCCCGTGCAAAGCTCTTCAGTCTCTATGAAGCCTGAACAACAACATTAAGTCTAAAACAAACAAACAAGAAACCCAAAACTTTCCCACAGTAGGCCACTCTGAAAGGAAGACTAAGAATGCGGAAGTTACGCTATTATTTAGGGAAGCTGTGAACTGCTTATGAGCTTATGCTTTAGTGATAGCCTTATACCTGTGCCTCCCAATACCATAGCATGGAGGGGACACTCAGTAGTACTGTTTGGACAGACAGTATTCATCAAATAAGTTACATGTTAAAAGCTGGATCTACAATACAACGTTTAGAGGTAGGGCTTTATAAGGAGGTAGAGAGATGATTAGATCATGGGGGCACTGACATAATCAATGGTTTAATCTATTAATAGGAGGATCACAGCGTAGGGAGTTCAGGGAGTTCATTTCATTTGGAGTGATGTTTTGCACCCACCCCCAAGACTAGGAGCTTCAGAAACACATCAGAGCTTCTGCTCTGAGCAAATAGTGCATGGATTTTAAAAGGTACTAAGGTGACTTCTTTGAAAAGACAAAAGAAAAGAGCCACTGTGAAAGCTGATGGATAGGGGTATCAGTTTTGAACCCCAGGGGTGTTAATGGATTCAAGCTAAGGAACTACACAGTGACCAGAATAATGAGGGCCTGAAGAAGGGGCAAATTTACTACTGTTTTATAAGATATGCTATTCAGTAAGCCTGTGAGGTAAGTGCATTTGTTTTTTACAACTTATCAGAAGAGGAACTGAGGCAAGCTGTTAAGTAATAAGCCAGCAATGACACACCAAGAAAGGACTGGGGCTCAACTTGAAACAGTTCTAACTATCAGCTTTTAACTGCCATATCTGCCCCCTCAATGCAGCATGTGCCAGGTGGAGGGTTGAATATGCAAGTGGCATGTGGTTGTGTATGAGAGAGTGTTCTCCCAGATTTCCAGTGTTCCAAGACCAAGTCCCAGATAACTGCTTTTAAGTCAGAGCATCTTGTCTTAATTCTGCACTTGTCTTTTTAAAAATAAAATTTTCATGTGGTGACTATTATAACAAAGTCCTCTTCAGAGGAGTATGAGCATTGGCAATTCTCTCCTGCATTCTCTCATCTTTCTGTTGATTTCTGGTTGCTTTGGTCTCTGGATTACTGGGATTCTAGCTAAAATATGGAGCCTGCTATGTTATTTTTAAAGTTATTAAAATACAATGAATGCATACTAAATCATATCATTTAATCTCTATGATTCAAAAAGTCTTGACAGCTTCTCTTAGTTTAAGTTTCTACTGCTCTAACAAAATTCTTTGACCAAAAGCAACTTGGGGACAGAAAGGTTTATTTCATCAGGGCAAAAATGTAAGGCAGGATCTAATTCAAATGTCGTGGAAAAGTGGTGCTTGCTACTGGCTTGTTCTTTATCACTTGCTCAGCCTGTTTTTTGTTTTATGATTTGGTTTTGTTTTGTCTTTGTTTGTTTGTTTTGTTTTTAAGACAGGATCTTTTTGTGTGGAGCTGGCTGTCCTGAAACTCATTAGGTAGACCAGGCTGGCCTTGAACTCGTGAGATCCCCTTGCCTCTGGCTCCTAAATGCTAAGATTAAAGAAGATACGTACTACCATGCCAAGCCAAGCTCAGCTTGTTTTCTAATAATATCTAGAACCACTCAGTGTTGCCATGAGGAGCAGCCTTCAGCAGCTCAGGGACTGGCAAGGATCCACGGAGCTGGTGAAGTAAACACTCAACTTGACTTTTCTATCTGAAGGAGTAAAACTTAATTCTCTGGGGCCAGCAAGGGAGCCAGAACTTAACTCTCTGAGGCTAATGGTATAAAAGAGAACCGCAAGCGCACACACGCGCGCGCGCGCGCACACACACACACACACACACACACACACACACACACACACCTCCAATATGTCAGGATTTTAACCTAAGATGCTGATAAATGGCAAGCCTCACTAGGTCAGAGAAACTGAAGAGGAGATGTAGAACAGGCAAATTACTGGACAGAAAAGCAGACACATGAGGAATTTCTGAGGGCCAAAACTTAGTTCTTTATTTTATTTTTTTTTCTGTTGCTTGTTCTGCTCTATCCTTTTTCTGTTCTGTTCTCTACCCTGATGTTTCCCTTTTCTCTTTTTAATTTTTTATTCTAATTAACTTTATTTTTTCCCTTACAACTTATATACCCTGGAACAATCTTCCAAGCATATAAAAATTACAGTGTGGTCACAGTCCTATGTTTTAAGTGAATACAAGTAAAAAGCAACATGTTTTTCATATCTCTTCCATGCTTAAACATTTTATATATTACAGGTGAAAAATAGATTTTCCCAAGAATCCACATATGTTCATGTCCAAGTAACTTCTTATAGATTAACGGAGAGTAAACAAGCAAGCAAGATAGTTTTTTCAGCAAGTTCTTTTACTGAAAGACTGCATTTTGCTGTTACAAAGAAAGGACCAATTATTTTATCGTCTTAAAGAAATCACAAAGTTAAACTTTTATATATGAAGAACAATCAGTTTGCTCTACTTTAAATCCTCAGGGTACATATCTACTTATCAACAGTTTTTATGTCAAGAAGCCTGGGACAGAAATGGGTATAAAGATGTAATCATCACCCTTGAACATCAACCACCTTAGCAGGAAAGGTACATCAAGAAGCCTGGGACAGAAATGGGTATAAGGATGTAATCATCACCCTTGAACACCAACCCACCTTAGCAAGAAAGGTACATCACTCAACAGTAGCCAGGTTACCATGGTCCTGCTCTCTGAACTCAAGAAGTCCTTCACTCAACTATTAAAAGCGTGTCCTCCTAAATTTTAAATTTTTCAAAATTTTTCTACCTCAAAGCCATTAACAAAAACACCTAACCTAATCTTAAGTCATTGTTTAAAGCTTTATTTTAGTTGTGATTCACACCAAAACCTGGGAATGTACCTCCCAACATTAAGATAAAAAGAACTTGAGCTAATTGGGCTTCTGGGACTCAATTCTTTTTTCTTTATCATTAACATAAGCCACATTCTACATAGCTCCTCAAGTGAAATTAGCTCTGTGACATGCCCTTGTTCTTATTTTCTATTCCTCTGCAGCCCCTGCTTTACCAAGGGAGGAAGCAACACTATATCCCACTTTCCCCTGCATTAATGTTCTCACTAAACTAACCTCTATTGATAATCCTTTACTATACTTGTTAGAAACCCTTAATCATTGAAATTTTATTTAAACTAACACTATTATTATACAAAATCATTGCTTCAATTAAACAGTGTACAGCTTAAGAAGAAATCATCTTCATACTATTCCACAGGCAAAAATGCCCAGTAGAAAGAGATCTATCCATGAGATAATCACACCACATTAAAGGCAGTGGAAGCTCCCTGCACACCTAGTCACAGCATGCCAGACACCAGAGGAAAAACAGCAGTGACACAGCAATAGCAAGGGACATTCTGGAGCCAAAGCCCTTGGGGCCTTGTCTATCCAAGATTGCTTCTTGGTGGGCTGACCTCCTGAACTTCAGTTGCCAGCTGCTGCTTTTCTGACATGGCCTCTGGCAGCCCACCTAGTATCAGGACTGCCATCTGTGGGATTGAGCCTACCCACATTAGTTAGCAATCAAGAAAATGTTTCACAAATGATGTGGGATGTCCTTGTAAACTGCCAATATATGTTACTTTTATTAGTTGATGAATAAAACTGCTTTGACTTATGGTAGGTCAGAATATAGTTAAGTGGAAAAGCCAAACTAAATGCAGGGAGAAAGAAGGAAGGGTTGAGAGAGATACCAGCAGCCTGTATGCCACAGGCCATGTGGTGATACACAGATTAACAGAAATGGGTAAATTTATATGTAAGAGCTAGGTAGTAATAAGCCCGAGCCATCATTCATCCAGGCAATTACAATTAATATTAAGCTTCTGAGTGGTTATTTTAAAAGCAATTATGCTCCTTCTATCCCCAGCTCCCACGATCCCAATTTTGTCTGGTGATCTTATCTGTTTCCAATTTCCAGGTGGGTCTATATATGTTTTTCTTTGGGTTCACCTTATTACTTAGCTTCTCTAGGATCATAAACTACAGGCTCTATGTCCCTTGTTTATGGCTAGTATACACTTATGAGTATTCATATACCATATTCATTTTTTGGGTCTGGGTTACCTCATTCAGGATAGTGATTTTTTAATTCCATCCATTTGCATGCAAAATTCAAGTTGTCATTGTTTTTTACCACTGAGTAGTACTCTAATGCGTAAATGTGCCACACTTTCTTTATCCATTCTTCCATTTTGAGAGGAATCTAGGTTGCTTCCAGGTTCTGGCTATTACAAATAATGCTGCTATGAATATAGTTGAACAAATGCTTTTGTAGTATGATTGAGCATCTTTTGGGTATATTCCCAAGAGTGGTATTGCTGGATCCTGAGGTAGCTTGATTCCCAATTTTCTGAGAAACCACCATACTGATTTCCAAAGTGGTTGCACAAGTTTGCATTCACACCAGCAATGGATGAGTGTTCCCTTACTCTACATCCTCTCCAGCATAAGCTATCATTAGTCATTCTGACAGGTATAAGATGGTACCTCAGAGTTGTTTTGATTTGCATTTCCCTGATAGCTAAGGAAGTTGAACTTATCCTTAAGTATCTTTTGGTCATTTGGAGGGTTGAGGAGAACTTGGGGGAATGGGATAGTTGAGATGGAGGAAGGACAGGTATGAGAGCAAGGAAAGAGATATCTTGATTTAGGGAGCCATTATGGGGTTAGCAAGAAATCTAGCTCTAGAAAAATTCCCAGGAATCCACAAGGATGACCCCAGCTAAAACCTTAAGCAGTAGAGGAGAGGGTGCCTGAACTGGCCTTGCCCTGTAGTCAGACTGATGATTATCTTAAATATCACCATAGAACCTTCGTCCAACAACAGATAGAAACAGAGGCAAAGACCCATATCAGAGCTCTAGATTGAGCTCCCAAGGTCCAGTTGAAGAGTGGGAGGAGTGAGAGTATGAGCAAGGAAGTGAAGACCATGAGGGGTTCACCCACTGAGACAGTTTGCTGAGCTAATGGGAGCTCACCATCTCCAACTGGACTGGGAGCATGGGATCAAACTAGTCCCTCTGAATGTGGTTGACAGTCAGGGCAGACTGAGGGGCCACTCACAGTGGCACTGGGATTTGTCTCTACTGCATGTACTGGCTTTTTGGGATCCTATTCTCTTTAGATGTATACCTTGTTCAACCTAGATGTAGTAGTGAAGGCCTTGGACTTTCCACAGGGCAGGGTGCCTTGCCCTCTCTTAAGATTGAAGGGGGTGGAGTAGGAGGGTGTGTGGAGGGAGTAGGAGGCGGGAAGAGAGTGGGAATTAGGATTGGTATTTTTTAAAGTAATAAAATAAAATAAAACGATAAATAAAAATAAATAAATAAAAGCAACTATGTGACTGGGCATGATGAAGAGCCTCTGTTTGCATACAGGTTTGCCCACAGGCCAATCTAATGGGGGCATTTTCTCAGTTGTGGCTCCATTTCCCCAAATGACTCTCTCGTATCAAGTTAACACAAAAACTAGCAAGCACACAGCTATTTATAACTGTAATGATCCCTACTATAAATAAATAATCTGTTCATCACACTAGGATATCCCTTATGTTTCTTCGTAAAATATTCTCTTTTCCACCTCAAACTCTAGATTAAACTACTGCTTTCAGTACTGAATATAAGATTCCTTAACATCTAGTGAATGTTGCTTGTTTCAGTTTTACATGGCAACCTCCACCTTCAAAGTTCTAGTTTTTGTATTAGTCAAGAAAATTCTAGGCACTATAGCAAATAAATTCCAAAATGTAAAATAGATTCAATGCATGAGTTTATATATTGCTCATGTAACACTAATGAGGGTTTCTAATTGGTCAGCAATTTCCTCTAAACATTAATTCAGAGATCAAAACACCTTTCATGCTGCTATTCTGTTATCATATAAGTCAGCATGCAAGACCACGTTTTACATAGCTACCCTAGGAGAAGAGGAAGATGTAAAAGAATGTTAATGATAATATTAATCAAAGAACTAATAAAATATATATTTAAAAAATAATGTTCTTGGAAGGGTTTTACAGACCACTTTATGTTATGGAACAATCCTTCTGTACACTGTGAAAATGTATTGCTCTCATTGTTAATAACAAGCTGATTGGCCAATAGCTAGGCAGGATTTTGGGTTCAGAGAGAATGCTGGGAAGAATAAGGATGGAGTCTCGGGAGTTTCAAGTAGACACAGAGGGAAGTAAGATGAGCATGCTGTGCTGAATAAAGATACCACCATGTGGTAGAGCATAGATAAGAAATAATGGATTAACTTAAGTAAGAGCTAGTTAGTAATAAACCTAAGCTATTGGCCAAGCATTTATAATTAATAATAGAATTCTGTGTGATTATTTGTGAGTGACTGCTAGGACACAGAGAAACTCCACCTAAAATTCTAGAAATTGCTCATTAATTTTTATGTGTTCCATTGGCTCATTCAGTGAAACAGTTACATACCAAGGTTAGACAAGCTAGAAATGTAGCCACCTACAAGTCTAGGCACCATGCACACATGCTCTCATTTAGCATATAGCTATATGACCAACAAAGATAAAGGTAGAAAAGAAAAGAAGAAAGATTCTAACATCACCATCATTGATAACACATCACAACAAGAAAACAATCAGACATAAATAAGAATAACTATATTCAGTGCAAGTGTGGTGGCACACACTTGTAATCCTAGTGCCCAGAAGACAAAGACAGGGATGTGAGTTAGATTTCAGCTTGAGTTACATAGCCAGACCCTGTCATAGAACAGCAATAATAAAAGCCAACAAAAAGAAGAAATACTGTCTGTTGAAAGTTATGTGTCAATTTTTTTATCATGCAATATAATATTTATGTTTCAAACTCTATGACTTTCCTACTTGTAGATGAGGATTGAAACAGTATGGAATCATAAGGCTGCAATCTACCATGCGTGTAAAGCTATCAGCTGAGCAAGAATAGATTTGTGCCTTGGTCTTTACCCCTTCCTCATTCTGTGATGATAACATCAAGCAAAACAAGTCCGTTGCAGAGAGAATAAAACACCAAAAACAGAGGTCAACAGAATGTCAAGATTATGCCATGTTGTTCAAAAACTCGAGAGAGACTAGAGAAAATACTTCCCATGACTTAATCCTCAGAACAGATGGCCAAGCAGACACTCATACCACAGATAAAAGAGAGGGTTTTCATGTGTCACAAATAAAGTCTTTTTTAAGTGGTAGACGAAAACGCAAGTTTTAAAATCAGGAAAAAAAATCTATATGGAACAAAAGGAATAGAGAGGTGGGATTAGGGTATGAACATTGTGTAAGTCCTGAGGAGAAAGACAAGACTGAAGCCAGCGATACTTGAAAAGCTGGGGGCACTAAAAAAACGAGACTCAGAAACTGGGCAGCAAGTGAGAAAACATTTGGTCATCAGTGATACAAATGATAGGGGGAAAAAGAGACTTTCAGGAAGTTTGGTCCATGTCACCTCCCTATTGATCAGAGTTTAGTCATGAAATTTTTTCTCTGGATATGTTAAGCAGGAAAGGATCTCTATATATAACTCAAGTCATATATGACTTCACAGTCAGTAAGTTGCTTTTAAATATCCTTGGTATTCACCAAAATAAATAAAATTAAATCATACAGAGGGTATTCTCAAGTAAAATTTAACAGCAGAAAAATGATAAATGCTCCATGAATGGGTGTGTCCTTGCATCTATATGTGTGTATTGTGTTTTTTCTTTGTCTCTTTTTCTTTGTTTGTTTTGTCCTATTTCAATTTGTTTGTTTTTGTTTTATCCCATTTTATTATTGTTTTTAGATGCCCATTTGTTTTCTAACTAAAGGGGAGCAACTCAGAGGAGTTGTTGGAAGAGGAACCACTGTAGCACAAATTCTAATGGTATTAACAAAAACCCAGAGTGAGATATAGGGGTTAACGCTGAAGATCAGAGAAGCAATGCAGTTACTAGAGAGTTCTTTTACCTCTACCGATGCTCAGACTGAAGGGGCAATCCTGTCCTCAAACTACAGTGCTCCTCAGACTGCTTCAGATTGCATCTGTCTCCAGCAAACCTCAGAGGGCACTGTTTCTGTCTTCTCCTGCCTTATATTCCTTTCTCTGCCCAGCTGTTATCACTCCTGTCTCCACCTTCCTGGGATTAAAGGAGTGGGATTCCAAGTGTTGGGACCACCTTTGTGTGAGCTCTGTTTCTCTTTTAGATAGATTCAATCTTGTGTGACCCAGGGTGGCCTTGAGCTAACAACAGAGATCCTCTGCCTCTCCCGAGTCTTGGGATTAAAGGTGTGTGCCACCACTCCCTGGCCTCTAGTGACTTAGCTCTGAACTCTGATCTTCAGGTAGAAATCACATCACAGTATATTGCATGAAAAAAAATCTATTAACAATGGAAAAATTTTCTGGAAACTTCAAAAATGTCTTTCTAAGTAACCTATGAGTCAAAAAGAAACTCCTGGTGCTTGCCTTTAGTCACAACACTCAGGAAGCAGAGGCAAGTGGATCCCTGAGTTTGAGGCCAGCCTGGTCTACAGAATGAGTTCCAGGACAACCAGAGCTACACAGAGAAATCCTGTCTCAGAAAACAAACAAACAAACAAGACCCCAACAACAATAAAGGAAAGCCTCTAAGAAAATAAACATACATAGAACTAGGGGGTTAGAGAGAGGGCTCAGTGGTTTAAAGCACTCACTGCTCTTCCACAGGACCTGGTTTCAAGTCCCAGCACCCACATGGAGGCAGATCACAGATGCCTGAAACTTCAGTTCCAGGGGATCTGACACTCTTCTGGCCTCCACAGGTATGGAACATGCATGCACTTGGTGCATAGTCATAATATGCAGACAAAACACTCATATACATAAAATAAGATAATTATAAGTACATAGTACTCTATTAAAATAAAACTGACAATGTTTTCAAGATATGTTAGGTATAGCTAAAACAGAGGGGAGTATGCAGACTTATTTAATTCTTATGCTGAAGAAGAGCAGCTTAGTCAAAAGCTCACTCGTAAGCAGATATTAGACATAAAGCAAAGGATAACCAGCCTATAGCCCACAATCCCAGAGAAGGAAGGTAGCAAGGAGAACCCTACGAGAGACATATATGGATCCCCCTGGGAAGGGGAAACAGACAAGACCTCCTGAAAAAAATAGGAAAAAGAAGAAGGGAGGGTGGAAAGGAGGGTGAGGGGAGAAGGGGAGGGAGAATGAGAACATGAGGGAATGGGATGTTCAAGAAGGGGGAAGGACAGTGAAGGAGAAAAAGGAAAGAGATATCTTGATTAAGGGAGCCATTAAAGGACTAGTGAGAAACATGGCACTAGGGAAACTCCCAGGAATCCACAGGGATGACCCCAGCTAAGACTCTAAGTAACAGTGGAGAAAGGGCACCTAAACTGGCTTTCCTCTGTAATCAGAATGATGACTATCTTAATTGTCATTAAAGAACCTTCAACCAGCAACTGATTGAAGTAGATACAGAGATCTACAGTAAATCACTGGACTGAGCCACCTAAGACCAGTCCAAGAGAGGGAGGAGCAATAGCCTGAGCAAAGACCATGATAGTGATACCCACAGAAACAGCTGACCTGAGCCAGTGGGAGCTCACTACTCTGGACTGATAGCAAAGGAACCTGCATAGGACCAAACTAGGCCCACTGAATGTGAGGGACAGTTGTGAGGCTTGGGCAGTCTGTGGGGCCACTGGCAGGGGGACCAGGATTTATCCCTAGTGCTTGAACTGATATCTAGGAGCACATTCTCTTTAAAAGGATACCTTGCTCCGCCTAGATATAAAGGGAAGTGCCTTGGTCTTGCCTCAAAGTGAAGTGTCAGACATTTTTGACTCCCCATGGGAATCCTTACTCTTTCTGAGGAATGAATGGGGGGATGGGGTGGAGGGAAGGATAGAGTAGGAGGAGGGAAGGGAGTGTGAACAGGGATAGCTATGTAAAATGAGAAAAGATTGTATTTAACAAGAAAAAAAACCACTCTTAATAAAAAAAGAAAAGCAGGAAAAATCAACCCAAAGTCAGCAGAAAGAGCAGGGGGAGAAAGAGGAAAATAAAAGCAATCATCTTTTTTTAATTATTAAATTATATATTGACTCTAATTTGTGCTGGCCATATACTACTTGATATAAGGTCAAATAGTGGCACATGGTCAGTCTACCAGAAGACACACTGTTAAAGAAAACTGACTATTCCACCCCACAAAAGCTATCAACTGACCATAGCTGTTGAGTTAGGGATAGAGATTCACGAACCCCTTTCACTCCATGACATAATGCTTTCTTGATCTTGTGCAGGTTATATGTAAGTAACCATACCTGATATGAGCCCATGAAGACAGTGACCCTGTTATGTCTAGAAGGTACAGTCTTGCTCCAGCCCTCCCCACTTCTGACTCCTACAATCTTTCACCTCCCCTTCTGTGACGCTTCCTGAGCCATGTGGAAAGGGACTGTGATACAGATGTCCCGTTTGTGACTGAGCACTTCCCTGACATCTACTTCCTCAACTTGACCAGCTTGAGTGTCTGTGTTCACTATTATTCACTATACAAAACATTTTTCTAATGAGGTCTGAGAGATGTAATAATCTGTGGATAAAGATGTGCAAATTTGCCACGGACCGGCTCAGGTGAGCCACTCAGACCATGGGAGAACAGGGCGAAGGCTCAGGAGAATTCAGAAATCTGGCGAGGAATTGACAGACAGTCATTCTCAACATAGTTGAAAATGCTGCAGCAATTTTACTTCAATCAGTGCAAGATTTATATATTTTTTCAAACAAAGAACTTGGCAAAGGCATACATCATCAGATTATAAAATAGAAAAGATCAGCATAAAACAGTTTTATAAAGAGAATCTTTGAAGATGCTTTGGCATGGGTACAAGGACTTTTGCTCTTTCATATTTTGTTAATTAAAGTCCTTTTTCTTGCCTTCAGAGAGGCCACTGCCCTTGAGCCAGGCCATCTTTATCAGCTTGCACCAGGTGACTGGCTGGTTTGAGCTAAGTGACCTTGTGCTCCTGGGTGGGAAAGAAGAAGGCTACTATCTCCCTGGGAAAACTTTCTGCTAGGAAATTTCAAAGACATAGTCTCGAACCTCTCTGAAACTCACTCCATATCACTGACCTCAACTCTCCTCCCTTCACAATTCTCAGGCTCAGATGTTGTCAGCTTAGGTTAGGTCTTTTTCTGCCCATAAGAAAGGTTTCATAGGCCTTCTGTTTGCAAGTGCACATACTTCCCAGGCAAATGCCTAATACTGTTTTCCTGCAGAAGGCTTCTAAGGTTTTTCCTAGTAAAATTAACTCTTTTGTTCCACATCATCAAGGAATTATCCTAATGATGACCCTGCCAATTCCCAGAACTGACTACTTCTTTTCAGGCTTTAATGAATGGTGGGGCAGAGCTCAAAATGTCCTCAGCAGTCTTGTTTGTATCCGCAACTGCCTGGAATAGTCTGATCTGTTAGCAATATGCAAGAATTACAAAGAACACAAAGACAAGGAAAAAGACAGATATATGGCACCAAGGACAGGAGGTCGAGTCAGTGCAGGTAGCAACTTCAGGTGGCATCATGACCACAGCTGATTGCCAAGGGACAGCCAGGGACGTAGCTCCGTGAAGCGCAAATCCCAATCCTACGGCAACAGTCCGTCCAGTCAGCATTTCTGCTACACTGGCGTGACAGCCATGGATGTAGCACAAATTCAGAGGCCGGTTTGACACAATGTCCTTTCAGTTGAATAATAAATAGTATTTGGTTCACCTTTGGAACCTGTGAGCTCTCCAACCTTGAGGTTTGGGCCAGATATACAGTACCAGAAAACCAGAAATGTGCTTCTTCTGTTGAGCAGCTCTGAAATCCAATCACGTTATTCCCATAATATTAATACTTCTTTTGGAACAAATGGGCATATCTTGCCACGCTGGTCATTATTGCACTTCACAAAGTTCGCAGCTAGCCGGGCAGTGGTGGCGCACGCCTTTAATCCCAGCGCTCAGTAGGCAGAGGCAGGTGAATCTCTGTGAGTTCGAGACCAGCCTGGTCTACAAGAGCTAGTTCCAGGATAGGCCTCAAAGCCACAGAGAAACCCTGTCTTGAAAAAAACAAACAAACAAACAAAAAAACAAAACAAAAAAATAGTTCGCAGCTGGGTAAGACTGTTGCTGGCTTTTTTCTCTTGTCAGTTATGCATAGTACCTTCCAGGAGTATGAAAGTTACCCAGCAGGGAAGAAACTTCCTGATCAGAACCAGTTTAATTTCTCTATTCCTGTGACAAATGTGCATGATGTCTTTCACAATAGGGTCATATAGTAAAGTTCTGGTGAACAACAATGAGAAAAAGAAAAGTTTCACAATCAACTTAAAACAAAATGAATACAGGAAATCAAAAAGCTGTTTTTAAAAAATTATAAAAATAATAGCCCTCTAGACTATTGAGAGTGAAAACAGAGAGGGGAGGGGAAGGTATAGAGAAATATAAAGAGGAAAAGGAGAAGGTAGAAAAGAAAGAAGAAGGAGGAGGGAGAGGAAACTAGAATCCCCAATGTCAATGTGATTGTTAACTTCAATTGTGAACTTGATGAGACATACAGTTACTTGAGAGAAGGGCTTTGAGTCTTTCTCACTGTGCGTGGAACTATTTCCTGGACTGGGATTCTGATCTGTGTATAAAAGAACTGAGCAGATATTCATTGTTCTCTGCTCCTGCTTCCTTGACTTCCATATCTTCATGGACTGGACCCTGAAACTGTGCACCATAACAAACCCTTCCTTCCTTAAGTTGCTTCTGTTAGGATATGTTATCACAGGCACTAAGACAGTAGCTAAGATAGTCAAGGATAAAACAAGAAATATCACTACAGAAAGAGAATCCTATGAACAAGTTAATGCCCATAAATTCAATACATATTTGTTTAGAATGAACACATGGCTTCAGCAAAGTTGTATGGATAAAACTGACAAATGTAAATGCTATCCCTCGGTCAGCAGGATTGCTCAATGAGTAGGGAAGCATTGGGCATGGGCATAACCACCTAAGTTTTCTCCCCAGATCCTGTGAAGGGGCAGGAGAGAACTGATTCTGACATGCTTGTACATGTCTGTGATCTGAGTAAAAGCAGAAAGAGTGTTGAAAGTTTGAAGTCAGTGAGTTCCAAAACTCCCAGAGTTACTAACTAAGACTATTTCAAAAAACATTCTCTGTTTTTGCTTCTTAAAAAGCTTTACTTAAAGCAGATAAAAATAGTGGTAGACCCAGAGAAAATACTTGAAAATAGTATTTCTAACAAAATGTTTAGCTTAGGACATAAAGCACTTTTAAGCCTTAAAAACGGAAGTAATAAAATCCATTTTAAAATGAGTTATAAAAATGCTTGCCACCAGGTTAGAGACCTGAATTTGATCTCCAGGACCCACATGGTAAAAGTAGAAACCAGACTCCCACAGGTTGTCCTCTGACCTCCATGAGTACACCATGACACCATGGCTTTTGTATGTAGAGATATTCACTATCATTAGCCATTTTTAAAATATCAATTAAAGCTACCATGACATAGTACCACATCATCAAAGCTATTAAGATGACCAACCTAAAAAAAATAGGAAAAATAATATTCTGGCAAAGATGCTGTGAAACTAATTTGTACAGAACTAAGAACATGCTTGCAGTGTGCATGGATGAGCTTTCATTGTCACCTTGACACAACCGACAATCACCTGAGAAGAAGAAACCTCAGTTGAAGAACTGCACAGATCAGATTGACCTATGACCAATAAGGAATTGTCTTGATTGTTGGTTGATTTGGGGGAGCACACTGTGGGCTATGCCATTGCTGAGCAGGTGGCCGCAAGTTGTATAAGGAAGCAGACTGAGCATGAGCCAGTGAGTGAGCCAGTAAGCAGTGTTCCTCTGTTATTTCTGCTTCAAACATTTGCCTTAGCGCCTGCTCGTCTTTCAATGATGGATTGTGATCTGAAAGCATAAGCTGAAATAAATCTTTTTCTTCCCTAAATTGCTTTGGGTAATGGTTTTATCACAACAACAGAACGAAAACTAGGGCACAATGTAGCCCAGAAATTTTATTCCTGGGAAATTGATTTTTTTATATGTATGTATGTGTGTATCATAGGTGGATGGCATTTGACAGTCAGAGGTAGACATCAGATAACTTCCTTGGTAGCTCTCTGTTAGTTTTGTTTTGTCTTTTTTGCTTCTTTATTTTATTTTTTAACACAATTCTTTAATTCTTTGGGAATTCCACATCATGCACCCTAATCCTACTCACCTCCCAGTCCCTCCTCACCCTTGCAGGATCCCTCCAAAATTAATTAAAAACAAAATAAAACAAATAAACAAATAAAAAACACACCACACTCCTCCATCTTTCCAACACCTCTGTTTTCATCCTAGTGGCTTTGGGAGCTACAGTGTGTCAAGCAGTATGCCCTTTTGTCCAACCAGTCCCACCTGCAAAATGTTCATTGCACTGAGTCATTGGTCTCTTGACAGAGACAAGGCCTCTGTCACATCATCATCACGGAGCCTTCATCCAAACTCCTCTTAGATATTCTGTTGGTGCCCTGAGTAATGGAGATCCTGCAGTTATTGTTCAGTAGAACCAGTTCCTTTGCACATTTCCATAGATCATAGATGGGCACACATTAGGGTGGGTCAACCCAAGGTCCAGGATGTGGGTCTAGGTGTAGCTGAACTGGTCAGTCTGAGCCACTGGGACCACCCCCTCAGGCAAGTGGCAGAGCCAACTCTCCTAGGCCCATCCCATTCATGGGCAAGCTCTTCCAAGCCTGTGGTGAGCAGTGGGGCCAAATCTCCTGAGTGCCGGGGGAGGTCAGCTCTCCCATGGGGCTGGGGGCAGGACCAGTTCTCCTGCTGCAGTGTCAGGGCCAGCTATCCCAGGGACAGTGAGAGCAGAGCTGGCTCAGCATGGCCCTTGGATTTCAACACACATAGTTCCTATGACCCCCTGTAGCAACATGAGCCATGGACATCATCTCATACTCTGTCTGCTGTTGAATCACAGACACAGACATTACTCATGGTAACAGCTCAGGCCTTCCTTCGTGAGGCTACACAGGTCACTCATATTGGCAAGGACCCTGTAGCAGCAAGGCCCTCGGACACCAAAATGGCCCCAGATGGCAGCCCAGACCCCTAGTATCGGCATTGCCTTCAATGGTACCAAGAGCCAAGGACATCAACACAGACCCTGAGTTAGGGCCACGGACCGAGACATGGCTCTTGGCAGCATCCCTGACCCAGACAACACTTACTTTGTTTTTTGAAACAGCATCTCTAAATGAACATGGAGCTCACCAACTGAGCGAGGCCAGTGAGGTCCAGGAACCCTCCTATCTCAAACTCCCCAGCACTGGAACTACAGACACATGCTACTGTGCCCCCCAAATTTTTATGTGGGTGATGGGGGTCTGAACTCAGGTACTGATGCTTGCTTGGCAAGTACTTACCCAAATGAACCATCTCCCCAGTCCTAAGATTTTTATATTGTAATGTAGCATTCCTATAATAAAAGAACTAATTTTACTAATGCACTTTACTAATTTTAAAATTTTACATATGCTTATACCTATATAAGCACCAGTCAGGATATTGCTGGAACCTCATAGCATCCCTTAGTGTTTCTTCTCTACCAGTACATATAGTACACTGCTATTCTATTTCTATCACCATAGATAAGCTTTGGAAAATATAAAGAAGTTCATAGAATGTATGTGATTGCAGTGTTTCTTTTTCCTACACAGTATTCCATCACATAAATAAAGCACAATCTGTTTTATTATTAATAATCTTTTCTTGCTCAGGAAGTGCAAAGATGGTACAAGGCCCCACATTGCAAGAAGTTGAGAGCACTTTCGCATCTTTGTCTCTTCTGGACTTTCTTCCTCTTACTAAGCCACTAGGATTCAATTATTAGGTCTTCTTAATTTTTTTAAACTATTCTTAATAACCACTCAATGACCCCCTACCATAAGACTGACTTGTAGGCAAGTCTGTGGGGCATAGTCTTGATTAATGATTGATGTGGGAAGGCCCAGCTCACTGTGGGCTCTTGTGCTTCTGGGCAGATAATCTTGTGTTGTATAAGAAAACAGACTGAGTAAGACATAGGAAATAAACTAGTTAGCAGAATTCCCTCTTGACTTCTACCTCAGAGATAGACGTTTCTGCCCTCTTCTCTCTCTCTCTCTCTCTCTCTCTCTCTCTCTCTCTCTCTATCTATCTATCTCTATCTCTCTTATCCTCTCTCTACCCCTCTCTCCTGCTTTATCTTCCTTTCTCTCTCTCTCTCATACACACATGTAGCTTCATGCTAGGAATTACAGAAAACATATTATTGGTATATGATATTTTGTTTGAGTTCTGACAAATAAAACTTGCCTGGAGATTAGAGGGTGGAGCTAACCACTAGTTAACCAGAGAAGCAGGATGGTGGTGGCTCGTGCTTTTAATCCAAGCACTCAGTGGGTGGAGACAGGAAGCGATAAGGTGGGATGGAGACAGGATCTTGGCCCTTTGGGGCAAAGGAAGGAAACAGGTAGGAAGCAACTGGTGACTGCGCCCAGTTTTCTGATCTTCCGGCTTTTTACCCTGATATCTGACTCCAGGGCAGATTCATTGATTAAGGTTAATTAGATTAACGCTTCACATATAAAGAATTAGAAACGGACCCAGCTGGAATCAAGAGTTTGAATGCTTGACATGCAGCACCAATAAGTGTTAAATTGAGCTGAGCCAAGAGGAGAAGTTTCTAGAACACTTCCTTGAGATACTGTCCTTCCTCTTTTCAGCATGGGGGGGGGTTTCTTGGCAGCTTTCTTGAACATAGAAGGCGTTTAACATACCTACAGGTTTGACTGAGACTTGCGGTGAGGAAACAAACAGATGCATAGTTTCCATTCAATGAGCACCTTTTGACTGTAAGACATACATATTAAACCACGTTTAACTCCTGCAACAACTCTGAGGAGGAACTATTTTGGGGCCCTGAGGGTCAAAAAATGTGGTAAAGGAGACTGCCCACAATCATATGACTGGCAGCTGGGGAAACCATGTGTAAGCCACAGGCTTGGACACTGAGTGCATGCAAACTGCTGCAAGATACCACCTTTGCTCTCTGCTTTCACAAAGGGCCATGGAAGAGGCATGGATACTCACGGTATAAGGTGATAGACAGCTAGTGCAAGACCCAAAAGGAGTAGGGGTCTTGAAGACTTTTTCCTGAACTCCCTGGAAGCTTCATGACACTCGTCATGAGTCAATCTAAATCTGCCTGGTTTGCTTCAAAAGTCAAGGTGGCAATAATAAGGAGGCAAATCTAAGGAGATGGAGTGATATACCCAGGTTTTTGGTCAGCCCCAAGGTATAATACAGAATTTATCATATGCCCAGTGCGGCTGAATATTCATCTATTTAGAAAATTCTCATCTGTCTATTTCCACAGTGCCCCCAGAAATGCTCTCAGCAAGCCTAACTTTGAGCCCTGGCAGAGAAGAGGTTACATGTTTATGTAAACTAGCAGTATTAGCATGGCCCCTTGTCCTTCTATTTCACTGACCCTTCAACTTGGAGAGTTCTAATCTCCATTATTCTTGGGAGTCTACAGACTAGGAAGCCTGCTAATGTGACTGAGAAGTCAAAGGGAATTTTTGATATTACACTATGTGTAGAAAGCCATTACTTTCTCTGGGTTGAGGAGAAGGGTTGTCATGATGGGCACTGGTAATCATAGTCTTTTCAATATTCCTCTCATTTTTGTATCACAAGAGGACTGTCCACTGGCTCTATTTCTCCTACAATCTGTGGTCATTATTTCAGTGGTCAGAGTCTCAGTGAGCTATTCTAGCAGCTCTCCCACCCTATGCCCCTGGATGAAAGACTTGTTCTCTTTGTCCCTTTTCCACTGCTCAAAAAGGAAATACCCAGAGCAAGAATGTCCCAGCAATCTCAGAGCTACCCAACTTGAAAAACACTTCTCCAACCAAAACCTTTGTAAAGACTCTGAGACCCTGTACAGAACACACAAAAGATGTGTACCTTAAAGCTCCTGGATGCAGGAAGGAACAAACCATGGGAATTAGTATAATAAAAAGAGGGGCATGAAAGAGATGTCTTGTTGCCGAATATTTGTTTACACTGTGTGAAAGTGAGTCACTATGATTAGTTTAATAAAGAGCTGAACGGCAAAAGTTAGGCAGGAGAGATTAGGTGGGACTTCCAAGAAGAGAGAGGAACTTGGGATGAATTTAGGTACACAAGAGACACCAGTGAGTCACTGAAGGAGTTGGACATATGTCCTCTGTAGAGGAGAGGTAACTGAGCCATGTAACAGAACAGAGATTTTAAAATATGGGTTAATTTAAGTTATAAGAGCTAACCGAGAAAAAGCCTAAGCTAAGGCCAAGCTTTCATAATTAATAGTAAATGTCTGTGTTGTTACTTGTGAGCTGGTAGAACAAAGGAAAGTCAGACCATGAATGGTGTCCAACGTGGTACATGTAAATCCACATAGGACCTGAGAAAGCTAGGGGGAAAATTCTGAACACAGAGGATACAGCTTCCTGGTGCTATGGTCTCTTAAACGAGCTCTATGATGACCACATACAGAGGAACTGTGGGACAATGGTCTATACCCTGTCACTTGTATTCTAAATAAATACTGATTGGTCAGTAGCCAGGCAGGAAGTATAGGTGGGGTTACCAGGCAGGAAGTAGAGGCAGGGCAAGGAGAACAGGAGAATTCAGGGAAGAGAAAAAAGCTCAGTCTGCAGTCATCACCCAGACACTGAGGAAGCCAGACACAGAGCAAGCAAGGTACCAAGCCATGAAGCTAACATTGTCAAAAATAATGGGCTAATATAAGATGTAAGAAAGAACTAATAAGAAGCCTGAGCTAATAGGTCATTCCGTTTATAATTAATGTAGACCTTTGTGTGATTCTTTGGGACTTAATGACTGTAGCACTGGACAGGACAGAAATTTCTGTCAACACAGAGGCACAGCTACTTGCTGGATCCAAAAGGGGCAGAGTCAGATGACTGTGCCTTATGCTAAGCAAAGTCGTGTGGTGGGTAACCTAGCTGCTGCCTAGCAGTTTAAAATTTGGCTCACACAGTCAAAGAAGGTTGCAGACATGCAAAAATTTAGGTGCAGACCTAGAAAATCTCTAAACAGGTGCAGTATGTTTGAAAATATGCTTAGGTACTGAAGAAATAAAAGAAAATGAGTGCAGATGATCCTAGAAAAAATAGCTTAAAATAATAAACTGAAGTCTTTAAGGAAAGATCAAAGTAATATAAAAAGAATAAGCCACAGACGGATGGGAAATCCATAGGGCATCTGGACCCTATATGATGCTTTGTTGACTTTAACTTTTTTGAGTCCTGATGAGCAAAGGGAAAAATGCTGCCGAGAGACATTGAATTATAGAAAAATCTGCTAAATTAAATCATTCTATACATTTTACCTTCTCAAACATAGAACAGAGACATTGTTAGCTTATTTGTGTATACCACACATTCATACAGATATGCAGATAGGTATGTAGGTATGTTACCTTTAAAAGAATAAAAGGACCAGACACCAATAAACACAGGTAGTCCAGATTATCCAGCCTCACAGAAAGTCTCTGTTGCTGTTTCCACAAAAATCTGCATCCAGAACAACTTCAAAACTGCTAGTTGAGATAAACCAGCCTTGCAGGCTACTCGGCCAGGACTTCATATAAGCCCTGCACTTTCCTATTACACAGAGACTGGACAATAAATGATACAGTTAGCTCTCCTAGGACTTAATCATTATCTCAATTTTCCCAGGGTCTCCTAAAGATGCCATTGCCCCCAGACAACAGGAGGTAATTTTAGGAACATGATGCCCACATTTCCAAGAGATGAGGTGAATGGTTTTTAGTCATATGGTGGATTATGGATATTTGTTATGGTTTAGAGTGGTTGGTTTCCAATTATTACTTAGGAAACTAAATAAGGGAGAGTAGATTCAAGGATCTCTTTATGAAAAGAGAAAAGAGAGACACAGGAATGACAAGATAAAAGGGAAGATTATTGAATCTACTTGAACAAAAAGGCTGGGAAGCCAACAGAGACTGCTGACCTGAGCTCATGGGAACTCATGGACTCTGTACCAACAGTTAGGGAGTCTCCATCAGACTGGCCTAGGCTGTCTTCATGTGGTGTGACAGTCTTTTAGCTTGGTCTCTTTGTAGGACTCCTAGCAGTGAGATTAGGACCTGTCCCTGGAACTTAGCTGTCTTTTGGGAATCTGTTCTGCATGCTGGATTACCTTACCTTGCCTTGTCATAAGAGGAGGAGTTCAGTCCTGCCTCAACCTAATGTGCCATGGTTTGCTCAAGCCCATGGGAAGTCTGTCCCTTTCTCAGTGGAGACAGAGAAGTGGAAGGGAGGGGTGTAGATAAGAAATGAGGGAGGAGTAGGGACTAGGAGGAAAGGAGGAAGGGGAAGCTGCAGTCAGTATGCAAAATAAATTTTTAAATGTTATTTAAACAAAAGAAAATTAAAATGTGATAATAATTATGTCTTCCAAAATGAACATAATGGCATTGTTCTCCATTTTTGCAAACTATCTACTGCCTGGCATAGTAGAAGTCACCTAACTACTCGTTGCTCTTCTTCAGATCTGGTCGAAGTTTATGAAGAAAAGCCAACTTTATACAGATAAATAATTGGAATAGTAAGATAATTGGTACCCCTTGCATTGATTTTTGAGAACCCACGAGCTCTTTTGAACACATTTTGAGAACTGTAGTTTAATAATAGTTATACCTGATTCCAAAGTCAAATAGTACAAAAAAATGAATAAGTCTTTCTCTCTTTCCCAGGTTCCACGAGTGTTAGCACTTTATTGGGTTTTCTTCCAGAGATACCAGAGACATCTCAAAGTGGAAACCTGAACAGGAACCATTGAATAATCACAATACACTTGCTCACTTTTCTGGTCTTCTATCTTCTTTTAAGTCTGAATATAAGGTTGTATATGGTTGCAAGTAAAACTAATCAATACTTACACACCCCCAGCAAAATCCTTTCCTCATAACCTGTAATTTGTAAGATAAATTCCTAAAAATGTAATTTTTGGAACAAAATATATACCCACTACATCGTAGATATAACCAAACAATCCCTGTGGCAGAAAACTTGATTTCCACTTTCAGCAGCAAAAGGAAGACATGACATTTCCTGCACACATGTGCATACTCACACATACTCACACATACTCACACATACACACACTCACATACACACACACACACACACACACACACACACACACACACTACCACCACCACCACCACCACTCCAAAGTTAGAACTGACTCCAGAACTCCAGTGGCCCTCAGTAAGCCTCAGAATCAGAATAGGACCTAGTTTCTATCTATATAGAAACAGAGATTGTAGTTTTCTATCTATACAGCTTAGTGGATCTGTCCTTAGGTCCCATACCCAAAAATAAATTATTAATAAAAATCCATATCTGGTTATGCCTGACTATTCAGATTCTGTGGCCACCTCCATGCCCATATCATCTGACTGACCCCAACATGTCTTACTAGACCCTGAGTGAGTGCATCTTTACAATGTGCTTTTTCACTCCAACCACCTCTCTCCTAGGTGTCTCTTGAACTCTATGCAGACTTATATCTCACTAGACCATGATACAGTCACATAGCAACTTGTAAACAGTTGCCCCAGGGATCAGATGAAAGTTCAGACTTCCATTCAGTAGTCTGTGGGACAGTCTGTGTTTCTGATTGGCCCTCAAGTCTTTCCATCACTGAACAGCAAAGGTCTGAGAAGGATTCTCAAAGTCTAGCATAAATAAGAAGCACTCTGAGCTTATTAAGACAGCTCCTCCCCCCGAGAGGGGATGGACCCAGAAGCTTGGTGTCCAGCTAGATGCTAATGATACTGTTGCACCACGTCACCTGGAGGGACATTGGTTCCTGGCTTTGTCTGATTCACACTCCCGAGGACTCCAGGAAAGACACATGCACTTCAGAAACATGACATGCTTGGTATAAAAGGGAGCAGACATCAGATACAGCGGGATCCGGCTATATCGCAGCTTTCAGGTATGTGCACTAGATTGTCTGAGGCTTGCGCTTGGGGTACAAAGGACGTGTATCATTTTCTCAGGCTCTTCTTTCCTGACAAACCCCTCCCTAGGCTCAGAACACAATGTGCTGCTGTTCTGGGAAGCATCCTCCTTGCAGCTTTGTGGTCCTACTCTGTGGCATTTACCAGTAGAAACAGTGACCCTCAGTAAGCCTCAGAGTCAGAATAGGACCTAGAAGTAGGTATCTACACAAAGCATGTAGGACACAGGAAAGGATAGAAGCAGGAAGCCAGAACTGTGTTCATAAGCTCTCAAATCCTGCCCCCCTGTGTCTGATTTGTGCATCTTGCTGTGACTGAAGGCTTGAAAGGAGGAATTGTCTTACTTCACACTGCCATGCAGTGGGCATGGCCAGGACAGATGCAGCTTAACATATATAAACATTGGAGGGGGGTCTACTAGATGAGAGAGAAACCTGTAATGAGCAACGTTTACTCGTCTATTTTCGTTGTTAGGTAAGTAATCGTAGAGCTTAGGCTACACCCTGGCCTAAGTTATTCCGAGGGACTAAAAGCTACAAAAATCATTGACAGGCAGACAGCTAAGGAAAAGACTCACAAAGAGACAACAAACAAGGCAAATTCCCAGGTTCTTCCTAGCCCTTTATTCCAATCTAATTCCCTGCTTGCATTTTGTACAGGTCCCCAGACTATTTCATTCACTCAGGACCACAGTCTACCTTTTTTTTTTTTCCTATCTTGCTATTCTTTAAAATGCTCTAATGCAGTGGTTCTCAACCTTCCTAATGCTGAAACCCTTTAATTCAGTTCCTGTGTTGTAGTGATCCCCAAGCATAAAATTACTTTTGTTGCTACCTCATAACTGTAACTTTGCTACTGTTGTGATGTAAATATCTGATATGCAAGATATTTAATATGCAACCCCTGCAAAAGGGTCATTCGACCCTCAAAGGAGTCGCGACCCACATGTTGAGAATCGCTGTTCTAATGGATTATTCCTATGAGTATGCATGCATATACTTCTGTCTTACGTACATCCTAGGAAATTCCCTTCAAAGTGACTGTTTTCTCACAGTGTCTGTCCACGATTCCTCATGTCTACCAACTAGTAATAGAAGTCTTTTCTCTGGTGGGTTTCATCACACCTGGGTTTGAATGGCACTAGCAGTCATATGGCTACCCCGAGTGAAGCTGGTCTGAACAGGGCAAGGCAGAAAGACTGTCTAGGGAAAAAAGACCCTATAGGGAAAAGACCGTATAGGGAGTCTCAGGAGGAGCTGCACAGCTGCTCAGTTAATCAGCCGCCTTGTAGTCAAACCTCCAACTTGGGATTTTTCATCATTTAAATGTGCTCATTGAATACATATCATCTGAGTTATAACTATGAACACAAGAGATCTCACAGTAAGAATGTAACTTATTGGAGAACAGTAAGCAAGTAACTAAATTATGTCTTTTGTATGTTAGGTAGTGATAAATAAAGCAAGGAAAGGACCACAAATTCTTTTTTAAGTGAGATGGTTAAAGATGACCTTACTGAGACAAAGGCATAGAAATAAAGGAAGTAAAAGAGCATAGGCTCAAGGACTGTGCCTGGAGCACACAAGGCCTCAAGGTAAGACATTCAACAGGAACCAGGAGCAGAAACTCAGTTGCAGAAAGAACGGGAATGAGCAAATATAAAGACAACTCTTTCAAGTAACTGTTGTAATGAAGAGTGAAGAAACAGAGTGCCTGGAGATGGAAGTAGCTTCAAGAATTTTTCTTTGATGCTTGTTTGCTTTCTTACTTAATACAGAAGTGTGTGTGTGTGTGTGTGTGTGTGTGTGTGTGTGTGTGTGTGTGTGTGTGTGTGTGCAGAGACATAATACATTAGGGCCTTGTAAAAAGCTAACAAGACAAAAAATATTAGATTGTGGTCATGAATAGGTGAAATAGGCTGGGATCCTGCACAAAATTAGAGTGAGCTACATAAATGAGAATTTATCTATGAAACAGGACTGAAGGCAGAGTTGAAGGACACAATAAAGAGGAATATACAAAGAAGAAGCTGAAAGTTTAGATTCTATTTCCTCAGTGAAATAGAAAGCAAGAGTGTCAGAGAGGATGTTGAGGAATTAAAAAAAAAAGACAGAAGAATCTAAATATTGACCTGTGGACAGAAACACAGCTGACAGATGTTAAATATAATTTTAATAGAGCCTTTTAATATGCCTCATCTGTAGAGCGACACCAGTCCTTATGGTTGTGTGATTTTCCCCCCAGTAACATCCAATTCCATTGGTGCGGAACGTTGGATCTAATGAAGTCTGAGATTTTGCTAACTGAACATGACAAGATCATAAAAAGGTAAAGAAGTTGAAAATGTATGTGGGGCATTGGTCTTATTGTCTGCTCATGGGTTTTAGAATGATGGGTTAGAAAAACATGGGAAGACTTAAAAATCTGGGGAAATTTTGAGCATCAGAGGCATTCAGGTCCCACAAAAACCTGGACAGTGAAGTGAGTGGTGGTCAGGGGCCAGGATGTCTGCAACGGAGACTGTGAAATGCTGCAGATATTGGAAATAAAAAGATCCAGGAGCTGATCATGAGGATGATTGAGTTCAAGGAATTCCTTGACTAGGGACTTAAAATAAACTTGATCATTGAGATAGAAGGTAAACAATGATCTTGAATCCTTTCATTTTAGTACAGTCTTTAACATGGTAATTCTATGGCTCCTCTTTGAGTGTGGATTGGCTATGTGAGTTTCTCTGGTATTAAAATGCAGAAGAAGGAAGATTGTACCTTAGGAGACTCTTATACTAGCCTGAGGCCGTCATGTAACAAACTCCTAAATGGATTGATTCAGCATCCACTAAGAGTTAAGTTGAGGCACTCTACACACAACAGAGCAGAAAGGAGGATATCTCAAAAAGTGGAAAGAAGATCTAGAGACAAAAAAAATCTGTTTTGCCACTGGATGAATGGGGGTTACAAGCATTTTGGGTGGCTTGGGATGGCCACCCATGTTGGATTAGTCAACTTAGGCAAAAAGGGGAACTGATAGGTTGTTCATGAACAGCTTTATCAAATCTGACCAGTGTGGACCAGTCAGCCAGAAAAAAAGTCCTTGCTAGCCTTTGTCTCAGATCAGAAGGGTGAGGAAGAAGCCAGAAATTCGCCATATTTATTATTTGACTTTGAGTCCTTTCCTTACCTGTTTGCCTGTCAAGGGTCTCTCTAGACTGTAGTCCTTCAGAGTAACTTATGGCAAGTAGACATTGCTCTTTATATGTTCCTCTCTCATCTAATAGACACATCTCCACTATATACATATGTCGTAGCAAAACTAAGGACTGTGTGTGTGAGTATATATATGTAGGATGGGGTTTGTTTTACTCTCTTGAAATGTGATGGGTGATACTTGATGTGGGTTGGGGAAAGAAATGACACTATCCCCAAGCTAAAAACCAATGGACAAAGTCTTCGTGACACTATCTGGAGAGTCTGGGAAAACAGTGCATAAGGCTCTGGGTCAAAGGCTCATAGAAGGTATTGTTGTGATACGAAAATATAGGCATGCCTTGGAAGTTTTTGGAGGGAATGCTACATTTTTTCAACGAAAAAATTTGAAGTTTTTATAGACAACATTTATTGCTTCTTTCGTTTCCACATTAGGGTGCATGAAAGCTATGGGCTATTGAATAAGGAACACCTGGGTAGTGACTTGCTAGAAACCCCACGAAACTTGCCTCTACCTGAAAATGAGAGCCCTGGTTGTCAATGTATGGTGATTTCTATGGTGGACAGTTACAAGCTTCCCCAGTGCTGTATGGAGATGGAACATATGCACACAACTGACACGTATGGGCCACGACAAGCATCCGGCATCACCCTGGGTCTGCGTACTTCTTATCTTTTCCCAGACACTTCACAAATGAGCAAACTACAGGAAATTACTGCTGGAAGATTCCAGACTCTAGGGATATACATGAATACTGGGAAGGGGTCCTGGGGAAGACTTCTACAAGGAGATATTCACAGGCCTGGGAGAGTCAATGACAACATGGGCCTTCTGGGTCTTCTACAAACATAGCCAGGGCCATGCCTCCTTAGCAGAAGTGTGCCCTGGAAGTGTTGCAACCTGACAACTTAGGGAGAGCACATAAAGCTGGAGTCCCTCAGTAGGCAGATGGCTGCTGAACATGGCACCTGACAATGCTGAACTCAACCTGCCTTTATCTTGGCTAGAATGTCCAAAGGTCTGGGCTCCTGAGGACCACCTTGCCTCAGATGATATTATTCCCCAACTTTTGTTGACGCTGCTATAAAGCTGCCAGCCTAGCTAGAAGTCCTGTTTGTCAAGCCAGTGTCTTTCCTCTTCAACACCAACAGGAGTAGCAGAAAGCAGAATTCTCTGCCTCAGTTATCCCTGACTGCCAAAGCCCAGTTTTCCCGGTGAGGGCTCACAGTAAAGACATGAAGGAAGGACCACAGGGACAGAACTGATAGGAAATGAAGGGCCCCTCTTGACACTTCAGCAGAAGAGTTTCTCTCTTCCTGCCGTGTGCCTTAATTTCCAAAGATCACTGTGCTGGTGTGGATTAGGTAGTCAGGAAACATTCACTAAGGACCCTAGAAGGGAGAGAAGTGAAGCCCAGCGAGATCGCAGGACTGAGGGAGAGGGTGCAGTGTGCTTTACTAATAGGTATTTGGGTCAAATCTAGAACTCTGGCCAGTAACAACATACTGAAATTTTCACTTATTTTTCAAATTTTTAGGTATTTCACATGGTCCACTTCACAGGGGACAATTCAATACACGAACAGTGTGTATTGGTCAGCCAGACTAATGGGATGTCTCTGAATACCTCGACAGTCTTCTTTAGCTATTTTGAAATATTCAAGTATGTGTTATCAACCATAGTCACCTGACTGTGCTATAGAGCCTGAGAGTAGTCCTGTCTGGCTTCAGCCCTGTCCTGTTAACTGTCTGTCCTCTCTCCACCTTTCTCCCAAACTCTCCTCAAGCTCCATAACCTCAACTTGGCTTTATATTCTGGGAGACCATCTTTCTAGAGATTTCATAGCATGATTCACATGTAAGAACTGTCATTGACAATCTAGAAAAATCACTTTCTGTGTTACCCATGCAGAAACCTAGTAGGGAGAGAAGGAATACAGACATAATGGTCAGAATGTCTGGTAATGACAAACTTTAGAACCAGATCACTGCTTGACAGCCAAGTCCCTGATATTCACTGTCTGGGGATGAAGGAGCATTTCCCCCACGGTTGCATAGCTTCTTTGCAAGGTATACATTCATTAAACTCCCCGATTCCAGATCAGGAATTTAAACTCAAAGAAACTGGTTAATTCATCCAAGGTCACACAACAATTGTGTTACAACAAAGCACATACTCCCTGTTATGGAGGAGTCTTCTAAAAACTGACTGGAAAGAATTCAAAAGATGTACACTCACGATGTAGAAGAAGTTCTACAGTGGCAAGCTACCTATCGGGTCTTTTGTTTATCCCAAAGCTGAAGAAGGATGCTTAAAAGAAATCCCACAGTAGCTCAGAATTGAGAATAATAGATGGCTATTTATTTAGCGGTAGACTCACAAATCAGAATCCTCTGCTGGAACAGCAACCAAATCCCACAGGCTGAAAAGAGGCCGGACACACGCTTTATATTGGCATAAATAGTATAAAGGCCACGCCCCAGTGGGTGGGTAACTTAAGGGCTACTGACTCTAGGATATCCTATAGCACCAGCAATCCTGGTATAACAATAACGATAATAAATAACTCAGAGCTCATTTAATCAGAATCCCATCTTCCATCTAACTCCTATGAGGTCTCACCTTTTGGATCCAGGCATATCTTCCTACCTGAGTCCATTTTTCCTTTCTGTCTCCAGGTCATATCCTCCTTCTAGCCTTCTCATGGTGCTCACAGGGGGCTTCTGAGTTAACTGTAAAGCTAGGTATACCATATAAAGGTCATATGATATGGGTCATCCTAAGCCAAACGATCAACCTGTTACCTTGAGTATCAACCTATAAAGTGATAGGTTGTTCTACTAAGAATTCACTGTCTCAACTATAATAGTATCAGAGAGGAAGGAGTTTTTCATTACACAGTGTTCATGGCCCTGTCTACCAAATGTCAGTTGTAACCCCAGTTTTTTAGGCAACAATGACGGCAGGGAAGGAGGAAGGAAGCAAGAAAGGACAGAAGGAAGGAAAAAAAAAAACCAAAGGAAGAAAAACCTTTCTAAGTGCTGACAAGGCCATTACCCCCCTTCACGGAGTACCTTCATAGGACAAAATACATGAACTTGTTAGGTTTTTCTCTCTTTTCCATGACTGTCCCTCCTCCTAGAACCTTTGTAGAGACACCAGGAGCACAACCAGCACTTTAATTAGAGGCAGGAAATTGCAATAGTTGCAGGACCGCAACTAAACACCCTGGGTTTCAGCCCAGCTCTCATTCTCCTGTGGTACAGTTCTAAAATTCTGCACCTCTGAGTCATCACCTCTAAAATGAGAATAAATTGGAGCCTCAAGAAGTTTTGCATACTAAGTCAAGTATCTAAGCCCTTGGCCAGGGGGTTACTTAGGAATCCTTAGTTTGCTCAGTGTTTTAAAATGTTCCCATTTGGGTTCTCCTTACATACCCACAGCTGAAATCATTGAGTATATTATTTACACACTTATTTGTTTGTTCTGTGACTCTCTTAGATTACCGGGTTAATGCGGGCAGAAAGAATGTGGGCCCCTTTTCACCTTTTTTACTTCAGGTTTTGATAGACTCTAGGTGCTGGTAAACAGTTCACTTAGTTGAAAAATGTAACCATTTCCTTGTGCTTGTTTTCCAGAGACCAAAGCATTTGAGAACAAAGTAAATATAGAGGCCATTTTCCCTGACCTGTAGAAGAATTCACAATGGAGACTTCAGCCACTACAGAGCCCTACTACAACACAGACACCAAGAATGACTTGTTTCCTGGAATCTTATGTGGGAGCATGGATGTGCGGGAATTTGGAATTACAGTGCTGACGCCCCTGTACTCCCTGGTGTTCATCATTGGTGTGATAGGCAATGTCCTAGTGGTTCTGGTGCTGATACAGCACAGGAGGCTTCGAAGTATGACCAGCATCTACTTATTCAACCTGGCTATCTCTGATCTAGTCTTCCTCTTCGCGTTACCTTTCTGGATTGACAATATAATAAAAGGAGACTGGATTTTTGGTGATGCCATGTGCAAGTTCCTCTCTGCATTTTATTACCTGGGCTTGTACAGTGACATGTTTTTCATCACCCTGCTTACAATTGATAGATATCTAGCCGTCGTCCATGCTGTGTTTGCCCTGCGGGCCCGAACTGTCACTTTTGGCATCATTACCAGCATTATCACCTGGGTCCTGGCCATCTTGGCTTCCATTCCTTGTCTGTGTTTTTTCAAGGTCAAGTTGGAGTTAACTTACAATACCTGCAGAGCAGATTTGCCCAAGGAAAGCCTGAAATATTTTTTGAGGTTTCAGGCTGTAACAATGAACCTCCTTGGACTAATTTTACCTCTCTTGGCCATGATTATCTGCTACACAAAGATTATCAATGTTCTACATAGAAGACCCAATAAGAAGAAGGCCAAAGCTATGCGTCTGATTTTTGTTATCACGCTTCTCTTCTTCCTCCTCTGGACCCCCTACTATCTGGCTGCATTTGCTTCTGCATTTGAAGACTTCCTATTCACTAGTGGGTGTGAGAGAAGCCAACAGTTGGACCTAGCCTTGATGGTAACTGAGGCAATTGCCTACACCCACTGCTGCGTCAACCCATTCATTTATGTCTTTGTGGGTGAGCGGTTCCGGAAGTACCTCCGGCAGCTGTTTCAGAGGCGTACGGCTATTTCCCTGGCAAATTGGCTGTCCTTCCTCTCTGTGGACCAAACACAGAGGACCAATTCCATGTCTCCATCCACAGCAGAGAATGAGCTCTCTGCTGGTATCTAATTCAGATCCCTGGATGCCAACAAAGATCCAGGAGAGAGTGAAAAAATAGTGACTCTCCAAAATAGATACTGACTGAAGACTCATTGTCTTGTAGATCAGCGGAACCTTGCAGGTAGCTTAGATATAAGTCAACTCTTTGATGTTTCTTTAATGATTGCAATTATCTTCTTCCTGTCAGAAAGGAGATGTATGAACAAATTGTGACATTCCAAAGACCAGGTCAATAGGTTTCAGGGAAGGGCTTAGATACAATAAGAGGTAGCATTTGTGGTCATTAGGGCTGTCAAATAAAGTGAACCCTACAATGATTGTGGAACCAGTTAAGTCTACGATTGTTTGAACTCTGAACCTGGAAGTCAATGGCAGACAGATCACAGATGCCTTCTCTGCTGCACCCCCACTGCAGGGCCTGAACTCTTGAAAACCCTTAAATTTAAGATCTATATTAAGGCACTGCTGTATCATTTGGGTAGTAAAGTCACTAGAGAGAGATTTATACTTGTTAAAACCAAAGACTATGGCAAGTCAATAAGAAAGGACATTGACCTTGCCTGTTTATATTCTTCTCCCTAAGGGAAGTGGCCTCTTAGTATATAATATAACGTAATATAATTAATATAATATATGTAGTGTATGTTAACTTCAGAGATGTTAGCCTAATCCTGCTGGTTCTACATATCTAGTCTAGAAAAATAATTCCTAGTGCATTGTCTTTGGTTAACAGCATGACAAATATGTACAGAGTGTAAGAAGCACTCTGGAATAATTTTGCCATGCTTGACCATGGAACTCAGTTCATCTAGTGGTTCCATTTTCAGTGGCTGCCACCTGCTTCCCCCAGGAGAACTTACTTTGGTGTGGGAGAATTGTCTGTATTCTGCCAATCATGTATTTTAATAAAACACTGATTGGCCAGGTAGGAAGTATAGGCAGGTCAACCAGACAGGAAGTAGAGGCGGGGCAGTGAGAGTAGGAGGAGGCTAGGGAGAAGGAAGCTCCCTCCGCCACTCCTGCGCAGACCACCAAAGAGACAGGATGTAACCTGCCCAGCTGAAAAAGGTACCAAGCCATATGGCTAACATAGACAAGAATTATAGGTTACTGTAAGATGTAAGAATTAGTAAATAAGAAGATTGAGCTAATGGGCCAATCAGTTTATAACCTAATGTAGACTTTGTGTGATTGTCTTCGGGATTTGCCGGATGTGGGGTACCAGGCAGGACAGAAACCCCAACAAGCCGGCCCTCATGTTACTTTACTTGGTTTGATAACTCTATTTCCTACTCTTATCTCATGATGGAAAAAAGATAGACTTTTGTTTTGTAATGTTTTTTTCATCACAAATGACTTCTATCAACTTATTACTTCATTGATCTTACACTTTGTTAAATAGAAATCCCTAATTTGGGGGGGGGGTTGTTTTATTGGTTGGTTTTGGGGTTTTGGAGGAAGGTGTTTTCTGTTTGGTTGACTTGTTGGTTAGTTTGGGTTTTCAAGACAGGGTTTCTCTAGGTAGCTTCGGCTGTCCTTAAACATGCTCAGTAGACTATGAGTTTGCTGGCCTCAAACTCATAGAGATCCACTTGCCTCTGTCTCTCAATTGTTGGGATTTAAGGAGTGCACCACCTCTGTCTGGCTAGAAGTTTCTAATTTTGATGTAATAAATTTCATCTTTTTCTCAAAATTTTGCTTCTGCTATTTAAATATTGTTTAAAGTTTTCATGGGCCCATCTTTTCTAATTTGTCCTATACTTTCTTCTGTAACTGCAATATTTCATTTCTTTTTAGATCTTTAATCTGATATGTAACTGTGACATGTTGCTCAACTTTTCAGAGATTGATTCTTCCAATCTTTGAAGTATAGATGATAGAGGACTCTATGGGTTGTCATGAAGAATGAATGACAGTGTACATAAAATTCCAATGTGAGTGTCTGCTACATAGTATCATATAAATGACTGTATAGTTAAAATAAATGCATTTAGTTACAGTATTTCTGAGTCATAGAGTATCTGAAGACATAGCAAAAAACATAAAGATAGTTTCAGAAATACAAACCAACAAAAAATAAATTTTTACTTTTTTCATAATCAGAAAATAGTGGCAGCAAGGGCATTAAAAAGTCCTGATGTAGGCTGATTTTGTTTCCTCTCTGTAGAGTTTCATGGGGTGCGTGGATTTGATCTTTGCAGCTCTGCATTCTCTAAAATTACCAAAAATTTGTTTTTAGTCTTTTCAATTCCCATTCTCACTTTCTAGAGTAAGAACTAACTGTCTTAAAAGAGCTGGTAGACTGTTGTTCTGTGCCACATCTGGATACTATCTTCCTAAAAGCTTTGTTCAGAACATTCCCTGTTCCCTGCCATACCTCCATAAGTGGGAAACCCATCAAGCACCACCTTAGTTAGAGTGAATACCAGTTGTCTTGCCCACCTAGAGCAGCTTGGTCCCACTATTTCTGTGGGCAATATACTTTTCCCTGTGTATTAGTGACTTTTTATCAATACTATGACAGAATACCCAAATAAAGAAACTTAAGGAAGGAAGGGTGCATTTAGTTCACAGCTTAAATTCATGATAAATGTGTGAGTTGGTTGATCATGATGTATTCAAATAAGAAGCGGATAGATGTATGCTATAGAAGTATCCAACTGCCTTCTTCTTTATATTTAGCCCATAACCACAGCCCATGGAACAGTTCAATCCACATTCAGGGTGGGCTTTCCCTCCTCAGGTAACCTCTTTGGAAACGGTCTCTTAAACATGTACAAAACTTTGTATTTAAGGTGACTCTAAATCTCACTGGGGTGGAAAGATTAGACAGCACACATCTATCCCTTATCAAATTGACAACCTTGCGCTCTAAAGCCTCATATTCAACTCATAATACACAGGGTACTTTCCATATCCAGAAGTCTCCAGCATCTTAACTAATACAAAATTGTTCAAAACCGTAAGTGCAGAGTCTCTTAAATGTCTCAGTCAACTTCTTATCTGCAAGTCCCTGTAAAAATTAAGAAGTAAGTTACACCTTTTTTATAAAAAACAATATTTATATTACATATAGAGATATAATTTATATATTAAATTATACTATAATATGTAGGTAGAGTTTTTGTCAGGACCACTGGCTCCCCAAAAGCACACAGAGATTTATTATTAATTATAAATGCTCAACTGATAGCTTAGGCTTATTACTAACTAGCTCTTACAACTTAAACTAACCCATATTTCTTAGCTACACTCTACCATGTAGCAGTACCTTTTTTCAGCACAGCATGATCATCTCTCTTCTCTCCACAACTCACTGCTGACCCATCCTCTTTCTTCCCTAAACTCTTTTTGTATGCAAATCCCATCTAACCTTTTCCTGCCTAGCTACTAACCAGTCAGTTCTTTATTAAACCAATGAGAGTAACAAATATTAACAGTGTATAAAAAGATTGTTCCACAGCAATAATAGAAAAAGCTTGATATGGCTTTGAATAGAAAAAAGGGGGAAATTTTAATTATAAAATCACTCCCCCAGAACATATTTTCTACACTTTTTTGAAATTGTTTGATGCATCTTCCAATCTACAATGGCACACAACAAACATTCCAGTTCCAAAAGTTAGGAATGGAAAATAGTGAGAGAAGACAAGACCAAAACAAGACTGAAACCCGAAAAGGAAAACACCAAATGCTGCAGCTCCGTATCTGACATTTGAGACACATGATAGAACCATCTGATGTCCAACAGTCTTGGGAAGCCCCAGTCCTATAACCTCTGGCGACCTTCATTGTACTTTTATGGTTTTCCTCAGTGCACATGACACAGTCGTGACACGGCCTTCTTCCTGAGGTTTCCAAGGAAACTCAGATTTCACTTGCGTAATTGCCTAGTTTCGTGAATGATTTCTTGAGGCCTCCTTTCAGGAAATCTGATCCTTTTACATATTACCTAGCCTTACAAGCCTATATTCTCTCTTGAAACTGATCCACCAATCAGTTTCTAGAATTATAAGGAGCCAGACACACATACAAACCCTGTTTGATTCTTTGGGCATGAACTGAGTGATGACAGTTTTATAGGTAGGAAGAAGCATGAAGATGAGGTGGGCTAGGAACACAAGGAAATCTAAGGGAATGTGGGCTAAGATTCAGAAAAATTTTACAAACAATATTTTGTACTGTGTTTAGAGCCCAAATGTGTCTTAAGTTCCTTGTGATCTGTGTATAGCAAGAATTTATTTGATGACCTTTTATCTATGTTTTGTCTTATCAGTCTATAAAACTGCACTTTAGAAACCACTTTAGGATTTCATTTACTAAACGAAAGTTCCTGAGTTGGTGATATAGTTTCATGGGTAAAAGCACTTGCTACACAAACCTGAGTTAGATTCTAGAACTCATGGTAGAAGGATAGAGTAAACTCCTGGAAGCTGTTCTCACACATGCTGTGGCATGTACACATCACTTCCACACAAGCACATAACATAAATATACAATAAATATTAATTCTTTAAAAATGTATAAGGAGAGAGTTTCTTAGATAAGGAAAAGTATACTGAAACACTTTGCTTAATATTTTACATCCCCTCAACAATGTAACTCTAAAAACCACCCCAATCCTATAGACAGCTTTTGTCAAAACACTTATATGGCTAAGGGTGTAGCTCATTTGAGTACTTGCCTAGTATGTACAAAGACGTTGGTATGGTCCCTAGCACTATATAATCATGACATGGTATCAAATGCCTGTAATCAGAGAACAGAGGTAGGAAGAAAAGGAGTTCAAAGTCAACCTAAGATATGTGAGAATATGTCTCAAAATAAGAATAAAATGGATCCCTGGGTAAAATGCTTGTTGCACAAGCACAAAGACCTGAGTTCTGATTCTCCAGAACCCATATAAGTCTAGAGGTGGTAATATATGCCTATAATCCCAGATCCTACAGAAGGACGGGAGGCAGAGACAGAATCTCTGGAAGCTTCTGAGTCAGTTAGCTTGGTATATCCAGCAGTGAACAACAAAGAGACACTGTCTCAAGCAAGATGGAAGTCAAGGACCAACACTCAAAATTGTCCCCTGACACACATGTCATGTCGTGGTCATATCCACACTCACACACATGTCTACAAATGTACATGTGTGCTTAAACATGTCCATGTACACAAACAAGCATGCACAGAGAGATTAAAAATTAATAATACCACATTTTACACAATGATTGCTAACTGAACTAAGTATATGGAACATACCTGTGACTCCAAAATCCCAGAAATTGGGAGGATCAGGAATGAATATCATGAGTGTTGAATTGGTCTGATCTATAAAACAAAACCCAATCTCAAAATGCTTCTTTAAAGGACACTTAATGTGATTATTCCCACTCTCGGGCATGTCCTACTGTTCTGTTACATACCTGTCCTCCTCTGTTTAAGTCTGTATTCCATGAACATGCTATGTCAGGAATAGAAGGACATACCTGTGTCTCTCCACAACATCCAAATTTATTGAATAAGCAATAAAGTTGCAAGTCATGTCAGTTTGTTGATTGTAATTTGCCAAGTAATCCCAATATTGCTTTGATAGCTGGTAGTTATCAATAACATAATAATATAACTCCTTTATTCTAATAATGCATGTGTTCATATGTGTACAGTAAACCTGTGTGTTTGCATGTTCACATGTAAATACACAAATGTGGAGGCTAGAAGACATCCTCAACAGCCTCAAATACCATCCACCTTTTTAAAAGTTATTTTTACTTTATGTCTGTGAATATAAGCATTAAGTTGGTTCTTTCATTGTGGCAATTTTCTTAGAACAGGCTCAAGATGACTGACTAGATAATTAGTCAGCATCTTGCCACATATCAACTTTGGGGTGTTCCTTCTTTTATTGTATAAGGTAAGGGATTCCATCTACTGTGGTTGATAAGCTCATGTGCCTGGTGTTTTTGATATGATAATGGTAATTGGTACAAATAAATACTAAGTGATGGGGAAGCTCAACCAATCATATTCTGTTTATGCTGTGTTCCCCTGGGGCCAAAGAAAACAGATAAATATACAAATGCACTTCCCTCTGCCCTTTTTGTTCCCTGCGCTCCTGGATCGCTGGAACCCTGGTTTTGTAAGTTTGCTTTCTTTTGTTTATTAAAGCTAAACATTTTATATTAAGCTAGTCTGGTTAATTCTAACTACCGATCGATCACGCCCATCAACTAAGTTTGTGTCTCCTGGTATGCTGGCAAACAGTGATTACTTACTTATATAAACATGATGTGTAGTCATTCTTTCTTGGTATTTTTTCTCAAAACAGAGTAACTTCAGTCAAGGCTATGCTGTATAAAATAACATCGTTCAAGGCTAAACACTCTGAAAGTTGATATAACATAGAAAAACTAGAGCAGACTCAGCCTGTTCTCGGTATATGAAATGTTTTTTTCTTAAATTCAAACTCTGCTTCAAACCAGCCCATCCTAAAATCTTTTTCTGTAAGTTATTTAAGATCTAGGTTTCATCTGAATAGAAGTCTCTGACAAAACTCCTCAGCCTGTATAACCTACGGTGTGTAATTATAACTTCAAGGACCAGTAGACAGTTTCAAAGCACACTGTCATTTATAATCTCTAAAATGTTGCTTAGTCGTCAGGAAAGTTAGGAGAATTCCCACTTCACAGACACAAAAACACAGTAAGAAAAGAGATGACTGCTGTGCAGATATCACGGGAAGCATTCACCATTGGTCAGATTTTATTATTTGTTAATTGAAAATAGATTTTTCTCATACAATGTATTCTTTTTGCAGTTTCTCCCACACAAACTCCTCCTCACCTCCTCTCCTATCCAGATCCACACTCTTTCTGTCTCTCATTAGTAAACAAATAAACATCTAAGGAATAATAATAAAAGAAAGTAATAGAAAACAAAACCAAACAAGTCAGAATAGGGCAAAACAAATAAATAGAGGAAAAGGGGCCAAAGAAAAAGCACAAGAAGCATATAGATAAAGAAACACAAATGTTACACACAGGAATTCCATAGAAACACAGAACCTGGAGCAATAGTGTCCATCCAAAGCGACTACAAGGCAAATAAATGATTAAATAAATAAATAAATACCCTGGCATTATATTATGAGACACAGAGCCGCCAAAGATGTCACTGAGTCCATTTTGAGTTTCAGCATGGGAGGCTACCTTTAAGGGTTTGTTTTCCCTATGAAACTTCTTTAGAGAAAACTATTTTTTTCCATGTCCAAAGGGTTATCAGTTGGAGAGAGTTTCTGGGTTAGGGATGGGGCCATGCATCCACTTCTCCTTTTGCCTCTAGAACCCCATCTGGTGAAGATCTGTGCAGGCCCTGTACAGGTTACCATAGTCTCTGGAAGTCCATATGCGTGTTAGTCATTCTGTAATTAGAAAACCTTGTTTACTTGGGATCTTCCATACCCTCTGGCTCTTACACTCTTTCTGCTTCCTCTCTCACAGAGTTCCCTGAGCCCCCAGAGGAGGCAGTTGTTGAAAATATTTACTGATGAGTGTTCCAAGATCTCTCACTCTCTGCACATCATCTGGCTGTGGGTCTCTGTATTTGTTCCCAGCTGCTGCAGGATGAAGTTTCTCTGATGATGGATGAGCAAGGCACTGATCTATGAATATAGCAAAATACCATTAGAAGTCATTTACTACATGTTCCTTCAGCACAGTGGTTCTCAACCTCCCTAATGCTGTGACCCTTTTATACAGTTCTTCATGTCGTGGTGACCCCCAACCATAAAATTACTTCTACTTCATAACTGTAATTTTAATATTTAATCACAATGTAAATATCTGATATGGAGAATATCAGATATGCATCCCCTGTGAAAGGGTCATTCGATCCCAAAGGGATTGCAACCTACTTCTTGAGAACCACTGCTTTGGCAAAACAGTAGCATTTGGTTTTCCCCTACATCCCTGGCCTATCTAGTATCAAGTTCTTGGCTACCAGAACAGTGTTGGGTATGGATTACAACTCGTGGAGTAGACCTTAAATCAGATCAGATCTTGGTTGGTTACTCCCACAAGCTTTGTGCCATTATTGCACCAGCGTATCTTGTGGGCAGGTCACTATCGCAGATCAAAGAGCGTGTAGCAGTGCTGGTTTTTACCTCTCTCCTTTGGTAGCATGCAGAGTACCTTCCAGTACTATGAACATTATTAGTCCATAGGGGTGAAGGCTCTAGGTGGACACCAGCCGTGTTCAATGAGGAGTTGTCTTCAGCAATAGGGCCTTACTAGCAGTTTATGGGGAGCAAACAATAGCTTTGACAATATGCTGGGTTGCTTGGGAGTTCCATTGTGACTCTTTTGATCAATAACTCAGTTATATATAAACCTTTCCAGGTACTGGAAGCTTCATTTGTGAGCAAGAGATGGTTCAGCTAAGCTTCTGTTTTCCCTTTGTTTGGAGATTTCATTTAGATCAGATTCATGTGTATATAATTTAGGAAGTTCTACTGTATTAGGTTTCAATATGACTCCTCAAATTGCCCTTAGTTTTTGATATACAACCTTCTATTCACCCCTCAATTCTGTCTTCCCTCCCCCTTCACATTTGATCCTCCCATTCCAGCCCAGTCATTATCCATTCACAACTATCTATTCTACTTCTCCTTCCTAGGGAGATCCATCTCTTCTCCTAGTTCTTTACTCTATACATAACCTCTGTGGTTATATTGAATGTAACTTGTCTATATGCCAGTGGGTATGTCAGAGGAACAGTAGGTGGCAGTTGAGGTTCAGGAAGTCGGCCAACCAGGAAGCAAGGCCCCAATGGGTGAGTCTTGGAAAGACAAGGCCTGGAGAGCCTCAGCCCCAGAATGTCTCTGGCTATTGCTGAGTCTTTTCATGATAGCTGCTGCTATTTTTCTCTGGTATCTGAAATGTTGTAAATGGGTGTGGGAACACCCCCACTACCTTTAATGTGGTGTGATTAGCTCATGAAAATATCCTGTTCTACTGGGCATTTTTACCTGTGGATTATTATAAAGATGATTTTCTCCTAAGGTGTACTGTTAAACTGAAGCAATGATTTTTATACAATAGTAGTTTAAATAGGATGTTAGTAATGGAGGGTCTTTAATAAACAGAGGTTAGCTTATTGGGAAGAATAATATAGGTAAAAAGCAAGGCTTAGGGTTATTTCCCACCCCTGATGAAGCAGGGCTGCAGAGGATAGAAAATAAGAACAAGGAAATGTCACACAGTTTCTCATGAGGAGCCACACAGACTGTGACTTAGGTTAATGACTAAGAAAATAATTGAGTTTCAGAAGCCCAGCTATCTCAAGTTTTTTTAATCTTAATGTTGAGAGATGTGTTCACGGACTTCAGTGTGAATCATAGCTAAAAACAAAGCTTTGAGATAATATAAATTAAGGTTAGATTAAAATGTTTTTGCTAATAACTTTGAAGCTAAAAAAAAAGCCAAAGAAACAATTTAAAGTTTAGAAAGACACATAGTTGAGTAAGAGACTCCTTGAGGTCAAATAACAAGAACAAAGCTGCCCAATTATTATTAGTTGTCGCGACTTTCTTACTAGGATTGGTTAGTGATCAAAGATGATGATTAAATCCTTGTACTCATTTCTGCCATGGGTTTCCTGATGATATAAAAAATAAAACTGTTGATGAGTAGGCATGCAACCTGCAGATTTAAAGTAGAGATGGCATTGTTTTTCATATATAAATTTTAGGGTTGTGATTCTTTTAAGATTCCTTATAAGATTACCTTTTGGGATAAGTAATTAAGTGATGGATCTTTTCTTTGTAACCACAAAATCAGCCTGCCAGTAAAAGAACTGGCCAAGAGAAATACCTTGCTTGCTTTCTCTCTGCTAAACTATAACAAGTGTCTTGTACATGAATGTATGGGTTCTTGGAACAACTTGTTTCATACTTGTAATACATAAAATGTTTAATCATGTAAGGGATATAAAAAATGTTTTCTACCTGTATTCATTATAATCATTCACTTGAAAAATATAAAGTAACCACAATGTAATTTTTACATCACATGAAATATTTTGCTGGGATATATAAATTATAAGGGAAAAAATAAAGTTAGTTACAAGGAAGACATTAAGAGACAGAAGGGGGTACATCTGGATAGAGGTAAGAAAAGAAATAAAGTACAGGAGCAAGAACAGAGAAAGACCCTAAGAGTGTGTGGGTTCCCCTTTTTCACCAGCCTCAGAGAGTTAAGTTTAGGCCCCCTAATTGCCCTAGAGAATTTTTACTCCCTCAGAAGAAAAGTCAACTTGAATGACAGTCCACTAACTCTGTTGGTGTTGGCTCCTCTTCACACCCTGAGTTGCTGGAGGCTGGTTCTCAGGAAAGGGGTACTTATCAATGACATAACAGCTAATTTCACATATAAATAAAAACATACCAAGATTTGTCCTTCTGAACCTGAGTTACCTCACTCAGGATGATTTTTTTCTAGCTCCATCCATTTACCTGCAAATTTCATTTTACTAATGGCTGAATAATACTCAATTATGTAAATGTATCACATGTTCTTTGCTCATTCATCTGTTGATAAGCATCTTGATTGCTTCCAATTTCTAGCTGTTATAAATATAGCAGCAGTGAACATGGTTGAGAAAGTATCTCTGTAGTATAATGTATAGTGCTTTAGGTATATTCCCAAGAGTGATATAGCTGGATATTAAGGTATATTGTTTCCCAGCTTTCTGAGAAATCACCACACTGATTTCCGTAGTGGCTGTACAAGTTTGCACTTCCACCAGCAATAGGTGAGTGCTCCCCTTACTCAACATCCTCACCAGCATTGAGTTGTGAGGCCCTGTCCTCCCTGTTCCTTGAGGCCAAAACACAGGATGCAAGTAATGTTTATGCTAACCAGCTAAGCTTCCTGCTAAGTTCCGTGCTTGCTTCTGCTATAGCCTGGTGCAATAGCCTGAGGGGTCTATTTTACTTTAAAATGGTAATTTCTCAACCTACCTAAAAGAAGCTCAGGTGCCAAGCCCATCTACCCTGTCTGACACTGCCTTGCACCCTCGACCACCTGCCTGAGGCCAGTTTCCCCAGCCCCCTCTGGTTGGGAGGAGTTTTCCTTTACTGGGACCAAAAGTATTTAACCCTGGATTAAGCTGAATAAATTGGGCATTCTCTTCTTGAGGATGACTGGAACTCTGTATCTGTGTGTGTGTGTTTTGTGTTTTAACCCCTAGGACAATATGGAACTCGTGGGAGGTGGGTGGCGTGGAACGGTGACCCTCACATTGAGTTGTTATTTGTTTTATTGATCTTAACCATTCTGACTGGTATAAGATGAAATCTTAAAGTAGTTTTGATTTGGCTTTCCCTGATGGGGAAGGAAGTTGAATATTCCTTTAAGTGCTTTTTGGCCATTTGAGTTTCCCCTTTTAAGAATTCTCTGTTTAGACCTATACCCCATTTTCAAGCTGGGTTATTTGTTTCTTTGATGTCCCATTTCTCAAGCTCTTTATATATTTTGGACAATAACTCTCTGTAGGATGTATAGTTAGTAAAAATCTTTTTCCATTCTGTAGCCTGACACTTTGCACAAATTTTTTCATGAGGTCCCATTCACTAATTGTTGTTCTTCGTGTCTGTGTGTAAGTGCCTGTGCTTGTTTACTGGTCTAAGGTCACCTGATATGGTATCCAGGAATGAAATCAGGCTTGGGTTGGAGGTGCCACAGCATAACTGAGGCTGTGACAATTTTATTAACAACAATCACATTTTTATACCTTTGTCAGAAACAGACTATAATGGCAATTGCCAGAATCAGTACAGTTGTACTTGCCAGGATACAATGAAGTTTGCAAGCTATACAGGGTACACAAGATTAATGTCTAAAACCAATTGTCCTGTCAAGTTTCCATGCTTTCTTGATTACTATAGGAACATATAGAGAATCACAAGGTGGCCTTAATGTTCCATTGCCTTTGGGGTACATTCTCAGAAACAGAAGGCAAATTGTGCCCCCAAGAGTCATGGACTCTAACCTGAAAAAATATAATGAATGCCTCTCAATGCAGCTAGGTCAGGCCAACTTAATGGTTCCCTGCACCTGTACTGTAAGTGTTGAGTTCATAAATCTTTTTTCCTGGCCAATGAATTCAACCTATACCCTACTTTTCTTTTCTATTAGAGTCAGCTTATCTGGTCTTATGTAGGTCTTTGATGTATTTGGAGTTGAGTTTTGTACACGGTGACAAGTATGGATCCATCTTCATTCTTCTACATGCAGCCATCCAGTTTGACCAATACTATTTGTTCATGGTGATAACTTTTTTTCAGTGTGTATTTCTGACTTCTTTATCATTGTGCCAAACCCTCTGATGCTCTTCATGTACTCTTTCATCTCATACTCCTGCTATGAGCCTAAGTGCTCAGTGTTCTCATTTGAAAGAATGGGACCTAAAGCTCAGAGAGGTGTAGGGACCTGCTGGGCTTGGCACTTGGACCATGTTTGTCCAGTGCATGCATGAATCAAGAGTATCAAGAAGGGAAGAGTCTACAGCCATGCCACTCTAAACATATCCAATGTTTTAATGTGTGGTTTGTTTGTTTGCTTGTTTTCTTGTTAAGACAGAGTCTCTCTGTGTAGCCCTGGCTGTCATTGTCACTATGTAGACCAGGCTGGCCTGAAACTCACAGAAATCATCCTACCTCTGCCTCCTGAGTGCTGAGATTAAAGGCATGTATCATCACACCTGTCAGAAAAGAAAGGGTAAACAGCATACACTCTTGTGCCAGATATCCTTGAGGGGAAACCATCCTTTGAAGTTTGGTTGGGAAGAGATTTGGGAGCAGTGGAAGCAGTTAGAGTACAAATAGAAACAACATCAGTACAGAACCCCAAAGAAAAGGGCAGGTCTCTCTAGGTCCTCATTCATCAGTCAGATGATTTTGAGGAACAAGACATGGGGTTCTGCTTTAGACATTTCTATTTGCTATCTTTTTTTTTCAAAGGCTCCTCACTGACCACAAGAACTCTGTGACCATCCCCCACATTTACACGCCACGCTTATGCATTCAGTTGCTCCATGAGTCCTGGGGAACAACTCATTGTCACTCACATGGTCCAACTCAACTCCACCCAACCACACCCAACGCAATCCTTGTAGGGTAGAGCTCCTTCTGAGAAGACTAAAACTTTACTGGTATTGTAGCAGTGAGGACAGAGAACACATATGTATCAAATTTGGACCCCAGGAATTGGCCACTGGTGGGCATCGTAGTGTTTCATAGGCAGCCAACCATACAAAAAGAAGAACTTTACATCCTTCTTGTCATTTTGAAAGACCTTAAAACCAGAGTCCAATCTCCATCATCTCACAAGACACCAAGAACTTCTTACTTGTTCAAGACCTTGCACCATGAATTCATAAAGACTCTTAAAAGCCAAGAAACAAAGCCTGTGTGGACAAAATCTTCTGGAAACTGAGTAAGTGGTACTTGTCTTTTCTATGATGCTAATTACTGTGAAGGGAAATCATAAAGGCACAGATGAGTGTATCTCAGGGATCCTTAACAGTGGGCATTGCTTTGAGAATCAGATGGTTCTTATGTAACCTATTGCTGTATCTGTAAAGCAATTAATACTCAAGAATACTGAAGATCCTGTGTGTATTCCTAAACATCCTAAAGCTGGATGTTCAGGTATAAAACATTTTCTAGAAAGTGATCTTGACAGTTTGTTGTTGATGATTAAGAAAGTAAACCAGCATAAAAAGACAAGAAATGCCTTTCAGGGAAATCTATTTTAAAAGATATCCTTGTTCATATAAAGGCCACCATAATATAGCATATGAAGAAATGGCAGCAATAAAATATATATTAGTGAGAAAAATCGTTGCAAGTGCAAAACTGAAAAAATTACTGAACCAATTTCTTAAAATTAGAATTAAAATCACAAAACAAGGACTACTGTCTTGAAGAAGGTGGAAAATCACTACCTAGAGGTAGCAGATGCAAAGATAGAGTCTTGGGATACATCTGTTGTATTCTAACATGGTGCGGGTTTGTTTTATGCAGAAGAAAGCTGGGTATGATTGATTGAAGCAAATTCCTATTTTGCCTTTCCTTCCATGGGTTTGGAAAAGGTAGGACAGCTACAAATTTTCAAAGAATAAGAAACCCTTAGATTTTCATAGCCATTTTTTTTTCTGATCTTGAAATTCTCCACACACCACACAGCTAGACACTCTAGAATTCCTAAACCAGTGAGACCATGAATTACTAGCAAATAAGTAACAATACCTGACATTAGGGTGCATGACAGTTCTGGATTATTTTACCAAGAAGACCTGGGTCTCAAGTTGCTACAAAATACTCAAAACTTGCCTCTACCTAAAATGGTTAATAATGTTTGTTAACTTCCGTGGTGGCCAATTACAAGTTTGTCCACATGCCGCTTGGAGATGGAACAGATGTACACACTGACTCTTATGAGCCACAACAAACATCTGGCATCACTCTGGGCCTGAGTACTTCTTGTCATCTTTTCCCAGACACTTCACAAATGAACAAGCTACAGGAAACTACTACTGGAAGTTTCCAGGTTCTAGGGATATACACGAGCACTGGGAAGGGGCCCTAGGGAAGACTTCTACAAGCAGATATTCACAGGCCTGAGAGAGTCAATGACAACATGGGCCTTCTGTTTCTCCTCCAAACACAGCCAGGGTCATGTCTACAGGCCATGTCCTCCTTCTAGCCTTCTCATGATGCTCACAGAGGGCTACTGAGCTAACTGTAAAACTACCTATACCATATAAAGGTCATGTGACATGGATCAGCCTAAGCCAAACAACCAGCCTGGTATCTTGAGTCTCATCCTATAAAGTGATAGATTGTTCTAGTAGGAATTTGCTATATCAGAGCTACAGATCTTGCAGTATAATGATATTTTTCATTAAAGAGCATGCATTGTTCCACTACAAACTGAAAGTAGTCTAGTCTCTTGGACAATAAGATAAATAATAACTTTTCCTAGCTATGAACATTTGTTCTTACCTAGGACTGTCTTGCTTCCCAGAGATTTTGTGGAGACTCCAGCAACAAAGCCAGCATTGTGATGAGAGGCAGCAGAGTCAAATAATGTCGGTGCTGGAGTTGAACAAAAGACTCATGGCTTTGTACTTTAGCTCTTGTTTTCTATCTTGTGCCACATTTCAGTAGCTTGGGGCAAACTCTGTTTCATCACTTCTGAGGTACCGAGCCACACTATAGTATCAAGCAGCAATGTGCACCCCGTTTCATCACTTCTGAGTGGAATAAACTTGCCCCCCTTAACAGGTGTTGAACACTAAGTTCAAATTCAGCCACTTGGGGTCACTTAGAAATCATTAGTTAGAACAGTGATTAGTTAGAACATTAGTTAGAACAAAAACTCTTTTTGAACTTCTTACACAGTCACTCTTAGACTAATTGAATGAATTATTCACATACTCATTTATTTGTTCTGTGGCCCTCTTAGACTATAATGTCCATGTGAAAAGGAAATGCAAGAGCTCCTGGCCCTCTATTTCATCCCTAGGATTTTATAATCACTAAGTTTAAATCAGCAGTTTATTAGTTGAAAAAAATGTAACCATTGTCTTATCTTTGTTGCCTAGAACCCCCTGTCTTTAATAGAAAAGTAAATATAGAAGCCATTGCTCCTGACCAGTTCCTGATGGAGATTTCAGCTACCACAGAAGACTACTATACAACCACAGGATTTGACTATGGGGACTCCACCCCTTGCCAAAAGGCTACTGTAAGAGCCTTTGGGGCTGGATTTCTACCCCCTCTGTATTCCCTGGTGTTCATCATTGGCGTGATAGGCAATATCTTGGTGATTCTGGTTCTCATGCAGTACAGGAGACTTCGAAGCATGACCAGCATCTACCTATTCAACCTGGCCATCTCTGATCTGGTCTTCCTTTCCACTTTGCCTTTCTGGATTTACTACAAGCTGAAAGACAACTGGGTTTTTGGTGATGCCATGTGTAAACTCCTCTCTGGGTTTTATTTCCTGGGCCTATACAGTGAGATCTTCTTTATCATCCTGCTGACGATTGATAGGTACCTGGCCATTGTTCATGCAGTGTTCGCTCTGCGAGCCCGGACTGTTGCTTTTGGCATTACCACCAGTATCATCACCTGGGCCCTAGCCATTTTGGCCTCCATTCCTGGCTTATATTTTTTCAAAGTCCAGTGGGAGTTCACTCGCCATACCTGTAGCCCTCATTACCCCATCGAGAGCCTGAAACAGTGGAAGCAGTTTCAGGCTCTGAAGCTGAACCTCCTTGGACTAATTTTGCCTCTGTTAGTCATGATCATCTGCTACACAGGAATCGTCAGCATTCTGCTCAGACGACCCAGTGAGAAGAAGGTCAAAGCCGTGCGTCTGATATTTGCTATCACACTTCTCTTCTTCCTCCTCTGGACGCCCTATAATCTGACTGTATTTGTTTCTGCTTTCCAAGACGTTCTATTCACCAATCAGTGTGAGCAGAGCAAACAGCTAGACCTGGCCAAGCAGGTGACAGAGGTGATTGCCTACACCCACTGCTGCGTCAACCCAGTCATTTATGTCTTTGTGGGTGAGCGGTTCCGGAAGTACCTCCGGCAGCTGTTTCAAAGGCTTGTGGCAGGACCCCTGGCAAAATGGCTGCCCTCCCGTTTTGTGGACAAACCAGAAAGGGCCAGTTCTATGTCTCCATCCACAGGGGAGCATGAGCTCTCTGCTGGCTTATGATTCTGACTCCTGGGTGTCAACCAAAGTCTAGGAGAGAGTGAGTAGATAGTACACGACTCCCTGGGACAGATACTGGCAGCTGTCACAATGAGGATTCACAATTTTATAGGGTCAGAGGGAACTTATAGGTGGTTCAGGTATAAATCATCTCTTTAACTCTTTCCTTGAATGTCTCTCTGTTGAAAAATAAATGAATGAGCAAAGTGCAGTGGATGATCCAGAGACTGGGATAATGGTTGGCAATGAAGGGCTTGGACCCAAGAGTTAGGGTCTGTGGTCATCAACAAACAAAGCTGAACTGAACTTTTACTGAACTCCACTCCTAATGATGTGATATTCTGAGAAAATTTCAAGAAAAATATTGTAGTAGAAAAAAGAGTTTTTCATACTTGATATTGACGTACATTATAAAGTATAAAATGCTATATCAAAAATTTAAACTGTAACAAACTGAAGTTAATTTATTCATTTATTTTAAATAATTAACAAGGATACAAATAGATCAAAGAATAAATGGCAATAACATCAGTATAAGAATACTGGTCACAAGGAAAGAACATAATTCTTTTGGTTGCTAAAGGTGGGAGAGAAATATTATTTCATTTTATTAATGAAAATGCACAGTACAGGTCCAGATAAGGCAAAAACAGACACAAACATGTGATCTGAAACAAATGTATATTAGTGAAGCATTTCTGAAGAGCAATTTAAAACATTCAAGATTACTAAAATGCTAAGTACTCCATTTTAGGGTAATATTAGTACATACTAGTAAAATGGCAGATAGTTTAATAATTTCAGAAATACTAAGTGTTGGTCAATATGACATATGATACAAATATAAATATTTTAAAGAATTTGCATTCATCTGGAAATATGTTCATAATATTATTAAATTAAAATGGAAAATAAAAATCTGGCAAGATGGCTCAGCTGGTAAAGGTACTTACCCCAAGCTTGACAACCTGAGTTCAATTTTAAAAACCCACAAGGTGAAAGGAGAAAACTGACCCTAACAAATAATCCTCTGCTCTCCCTATGTGCACACATATATAGACACACACAAATAAATTAATGTTAAAAAATAAAACTATAGGATTCTTCAGTCCACGTTTTACATACGAAAATAACAAAGTAAAAGGATACATCAATCCATTTTCCTCTGGTATAATAGAATCCCTAAGGCCAATACTTTATAAATAACAAAGGTTTACTTAGCTCAAAGCTTTGGAGATTCAACATGACATCCACCTCTACTCAACTCCCACGAAGACGGCATCACTGCATCACTGCACAGCAAAGGCTTCATAACCAACCAGAGCACTGGTGAGAAGGAAAAAGTCACATAGAATGGCAGGAAGTTGAAGAGCTAGAAAGGCCTGTCTCTTGTGGGGCCCACTCAGGGTCCTCTGAGTATTCCCTCCCAAGAGCAATATACCTGATAACATAATCATCTCCCACTTGGCTCAGTGATGTTACAGGTTTTACCACCCATATACTGAGAATCAAGCCACCAACATGAGTCCTTGGAGTTAACTCTAAATCATATCAAAGAGAAAACATCCAGTAGTTATAAGTGTGGCCTATAATACAACAGATCGACAAGTGTGTATGCAAGCCATCACAGGACCTGAGACATGGTTTCCATCTTTTCAAAGTAGCACAGCAGCCTTGTCTCCACTTTCTTCCAAATCTCACATTAAATAGCTATTTGGAGAGCTGGAGAGATGGCTCAGCAGTTAAAAGTTCTTGCTGTTCTGCAGATGATCAAAATTCTGTTCTCAACTCCCACATCAGGTGGCTCACAACCATCTGTAACTCCAGTTCCAGGAAGTTGAACACCTTCTGGTCTCCTCTACTACATTCATGCACATGGTACACAAACAGACAAGCAAACACACACACATACATTTTCCTATAAATAGTATCCTTGTCTGGAACCCCACAAGAAGGGAACTTCAGTTAATGTAGTTCTAATTGAGTTAGATTGGTATAGAAAGCCTCCCCAATAAGTGATGCTTATTTTCTATCCACACTGTCCACTTTCAATATCATAAGGAAAACCACTCTTTTTCCTTATGATAAAACCAGAAAGAAATGAAGAGTGAAAGGAAAGAAAGATGAAAGAAGAAAGGAAGAAAGTCAAGACGTAAAGAAGAAATGAAATGACAAACAGACACTTCTTAGAATAAAACACAACATGATCATTCCAAGATGAAAGTGTGTTATGAACACCCCAGAAGCATGGCGCCCTTGGATTATGGCACAAAATCTGGTATAATACCCAAGTGTATAGAGGAGCCAGGGTGCTAGAGAATGGACCACTGGCGTCCCAGAAGGTTTGAGTTTCTTGGTTGACTCACAACACACTTTGAACACAAGCCTTAAAAGGACAGGTGTTTACAAGTCAAAGGCCTGGAGTTGGCATTTTGACGTCTCTGAGCCTTACTTTCCAAATGGGTAGTTAAAATAATGGCAGTTGTAAAGACATTGAATAGAAGTCTTGTCAAGTAGTGACAGGAACTCACATCAGATTGCCCCGCCAGACTTCTCTCACTGCTCACAGTTCCAGTTCCCCTGCCCCACCTCTTCCCACTTTGTAACAATGTATTTAAAGCTATGCCTGCCATACTTAGCTGCACATACTTACTAATAGCTGTTTCTTAAACACAGCTGCCCCAGGCCTGGAAAGGAAGCTTAGGTTCTTTTCTCTGAGTTACTGTCACAGTCTGCAACTTCAATCCCCTGCATTGCTCTGATGACTTCAGAAAGCAGTTCTTGATATCATCTGAATGTTTGTGGAGATGAATATTTTGCTCTTTGGCATTTTTAAAATTTCTTATTTGATTCCTGAGAAGAGAGAAAAATAAGGAAAGGTGAGTCACCTTTGTAATTTAAATTTTGAATCAGTCTACATGAAATTACAAAATATTGACCAATTTTCACACTTCGTTTTTATCATAAAAAATCAAATATTTTATTTTAAATTTATTATTAATTTTACACACCAACGTCAGTTCTCCCTTTCACTCCTCCTTCCTGTCCCTCCCGCACCTTCTTTAACCAACCCTTTACTCCTCTAAAAGGGTAAGGCCTCCTGTAGGTAGACAACAAAGCCTGGCACATTAAGTTGAGGCAGGACCATGCCTTTCCCTGCTGCATCAAGGTTGAGCAGGCATCCAACCAGAGGGAATGGATTCCAAAAAGCCATCTCATGCACCAGGTCCCACTGCTAGAGGCCCCTCAGACAGACCAAATTACACAACTGTTTGCCTACATCCAGAGGGCCTAGTTCAGTTCCCTGCAGGCTCCCCAGCTGTCAGTCCATAGTCTGTGAGCTCCTACTAGCTCGGGTCAGCTGTCTCTGTGAATTTTCCCATCATGATCTTGAACCCCTTTGCTCATATAATCCTTCCTTCCTCTCTTTGACTGAACTCCCAGAGCTCGGCCTGGTCCTTAGCTATGGATCTCTGCATCTCTTCCATTAGTTACTGGGTGAAGGCTCTATGATGATAGCAAGGGTATTTAGCAATCTGATGACAAGGGAAGGCCAGTTCAGTCACCCTCTCCACTGGGGTCATTTTTGTGGATTCCTGGGAGTTTCCCTAGCACCAGGTCTCTCTCTATAAAGAGTCTCTTTCATTGCTCTTGCATTCCGTCCCTCCCCCTACTTGACCAACCATTCCCTCATTCTCATCTCTCATTCCCTCCCCTTACCGCCCCCATCCTCAGTTTACCCAAGAGATGTCATCTATTTTCCCTTCCCAGGGCAATCCATGCATCCCTCTTAGGGTCCTTCTTTATCAAATGTTTTTATCTCTACCATAAAACAAAGCTGAGAGTTTTACTGAAAGTAAATGTGATAGATTTAACTAAACATGCCCACAGAAAAGCTGCAGAGTCAGTAGCTATTTCAATACTTAGGGGGTGTAGGACCCCCTAAGAGCTCCAGCTTTATTTGTGACAGGAATGAATAGATTGCTTCTTCTTTCTGTGCATGTTTTGTTCATTAAGAGTAAAAAAAAGGGGACAACACTAAGGATGTTAACTAAACAGATCCAATATTCTGTTAGCCCCAGGATGAAGCAATTCAAAACCAATAATGTGGACTTTCCCACTTCAGTGAGTTGGCTTTCAGTGATAGTTTGAAGTGTTTATACCAAAGAAACTAACAAATGCTAAAAATCAGAGCATTCCTTGGAAAGACGGTGTCTTACCACTGTCACATTATTTATAATATCCTCATTGAATGAAGTATTAACCTACTCTCAGTAATAACATAGAAAATCATTACAGAATCGTTAAGTGTACGCAAAAAGATGAACTTGGACCCTCACTTATACACAAGAATTAACCAGAGCCCAGCTATTCTATGACAGCAAGAGTTGAATATTCCAATGTAGCCAAAGTACAAGAAAATGACCTTAGAAACAACTTTATGAACATGATAGAGGTTCTTAAAGAGAAAATAAAAAAAATTCCTTATAGAAATAGAGGAAAAAACAACCCAAAAAATGGAGGAAATCAATAAATCCCTCAAAGAATATTAAGAAAGTCAAGAAAAATTAACAAACAGGTGAAGGAAACTATTCAAGACCCGAAAATCTAAAAATCAAAACAGAAACAACAAAGAAAGCACAAACTGAGAGAATTCTGAAAATGGAAAGTCTGGGCCAGTACATAGGAATGACAAATGCAAGCATTACCAACAGAATACAAGAGATGGAAGATAAAATCTCAGGCACTGAAAATTTGATAGAGGAAATCGATTCATTGGTCAAAGAAAATGCTAAATCTAAAAAACTCCTAACAAACATCCAGGAAATCTGGGATGGTATAAAAAGAAAATAGCTTAAGAATAATAAGAATAGAAGAAGAATCTCGGCTCAAAAATCCAGAAAACTTACTTAACAAAATCATAGAAGAAAATTTTCCTGACCTAAAGAAGAACATGCCTATAAAAATAGAAGAATCTTACAGAACACCAAATAAATTGAATCAGAAAATTCCCATGCCACATAATAATCAAAACTCTACCTAATAGAATAAAATAAGACTACTAAAAGCTGCAAGGGAAAAGGAGCAAGTAACATACAATAATAGACCTATTATAATTAAACTCAACTTCTCTATGGAGACTGTGAAAGCCGGAAGAGACTGGACAGGTGTTTTTGGAGACTCTAAGAGACCACAGATGCCAACCCAGACTACTATACACAGCAGAACTCCCAATCACCATAATAAAGAAAATAAGATATTTCATGACAAAGTCAAATTTAAAAAATATTTAACCACAATCCAGTACTACAAAAGGAACTAGAAGGAAAACCCCAGCCCAAGGAAGTTAACTACACCCATGAAAATACAGGCAATAAATAATCTTACACCAACAAAACTCAAAAAAGTTAAACACACACACACTACCAACAACAACAAAATAACAGAAATTAACAATCATTAGTCATTAATATCTCTCAATATCAAAGGACTCAATTTCCCAATAAAAATACACAGGCTAAAACAATGGATATAAAAACTGGATCCTTCCTTCTGCTGCATACAAGAAACACACCTCAACATCAAAGATAGATACTACCTTAGATTAAAGGGTTGTAAAAAGATTTTCCAAGAAAATAGACCTAAGAAGCAAGCTGGTGTGGCTATTCTAGTATCTAACAAAATAAACTTCAAATCAAAATTAGTCAAAAGAGATGAAGAAGGACATTTCAAACATATCAAAGGAAAAATTCATCAAGAGGACATTTCAATTCTTAACATCTATGCCCTAAATGCAAGAGCACCAACGTTTGTGAAAGAAACATTACTAAAACTTAAATCATACATGAAAACTTACAGAAGGGAATTTGCAGCTAAGATTAAGTCAAGACTCTGGAGAATGAAATGTTAACCTAGTAGATTTTAAATATGTAGCAAAAGTATCAAAGAGGAAGGTAGAGAAGATTGAATTACTGAAAAGGAGAAGGCAAAAGTCTTCCCAGCTAAGAATCCTCCCTGCTAAGAATAACTTAGAGAAACAAAGAATTTCCTGTGGAGTCACTAGAAGAAGCCAGGTCTTTTCACTCCAGTAAAAGTCATTTGAGACCTCTGACACCTACACTGTAGGAGATTACATATGTGCTATTTTAAGACACCACATCTAAGCCCAGAGGTGGTGGTGCACGCCTTTAAACCTGACACTCAGGGAGGCAAAGGCAGGCAGATCTTTGTGAGTTCGAGACCAGTTTGGTCTACAGAATGAGTTCCAGGACAGCCAGAGATACACAAACAAACCCTATCTCGAATAATAATAATAACAATAATAAGGACCCACATCTATAAAATGTTACAGTGGTTACAGGAATTTCATATAAACACCATGGTCACCTTTTTTATATTCAGTTTACCTTTTTTATAGCCAGTCATCCTGTCAAATGGGAGTTGACACCTGTCCTTCATTCTTTTCCCTTCTGGACACCTGATCCCCAAATGCCTTCACAGTGTTTATTTTGTTCTTGTTAATGTTGTTTTGTTTGTGAGACAAGTTCTTACAGTGTAGCTCAAGCTAGCCTTAGATTTGTTATGTAGCCTACTCTGGCCTCAAACTCATAATGGTTTCAAGCACAGGGATTATAGACATTGACTCTAAAGTTTGTCTATATTTTTCATATTTCAAAAACCATCTCAAGAATATCTTTATAACCACTAAGATAGATGTTGTAAGACTAGGGTCACTTTCAGTTTTTCAGTTCCACATTTCATCCCTCACAAAAGTTTAAAAAGTCTACAGGAGGTTATTTCCAGGCCAGAAATCCTCCTGTGATAGGCCAAAAGAAGGTCATTGCCCCTTTGTTCTGCTAGCAGCTTTCTTTTCTCTAGGAACCTGCTTTCTTCAAAGTTAATCTCCAACTTTCAAACTTAATTCTCCAAGTTAATCTTTACTAATTCTGGGCCAGCCAACCTTGGACCAACTTACAACCTGAGAACTGGGCAGCAGACAGTAAGCATAAAGAGATGATCAAGATCGACCCCCGTATCCCTTCTCAATGAGGAGCTACTAAGTGAAATGAGGTTGCCAGATTCTATGTGTAGTAGTCATTGTATATGTCCCATAACTGGTGGTTGGTCTCACTGAGATGTAACTTAACCATACGGTTGTTTTGATTCTTAAACATTGGGTACCCAAGTCACTTGTTTTCTAAGACCAGAGATAACCACATCCATGTATTCAGTTTTCAAGAAAGTGTCTCATAATTGGTCTTGATTGACTTAATTTACTATAGGTCTTTCCCATTTACAACCTAGCCACAAAACAGTTTCTTTTGAACTGCTATCCATCATAGTTCTTATTTTCTGGTTCTTGTATGACTAATTCATGAACAGAAGCATTAATTTACTTCCTTTCCTCTTAAATTTCATCAGTTAATCTTGGTTCTGTGGCATGGTCTGTGAAGGTCATTCTGAACCTTCCCTCGCCTTAGACGTTTATCTCTGCATTAGTGTTCCCACCTGTTCCTTCTCAAATTGCTAGTATGTGATACATGGTATCATATTTTTAAAAGGACTATACAATACTTACTATAAGACAATTACAAGTTTAGCAAGCACTATTAAACTTTATTTTCTTGCTAAAGCCGAAGGTCAGTACTCTAGAGATAAAAGCACAAAACTCACTAGAAACCATTACTCAGGAGTTGTTGAGCACAGAGGTGGGTCCCAGGTTATGAAGTCTGAAATGTGTTCGCATGAGAACATAGCTGTGTGAAATTGGAAAAAAAAAAAAAACAGGAGAACTCTGCACGCATCATTAAGAAAGAATAGAAGAAAAAGTACTTAGAGAACAGAACCATCAACATTTAAAGAAAGCAGGAATGAAAGAGTCTTTGGGATGTTGGGATGCATTGTAACTACTTGCACAAAGTTGATCTTGTTATCTGGGCCACATTCTGTTATGTCTGAATATTCCTTGGAAAGGAGCCAGTATTTTATATTCTGTTGTGTGAAGGAGAGAAATGGCCCTTCAAAGAGGAAGCAGCATTAGTAAAGCTTGACATTAAAGAAATCCAAACAGTGGAGGGAAGGAAGTGGGACTTAAGACACAGCTTGGGCACATAGGCAGGGCTTCTTGCATCTGACAGGAGTCAGAAGGATAGCCTAAGCAGAAAAGCATAATAATTACACTATGTACATGACTCTTCTAGAAGGTTAGGGTATGTGTAGGTAGAGGGGTCAACAGATGTAAAGATGTGGAAGTGAAAAATAACTGGTTTCACTGAAGGAACCGAAAGTGGTCCACAAGGACAGGAATACAGCATGGGTTGAATGAGCAGGAAGAGGGAAGCGACTAGAGTCAGTAAACAACAGACCACAACTTACTTTGTAGGCCACACTTAGGTCTGCACCAAACTCAATAAGCAAATGAGTAAAATTCAGGAATGATATAATCTGATTTCAAGTTTAGACAAATCATTCTGGATGTAAAACAAAAAGTATTAAGAGGGTGTAAATCAGGAGAGAATTGTCAGAGGTTGTGGACTCCAAGAAGTGGAATGATGACAACTCAACCTGGCAATGAGGAAAGAGACAAATGGGAAGACAGTTAGAAGGAAGAGTCAAAAAAGCTGTTTGGTTAGAAAGGCATGAATGAAATACCAGCAATCTGCTCTTGGTACTTTACTAGAGGACATTGTCATGGCCTGAAACCATGAGCCTATGAGGCAGAACATTGTACTGAACTGGGTTCGGGATGCACCATACTTGTTCATCCATTCCTAGACATGATCTTTCAAATGGTCTTCTAAATGCCAAAACTTGATAACCAGATGATTTCAAATAAAATTTAAGTTTCTTGTTCTTGGAAAACCAGAACACTGAGTCACACTAAGTTTGTAATTATCAGTCAGAGGCCAATAGGTGTCCAACTTCTCAATGGAGACTCTGAAAGCCAGAAGGGCCTGGACAGGTTTCTTGGATATTGTAAGAGACCACAGATGGCAGCCCAGACTACTGTACACAGCAAAATTCTCAATCACCATAGATAGAGAAAATAAGATATTTCATGACAAAGTCAAATATTAACAATATCTTGCCACACAACCAACCCTAGAAGGAAAATTCCAACCCAAGAAAGTTAACTACATCCATGAAAACAGACAATAAACAATCTTACACTGAAAAAACCCAAAGAAGGAACACACACACACACACACACACACACACACTACCAGCAACTACAAAACAACATAAATTAACAATCATTAGTCATTAATATCTCTCAGTATTAATGGACTCAATTCCCCAATAAAAAGGGACAGGATAAAACAATGAATATGAAAACAGGATCCATCCTTCTGTTGCATACTAGAAACATACCTCATCATCAAAGACTGACATTACCTCAGATTAATATAAATAATAACTATATTATTTCAATCACTGCTTGGCCATTAGCTTAAACATATTGCTAGCTAGCGTTTATATCTTTGGTTAACCCATTTCTATTCATCTGTGTATCGCCATTTGGTTGTGGCTTAAGAGCAAGGTTTCATAGTGTTTGTCTCTGGTGGAGCTACATGGCTTCTCGTGACTCTGCCTTCTCTCTCTCTCTCTCTCTCTCTATATATATATATATATATATATAGATAGATAGATAGATAGATAGATAGATAGATATAGATATAGATATAGATGATATAGATACAGATGCAGATGCAGATACAGATACAGATACAGATACAGATACAGATACAGATACAGATACAGATACAGATATAGATATATCTTCCAGCCTGGCTATATTCTATCAAGCCATTCACTAAAAGTAGCTTCTCTATTAACAAATAAAAGCAACACATAGACAGAAGGACTTCCCGCACCCCTGAACTTGGTACAACTTGAGCATAAGAGATCTCAAAACCTACCCTCACAGTGACACATTTCCTCCAACAAGGCCATACCTCCTAATAATGCCACTCCTATGAGCTTTATGGGGGCCAATTACATTCAAACTACCATAACAAAGAAGCCAAAATTTTACAATTGTAAAAAGAAAGCATCTTCAATAAATGGTGCTGGATGTCAGCATGTAGAAGAAAGTAAATAGATCCATATCTATTGCTCTGCACAAAACTCCAACTCCAACTGAATCAAAGACCACAAAATAAAACTAGATACACTAAACCTGACAGAAGAGAAAGCAGGAAATAGCCTTGAACACATTGGCACAGGGGTCAACTTCCTAGACTGAAGACAGAGCACCTATAGCACAGACACTATGACCAACAATTAACAAATGCGACCTCACAAAACTGAAAAGTTTCTGTAAGGTAAAGGTCTCCACCAAAAGAACAAAATAGAAGTCTACAGAATGGGGAAAGATTTTCACCAAATTCACATCTGACAGAGGACTAATGTCCAAAATTTATATATATAAAAACCCTCAAGAATCTAGACATCGAAAAACCAATTTAAAAATGGGGTACAGACCTAAGTAGAAAATTCTCAACAAAGGATTCTCAAATGGCTGAGAATCACTTAAAGAAATGTTCAAAAGCCTTAGCCATCAGGGAAATGCAAATTAAAATGACTCTGAAATTCCATCTTATACCTGTCAGAATAGGTAAGACAAAAACACAAGTGACAGCTCATGCTGGTGAGGATGTGGAGCAAGGGGAACAAACTTGTACAGACACTTTGGAAATCAATATAGCAGTTTCTCAGAAAATTAGAAATCAATATACCTAAAAACCTAGTTCTACCACTCCTGGACTTGTACCCAAAGGACTCTCTACCATATCACAAGGACACTTATTTAACTATGTCCATATCAGCTTTATTCATAATAGTCAGAAACTGGAAACAACATAGATGTTCCTCAACCAAAGAATGGTAAAGTATGTTACATTTATACAATGGAGAATTACACATCTATTAAAAATAATGACATCATGAAATTCACTGGAAACTACTGGAACTAGAAAAACTCAATCTGTGTGAGGTAACCCAGACTCAGAAAGGCAAACACAGTATTTATTCATTTATAAATAGATATTAGCTATAAAGAAAAAACACAGAGAAAAACATGTTACAATCTATCGGTCCAGATAAGATAAGTAACAAAGAGGGCTCAAGGGGGGACAAATGAATCTTGCTGTGAAGTGGAAGTAGAATAGACATTACCAGTGGTTGGGGAGAAAGGGTCTGACTGGGAATGGGAATAGGAGGGATCAATCAGGTGTACGGAAAATAAAGGAAGAAAGTACTGGGAGAGACAAATAAAATGGAGGTTTTCTGGGAAAAGCTGAAAATCTAATGCAATGGAAAATCTCAGAACTCTGAAAGGGTGACCCTAGCTAAGACTCCTAGCAATGGAGCATACAGAGCCTGAATCAGCCATTTCCTGTAACCAAGCAAGACACCCAGTGGGAGCACTGGGACACCAACCCAGCCACAAAACCTTCAACCTAAAATTTGTCCTGGCTACAAGATGTGCTAGAGTAAAGGTAGCATAGAAATTTTGGGAGAAGCTAACCAATTACTGCTCCAGCTTGAGACCCAGACCATGAAAGGAATCTCACCCCTGACACTGGCTAGAAGGAAAGGACCCAGAGGAAGGATAACCCAGGGACCTGTGATAGAACCAAATATGACTGGCAAAAAAGTCAATTCAATAAATCCTAATGATAATCTGCTATACTCATAATTGTTACCTAGCCCAATGGTCATCAAATAGACGTAACCCAGGAACTGATGGAAACAGATGCAAATAACCAGAGCCAAACATTAGGTGGAGCTTGGGGAACCCTGTGGAGGAGGACCAGAAGGATTATAGGAGTCAGAGGGGTCAAGGACACCACAAGAAAATCCATAGAATCAACTAACCTGGGCTCTTAGGGGCTCACAGTGAACCGACAACCAGTGAGCCTGTATAAGACTAACTTAAGCCCTCTCTAAATGTGTTACAGTTGCATAGTTCAATCTTCTTGTGGGACTCGAAACAGAGGGAGCAGGGACTGTATTTGACTCATTGCCTACTTTTGAGACCCTTTCCTCCTATCTGGTTGCCTCGTCCAGCATTGATAGGAGAGGCGGTGCCTAGTCTCACTGCAACTTGATATCCATGATTGGTTGATATCCTTGTGAGACCTGGATATCAGAACAGAAATGGAGGAGGAGTAGATGGGGGAGGGAAAGTGAGGGAGGAAATGGGAGAAGAGGAGGAAAGGAAAACTTTGGTCTGGATGTAAAAACTAATAAATAAATACATACATACATACATACATACAAAAAGAAAAGAAAAGAAAACCTAGTTAAGACAGCCACCTTGGTCAGGCTACACAGTTAGTTTCAGGCCAGGCTGGTATAAGACCTTATCTAAACAAAACAAACAATAAAGCAAAAACAAGAGCCCTTGCATCAAATCTCAACTTTTAACTAATACTTTTTAACAGGTATGCTATACAATGTACTTCATAATTTTTGTTTTGGTTTGATTTTTTTAAGTGTCTTGCTATGACTCTCCCAGGCTATCAGAAAACTGGAGATCCTCCTTCCTCAACCTCCCAAGTACTAGAATTTTCTCCCTAGGACAGGTATTTCTGATGCACCTAGCTGTGCCTTGAGTTTTTCATAAGAGTGTTCAGGTTGACTGACCATTGTAGATTGTATAGCAATGTTTTCCCATTTCATCTCAAACAGCCAACCTGCTGACTCAAAGGTACACCATGAAGGTCAAACTCAATTCAGAATCCTGAACTCACCCTGTGAGGTGAAGCAAAGAAGAGAATGGTGCCCTTGATACTGGATGCCTGTTTCACTAAGCTTGCAGATTCCATGGTCTCTATGTGACCTTGGGCACCTGCTTCACCTTCTGTCAGTCCTGTAGTTCTCTGACAGTAGGTTAGTTTTAGAGGAGACTCAGCTGTACGGAGGTTCAGAAAGAAATGGTTTGGGGCAGCCAACAAGACTGGGGAAAAAAAGTAGGGGAAAAGGAGCCTTATTTCAATCCATGCTCCTCAGCCTAGTTTTACAACCAGCTTTGTGACTCAAGCAGATATTTTTCCCATTCTGGGTTTCAATTTCCATATATTACATGAAACCTTTGGAGTTAATGATCTCTTAAATTTTTTTCAGCCCTGACATCTTGGAGACCCAGGCCAGAAAGTTGTAGATCAGGCAATAGTAATCGTAGATAGGTACTTTTGGGTAGAATCATTCCTTCATTTCTATGATTGTTTCCCTATCAATACTTCAGTGCACATTTACTAAGTACAAAGACATTCTCATGCACAGTCACAGAATAATGATTAAAGCCATGAAATCTAGCTTCCATTAGATGCTCTGTTCCAAAGTCTATGTCCAACACTCTTGACAGTACCCTGAAACTGTCCTCCATGAGCTCTGCCTTCCCATGTCTAACCTGAGTAAGGACCTTGAGTCCAACTGTTCCATCCCTCTACAAAGCTCTTCTGTGTTGTGGGAACACAATGCACAATCAGACAGATACAGACAAAAAAAAGACCTCTGAATGGGCCACAGTGACTGACAAACTGTCAATAGAGGTGAAACAGTCTTTCAAATTTCCTGCTTCATGGTAAAGTCTACCAGATACTATGGGCCTGTAGGCTGAAGTTGGTTGCCCCAATGTTGCAAATGAGACTTTGGGTATTGCCCAGGAAACCGGTTGTCTCTGTCATTTCTTGCACCATTTGGAAGTTGCCTGATTGCACTTCCTGTTTTCTCAGGTAATATTTCCTTCATCAGATCTTTGATGGGGTTGAAGACTAGATAGTCATAGTTACTTTCCTCTCATGACTTAGCCAAGCCATTTTTAATATAAGACTTAGACTCCTTAGTATAGAATAACTATTGAAACATATGTTTCTTGTTTGATGTTGTTTATGCTGGTCATAATTCTAATTTTTATGTATGTTTTTACCTCTTCTTTTCCCTGGACAATACTTGATATTTGTTCTTATTGTCTATAGTTTTGTATTAGGCTTAGAACTCTCTTATCTAGACAAAAGGAGGTGTTGTGGGAACTCCTTCAGCCAATAGCCTTTAAGATACCCACTTTGGGCATGATCTCATGTACTATAAGTGCAGATGAAAAGCTGAGGCCCCTTTTATGCTGGATTCTGTTCCAGGTCCCAGCACACACAGAGAACTGCGGATCACTACCCTTACTCTGCGTTTATCCCCAAATAAATTAACCTTTGTTATACACCATTCCAGACTATTGTGGAACCCTTCAGTACAACTACACTTCTGTCGCTCCATCAAGTTACATAGGGTCTTCATTCAACTGTCTCTATATCAAGCTCTCTAATCCCTCCACCAACCTCTACTGGCTCTCTATCAAGTCCCACCTCCATCAAGTTCTGCTTTCCTTCCCAAGCTTTCTTACTTCTCCGACACACCTTCCCCTGGAGAAACTCTTGCTTGCCCTGTTTCATGGTAGAGACAGGAGTGCTCAGAGCCCTTCACCTTCATAACCACACCTGATTCTTCCCCAGTTAGTTTCCTGGATTTCTCTTTAGTCCTCAATGAAGCATACATTTACTACCCTAGCAGGAAGCTGCTGAACAATCAGAGAGTATATTCTCTGGTGTTTCTTATGACTTCTTTACAGCCAGGAAAATGTGGTTTCGGTAACTCCATGCTTGTTCCCTTTATAGTAATCACATTTTACCATAAAACATCACACCAACCATGATCAAAGAAACTTCCTGAAAAGGAAGAGGACATAATATGAACCTGCCTTTTTTCCACGCATAGGTCCAAGGATACATTTTTGCATGATGAAAACCTTTGTACTTTGTCAACATGCTTTCTCTCTCTCTCTCTCTCTCTCTCTCTCTCTCTCTCTCTCTCTCTCTCTCTCTCCCTCTCCTCTTCTTCCTCTCCTCTTCTTCCTCTCTTCTTCTTCCTCTTTCTCAGTTTATTTGTTTTTGTTTTTATGAGTTAAGGTCTCTCATTATAGCTCAGGCTAGCCTACATTCTCCAAGTAAGCCAAACTGAGCTAGAACTTGTAGTAATCCCCTTACCTTGACCTCCCAAGGGCTGGAATTACAGGCATAAGCCACCACATCTGGTCTTTACACAGTCTCTAAAATACAGACTGCCCTTTATCTCTCACTCTCTTTCACAGATAACCCTCAGGTTAAAATGCTCTTGCAACAGTGCACCATCTGCCCTCACCTCCTGGTACGTAACTTCTGCTGAATGCAGAAGGCTACTCCCTGCTATGACAACCACCTGATGAGTCTTCCCTGAGTACTTAACATCTTCATCCTTCATGACCGGACTTCATCACCAAGCTGGACATCCCCTCATGGCTCCAAACAGCTGTTCCCACTCTGCCTGCCTCTGCCTCCTGAGTGCTGAGATTAAAGGCATGTGCCACCACTGCCCGGCCCATGACTTAAAACATCTAAAACCATGAGAAAAAAACAAATATTTTCTCTTTTTAAATTGTTTTGTTTGGGTTTTTATCCCAATGATTACAAGTTGACTAACTATCTCACGATGTTGTGACGCGAGAAAACACTGAGATAGCATAGCAACCTATGGTCCCACTTGTATTAAGTTGCATTCATGCTCCTCTCCAAACAAAACAACAGGTGTTTCTAACGCATAGCTTTCCTAAGGAACTTTAATAACACCCTTTTGTGACTAAATGCATTCTGGACTATATCAGAGAACTAACGACAATGAACCAGTTCACCCTGGACTAGTTTTTGTTGTAAACAAAGAAGAAAACTGCATCCTTTGAATTAATTTTCTGAGATAACCCCTATGAATGTTTTTATACATGATTTGTCATACCTATGATTAAAATAAGATGTATCATAGAAAACAACATGTGCAGAAAAATAAGTCAATCAAAACAGAAAATCATTCACACCCAACTTTTAGCAACGAATGCTCCTCCTAGATACAGACAAAGAAAACCCAGGCAATAACCAAGCCCTCTTGAGTTTTATGTTTCCTTAGAGCTCATTGCTCTGGGTGTGTGAGCTCTATATCTTTACTTTTTTCTGAATAAAATCCCTTGCACTATTTGTGTACACTTTTTCAGTTTATTTGAATTAAGCATAAGATTCTGGAAACACCGGTCCATGCAGAATGCCCCTACCTCAGTGAAAATCAGAAGAAGAAAAGAAGAAGAAGAATGTTATACATATACTTGGAGAAAGAGCATCTGATTAGGGAGAAGCCCTAGTACAAAGGTTACAAAGGTCCTAACATGGAAAAACACTTGAAGAACAACAAAAAGACTGATGTGGCTGGAGGAGAGGGTTTGTCTGTGGAAATGTGTAGAAGATATAACCAAAAAGATAGCAAGACCACATCTGGGTTCTTATAATGGGTATTATCTCTGTGCAAAGCTATACTAAACTTTTCATGACTTGGACTTTCTTATCATATTTTCTTGCTTACAAATTCTTTCTCAGGTTCCTTCCATGGTCTTCCCAACCATATATTCTGCAGTTGGACTGTCCTACAGTAAACTAGAACACACATCTCTCTCTGTCTGGCCAGCCTTCTTACTAAACACACCCTGGATAGGGAAGTGTCCCTGAAACCTGCAGCCACATACTTATCCCATCTGGGTTCTCAAACATGCTCTGTAAGAGCCCTAAGTTCTCTGGATTGTCATTTTCACTAAGTTGGTCTTTTCTGTGTGTGTGTTCTCATCTCCAGGAGCACTGAGCAGTTAGTGACAAACACTAAGAGACATGTGGGCTTCTTTGGCCTCTCACAAACAGAGGCAAATGTTCTAAAATATTCTTTTTCTCTGAATATCAGCACAGTCAGAGCTCTGATATTCGCAGCTTCTCTGCCTAGTACTGAATTTGGTTTGTATAGCACTATTTTGCTCCAGGACAAGAATGACCTTTTAGAACTGAGACTTTTTTCGTCCAAATATACTTCATAGAAGATTTTGATGATTCCATGTTAGACAATTATTACAGACCTTTCATCTTTTTTATTTTTCTTTTGTTTTGCTTTGCTTTTTAGGACGGGGATTCTTTATGTAACCCTAGCTGTTCTGGAACTCACTCTGCAGACCAGGCTGTTCTTGCACTTGGAAATCTGCCTGTCTCTACCTCCCAAGTGCTGGGATTAAAGGTGTGCACCACCACCACAGTCCAGACCTTTCTTCTTGCTATATACTTTTTTCCACATTCTGTATTCTCATCTGCATGTAATATTATGCTGATCCAATGAAATTAGCTAAGATTGGATTATTCACTTATTTCAGCAAATGTGTCTAGGTTTCAGCATGGGGTAATATATTTGCTTAGCATGAAAATGAAAAACCAGTACTGCACAAACCGGTGTATGGTGGTGTAAGCCTATACTCTCAGCACCCAGTGGGTGTAGAAAAAGATCAGAAGTTCAAAGGTGTCCTCAACAGAAATGAGTGAGGACAATCTAAGACACCAAAGATCCTGTCTCAAAATAAATAAATAATTAAATAATAAGCAAATAAATAAGTAGTGTCAGATGGTGCTAAGTAGTATACATGGTAGAAACACGTGGTGGGAGACCAGCTCCTTACTTCTCAGAGAGGAGGAAGAAAATCAGCACATTCTCTGAAGAACACTCTCTATTTATTCTAGATCTTAAACTTATTTACACCTTTGACCCAGGAGCATCTCTTTTAGAAATAATTCTGAAGCACTAACCAGAGATATCTGTACAAGAATATTCAATGTTCTGTCAGCATTCACATTGAACAGTGGAGACAGTGACAATGCCTAACAGCAGGTACATAAGAGTTATGATCTACTTATTTGTAAAACTACGATCATCATTTAAAAACTTTTGGAGAATTGAAAAAATATTTAGAAGTCCACATAATACAATGTCAAGTGACAAAAATGAAAGAAAGACAGCCTCATTTCAGTTTCACCGAAAAGACCAGAAATGTCTCATAACATAAGTGGTTCCTGCTAACTTACAATGGGTGAAATTCTATGTCTCTACTTATTGCATTTCTCTGACTTTTCTATAGTAATTATATTAAAATAATTTTAATAGTAAATTATACAATGTTTCACACATTTAAAACTACAGAAAATATTAAAAGATATCCAGTAGGTTCACATTTGTGGACATTAATTTCAGATTGAAAATATGAAGGCAAAATGAAGAAAAAGTGAGAATATAGAAGACCCGCTGTTTCTAAGGCAGGAAGGATGCTCTTTAACAAGACATAACTTTAAAATATCATTGGCTAATAAACCAGTACAAGAATTAATGATTTAAAGCACAACTATCTATTATCACTGAGGGTTTCGAAGTTTACCATCTGCGTCAAGTTTAACTGGACATTTCTGTGGTCTTTACTGAGCCCACTCATGAAACACCATCTAGTCTCAGGTTAAGGAATGTTGGCTAGGTGGGGTGATAGATATTTTAGTCCTACCATCCAACAGGTTCATTTGATCTTATTGACAAGGTGGCTGTTAGATTCCAAGAGAACAAAGGTGTGATACCTCTGTGGTCAGAACCAGCACAGTATCATTTCCCTCTTTGACAGCTGAGAGCAAGAGACGCAGGCTAAGATCCCATGGTTTGGGGTGATGCAGACCTATCTTCTTTACCTTTCAAAGATACTGGCTACCAAACCCTGAAAGCATTCCAGCTGGTAAGAAGCCTGTTTAGTTTTAATAAATATTTAAGTACAAGTCAATGAACTAACAGAAGAGTTCCCAAAACAGCTGGTTTTCCAGGGAAATGCTCCAAGAAAGGAAAGGGGAAGATCCTTTCCATTTGTACACTGGAAAATTTACTGTTTTAAATTTACCATAGCACATGATGATGAGATAAACAGTGGGTAAGGCATGAGTCTGTGTTCTGATTCTGTTGCAAATTCATAGACATTCAGATTTCCAGAAGGAATCACCTGAAATCAAGGCACTGATCTTCAAGAGATGGGGTGGAGGCCTGCTGTCCTAAGGAGTCTGGCTCAAACGGAGGTGGGGAAGGTTCTAGAATGTTACAAGTACACTTTGGCACCATCTCTGAAGAGAGACTTTGAAACACTCTAGTCAGGAACTCAAATATAAGAAGTTCTTGACATATGTGAAACCCACACTAACCAACTTTGGGGTCTTTTCTTATGGGCTCGTAATACCCTTAGTGGAAGCCCTTCTTGATACCTAGGCCATAGTAAAATGTGTACTTCCAGTAGTAGAAAACTGCAAACATTTCCAGTTAGCTTCTGCAAACCTTAGAGGTTTCCAGCAACATCCCCATTTCCACTTCAAATCACAAGTATTTCTGAGATCAGAGCAATATGAATCAAGGAGGCACACCTAGGACAGACAGCTCCAGAACTCCCAGTCAAGAGCAAGAGACAGGTTTGCAGCAGGAGCTTGAAGAACAACACAAAATGGGGAGCAAAGTTCAAGAAAAAACATGCTAAGAAACAGCAGAGACTGTTTTTAATGAATTTATATTTTACCATTAAATAAGCTTTAGTATAAAACTAAGTTTGTAAAATAAAGATTTAAAGATGGTATAGACGACACATCATTTTTAAAAAATAAATATCTTTAAATTTGGTATCACAGGCCTATAATCCCCATACAAGAGAGGTGGAGTCAGTTACAGAGCACTCTAGAGGTGAAGGCAGGAAGGATTGAGAGTGCAAAGCCATCCCCAGATACACAGTTAGCTCAAGTTCAGCCTGAGCTCCTTGTGCTGGAGCCTTTGTCACCAACAAAAGAAAAAGATAAATAAAAGGAAGGAAGGGAGGGAGGGATAGAGAGAGGAAGGAAGGAAGGAAGGAAGGAAGGAAGGAAGGAAGGAAGGAAGGAGAGAGAGAGGAGAGAGAGGGAAGAAGAAGGAGGAGGAGGAGATAATAAGAGAGAAGGAGAGATAAGGAGAGAAGAGAAGGTAACACTCTTCCAGAAACTCAAACCAAAGAGCAAAAAGGTATCATGCTTTACTTTGCACAGTGCAGCCAAAAGCAGAAGTAGAGAATTACCAGCATCATCAGCTGCCTTCCCCTGTGGATGGGAATGGGGAGGTGGTGGAAAATGTGGACAGGAAGTTGAGTGAGAAGATTCTGAAAAGTGTTACTTAAATCCACAATTCTATTGCGGAATATTTTCCCCAAGTGTTTTCAATGGTAAAAGTAATGCCTTAAGAAACGACTTTTGTGAATTAGTTAAATGGCTCAGTGAATAAAGGCCATCAAGCCTGATGACCTAAGTTCAAACTTATGGTAGAAGGAGGGAATCTATTCCTGCAAGTTATCCTCTGACCTACACCAGACACACACGCACACACAAACTAATTAAAAATAGGAAATTTAGACACATACCTTGGCAAAAACCAATAGCTCTCTAGTTGGACTTAAAAACTACTCAACAAGAGAGAAATCATACCTGGTACTGGAAACCTAGCCAACCATCCAGAACTGTTGAAGTCTTGGATCTCAGAGGAAAATCTACACTTTACTAACTAATTCCTAACCACATTATAAATATTTGTCCTTATATACACAGGTAAATGTAGTCCTCACCCCCATGAAGGAAACTTCTCTTTTCAACAAAAAGAGACCATTACAGAAAACCACAACCAATAAAAATGCAGAGTTGTGGAGCCCAGTACTAACTGATGAATCTACAAGACAATCTCTGAACCTAAAGTTCAGGGGTCATTGCAGAAGAGGAATCAGAAGGAGCCACGAGCAGTGAGTTTGCTGTGAGATGATGTTTCCTAGGGATGTTAGAAGCTACACCAATAAAGTCCAACCAGCCTGGCACCTAGATGTGAATGGAACAAAGACAACAGCCATAGATATTCTTTTGTGGAGGGGGATCCCATGAGGCCTCAAATCTTAAAAAAAAAAAATAGGAAACACAGGCAATGGGAAAAAAGTCTTCCCCAAGGAAGAGCATACCAAACTGATTAATCAATATCAAATGGTCAGTAATATTATAGAGACTTGTCAGGTTATATTTATATATTTTAGAATGAATAAACATAAACATATAAATGTTTATTTGTATGTGACAACAGTTAATGAAAAAGTGGTCATGAATTTGAAAGAGAGCAAGAAGGAGTATATGGGAGATTTTAGAGGGAGTATAGAGAAGGGGAAATTATGTGATTATTTTCACAATCTCAGAAAATAAAAGAGTAATTTTAAAATTAAAAAATTTAAAGAAACTACTTTGTATCTTTTCTAACATTATACTTCCTTCAGAGACATCTTTTGAAAACACCCCAAAATAACTGGAACACATTTTTACCACCTTTTTTTCTCATGTGCATTGGTATGAGGGTGGCAGATTCCCTGGAACTGGACAGACAACTGTGAGCTGCCATGTGGTTGTTGAGAACTGAACCCAGGTCCTCTAAAAGAACAGCCAGTGCTCTTATTGGCTGAACTATCTCTCCAGTCCCTTGTTGTAGGGATGCAGGTGAGCCAGTCCTAAGGGCATGAGAGCAGGAAAGCTGACCCCACCTTCATATGCCCCATACAGCAACTGGGAGAGAGGTCCCTGGACCTTGCCTTGGCAAAACAGTAGAACTGGCCCTGGAAATATGAGTGAGTGGTACCCAGATCTGAGGGCTGAAGAGCAGGAGAACTGGCCCTCTTCCTTGCTATAGGCTGCTCTGGGAGAGTCAGCCAAGGCAGTGCTGGATAGATCATCTGGGTAAAGACAATGAGGGAATGCAATGAGTTGAGCAACACAGCTACCATACAGGCCCAGAACCAGGGCTGACTTGTTCCACCCCAACCCAGCATCCACAGAATCTATGAACTATTGGAGCATGTGAAGGGGATGAACTTACAGATCCAAAACAGCAGGCTCTCTGACACGCAACAACAGGATATCCAAGAAGAGCTCCAGTAAGAGCCCATTATTGGTGGTGGTGCAGAAACCAGCAGCCCTGAGCCAGACCATGACAGTGAACACTTGCAAGTAAAGATGAACAGACTAAGGGGTAAACTGTGTGTCTCAACACACAACAAGATTTATCATTATTTATTATTATATTATTATTATTATTATTTGTTTTTTTGGGTTTTCTTTTGTACTTGGTTTTGATTTGGGAGGGAGATTGCAAGGGCAGAGGATAGATTCGAGGATATGGGGCATAAGTGGGATCAGAATACATGAGGTAAAATCCACAAAGAATCAATAAAAAATCATAATTCTATGATTTTCTAGATTTCTTTGATGAGAGGTACTCATCAAAGAGTACCTACTTTTATCTATGAGTATAAGGATAAGAGTTAGAATAATTTCCAGTACCAGACATGATTTCCCTCCTGTTGAGCAAGACTTAACTTCAATTAGGCAGTTGCTGGTTACCAGCATGTGAGTGTCATTTTTTACATTTTTATGCATTGTCATGCTGGTAATTGCTGAGATTCATAAGTGTAGCAGCTGTTTGCCTCCCTCCCTTGGCAGTTTGTACAGTATTTCTGGAACCATCGAAGTCAAGCTGCAGGAAAGAGTCTTTCAGGTCAAGTCCAGATCAAATCATCACAGTCCAGTGTCCTATGTGGTGTCTTCCACAATAGGGGCTTTTCTCAACCCCTGATAGGCAATTAAAGGCTGCATCTATAATCTATGTTTTGGGGGGAGTCACTTAATCTGCCATGACCAACTATTTGAAAGGTGATTTCTTATTATGGATACTGGAACTTTTATGAGTTTGTGGTTCTTGTAAAGAGCATTATCAGTCCAAGTAGCTTAACTTCCTTTAAGATAGATAGAGATGAAAGAGATAGGTAGATAGGTGATAGATAAATGTTAAATAGGTGACAGATGGATAGATGATAGACATAGATAGACAGATAGATAGATAGATAGATGATAGATAGATACATAGATGCATAAATACATAGATACATAGATAGATGATACATAGATACATAGACATATAGATGATAGAGATGGGTAAATAAATATGTGTATAATAAAATGATGCAATTCCTTGAGTATTTGTCAAGTAATCTTGGTCCCTTCTCCTTCTTCTTCTGAATTGACTTCCCTTCCTCCTTCTCAGCTGGAGCTCTCCTCCAATTGAATTCAAAGATCAACAGATTATGTGGAATCCAGATCCAAAGGATACGCTTACATCAAAGCTTCTGCACAGGGAACATTTTGAGGAAGAGGAGGTAGGACAACAATAAGGGCCAGGATTCCAAGAAGTAGATTGTAGAACAGTCTTTCCTGGAAATGACTGCATAAACAAGGCTAGAACAATGACAGTATCAACCCACATGTTAACAGGAAAGTGATAAATTTTGTGAGATCCCACACCTAGAAAAAGAACTACAGGCAATGACAGCAAGAAGAAGGAGAATTAGCCTCTCCCAGGAATGAACCTCCTATTGGTTGTCAAATGCAAAGTAGTCAGTCTTGAAATGATTTACACGCAAACAACAAAAAGGGACTCAGAAAATTGTGTTTGCATATATGTATATATATATATGTGTGTGTGTGTGTGTGTGTGTGTGTGTGTGTATGTGTAACAATAACAATCAAATAAAAAGAGGCTATCAACTTGAGAGTGGGTGAGTACATGGGAGGAGTTCAAGGAAAGGAAGGGAGCTGGGCAGGTGAGAAGAGAGGGGGAAGTGATGTAATTCTATTTCACTTTATTGTTAACTCTTAAAAGTGAAAAACAAAGTCAAGCAAAAAAAATATAAAAATACAAAGTCATTTAATCTTGGAAACACAGAAAATGTGAGAAAAAAGATGGCTAATTACAGAAAACACATAATGGGTCAATTCAGTTAGGATAGCATTCATATAACAGGACTTATAAGAAAGGAAAACAGTGAAGACAGAGAGAAGAAAGAAACTACCAAAAAATTGATGAGTGAGATGTCTGACTCAGTGAATAAAGGCACTTGTCACCAAGTTTAATAACCCAAGTTCCATTCCTAGGAAGAAGAGAACCAACTCATTAAAGCTGTCCTCTGACCTCCACACAATATCCTGGCATGCACACAGTCATACATACAAACATGCACACAGAGAGAACATATAAGTAAAATGTAATTTAAATGTTTTAATGTAATAATTGATGAAAATCCCATAGCACAGAAGGAAGAAAAAACCTCCAGAGTATAAAACCCCAAACCATACCCAGATGGGAAAAAAAAATGGTCCATGAGATAAACTCATGGAACTCTAGAGCACTGGTAATAGAGAGAACCTCAGGCGTGAAACAGAACCAAGGATAAAAAACAAACATGGATTCTTGTTCTTCTAAGGTGTACCCAAGGGGACTTTCACCTTCACAAGAGGAAGAAATTACCTGATATCTTGACCAGCAATCAGTCCAATGTGGAAGAGAAGAAAGGTTTATCAGACACACAAAAGTTCAGTGAATTGACTTCCTTTCATTTCTTTCCTAAAATAAAAACTTTTGATGATACACTAGCCCTTAATGAGGCAGATATGCAAACTTAAAAGGGCACAACTGAACTAATACAAATATGAATTCACAGAGACTGTGACTACATGCACAAGACATGCATCAATTCAACAGAAATCCTATCAGGAAGAGAAAATAGGCAGAAAGTCCCATCCCTAACCAAGAAGCTATTTGAAAATGATAAATGCTGAAAAAGGGAAAATTGGTTTTCTCCAATGGAATGTCACTGAGTATATCAATCACACTTCAAAGCAGGCTTGATGCCCAGGAGTAGTTGGCAAAAAAAAAAGAACTACATTTTTGTGCACTTTTTATTTTCTGTTTGCTTGATTAGGTTTGCTTTGGTAAGTTTTGTCTTAGTGATTTTTGTTTAGGTTTTTATTAAGAGAAAAAGACGTTGGAGTTAGGTCGGTAGGGAGGTGAGACAGATCTGGGAGGATTTAGGAAAAGAGGAAATATGATCAAAATATATTATATGAAAAACTCTTAATGAAAAAAGAAAAAAAAATTAGCCAGGCAGTGGTGGTGCCTGCCTTTCATACCAGCACTCGGGAGTCAGAGGCAGGCAGATCTCTGTGAGTTCAAGGCCTGCCTGGTCTGCAGAGCAAGTTTCAAGACAGAGCAAGTTCCAAAGTTACAAAGAAACCCTGTCTTGAAAAACCATAACCAATGAAAAAAAAAAGAAAGGAAAAGAAAGAGTATAGATGGACAATCATCCTCAAAACAGATAAGACATTCCGGAGTCTTGATAAATTATAAAGCTCAAGACCTGGAAGGTATTTACAATGTTATAAAGATGTATTCCTCTATTATAACTCTATTAATCAAAATGTTCTCCAAAACCATAAGTTATAAATGTGCCATGCTAATGTACATGTGTACATGCATGTGTGAGTGTGTGCATGTGTGTGTGTGTGTGTGTGTGTGCCCGTGTGTGCATGAGACTGTGACTGTGTGGTTGTGTGACTGTGTGTGTAACTGTGTATATCTAAATGGGTTTTAAAGTTCTTGGGTCCTGTTCAGTTCTAAAGGCTTACAAATTTGAACCTGCATTTCTGTCAAGTGTGAGCATTACCGATAAAACAATCTGACCCAGACCATTCTGGCTACAAGAATAGCTGGGTCCTACTTTCAGTTGTTGAGAGAGTGAACAAGATTCCTGCTTTAAATCCAAGGCTGTGAAGTTCTGCAAGCCTCATGTTTCTTTAACAGCATCGCAATAATTTATTTTGAAATCTACCCATATTAACTTTGACATACATATAGATCCAGTAAACTGAGGGGAAACAATGAACCTTGAATAAATTTGCAAGCATTTGGACTGTGGCCTTCCACAAAGAGGTAAGCAATCAATGTTTTGCAAGCAAAGCAGGAAATACGTTGAAAGTCACAACCACAGCCAAACTGCCATATTAGGCTAGAAGAGGCACCCTAAATATTAACAGTACTTAACACCAAGGACCCATATAGGATCAAATATCACTGCCTGTGGGATTAGAGGTCTAAATACACCTTGGCCAAAACGTAATCATCTAATCCAGTGGTTCTCAATCTGTGGGTCATGACCCCATAGGGGTTGCATATCATATATCCTGTATGTCAGATATTTGCATTGCAATTCACAACAATAACAAAATTATAGTTATGAAGTGGCAATGAAATAATTTTATGGTTTATTATTAGGCATGAGAAACTGTATTAAGGGTTGCAGCATTAGGAAGGTTGAAAATCACTGATAATACAAAATGGTGTTCTATATGCAGCAAGTTATTAACAGAATAGAGGCAAAGAAACCTCAAACCTCACTTCTACAAAACAAGAAGCACAGTGGTGAGATGGCAGTTTGTTATCTAAAGTGTGGGATCAAGGTGTGAAGACAAGGGGTAAAAATTAAGAAGTACCCATAAGTCTCTATTCATGCTGTTGTCTGTTATGGTCAGCTGCCTCTCAAGGGTGGACATTTCGTTTGATTAATCAAATTCAGTTAGAAGTATGTCAAATCTTGGGGTCCACAGGTTTACTATGAGGAGAAGGAACCTCCAAGTTACATTAGAAACATCCTAAAGGAGCTTTCATACCTGCACCCTATTCAGCAGACACAGCAGCACCCTATTCTCAAAGCCTCCAAGCGATACATCTGAAAATGGTTATGTCAGAGGCACCGGTGTGGAAGACCTGGGGACTCAGCACATCTATCCACATTCCAAACTACTGCCAGACCTCATACTTGAGCCCAGAATAAAGCACCAAGGAAGATGTGAATCCAGGCATTTGTCAGAAGGGCTGTCTATTTAAAGGTAAAGAGCACAGAGTGAAAACTTAAATTCAAGATCAAAAGTTCAAGGTCAGGTCAGCAAAATGACTCAGTGGGTAAAAGCACTTGCCCCACCAACCTGATGAACTGAGTTTCATCACTGAATCACATAGTGAAATGAGAAAGCTGATTCCCAAAAGCTATCCTCAGACCTCTATGCATGTGTAATGGTATGCATATACATGTATGCACAGACACACACGCACATGTACACATATGGTGTCAATAACATTTTTCAGAGAGCTCTCTTTAGGAGATGCTTCTTTGCCCACTCCTTGCCTCCTCTGGGTGGGTATAGGTGGACTGGAAGAGTCACTTCCTGGGGTTTTGCAACAGACCGGTTGAGCCACTTAAGCAACCCGAATGAGTCACAGATGGGGTGGATGTGACAGTCAGCCCAAGTCTAACCTAGAAATGCCTGTTGTAAGACAGAAGTCGTGGCTTCTGGGAAGAACATCTCAAGTTTCAGAATGACTAGGAAGACCTCAATCTGCCTCCCCCAAGCTAAGTATCATCAGACACCCAGAGGCCTTACTAGAAAGTCATGCATATGTGCAGAGTGAAGACATGGTAGGACCCAGGAGTGAACTATTCAGCAATCCCTCCTCTAGCCCCATACTCTCAGTGACCCCACATGGGTATCAAATACTCTATCTGCAATAATTATACTCAGTGGACTGATGGAATAGCTTGGTTGGTAGTCCTGGGTTTGATCCCCAGCACCGAAGAAACTGAGCAAAATTGTGAGAGCTGTAATGCCAGCACTTAGGAGGTAGAGGCAGGAGGACCAGAAGTTCACTGCCATCCTTGACTTCATAATGAGTGTGAGGCCAGCCTTAGATACATGAGATCCTGACTCAAAAACTAAAGCAGCTGCTAGAAACAGAAAATTCTAATAATAGTTATAAGTAATATTAAACTAGTGCTTCTAAAGTCAATATACATGCATGAAACACCTGAGAATCTTGTCAAAACTAGTATTCAAAAGTCTGGATTGTCTCTAAGGTTTGGAATTTCTAACAAGCTCCTACCAGTGCCCATGCTGCTGGCTCTTGATCAAGGAATATATTTATTCCTCACTTAGGTGCAAGAAACCTAAAGTCTGACCCTCCTGAAAATGTGTAGATCAATAGAAATATCAAAGATGGGAACTCTGGTTTCTGTTTCCTCATCTTCATTCTGTGACTTCCATACTTAAGATCACCTTGTGAATCAAAGTGACAGCTGGAAAACCAGACACTCGTGCTCCAAGGACAAGGGGCAGCAAGAGAAGGAAAAGTAATATTCTACAAACCATAGCAGCTCCTTTTCAAAGGTTATTTTTGTAATGGTTTCAAGCCTGTTGCTTCATCATTTGGCCACCAAGAAAGCTTGGAGAGACTAAGAAAAGTTAAGTTTTCTCTGGAACCAACATGCTCGGCTTTAAAAATGTAAAGTTACAATGTCAGTTCCATCTCCCTGTCCTGCTGCTTCAGATTTGTGCAGCCGCCAGAAGGAGTGTGGCTTTGGCACTTCTCTTCAGCCATCATTTTGAGAAGGAAAAGGATGGCCTCCACTGTCATTGGTTGCCTACATCATGACAATGGACCAAGCAGAAACTTGGCCTCTTCTGTTAGAATCATACAAAGAAATTGGAAGACCTTGGGCCCTGCTTTGAAAACTTGTTTGGGTCTTATTTTCAAGATTTGAGAACTATATTATGCTCAAAAGCCTTTTCTCCTGGGCCTGGGAGCTTCTTTTGGTAGCTAGAAGGGAATCATCCTCTGCAACAATCTGGTTAGACTACCTGCTTCTCTTCCCCTTTCAAAGACTTAATAATTTCTGTGCTTACTCCAGCGAAAGTCTGCAGCCACTTTTCCTCATATATCCATGGTTCCCTTCTACTTTCAATACAACGTCTTGGGAGCTAAGACTTCAGCTAAGGCTGAACTATTAGCAAAATCTGGTGTACACTTCTTAATGCTTTAGGTATGTTTTTCCTATGCTTAATGTTTGTTTTAGCTAAAACTGCCTTATATTGTATTATAGCCTCTGTCTTCCCACCTAAGGAGGGAAGTTATAGGATAATTTGGGGTGGGGGGAATCATTGATGTGACAAGTGATGATCTCTTCTAAGCCACCAGTACAGAGGGAGCTGCCCAAGCCAAATGGCAGCATCAACTAAGTGGTATCTAAACTGTAGATATTCGTGTGTTCGAGGTTCAGACTTCTGTGTAGTGATGAGGAAGAGGACAAGACTTTTAAGAAGTAGATTTTTAAGAAGTGGATTTTAGTGGAAAGTAATTAGGTCAGTAGGGGTACTGGCCATCATTTCCTGGAAGGAACTTATGCAATCCTCTTGGGGTCCTCCTTCATTCTTCAGAAAGGGTTATTAGAAAAAAGCAAGCCCCACACCTCTCTCTCTCTCTCTCTCTCTCTCTCTCTCTCTCTCTCTCTCTCTCGCTATGATCTCTCCTTTTATGTCAGCCACCAGAGGGCCCTCACCAGAGCAAAGCCAATGTCAGCCTCCAGAACTATTACCTAAATAAATAAATCTCTTTCTTTATGAAGTATCCATCCAGTCTTGGTTATTTTTTACAGCAAGATAAACAGATCAACACACTAAGGTAACTGGAGTCCTTCACCAGGAAATGTGACAAAAAGTTACAGGAAAACATTTATTTGTCAGGAGCAGTACATGAAAGAGGCAGATTGTGAAGTCACAATGAATTACATTAATAGTGCTACAAACTATTTCCCTTGAGACAGCATCTTGTCATGAACTCAGAGGGGCCTCAAACTTATGCCTCAGCTCCTTGAATGCTATACAGGCATGTGCTTCCATACCCAATACCCCCAAACTCCCTGTAATGACCAGAAAAACATAGCTGTTGTTTTCTATTTATATCCTGAAATAATGTGTGACATCCCACAATGTGTGTGATTGGTCCATGAGAGGAGCTAACTTTGGTGCTGCTGTCCTGGTTACCCATTCCTGGCTGAGGGGGCCCTTCCAGCAGCCATAACATAGGAAAGAAATGTCATCCTGCTTTCTGCACAAAGGTGACATCGATCAAACCAGTATGAGCATCAACTCAAAGGAGCTCAGCTATAATATTTACAGTTGAAGCTGATGGCTTGAAGGCATTAGTGGTTTCCTGAATGTCATAATGATTCAACCATAATCAAACCACTAAGAATATGGCTAAAGCAGCCATGTTCACTTTTTCTCATGTAAAATCTAAGCTAGAATGACAGACAGTCCCATTCTGCAAAAATGTCAGAATCCCAGGTTCTTTCCATTTGTTGCTCTGACAATTACAGTACTATTCTCATCTACACTGTCAAAGGTGTCTCAGCATATCCACAGTGCAACAAGTAGAAATGATGATGTGGACAAGCTCCTCCCCTCTATAAGTGTGAGAAATGCAGGGAAGTATTAATCCTATTCTAAGAAACTGTGCTACCAGTTCAAAATCAGAGTTATGTTACTCTGAGGGGGGAGAAAGTGACAGAGATCTTTTCCAGTTTCTGCCAAAGAAATCAAATTTTGGACTTTTTGAAAAATAAGATAGATGTCACACAGAAAGTACTATAGCTGCAGGTTTATGAGGAAAGAGACCATGAACAAACCCCAACATCCTGTGAGGTCAAACATCACTCAGCATGACTCTTACCAGTGGCTTTGTGACAGAAAGACCCTGCCCCCAGTCTTAAAGGGTGCAATACCCAGAAATCTTGACTGAATCTAGGAAATTCAGTCCTATTGGACAGTGGTGCCTTGTATAGATAGGAAAATTTGAATCGTAAGTGCTTCATCACCTGTCTTCAAGCCATTGGCCTTAGTAAATTAAATAAAAACTTTATCAGAATCTGTTGTTTTTTGTGTTCGCTCAATAGAATAGAAATAAACCAGTAAGCGATGTTATCTAGCTTCCTTTGTGTGGAAAGTGCAGATAGAGATCATGAGGGTCCTCTGACTAAGACCACAAGCTCAGGATGTGTGGGCCATAATAATACTTCAATGGATGAGCTATGGGACAAGGCTAGTTCATTGTGTACCACATAGAGAGACACACAGCTCACTCAGGCTCCCTGCATATGAGCACTGTTTAAGTTCACAGCTCAGTTGAAAAGTAGGGATTGAGGCCAAGACCTGACACGCAACCGGCTCCGAGGGGATGAACTCGGGTTGCTGGGAGAAAATTCTCTCAAGAGGCAAAAATGGTTTCTGAAGTCTACAACTAACAGGACTCATTGACCAGAAACAGTCAGTTGTCCAAACCACGGATACTTTTGAAAATAAAAATCCAAAATCGCATAATGGACTTTATTGGATTTGCAATATGCATGAGCTAATATTGGGAAAGCTCAGAGATATGGAAACTGTTAACCTTAAGAATGGCCATCTGCTAAGCCAGAAGCAGATTGTATCAGAGCACTAAGGGTCCTAGATGGCCCTCAGATCAAGATTAAACATGCCAGGCAGCATCAGGAAGTCAGAGGTGAGGGTGGGAATTACTGTGGTCCTTGACAATAAGTAACAACTGAACAGGAGTTCAGCAATGAGTGAAAATTCAACTCGGTGAAAACTCCTGATAGTAAATAAACTCATCAGAAACTCAACTCAAACCAACTTGAGCAAAAAAAAAAAGGGGGGGGGGGAGAATCTGTGGGCTACATAACCAAACCACACAGAATTTAGAGATACAGATGGACTTGGAGATTTAATTATTGTCAGGACTTTTTGTGTACCTGCATCTTTAACTCAGCCTCACATAACAAAGTGCCATAGACTTAGTGGCCTCCACCACAGACATTAATTTCTCAAAGCTCCAGAAGCCGGCATAGTGATAGCAAGTTTGGTAAGGATTCTCTTCCTACCTTGTGGATGGGTACAGATTTATGTCTGTTTGCTCATAAATTTGTGTACTGTGGAAGTAAAAATCAGTCAGAATGTGATGGAGCTAGAGTCAAGCCACTAGCAAAAGCTGATGCTGCCCTTCTATGAATAATGATAGCTGCCAGAGTTAACTGAAAGGGCCTCACATTGAGCAAACTAGAAAGTAAGAGATAACCTCAAAAGCCCACGGTACCAACAGTTTCATCAAAAGGTCCTGTCAGCTGCCAAAACTCAGTATCCCAGTCACTGGGCTTAAGGTCTGAGGCAAAATGGTTTAAAGTTCAAGGGAGAGCCCTTTCTAACAAAGAGCTAGTAATCAGCAGTTTCCAAGAGGGACAGAAAGAAGGCAATTCAGTGGTGAAGACAGGAATAAGAAATAGAGAAACGTAGATCTGGAACAGAAGATGCAGGGAATTTTCATAGTTGTGAGCCTCAGCTCTGGGATGGGGTCTCATAAGCCACAGCCAGGAAAACAGCATTCAGTGTGTGGATAAGGAGGCTGTAGAAACAGGAAGTCAACCTTCCAACCGTTTCAGCAGTACCTAGAACAAGCATGAAGAAATGCTGAGAGATTAGAACTTGAGATGCCTATCCTTAACCAAAAACCTTGAGCTATCACCGTTCTGTCATGATGAATGTTTCAAGGTTATTACAGTCTATGAGGAAAAAAAATCTTTGTAGCTGTTGACATGAGAATTTGAAGAAGGACCTTGGGAAATCCACTTCCTGAATGGTACTCCCAGAGGAGGCTTTGGACTGCTCTCAGATTTTCTGCCGAAGGAAGGAGCATTTCTTCACTGCAGAGGAGGAAGGAAGAGCAGAGCTGGTGTTGCAGGTAAAAGGCCACAGGAGATCCTGCCATAATCAGAAATGTTTCGAGGAGTTTCTAGGACTTATAGTTTTGAAAATTGTTTTTCCTGGGTCTCCTTACTGAGACATTTGGAAACTCCCACTGATCACTTGTGTATCCTCATGTCCTACTACCAAAGTGCTGAAACCGAGCAGAACCACTCTGGACAAATTTAAATTCACCTACTACTCTGTAACTGTACTCGAAGTTACCCCAAATGCTAGTCTCAGAATGAATTCTGCCCCAAATGCAGATAGCTGTTAACGAACAGACAATACCTTAAAGTACAAGAAAGAGGACTCAAACAAAAACCCAAAGCAAAGATGTGTATATGTTAATTGTAACTGACATAGCTGATTTAAACATATTTACTCATATTCAATTGATAGTTTAGTCAGAAATCTATAGGAAGAGGGTTCTGCTATTTTTTCTTTCAAAGTCCCCGTGTAATCTATGCACCCCAAACAGCAGAGAAATAGGATCAAGTCTGATCCCTGAGTGTATACCAAGGATATTTATGCATTGAGAAACATAGAGATGACTCTTTTTCAGAGAACATGTAAACAATACAAGTGGAGGTCTATTTTGTGCATTTTGTGTCTCCTAAACCAAACATTTCCATCCAAAGTGTGTGAGGTTCCTACCAGGAAGCTCTGCACCAAAATGCCTTCAAGGAGAAGCAGGGATAATTGTGAGTGAGGCAGGGTTCATCCATCCAGCTGCAGGCACCAGAAAGATAAAGGTCTAGTATATAGGTCCAGGTGTCTGGGATCTTCATAGGACAACAACAGACCAAAACCAGGTGGTCTGGGGTCTACCAAGCCGTGGATGAAAAGGAAATAACTCAACAAGGAGGCTCATAGGAAAGCACTCCTTCTCTCAAATCTAGCAAGACATATGAGACATAGCTGGTGGTGGGGCTGTAACCACTGAGGAGATACTTTGGAAGAGGTTAAGACTCCAGCCATGTGTAACCATTGAGAATGATATGAATAAAAGCAACAGTTTCTGAGGAGACTCAGTCACTCTCAAATACGAATAGGGGGACTGGGAGGAAATTAAGGTCAGAAACCAGACTCAAGTCAGGAACACATGTATAATACTTGAAGGTTAAGCCCAGAGTATTAAGATAAGTCTCCCTTAAACGTTCTTTCTTAAAGTCGGAATTAATTCCAGAAGTAGGAACATTTCCATCAACATTTTCAGGAAACTAACTTCAAGTATCTTAAACAGTGAAGGGATTATTGAGTCACAAAATGGAAACTTAGCAGAAAAGGGCCTGTGGCTAGCTTCATCCAGTTGTCCTAACTCTGTTTTTCCGTGATTGCTTTGACTCTGCCTCTCTCAGGATGGCAGGTAGGTTGCAGGCTGGTAGCAAAGGAGATTCACACTGTGCTGACCTCGGATGTGGATACATCTGCACATCAGGGTATCTGAGTATACATAAGCCACAAGGTATCATAAATACCTGAACAAGGTTTTTTTTCCACATCATTTCTTGATATATATATATATATATATATATTCATAAGTCATGTATACTGATTTTCTTAGCCCCGTGCCCTTTCCTTTCTACCCTCCTCCTCTAGTTCCTCCACTCTCCCAGTCAACCTTTTCAGCAGCCGCTGTGGCCATTTGTTTTCTTAATGTTTGCCATTCTGGCAAAGGTGAGATTAATCTGAATTTGAATCTCTGTGCTACATGGAAGTATGCCAATTTGGATATCCAACCCAGTCTGACTGGCAGATAATGAAGCCTAAGTTGGCATTCTACTGTAATCATGTGAGAAATCCCACAAATGGATGAATTTGGCAGGCATACGCATGTTGCCCCTGCACCAGGGAACCTGAAACAGGAAGATAACAACAGGTTTAGGGCCAACCTGAGCTACATGACAAGTTCCATGCCAGTCTGGGCTACATAGTGAGACCTTTGCCAAGAAGAAAGAAAGAGAGAGAGGGAGGGAAGAAAGAAAGAGAGAAGGAGGGAGGGAGGGAGGGAGGGAGGTAGGGAGGGAGGGAGGTAGGGAGGGAGGGAGGGAGGGAGAGAGGACACAGGAAAGAAAAAGGAGTGGGGTTGGAAGAGAAAGGACAAAAAGAAGGGGGAAATCCAACAGTGAATTCCCCAACTTTCCTGAATTCCTATTCCATAAAATCATAAACACAAGAGAATGATTGCTATTACATCTGCCTGTGATATGGAGTGATTTGTTATACAACTGAGATAATTGATACATTATTATAGAAGAGTATGTAAAAATTAACCAGGAAAGACTCAAAATAAACTTTAAGACTTAGTTTCACCTGATATACATAGTAGTTCCAAGACATCCAAGGCTTCAAAGATAGACCCTGTCTTCTATTTTTAAAAATGTATTTTATCATTGCAAAAGATTTTTTAAAAACCTAAAACTTCCTTTGTGTGATATTGGTAAATTACATGAAGTCTTGCCAAGTCTGGATAATAGAACTATACTTGTTGGTATTCACAAAGAATACAAGATCCCCTCTGAGTCTCAGAGCTAACAGATAATACATAAGTCATTCTCCACCTTGGGTCAGACTTTCTCCTAGAATGCCTGAAATTTAAAAAGAACACTAATGAATTATCAAAACCAGCCTTGGATGAACACTCAAAAGTGATGGACAGATTTTCTAAATCATTTTAGTTCTTCTCATGTTGTCTTCTTCCCACAAGGACAGCAAAGAGAGCTAGAGGTCCCTGAGCTTCCAAGCTTCCCAGTTGTTTGTTCCCAAGCCCTTTGTGACACTTCCTCTGATGTCTCTGCCCCAGTAGTCCCCTTAGCAGCTGTTTTTAGCAATTGCACACTCTGATTGTTGGTTTTCTTTGCAGTGGGTTTGTTAAGGTTTGAATATAAAGTGTTCTTCGCAGACTCATATATTAGAATCTTAGGTGTCAAGCTGACAGGGATTTGAGAAGTAATTATATCCTTCAGATTCTGGCATAACCAATGGACTTATTCCTTGGTAAATTCATAATATGATAGCCTTATCAGGAGGTAGTCAAAATAGGAAGCGGCACCCAGATAGAGGAAGCAGGTCATTTAGGGTGTGCCCTTGAGGAATGTATCTTACCATCTTCCCTTTTGTGTCCTTCCTGTCTTCTTTGACTTATAGCCACTATGGGGTGAACAATCTCCACCACACTCTCCTTCCACCATGGTGTTCCACCTCATTAATGGCCTAGAAACACTTAAGCAAGGGGTCAGGGACTAAACATCTGAAACTATGAGCCAAAATAAATTCCCTCTTTAATTTGTTCCTCTCAGATATTTGTCACAGTGGGAAAAACAATCTAACACAGAGTATGGATACAAAGCTTCACAATGGGTCTGTTGTTTTAATTCAGTTGCTAGAGTGTTTGTGTATCACCAACAAAATTCTGAGTCCCATCCTCAGCACCACATAAACCAAGCATAGTGTTAGATATCTGTAATTCCAGCAATCAGGAAGTAGTAGCAGAAGGATCAGGAGTTCAAGAGCTTCCTTGCCTATACAGGAAGCTTGAAGTCAGCCTAGGCTGCGTGATACCCTGTCTCAAAACAAACAACTAAAAAAGTGCTGCAATGAAATAGGCAGAACTAGTATTACTTCAATGTGTTAGCAGCCTTCATGGTGGCTTGCACTTCCTGGTAGTCATTTTCTTGACTTGAACTGAACTTTGTAACAAAGAGAGCACAGAAAGAACAGTTTTCTGTCTTGCTGTCTTACATTGCTGTTGCTTGTGGCCATGTCACAGGACTCTGAGGCAGTAGCTGGGGAGGCTCATGAGATAAGGAACTTAGGTCTCTGCTAGCAGCCAGAGGAATGAACACCTGTAAGCAATCACGTTTCACCTCCAGCCAAGTCGTCTATTGATGTACCCCAAATGTCAAAGAAAAATTGTAGTAAAACTACCCCATTAAGTTGTCTCAAATTCCCAATCCACCAAAACTGTATGACACAATACATGCTTCTTGATTAAGTCCTGGTGTCTTTTGGTCATCTTTACTAGCTCTATGTAATATATTCATCATAAAAATGAAAAAATAAGTTCAAAGACACAGCAACCAAAGCTTCACAATAGAGAACACCCTTATCCTGTGACCCCAGAACACATCAGTTTGTAATCTCTCAAAGTCCCATGGTTCAGCAGTTCTCCAGTTGACTACAGATGAGAGAGGTAAGGTTAGAGGTACTCTGAAGCCATTCCCAAGCAAGGTGGGCCACCAGCTCAGGTCCCCTAACTGCCAATCTCAGGTAACAGAAGGTGAGTCAGATTCTTTTCTCCTCATGTTTGGAGCTTCCATGCACAGAACTCTTCTCACCTAGACAGATCAATTGACTCATGCATCTGTTCTTGGACCTTGTTCTGCTGCCATATAAGGAACAACCACTGACTGTAACTCTGTCAGCTATGTTCAACAAGGGTTGTAGTGCAGGATTTGCACCTAGGATCACTCTGTCCTACAACTCTGGCCTTGCTTCCCAACTCTCCCATTGTTGATTTATGGGGACTTTTGAGAAGTTGCTAAGGGATCTTCTGATATCCACATGAGTCACTCACTGGTCATGTGAACCCCAATCACTCCTGCAAAGGCAGAGCTATAGATTACTTGAGGTCTCAGGAGTGAGCAGAATGTAATAGCCACTGAGGAAGCAAGCAGCAAGTCCTGTTGGTTCTGTCTTTTCATCCTTGAACATATTCTATCAAGAGTTACTATGGCCCCTAGGCACAAACTGAATTGAGCAAGTCAAAGAGTTTTAGACAAGTAAGCCAAAAGTTCAGAGAAGCCCACTGCCAATCTTCAAAGGTCTCATCGAAAGAGACCTGAGATGGTGAGACTTGTTATTTAGGTACAGTAGAGTAATATAAACATAGATCTTCGTATGGAACTCAAGGACTCCAGCACAGGAGAGAAAGAAAAAATAAAATCTAGGATACCTGTGTTCTAAAGTGAACGCCATAGCCTACAGTGAGATGGAAAAGGTTGCATTCTAGCCAACCTCTGTCCCAGTCCCCTCAACCCATTCCTTTTCAGACCAAGTCTTTGGGTCTGATGCTCTTCAGAGTTACTTTGGGGTTTGACACTGGGAAAAAACACTGTCTGGTGGAAATATAAAATTGATTACATATGTATTTTTTAATCTTTTTATAGCCACACTAATGTTAAAAAAGATAAAGGATGTAGAATATTTATCTAGTATGTGCAAGGCCCTAGGTTCAGTCTCTGAGAGACTGGGGAGGGAAGGTAGGGGTGAAAGGGGTTGAGAAATTAACTTAATGATATCTTTAACATACCTAAACTATTATTACATATATTAATAAGAAAATTTTACATATTTTTATTATACTAGCTTCAAAGCATGGTGTGTTGTTTGTACTTAAACACATTGTAATTAAAATCAGCACACTAACAAATGCGGAACAGCCCAACCAGTGAAAAGGGAGGAGGAACTGTTCTTTAAAAAAAAGAGATGATCTCCCCCTGGTGGCAAAGTCAGAAAGTGCATGGAGAATCAAAGGATTCCATAGAACAAAATGATGAAAGGCAAGGAAACTTACCAAGCCTGTTCAGAATACTGAGTACAGCGAATTGGAGAAGGAATGTATCAACAGGAGCACTTGGCCTTCTCCTACTTCATGTGACATTTGTAACACCAATTTCTCTACAAATATCCTCAGATGGTAAACTAAAAACCAAGAGAAACTCTGTTCTACAATCAGGCTTGTTTATACCCTGGGCCATAAAATGAAAAGTAGAAAGTTAAGCATGCTAGGACAACACCAAAGGCTGAAGAAGGAGGCTCACTGTAAGATCAAGGCCAGACTTGGCTACAAACTGAGTTTAAGTCCTGCCTGGACTATGGAACTCCATCATAAAAAAGATGACAATCAGTTAGTGCCCTAAAACAGAAGTTGTAGAACTCACTGGCTGGGTCTAGTCCAGTTCTACCACTCACTCTATTATAAGCTGGTACAGTTTGCACATCTATAAATGTGCATGTCATGCAGTACTTCCCACCTGTCTATGTACATCCCTGCTGCTCTTTCAACCAAGATCTGGAGTCTATTTGCCTTTCCTTGAATCTAGGAGAGATTTTGACATAAAAGACCTCTAAACGAGATACAGTGTGTTTAAAAAATGTATGTAGGGTCTGGGAGAAATAGGAAAAAGAATATAGAAAGTTAAAAAATAAAACAAAATCTTTAAAGAGACAGTAGAAGTATTATTCTTTTGGTCTCTGGTCCCTTTAAGGGGCAAGCCACGCCCACTCCCAGTGACTTCTGACCTCTCGTCACCATCTTTCTTTCTTTCTGTCCCCTCTCTTGGCGTGTGGACACATGTTTTTGTCATTGTCTCTCCCTTTTCCTTTCTGTCTTTCTTTCTCTTTTTAAGTAATAAATGTTCAGCCTTAAGTCTATTTACTATGTCCTGTAAGCCTTTTATCTGCCGCGCCTGCTCACCTGCTCGCCTGCTCCCTGAACCGCATGGCAGGACCAGCCTGCCACCCTGGGGATCTTGCAGGGACCCACAGCTGTCCTTATTGGACTAGGGGCTGTTCTGCGAGCCTGCTGGGGCATGCCAACATTATATTTTTAAGGAATAAAAAAAGTAATTAAAAGATTAAATTATAGATTTAATAGATTAAATTTTATAGATTAAAGTAATAAAGAAAAATAAGCCATGTAAAGATGGAATATACACAGAGAGTCTGGATTATGTATATTACTGTGTTTTCTTTTAATATTTTGACTGCAAGAAATAGTCAATTCTGGGGGCTGCTAAGTTCAATCAACATAAAGATACCTTGTCTTCAAAATTTGGGTCTAAGGCTGTGTTGCTTTGGGAAAGAGGTTCTGCTTTTGTTTCCACGAAAATGAGAACCTGTGGATTCCTTCCAGGCTAATGTAGTTTGATGAAACAAGACCCCCCAAAAGGGCTCCACAAACCCTAAAAATACTTCACCCAACAAACAGCATGAAGCAGTTTGGAAAAAACGATGACCAAATTCCCAAAATGATTGTTTATAAATGCTTATTTTCACTTTAAAAGGGTTGATTATAAGTGATTAATGGTCACAGTCAATTTCTAAAAAGAAACTAGGGAGCTATGACATAGAGATGAATATTTTGCATTGGTATAGATCTTGGCCTATTGATACAAATTTAAGATCAATTTTGTTATATGTATTTCTGTTCTTGTTTAAAATATTATGTTTAGATAGTTCATTTAAAAATGTAATGTATAATTTAAAATTGCTGATAGTCATTTATAACAGTCAAACTTGTCACATTAGTTAGGATTTTTTAGTTATACAGAGATATATTTCAGTTAGATAGATAATCTTCAGCACTTCAAAGACCTACAGAGCATGGCGTTTAAAAGGTTTTAAGAACTTAGGACTTTTCATGACAATGAGTCACATCTGCTCCTGGCAGCACCAATCTACTTCAAGAGATGATGGGCATCAAAAAGGCACTTTATAGCATTTGTTAGCCATTTGGGCAAGAAACTACTCTTTCCTGGACTGCTTGATGGTATGCTATATGAACTGGACATGCAGGACCCAAAGAAAAATGACTGCTAAACTTGCCTAAAGGTGAGACAGTCCTTCAGGGTTCCTGCTTCATGAAAGCAGACATTCTGCAGGATACAGAAGAAAGTGACTGACAAACTGTCAATAGAGGTGAAACAGTCTTTTAAATATCCTGCTTCATGGAAAAGTCTGCCAGATACTATGGGCCTGTAGGTTGAATATTGATGCCCCAATGTTACAAAAAACTTTGAGTGACTGTTCAGGAAATGAAATGTCTCTGTCAATTCTAGAGTTTTGGAAGTTACTTACAATTGTACTTCCTGTTAACTTAGGTAGTATTATATCCTTCTGGGGTCTTTAATGGATTTGAAAAATAAATGGTTATAATTATAGTTTTCCTTAATTATGATACAAGATAAAGTAGATATAAATATTGTAGCTGTAATTCTTGTTCGATATCTGTTTTGTTATATGTAACTTTACTATGTTAAAATTAAAACCTTTTTTTATTTAGAAAGAAAAGGGGAGATGATATGGGTTTCAACTCTGTATGCTCCGAATATGTCTTATTACCATGGTTATTAAAGAAGCTGTTTCAGCCAGTGGCTTAGTAAAGTCAGGTGAAAAATCTGAACAGAGATATAGAGAGAAAGTAGGCAGAGTCAGAGAGACAACATGTAGCTGCCGAAGGAGACAGATTCCATCAGAACCTTTACTGGTAAGCCACAACCTAGCTGCAATACACAGATTAATAGAAATGGGTTAATTTAAGATGTAAAGGTTAGCGAGAAATATGCCTGAGTCATTGGCCAAGCAGTATTGTAATTAACATTGTTTTGTGTGCTTATTCAGGTCTGAGCAGCAGGGAAACAAATGAGCAGTCTCCCCCTCCACTCCCCCTTCTCAGACATGGATCAAGAGGAGTCTATAACAGAAGAACCCTCAGTTCAGTGCAAGGGAAAGCAGCATGGACCTCCAGGACCTTCAAAGCAAGCCAGTGCCTGTCAGATACAGAGAAAGCCCAAACATGTCCACCATGTAAGGGATTCTTGAGGTTCATGTCTCTCCCTCAGTGGCCAAATTCACCTGGTCTGAGGTATGATCTGGTTTTGGAATTTCTAAGGATTCCCGGATGACTAGAGTTCAAAAGAAGGTTTGAAATCAGTGCTGTCCATAGAGAAGAGTACAGGTGTGATCAGCTAGAATTCATTCCAATGCCTGTTACACTCCACCCAATTAGCACTGCTAGACTCTGTAATACACTAAAAAATCTACTGTGGTTGTGGACACGCACTAAAATGCAGAGTCTGAGAGCTGGAGAGCTAACTCAGGGATTAAGAGAACTTTCTGCTCTTGCATAGAACCCAAATTCAATTTCTAGTATCCACATTTCAGGGGTTCACCTGTAACTCCAGCTCCAGGTGGTCTGTTGTCCTCTTCCAGACCCAGTGGACACAAACACACATGTGCATATGCACAGACACACAAACATACACATAAATAAAGGTAAAATAAATCTATCTAAAAATAAGATTAAATACAGAGTTTGATTCAGAGGGCCTAAGACTGCATTTCTAATGAGTTTTGGTGGTCGTAAGGCTGACGCTGATGAATGAGAAGGTTCTGTGCTGAGACTAGCCACTGTAGGTCTGTAGCACAAGACAGGGTGTGTACTAAGTTTATGGGCTGAGTGTACTGGCTTGTATATGTAGAGAGGAAAAGGTTCCAAATAAAGAAACAAAAGTCTCCCTCAAACAGAACACTAAATGCTTGGAGCCTAAACCAATGGCTTGTGATGAATTATATAAACAATCAGAACTTGAGCTAAAGAGTTGGCTTGGCAGTTAAGAGTAGTTGCTGTTCTTACAAAGGACCCAGGTTCAAGACCCAGCACCCGCACGGTGGCTCACAACCATCTGTAACTCCAGTTCCAGGGGATTTGATGCCCTCTTCTGACCTCTATGGGTAGTAGGCACCAATATGGTACCCATATAACCATGCAGGCAAAACATTCATATGCATAAAATAATAAAGTAAATCTAAAAACCTTTAAAAACAGAATCTACATTTTAATTTATCCTTTGGTATTCTCATACACCTATACAAAATACTTCGTTTATAATCAATTCCCTTCTACCATCCAACTTCTTCTGAACCCTCTCATATACCCCTTACAACATCATATCCTCTTCTCTTCATTTTTAATAACCTGCTGAGTCCAAGTTAGTAATGTCTGTATATGTATTGCCATATGACCATCCACTAGAGCATGGGCAATCAACCAGGAACCACAAACCTTTAAAAAAACAAAAGGCTCTTCCCAAGCAGCCATAAATTACCCATAGCTACTTAGCTTGGCGTGGGGCCACATGTACCCCTCCCCCATCCGTTCTAGAAAGCTGACTGGCTTGTTCTTGTGCAAGTAACTTGTGTTGTTGTTTAAAGTTCCCTGGCAGGCTCGCAGAGCAGCCGCTAGTCCGACAAGGACAGCTGTGAGTCCCTGCAAGGTCCCCAGGGTGGCAGGCTGTTCCCGCCATGCGGCTCGGAGAGCAGGCGGGTGAATGCAGTGAACAGCAGAGTAAATGGACATAAAGCTATGCATAAAGCTAAACATTTATTACTTAAAGAAGAGGCAGAGAGACAGAGATAGAGAGACATAAAGACATAAAAACATAGAGACAGAGGAGACACATGTGCACACGCCAAGAGACAGGGACAGAAGAGGAAGAGTTAAGATGGCGACGAGGGAGGTCAGAAGTGGCTGGGAGTGGGCGTGGCTTGCCCTTAAAGGGACCAGAGCAGAAGAATAACAACTTGTGCTGTGAGTTCAAGAGTGCAATGGTCCTGCCGTATCCAGGAGACACTGCTGTGAAGCAGTCTTCCACAAACTCTGGCTTTTACAGTATTTCCATCTCCCACCCCATCCACAAGATCCCTGAGTTAGTGAGAGGAGTGTGTGTGTGTGTGTGTGTGTGTGTGTGTGTGTGTGTGTGTGTGATAGGTGTCTCATTCAGGGCCAAGCTCTCCACAGTCACTTACTTTCTGCACTCTGACCAGGTAGGTGTGTGTGTGTGTGAGAGAGAGGGGGGGGGTGTCTCATTCAGGGCCAAGCTGTCCACAGTCCCTTACTTTTTCCACTCTGACCAGTTTTGAGTCTTTGCATTACTGTCCGCTGCAAATAGAAGCTTCTCTGATGAAGGCAAGAGCTGCACTGATGTATAGGTATAAAGGTATGATTTGGAAGATATTTTGATACTACGTACATTTAGCAAACTAATAGTAGTTGATTTCCCCCAAGGGCTTATGACCTCCCTATTCACAGATACCATATAGTCCAACTTCTAATGTGCCAGTGCCTCACCCCTAATGACCAGTCCCAGGAAGAGACAATGATGTTATACCTGAAAAGATAGCCAACTGCCCACTTCCTACCTATTCAAATACAATCTCACATATATAGCCTGGGTAACTTTCCTTAACCTCCCTTAACTGGTGATCAAAGAACCCCATTTCTCCTTGGGGATAGAATTCTATCTGAGCACTCACCTACTGTGTTTCTGTCCACAGTGTTTATACTCGATTAAAACTTTTATGTCAACTCTGGGATGGTGGAAACTTTTACTACTCACCCCCAACCACTGCTGTCGCTGTTGCCACCTCTGTTACCACATTGGACTTCTCCTTGCCAGCAAGACAGTATGTGTTTAGGAAGCACAGAAATGAGTGTGGATACCAGGGAAGCACACAGGCACATGAGAGGACCAGAACGGCAGCAAAACTGGTTGACTCCCTGTTTTGAGAAGAGTGAGTGGGTACTACCCTCGAGGATCTCCTTCACTGTGAAGGACAGGCCCACAGGTCAGAGTCTGGGGAGTGTGTGTGTGTGTGTGTGTGTGTGTGTGTGTGTGCTTTGTTCATTTTGAAAATAGTCTCTTGCTGTGTAACCCAGGTAGACTGTGAACTCCAAAATCCTCTTGCCTCAGTCTCCTTGGTATTGTTGAGATTATTCCAATGGAGAAAATAAAATGCTTGGACAATAATTCAGGCTGTAGAATGTTTCTCATGATCACAAGGAAGAATACTGAGATGTGTCCTGGGCTGGTTAGGAGCACTGATCCTGCAACTAACTTTGTCACTTCCTGATTGTGTGATTTCGACAAGAAGATAGCCTTCCTGCACGTCAGTCTCCTTACCGATAGAGCAAAGATCTTAACAGCGACCATTTCTTACATTGGCAGTGTGATGAATTATTTGTGGTGAAAGTGCCTTAAACATAAAATGTCAAATGCTGAGAGCAGACAGTGAGAAGTCCAGTTCTTATCTCTTATCTACCACCACAGGAATCCCTGAAGAAAGCAGCACTTTCTGTGAGTGCTCACCAGAGGTCAGCTTTCACTCAGAGTTCATGTTCAAGAGCAATCTGAGTTGTTATTCTCTCCACAAAAGTGGCAACATGAAAGCCAGGTGGTGGTAGCACATACCTTGATTCCAGCACTCAGGAGGCAGAGGCAGGTGAATATCTGTGAGTTCAATACCAGCCTGGTGTACAGAGCAAGTTCCAGGACAGCCAGAACTGTTTCACAGAGAGAGTGGCAACATGATGTTAATAGAGGTTAGTAGTCAAAACCACATGTCTCTAGAATTTTCTAATCAGAACTATCTGCTTGGCCTTGGAGACAGTTTGGGACTTAGGAGGTCCTGTTCCTTATTTTCCTTTCTGCTGTGGAAATGGGTCATTCATTTGTTCAGGACTCAGTTCTATCTTGTAACTTTGTTGCCCATCATTCCATGATCTACTATTTTTTTTCATAAGGCAATGGTTGCCATTTTTGGCACTCTTACAAGCTACAATCAGGACCTGGCATCACCCCAGTCTCTCCCCAATGAGAGATGAACACCATCTCTGTCCCACAATGAGGATGATGAGACCCAAGTGTCTTTCAAATTTCCCATTGTTCTACATATTTTTATGTATTGTTCTACATGTGTATTATAATATATGTATATAAATATTACTGTTCTACATATTTTGTGTGTATACTCTTTATTAGAGTATAATTGACAGTAATATATATTTGCTTTAAGCAGATTCACATGAGTATAGATCAGTGTAAATATCACAATCTAGATTCAAAATATATCCATCATCCCCAACGTTCCCTTATAATTATTCACTTTCCCAGACAAGGACCTACTCAAGCAATCACCGATGTCTATTGTTAGTATATATGATAGTGGCCTTTTTCAGAATTTCTCTTGCTATATATTAGATTCATCTTTCCCAGGTTTTCCCAAGTTTTATTCAAAATATGCATTCTTCCACATGTTCTCCATTTGTGAAAGTCACCTGCATTATGACTTGTATTAGTGGCTTGTCCATTTCAATCACTGAGTATTTCATCATACAGTTATCCTACAGTTGTTGATCCTGTCACCAGTGTTTACATATTGGTTTGTTCTAGTGCCTGTGTCTACAGAATTCAGAAGAGGGTGTTGGATCCCCTGGAACTAGAGTTAAAGACAGTTGTGAGCCACCATGTGGGTGCTGATCCCAAGTCAGTGTTTTTAACTGAGCCATCTCTCCAGCTCCTGCTGAAGCTTTTTTAGTTAATTAATTATGGGATCAAGCCCTCATAATCTTAACAACACACACACACACACACACACACACACACACACACACACATCATTCTTTTCTTCTGATAATTCCATAGTATTAGAAGGAGAACCACACCTGTGGGTAGATTTTCTGTTCCACCAGCCAGCTCCCAAATCATGACATGGAGATCTCTTATCAATTATGGATACTCAGCCAATAGTTTAAGCTTGTTTTTAGCTAGCTCTTATAACTTAAATTGACCCATTTCTATTCATCTACATTCTACCACATGACTTTTACCTCTATCCCATTTTGTGTGTCTGACTTGTTCTGGGTCTGTCTGGCTTCTCCACCCTTCTTCCCAGTGTCCTCTGTGCCTGAAAATCCTGCCTAGCTATTGACTATTCAGCTTTTTACTAAACCAATCACAGTGACATATTTTCACACAGTGTAAAGGAATCTTCCACAGCACTTTTCTCTTTTGTCTAAATAAAAAGGAAAGGTTTTTAACTCTAACATATTAAAACCATATACAATAAGAACAATTATCAGGTAAGAATTACATTTACAACATCTAGTCCATTTATATTTCTTTTGTGTTCTACTTATCCAGTCTGGACAGTATACTGTCAGCAGTCGAGACAAGAGCAGTTTCTTACCCAAATGGATAGTTTGCCACATTGAAAGCAAACTATATATGGAGGCTCTTTGATGTTCATGATCCTTTTATGAGTAGATTGGTGCTGCCAGGAGTAGATGTGTCTCACTGTCATGAAAAGCCTCAGGTTATTAAACAGTTTAAATGTCATATTCTGTAGGCCTTTGAAGTATTTGAAGATCACCTAATTATTTAAAATATATCTGTTTAACCTTGAAAACATACCTAATGTGACAAGTTTGATTATGATAAATGACTATTAACTTGTATTTCTTAATTGCACATTACATTTTTAAAAGAGCTACATAAGCACAATACCTCAAACAAGAATAGAAACATACATTCAATATGACAAAAATAACTTTAAACTTGTATGAATATATCAAAATCCATACCAATGTAAAATATTTGAGACTAATGGTGGTTCAAAAATAGACTCAACAATGCACCCTTTTATCTCATCATTTCTTTATTATATTCCCCCTTTTTCTCTTCAGAAAGAGATACTTGAATGTAATCTTTTCTTTGTTTAGTCTTTTTTTTAACCATGACCAATAACAATTTATAACCAAACCCTCTAAACAATAACAAATATCCATAACCCATTGAATGACCAAAAGTCACCCACCCCATCTCTTGGAAATGTGAGAGTTGTGTTCTCTAGACTGCTTCCTGTTGTCTGGGCCACTGGCATTTTGGGAAAATATGAGAAAAATATGATAATGGTCAAATTCTGGCAAGAATAGTCTGTGAGGCTGGAACATCTCAGCCAGCAACCTTGAAGCTATTCTGTTTGCAGAACTCTGAGGAAACTTAGAATGCAACAGAGGCATTCTAAGAGGCTAGATCACCTGAGCTACCCATTTTCATTAGTATCTGGTTCCTTTGCTGTGAAAACACGTAAAATTTCAAGGGTAACATAGATGTCTACATTAACACAACTATCGACTATGTATTGTACATAAGCTAGCCAAAGATGATTTTTTGTTTGATGTTTGAGCAGGTAATATATATGTCACCAGCCTTGTAGCTTTTCTAGGTTTATTTCTTTACTTCTCCAGCCAGAATTTTCAGGGGCTCTTCCCCAACCAAATTTGATCTTCTTTAACTTTTAACAAATTCACAGCCTTTCATTTTCTATGGGAAAAAAAAGCATAACCTCTTCTCCAATGCAGCATATTTTTTACTTCCATTTTGAAGCTAAGACATATTTAAAATATTTAGATTGGTTTAATTTAGTATTTTCCATAATCCAATGTCTCTCAGCAGCTATTGTTTCTTCATCAGCAATCAAAAAATTCAAAGACATCACAATAGCATATAGGATCCAAACTTTTTGTGCATTTTCCATCTTTCTGTGACTTATTATTTTTTATCACTTTACCCCTTTCTTTAAAGTCTTTTTAGTTTTAAACTATTTTTTCTATGACTGTCTATACTCATTTTTTCTTAAACCTACACACATTGATAAATGTAACATGAGGGCCGGCTGGCTTGTTGGGGTTTCTGTCCTGCCCGGTACCCCACAGCTGGCAAATCCCAAAGAAAATCACTCACAAGAGTCCATAAGATTATAAACTGATTGGCCCTTAGCTCTGGCTACTTATTAGCTCTTATAACATATATTACCCCATTATCCTTATCTATGTTAGCCATATGGCTTGCTACCTTTTTCAGCTGTCAGCTTACATGTTGCTTCTCTGGTGGTTTGCACAGGAGTGGCGGAGGGAGTTTCCTCCTCCTTAGCCTTATCCTATTCTCATTGCCCCGCCTCTACTTCCATTGGGTATTTTCCTTTGTTAAAAAAAAAGAGGGAAATAAATGGTGTGGGAGAATTGTCTGTATTCTGTCAATCATGTATTTTAATAAAACGCTGATTGGCCAGGCAGGAAGTATAGATGGGTCAACCAGACAGGAAGTAGAGGCAGGGCAATGAGAATAGGATAAGGCTAGGGAGGAGGAAAATCCCTCCGTCACTCCTGCACAAATCATCAGAGAAGCAACATGTGAGCTGACAGCTGAAAAAGGTACCAAGCCATATGGCTAACATAGATAAGGATAATGGGGTAATATATGTTATAAGAGCTAATAAGTATAATAAGAGCAAAGGGCCAATCAGTTTATAATCTTATGGACTCTTGTGAGTGATTTTCTTTGGGGTTTGCCAGCTGTGGGGTACTGGGTAGGACAGAAACCCCAACAAGCCAGCTGGCACTCATGTTACAGATGGCACCCACGTGGGTAACTACATCCACATAAAGCCTGAGACAGCTTGGGAAGTAATGCTAGAACAAAATGACAGCATTGTGCATGGTTTCTTGGTAGCAGCACTCTCTTGGGTGGGCTCTGCTCACTAGAGGCAAGCGCTCTCATTTAAAAGAGGCTTCCTGACTCAGCTTTAGTTGCAAAACTTTGCAGCTCTTTTAAGAGGTCCTGCCACAAAACACTTAAATGGTGTTGATGAAAGACTGAACGCATGCTTTTCGGGTTTTCAGCCGTAGCAGGAAAAAAGCTGCCCTGTTTTAAAATGGTGGCTTTCTGGACTGTCCTGCCAGGGCAATCTCTGACTCTTTCAGGCAGGCAGTCTGACTGAGTGTGGCCTGTGAGCAGAATGCTGCAGCTTGCTTGCTGGCAGGGACCTTGAAACCCCACAGAGTTGTGGCAATAAAAATGACTGCAGTCAGTACCTCAGCCATGAGGCTGGAAAGCTAAGGAATGGGCTAATTCCAGCCATAAAAGCCACACTTTTACTCCTCTCCTTAAAGACTCGTGTGGTCAGAAAAAGAGAGATATACAGTAAAGAGAGATTCAAAGAGGAGGAAAACCTCTAAATGGTTTACAGTGTGTTAAAAATATATGCAGGCTAAAAGTTAAAGTTCTTAAAAGTAAAAAAAAAGAAAGAAGAGTAGTTGAGTGTGGTGGTACACACCTTTAATCCCAATGCCTGGGAAGCAGAGGTAGGTTGACCTCTGAGACTTTAAGGTGTGGTAGCACACACCTTTAATCCCACTGCCTAGGAGGCAGAGACAGACAGATCTCTGTGAGTTCAAGGTGTGATAGCATACACCTTTGAGCCCAGCACTGGAGAGGCAAAGACAGAGGGATCACTGTGAGTTCAAGGACAGTCTGGTCTACAGAGTTATTCCAGGACAAAAATATATACAGAGAACCTGTCTCAAAAACCCAAAAGTTAAAAGAAAAAATAGAAGAAATAGAGGTTAAAATAAAGATGGAAAATACACAGAGAATCTTGATACTATATGCTATTATGCTCTCTTTGAATTGTTTGAATGCTGAGGAAGGAGCAACAGCTGCTAAAAGACTTTTGTTTATAAATACTGCTGAACTAACCCAAGATAGGCATTTTGAAAATACCTTGACTTCAAAATTGAAGTCAAAAGGTATGATACTTTGGAGAAGAGATTTTACTTTTGTTTCCACAGAAAATGAGAGGCTGTGGATTCATTCTGAGTTAAGAAAAATCCAGTTTGAACAAGGAAGATCACCCGAGAAATCTCCGGTAGGAACAGATGGCCTGGATGCCTGAGTTCTACATCCAGAACAGATTGAAGACTGCTGCCTGAGATGATCAAGACTCCCAGGATACTTCAGTCAGGACTTGATTATAACTCTAAATTTTCTTTAGGTCCCCATAAGATTATCAGCGCCCCCAACCAGCAGGAAGTAGCCTGAAATACTATGCCCACATTCCCAACAAATGGACTATGGGTACTTTCCTTTGTTTTTAAAAAAAGGGAGGGAAATGGTGTGGGAGAATTATCTGTATTCTGTCAATCATACTTTAATAAAATGCTGATTGGCCAGGCAGGAAGTATAGGCGGGAAAACCAGACAGGAAGTAGAGGTGATGCAATGAGAACAGGAGAATTCTGGGAAGCAGAAAGGTTCCTCTGCCATTCCCGCCCAGATCACTGAAGAGGCAACATGTGAGCTGACAGCTGAGAAAGGTACTGAGCTGTGTGGCTAACATAGATAACGATAATGATTAATATAAGTTACAAGGACTAATAAGAAGCCTGACCCAATGGGCCAATCAGTTTATAATCTTATGGAGTCCTGTGTGTGATTGATTTTTCTCTGGGACTTGCCAGCTGTGGGGTACCGGGTGGGACAGAAACCTCAACAAGTCGGCCCTCATGTTACAGATAAATACACTGTAACCTGTTTAGAGGGTTTTTTCCCATCTGAACCTACTTTAATGCATATTTATAACCTGTTCTGTCTGCATGAGCAAAACTTTAAAGTTGACACATGTCTTAGCTCATGTCTTACTGGCAGTTCAAGCATACAGAAAGCTGCCAGAAAATGTTCCCTGTACCACAGTTGATATGGAAGACATATCAACATATGGAGACTAATAAGCTTTGCTCCATTTTTGTGTGTTTAGAACCTTTCTTAAAGCATTATCATGTCTTAGGTGGATATACAGGACTGGATGTTGGGTGCCATTTGTATTCAGATTTTTCTGTCCCACCAGCCAGCTCCCAAATCATGACATGGAGACTACTTTCTAATTATGAAAGCTTGACCAATAGCTTAGGCTGTTTTTAGCTAGCTCTTATAACTTAAATTAACCCATTTCTATTCATCTGTTTTCTAGCAAGTAACTTTTATGCTTATTCCATTTTGTGCACCCAACTTATTCCATATCTGTCTGATTTCTTTGCCCTTCTTCATCACAGTGTCCTCTGTGCCTGAAAATCCTGCCTAGCTATTGGCCAATCAGTTTTTATTAAGCCAACCACAGTGATATATCTCCACACAGTATAAAGGAATATTCCACAGCACACACCTTTACTACTTAAGGAGGCTAGAACTTGACTAGTTAACTTGTGTTTTCATGAAAATATTATGAACTGTGCACTAATTTACACACACAAGCATGTAATATGCCCATACATGCCCACATGCACACACATATGCCCATAGTATGCTTATACTCACACCTAATCAGCAGAGCTCAAATTTCAAGCACAAAGCTGATAGCAAACAGTACGATAAATGAGAAACAGGAAAAGGAAGCTGTTTGGGGGCGGGGGGGGGGCGGGAAGCACCAAGTCAGCTTCACATCTTTAAAAGAACTAGGCCAAACCAAAGCTCACAGCGGAAATGTCAGAGACAGTGTGTCAGAGTCTGGGTTAGCAGAAATACTGCATTTAAGTTGACAGCATTTACCTTCTAAGCCAATCCAGTAACCACTTCCTATCATCACACCTCATCTTAACAGTTAATTAAACGGATTCTACTTTTAAAGTCTGAAAAGGAAAAAAAGACCCCACATTTAGTACAACAACAAGGTGAAAAGTCCAGGAACAAATGCTGTATTAAGAAGAAAACAAAGCAGCAGAGGAGAGAGAGAAAATGAAAAGAAAAAAAAATGGACCTTGCATAGTAATTAAGTAGCTGGTAATAGCATTGCTCTTCTAAGATGGTACATGCAGCATATAAAAACATTTAAACTCTTACAATCTTTCTTTTTCAATCTGTTAATTACTAATGTTTTCTGGTTTTGTCTAGCTGTGTATTGGTTATTTAAGGAATATAGGGTTTGTTTTGACTCATGGCTTAAGAAGAGATGTAGTCCACCATGGCAGGGAAGGCGTGCCAGCAGGAGCATTACAGAGCTGGAAACATTACATTCACAGTCAAGGAGGTACAGGGATGAGTTCTTGAACTCATCTTGCTTTCTTGTTTTTATTCAGCCCAAAACCCCAACCAGGGAAATATCACCATCCACATTCAGATTTGATCTTCTCTCCTCAGTTCACCTCTCTGAAACAGCTTCACAGACACACATAGAGGTGTGTTTCCAAAGTGACTCCAAAACCAGTCAAGTTGGCAATCAATGTTTACCATCATAATCTGAAATATCACAGAGCCATAGCTTTGCAAAACATTTACATATCTGGTTGTGTCTTATGTCCATCAGCAGCAGCTGAAATGTGATACATTTGGGCTTCAACTTCAATTCTCCCGTTTAAGCTAAAAACACTAGATCAGTTTAGGCCTGGATGCCTCAACCTCAAGGATGAGGACACTTTGGCAATCTTCTTTTATCAGTTTTCCAGATCAGTACACCATGCTTTATTACCTACCACCATTCAGAAAGCCTCTTGAACCTTAGAGTCCTTTGGAATATCCTTGATTTTCTTTTATTTGTTGATTCCCTCTATGTCACATTCTTCCTCCTCCTCCCTCCTGTTCCTACTACCTGCCTTTCAATATAGTCTAGTAAGTTTTCTCTGAGTGTCCATGTGGCAATACCCAAGATGGAAAACATTAAGAGTGGTCATATACTCTTCGATTAAGAATGTGGGCCTGGGTGACATTTCATAGTTCTGGAACCAAAGTAGTCCATGATTAACTAGTCTAGGGAGGAATGTTGTTCTGAACCATTGCAATGTTAAGTCGAGCTGGCCAAGACTGAACCAGCCCAACTTTCCTAATTCAGCAGAGGCTGCTTTTCTTTTCAGCCACAACCCTTGTCCCCGTGCCTTTTATACCCCACACTTCACCCACGCACTTTGTGGTCCAGAGTAAACCTGCATGCAAAAGTTACCCCCATCCCTAACATTCAGCCTACTCTTCCTGGATAACTCTTACTCATCTTCTGATTGCCCTTTGATATAACTTCCCCGCAAGAAGCCTACTCTGCTTTTTCAGGGCCTCTTAGAGCACTTAGTGCACTGACTCTGAACCTTCCACTTCCACACCTTTCAGTCTGTGACCACTATAAGGGTTCACGCTTTATCCTTTGTGAACCACAATGACATAGAGTAATGCCAGGCTCAGTTGTGAAGATGAGTTTTATGGTATACCATTCAATGGCAAGACTCTTAGGCTTCATTCAACAAATATACACAAATTAGGTATGGGTAGATATCAGGGTCCAGTGGCACTTACTAGGATTTCTAGCCTTTTTGTGTTAGAACAAGGAGTTAACCAAGGGCACATGGATAGTGGTAGAAAGAAAGACCGTTCACTAAGAAAGAGAGAACTTCCAAGGAAGAAAGAGCTGGGGAAAAAGTCAGGGCCCCAATGGCAATTTCTGTCCAAAGGATTGGCATGTCTATATCCCAATGTCATCAACTTCCTTTGACATATTAATTCATTTAATCCTCACAATTCAGTGAGGTTGGTGCTGTCATTATCTGCAGTTCAGAGAAACTGAATTGTCAAAATTATATAAGCACAGAGTCCTGGAGTCTGAGTTTAAACCTTGAGAATTAACTCTAGATATATGACATTTGTTGTAGGAAGCACAGGGCCCTTTGTTTTGTCCCGCTCTGCTAGCTTACATCCAAAATAATAACACAGAAACTGTAAAATGAACAGCAGGCCGACCTGGCCAGCTAGCTTTACCCAAAATAATTACATGGAAACTGTATTCTTTTAAACACTGCCTGGCCCATTGTCTCCAGTTCTTTATTAGCTAACTCTCACATATTAATTAACCCATTTCTAAAAATCTGTATATCACCACGAGGTTGTGGCTTACCGGGAAGATTCTAACCCACGTTCATCTTGGAGAGGAGAGCCATGGCATCTGCCTCATTGCCCTCTTCCCAGCATTCTGTTCTGTCTACTCCACCTACCTATGTTCTGACCTATCAGGCCAAGCAGTTTCTTTATTAATTAACCAATGAAAGCAACAAATAGAAAGAAGACCCACCTATATCATTTCCCCTTTTCCTGTTTAAACAAAAAAGAAAGGCTTTCACTTTAACATAGTAAAACTACATACAACAAAACAGTTATCAAGCAAGAATTATAGTTACAATATTTATATCTATCTTATCTTTTATCATAACTAAGGAAAACTATATCTATCCATTCTTCAACTCTATCAAAGACTCCAGAAGGATATAATACTACCTAAGTAAACAAGAAATGCCACATCCACGGCTGTCTCACCTGTGTGACAAAATGCCTCTCAGGTGGTGGCCATCTTGAAATGAGGGGCTCGTGCTTCTTGGAGCTTGGCCCCCGGCGACTCCCTGACAATCTGCTCAAGTTGTGGTGCCTGATCAGCCTCAACGACCTTGTTCACTTTGTTCTGGCGATGATTTCTTGCATTGGCTCTGCTATCTTCTTCTTCTGTTCTACTTTTCTCTTGACAAAAACTTATCTGTTCAAGGAAGCAGGAAACATTCCCAATGGCTCCTTGAATATGGAGGAACTGATGCATCAGTCCCCTCCCTTGATTCAGGCATTCAGGCCATTAATGTTATGATTAAGACTCCAGCTCGCTCTCTGGGGGAATTAATTTATGGATACCCTAGAACAGAAAGAGCTCATGATGGTAGAAAATGGGTAAATTATGAAGGAAAACGTATGGAGTGGCATGAGTTAACATTTATGGAGAGGCTAGCCAGAATGAGAAATCCCTGGTGCATTTTAGATAGGAAAGAAAAGCAGGCTATTCTTGACAACATGAAGCCAGCCATTCAATATTGGAGCAAACCCTGGGGGCGGAATCCCGAAGAATGGTATTTGGGTTACCTTGAGGGCAGATATGATTTAGGGCCATGAGAAAGTGCAGTTGGTTAGTGGTGTGAGACGAATTTCAAAGCTCTGCCCACCTGGCCCTGACCACAAGACTTGCTGAGAATATTCAACTGTCTGTAATTATTTTTTTATGTAAGCTTTTGTGTCTGCCAACTTCCTTCTGTAATCTCATAAAAGTGATGCTTGAATTTTAGTAAAATTGCAGCAGATTCCAAGCACTCTCTTGTGTGTTATGTCTGTCTGTCATTCGCTGAACTTGTGCCTTCCTGTGTACCAAGACCCTGCTTCTCCCACAGTCTGAGTGGCTCCCCAGAGCCGGTCTGTGGCAAAGAAATAAGCAACTTCCAAACTCTAGAAATGACAGAAACATCTCACTGCCTGGACAGTCACCCAAAGTTCCTCTGTACTTTTGGGGCATCCATCTTCGGCCTTCAGGACCATAGTATCCAGCAGACATTTCCATGAAGCAGGAAATTTCAAAGGCAGTTCAGTCACTATCTGCTGTGTCCTGCAGAATGTCTCGCAGACTCTTTCATGAATCAGGAACCCCAAAAGACCATCTCACCTTCAGGCAAGTTCAGCAGTCCTCTCTCTGTGGGTTCCTTATGTCCAGTTTGTGCAACAGTCCAGGCAAGAGCAGTTTCTTGCCCAAATGGCTATCAAACTTCATAAGTAGATTGGTGCTGCCAGGAGTAGACCTGTCTCATTGTCATGAAAAGCCTTAAGTTATTAAAACATTAAATGCCATATTCTGTAGTCTTTGAAAGATATGAAGAATGCCTATCTAACTGAAATATATCTCTATATATCTAGAAAATCTAACTAACATTACTACAAGCTTGAGTATTATTGATGATTATCCATTAACAACCTATATTTTTTAATTATACATTACATTTTTAAATCAACTACACAATCACAATACCTTAATCAAGATCAGAAATACATATAACAAAATTAACCTTAAAATCCACACCAAAGCAAATTATTCATATATCTATCATATACCCTTTTAAATGTAAAAGAACATTTATAAACAATATTTGGGATTATGGATGTAGTTATTTCTCTCCAAACTTCTTCCTGCTGTATAGGAGCACTGTTAATCAGGTCTTTTAGGGTGTAACCTGTGTGCCAGGTTCACCTCAGTTGGCAGTTTAGTGAAGTAATTTTTTGAGGGTGTTCACAGCAACCTTTCAGGAGGGCATGGTCTATCATACCATATTGGGATAGAAGCAATCCACAGGGTCTCATCCTCTGTGAAAACAAAAGAAGAACCTCCTTTCCAAAGCATCATATTCTTAAATCCAAATTCTGAAGTCATAATACCCTTATAATAATATACATGGTGGTTTAGCCTAGCAGCCCATACAATGAAATGTCTCTTTGTACTCAGCTCCTTCACAGTAAAAATTTTAAAAAAAAACAAAATGTACATAATCCAGACTCTCTGTGAATTTTCCATTTTTACGTGGCTTATTTTTATTTATTTCTTTTAATCTATAACTATCTGTACTCTGTCTCTTTAAAGACTTTACCTCCCCCCCTTTTTAAGGCATTAACTTTATTCTCTATATTCTTTTTCTTCTCTCTCCCAAGCCTACATATATATATAACTAACATGATAACCCATTTAGAGGTCTTTTATGTTTGAATCTGTCCTATTGTGAATCTGTAATTTTTTACTATCCAGGAGCATTTTTGGTTTTGCAGTTTTAAATCACTAAGCACTTAAGAATCTAAGCTGTGACATTCCTAGGACAAAAACAGGTACTGCAGGCTTGCCCCACCCAGCCCAACATGGCGGAGTCACTCGTGCCTGAGCCTTGCACATTGCACTGCTAGCATGGTGGAGGCACTTGTGCCTCTGAACCGCAGCACATAATGACCCCCTTTTAGGCACACAGTGAGTCTAGTTGCCATCAAACAAATCGTAGCACTTTACTCCAAATGTTCCATTTAAAAGCTCTGTCTCCCGCAAGAGCCAGACAGAGATCACGATGGCAGCACATCCCAGAAACTGGTATTTTAAAACCGCCACGTTCTAGTAGACCTGATCCCACTACCTACTACCTACTCAGGCAGGAAAAGCCAAGTCATGGGCATGGTCTCAGCTACTTTGTTCCTAACCCAGAGTGGGCACACAAATGTCTGGGCCCAGAAATGCTCCCTAGCCAGAGTTTGCACTGGCGGCAGGGCCCAGAAAGTTATGTTTTAAAACGGCACAGCTTTTTTTCTGATGCTGTTGCTGAATCAGGAAATCTCTCTACAGTACACCTTAACAAACAGCAAAAAGCTGTGTTTAACTCTATATTTGTGTCTAGAATTTCTTTTTAAACCCTCTTAGGTTTTATGTGGAGTTAGCTACCCACCTACATCAAGAAAATATTCATTTAAACACTGCCTGACTCATTATCTTTAGCCTCTTATTGTCTAACTCTCACATCTTGATTTAACCCATTTTTAATAATCTGTATCGCCACTTGACTGTGGCTTACTGGCATGAGTCTAACCAGTGTCTGTCTTGGGCAGGAGAACCATGGTGTCTTGTCTGTCTCTGCTTTCTTTCTCCCAGAATTTTGCTTTGTCTTTCCTGCCTACCTGAGTTCCACCCTATCAACTAGGCCAAGGTGGTTTCTTTAATAACCAATGAAAGCAACACAAATACAGAAGGACCTCCTACACCATTTCCCCTTTTCTGTTTAAACAAAAAGGAAGGCTTTAACATAGTAAAATTTTATATAACAGGTATCAAGCATGAATTACAGTTACAATATTTAGATTTATTTTATCTTTTAGTATAACAAAGGAAAACTATAACTATCTATTAATTTTTTAACTCCATCAAAGACTCTAGAAGGATATAGTATTACCTAAGAAAACAAGAAATAAGCAACTTCCAAAACTCTAGAATTGACAGAGATATCTCACTGCCCAAAGTTTTTTGTACCATTGGGGCATCCATCTTTAGCCTACAGGCCAGTAATATTTAGCAGATATTTTTATGAAGCAGAAAATTTTAAAGACAGTTTAGTCACTTTTTAGTGTGTCCTGTAGAATGTCTCATAGACTCTTATAAAGCAGGAATGCCGAAAGATCATTTCACCTTTAGGCAAGTTTAGCAGTCATCTTTTTGTGGGTCCTGCATGTCCAGTTTAAGTATCGGTCCAGGCAAGAGCAGTTTCTTGCCCAAATGGCTATCAAACTCCATAAGAAGTCTCTTTAATGCCCATCTTCCTCATGAAGTAGCTGGTGCTGCCAGGAGCAGACGTGTCTCATTGTCATGAAAAGCCCTAAGATATTAAAGCATTGCAAATGTCATATTTTGTAGTCTTTGAAAGATATGAAGAATGCCTATCTAACTGAAATATATCTTTATATATTTAGAAAATCTAACTAACATGACTACTGTTGTGGGAGTAACTTTCGCTGCCTCAACCAATAGTTGCTGAAATACGAGCCCACAGTGCAGCGGGGAGCGACTTCCGCTCCATCAGCCAATAGCTGCTGAAATACCAGCCCACTGGGGCGTGGTATATTTCTCTTTTAAAAAGAGAAGCAGATCCGGATCAGGCCCTCTTGGTTCCGGCTCTTGGTTCCGGTGCTTGCTCCTGGCTCCTGCTCCCGGCTCCTGCGACTAGGCTCCCTTCCTGACGGTTTATGGTGTATGTAAGTTTTACCCCCCAAAATAAATAACCCCTTAAAACATAACTCATAACTGGTGTGGGATTGATTCGCCGATAATTGACGCCCAACGTTTGGTTTAAGAACCGCCCCACCCCCCCACCCCAGCTCGGCCTCCCAGGATACACAGGTCCCGACAGTCTCTGCCGGCTTACTTTGCCCTGTTCGGCATGGATTTTTAAATTTTTCCTTGCAACATGAGTCAAAGAGCTCACAGCGCAAGCTCCCTTTGAAGTCCCAGCAAGCTGTTTGAAACCCCTGCCATCCGCCATAACTGATTAGGAGTGCTGCAAGCAACTTGACCCTTAATCCCAGCACAGGGACACAGGGCCCAAAGCACTAGGCCTCTTTAGCAACAGTGCAGTGGCTGTGTCATGACCCTCTGCATTCGGTTGAACAGAGCAGCAGGGCCTTGTTTATTGCCTTGTTTATTGGCCACTAGAAGCTCTCTGACCTTTTGTGATCTGTGGATTTAACCTCTGGATTTGAGTGTATATATTCTAGAGTTTACTTCCTCAATCAACACCACTGCCACGTGGATTCAGGTGCGCCCCACCTCCTACTGGCAGGCAACGGTCATTACAGGTAAGATTTTTCTTTTCGGTTGAAAATACATACATACATACAAGTACAATTTCCTTTGATTGAAAATGTCAGAAAATATTACTATCCAAAAGTTTAATGGTTTTTTCAATTGCGCTATGGAGGATATTCTGAAGGATGTCTCAGATATTCCTCTTACTTTGTTATTCCTGGGATCTGTTGCTTTTCTGGTGTTTGGCTATTTTATAAGAAAGATACAGTCCTTACAGACTGAATCTACAATGCTGAGGGCAGAGATTAAAACCTTAAGAACAATTCAGACTGATACCAACCTCCTCAAAAAAGAGTTTGGAGATTTCAAGGAAGAAACTAGATCAGAGTTTGGAGATTTCAAGGAGGAAACTAGATCAGAGTTTGGAGTTTTCAAGGAGGAAACTAGGTCAGAGTTTGGAGTTTTCAAGCAGGAGACTAGATCAGAGTTTGGAGTTTTCAAGCAGGAGACTAGATCAGAGTTTGGAGTTCTCAAGGAGGAGACTAGATCTTTGCTTGATATGACTCGGTCGACTGACCAAAATATCAAGAAGGTACAGTCTGATATTGCTTCTTTAGAAGGGAGCTTCACAGCTCTGGAGGAGGGGACAACCAAAATGACTCATAACCTCCAGTCCATGACTGTAAGTGCTGAAACATTAGCTGAGAGGATTATAACCATTGAATGTGAAAATCGGACTTTATCAAAAGGGTATGATAGATTAATTGACAGGATTTCCATACAAGAAGGCACAGTACATGCCATGAGGATTATGTCCTAGGAGGATATTGTATCTCTAACGGACAAGCTCCACGCCTTGGAATTATCAATGAAGGCGATTGTGTCCAAGGAGGAAATAGTGTCTCTGACGGACAAGCTCTATGCCTTAGAATCGTTAATGAAGGCTTTGGAGCATATTACTGGACAGGAGATTCAGGACTTACAGAAGGCAATGGTGAGCAGATTTAATAAGATTGAGGAAATCATAGACTCTGATGAACAGGAGCAAAAGGTAGAAAGGCAACCTTCACCTCAAAAAACTCTCAGTCTACATAGAGTTATACCTGCCTTTCCAGTAATAACATCAGAAAAGATAACTGGCTCCAAAACTGTAGAAAGGAGCTACGGGCAGGCCTGCTTTTCATCCTGCCTGGCTCCTGCATGGCTAGCTTAGCCCCAGAAATAATAACACACAAATTGTATTCATTTAAGCACTGCCTGGCCCATTATCTCTAGAGAGTTAGTTACTGACTAACTCTCATATCTTGATCTTAACCCATTTCTATTAATCTGTATCACACCACGAGGTGTGGCTTACCGGGAAAGATTCAGCATGTCTGACCTGGTGGCTGGCTTCATGGCTTCTGCCTCATTGCCTTCTTCCCAGCATTCTGTTCTGTTTACTCTGCCTACCTAATTTTCTGTCCTATCAAAGGGTCAAGGCAGTCTCTTTATTAACCAATGAAAGTAAGACAATAGACAGATAACCCTCCTCCATCACAAAACCCCTAAGGTCATTAAAGAACATACATGGGAGCCTATACGTATGAATGATCTGAAAGAATTTAAACAAGCAATTGTGAATTATGGACTACATTCATCCTTTGTTAGGGAGATGTTAAAATCCTGGGCTCTGAGCAACAGGGCCACCCCTCAAGATTGGAACCAGCTCACATCAGCTGTCCTTGAGAATGGACCTTTATGGCATTTCAAATGCCTATTCAAACAAGAGGCCAGACTTTTACAACAACAAGAATCAGCGAAAGGAATTGAGGTTTCTCTAGATCAAATTCTAGGGGAAGGACCTTACTCTGATCCTCAGGAACAAGCTCTTTATGATGAAAACATTTTATCCATATGTACTACAGCAGCTCTAAGGGCCTGGGACAGGGTTCAAGACTCAGGTCAGAGAGTAGAATCGTATGTCAGGGTCAAACAGGGTCAGAGAGAACCCTTTAGTGACTTTTTGCAACGACTAACTAAGGCTGTACAAATAGGGATACCTGATCCAGAAGCAAGAAATATAGTAATTGAGTCTTTGGCTTATGAGAATGCCAATGTAGAATGCAAAAGGATCCTGGGGCCTTTAAAGCTCAGATCAGCGCCTTTGGACGAATGGGTTTTACATACAATGAATGTTGATACATTTGATTATGGCAATGAAACATGTATACAAGAAGCAATTTCCAAAGGTAAAAGGAGACATCAGATTACAAAATGCTTTCATTGTGGCAAAATGGGACACATGAAAAGGGACTGCAGACAATGGAAGTCCAGGAATAATGCCTCTTCTAGGAATAACAGGAATAGGAGGACTCAGCCTTCAGGTTTATGTAGGAGATGTGGAAAGGGCAGGCATTGGACGAATGAGTGTAGGTCAACAAGAGATAAACAGGGCAACCCGTTGCCATCGGGAAACTCAATAGGGGGCCTCTCGAAGGCCCCCATGGCAAATGTGGTCCAGTCATTTCCGATCACTGCAGAGAACATGCCTCTTCAGGGAAATTAGAATGCCCCATGCCTGCTGTTAAAAGCAATAACGGCCTGAAGGATGAGTTAAATGTGGTGAATGAATCAAGAAATCTAAGAGGACAAAGTAAACGAATATTCTGGCAGACTTCTATAAATGAACAAAGACCGCAGCTAAGAGTGTGTGTAAATGGCAAACTTATTACTGGCTTACTGGACACAGGTGCGGATGTAAGTATCATTACACCAGAGTCTTGGCATCCGCATTGGCCTCTTCAGGAGGTAGATATTCAGTTCTTAGGAATTGGAACCCTATCTCGAGTAAGACAAAGCACGAGATGGGTCAATTGTATAGGTCCAGACGGACAAATAGGAAAACTAAGGCCATATGTAGCAAATATTGCAGTGAATTTATGGGGCCATGACCTATTGCAGCAATGGAATACCCAAATTAACATTCCTGCTGCTTCCAGAGCCCATATTTCTGAGGACAATATTACAAGATATTACAGATGGCGGAAACCAGCCATTAGAGCTATACAAGAACACAACACAATTGATGGCCCTTCAGAGGTACCAACAGCCATGCCTCTACAATGGTTGACTGAGAAACCAATATGGACTAAACAGTGGCCTTTAGCTGAGGAAAAGTTACAGGCTTTAGAACAGCTGGTACAAGAGCAATTAGATGCTGGACATATAGAAGAATCTACCAGCCCTTGGAACTCTCCTGTGTTTGTTGTTAAGAAAAAATCTGGTAAATGGAGAATGGTGACAGATCTTAGAGCTATCAACAAGGTTATTCAACCTATGGGCCCTCTGCAATCTGGAATTCCTCTGCCCTCCCTGTTACCAAAGGGATGGCCTCTTATAGTTATTGATCTGAAAGATTGTTTCTTCACTATAGCATTACAAGAAAAAGATAGAGACAAGTTTGCCTTCACAGTGCCTACCTATAATAACTCTCAGCCTGCAAGGAGGTACCAGTGGACCGTCCTCCCACAGGGAATGTTGAACTCTCCCACCCTGTGCCAATATTTTGTAAGCCAACCATTGAAAATTATACGCAAACAATTTCCTAAGTCCATAATATACCACTATATGGATGATATCCTGATATCTGATCAAAACAAAGATACCTTAGAAAGGCTGTTTGAAGAAGTAAAACTAGTATTACCTAAATGGGGATTGCAAATTGCTCCTGAAAAAATTCAGAGAGGAGATTCTGTTAATTATTTAGGTTATAAAATAGGCTTACAAAGAATTAAGACTCAAAAGGCACAAATCAGGAGAGACCGGTTACGAATGCTTAACGACTTTCAAAGATTATTAGGAGACATTTCCAGTCTACGACCAGCTGTTGGGATAACACCTGATCTAATAATTCATTTAAACAAAACCTTAGATGGTGACAAAGATTTGAATAGTCCCAGAGAGTTAACAGCTGAAGCAGAAAAGGAACTGATGATGGTTGAGGAAAAATTACAGGAGGCACATGTAGATAGGGTGGATCCAAATCTTAGTTGCGTTCTAGTTATATTGCCTTCCAGAATTTCTCCTACAGGAATTTTAATGCAGAGGGAAGATACTATTTTAGAATGGATTTTTTTTACCACACAAACCAAGTAAAAAATTAAAAACTTATGTGGAAAAAGTCTCTGAATTGATTATAAAAGGAAAATTGAGACTTCGTCAATTAGCAGGTATAGACCCAGCAGAAATTATAGTGCCTTTCACTGCTGATGAGATAAAAAAGTTGTGGGAAGACAATGAACCATGGCAAAAAGCTTGTGCTAATTTTTTGGGAGAAATCAATAACAATTACCCAAAAAGCAAGAGACTTAACTTTATAAAGAGAACTTCTTGGATCCTCCCTCGAATTGTCCTTGATGCTCCAATAACCGGAGCCCATACATTTTATACCGATGCTAATAAATCAGGGAAAGCAGGTTACAAATCAGAAGAACTGAGTAAAGTGGAACAAAGTCCTTATGATTCTGTCCAGAAGGCAGAATTATATGCCATCCTTATGGTGCTTAGGGATTTTAAAGAACCTCTTAATATAATTACTGACTCACAATATGCAGAAAGAGTTATTTTGCATATTGAAACTGCTGAATTTATACCTGATGATACAGAACTGACCTCATTGTTTATCCAGGTACAAGACATGATCAGAAACAGGCTCTGCCCTATGTATATAATGCATATCCGATCCCATACGGGTCTGCCAGGTCCTCTAGCACAAGGTAATGCAGATATTGATCAATTATTGATTGGTAGTGTGCTGGAGGCATCTGAATTTCATAAAAAACATCATGTCAATAGCAAAGGCTTGAAAAAAGAGTTTTCTATTACATGGCAACAAGCTAAGGAGATTGTAAAGAAATGCCCTACTTGCTCTTTTTATAACCAAACACCATTGCCTGCAGGGACTAATCCAAAGGGTATTAAAAGGAATGAAATTTGGCAGATGGATGTGTTTCACTTTCCAGAATTTGGCAAGTCAAAATATGTACATCACACCATTGACACTTATTCAGGCTTTCAGTGGGCAACCGCTTTAAGCTCAGAAAAAGCTGACTCAGTAATCACACATTTATTAGAAGTTATGGCCATTATGGGTATACCTGCACAAATAAAAACAGATAATGGTCCAGCTTATGTATCTAGGAAAATGAAACGATTTTTTGCTTATTATAATATTAAGCATGTTACAGGTATACCATACAATCCTACAGGTCAAGCAGTTATAGAAAGATCAAATCGTACTATAAAGGATATGCTAAACAAACAGAAAGGGACGAAAGATACCCCCAGAAATAGATTGCATAATGCTTTATTAACCTTGAATTTTCTTAATGCTAATGAGAAAGGAACAACAGCAGCAGAGAGGCATTGGATAATGGAAAAAACTTCTGAACTAAACCAACCTGTTTATTTCAAAGAAGTGCTGACCTCTCAATGGAGGCCAGGAGATGTGCTTCGTTGGGGAAGGGGTTTTGCTCTTGTTTCCACAGGAGAAGAAAAATTGTGGATACCATCAAAATTAATAAAGGTTCGATTTGAAGAGGAGAAACCTCTTGGAAAGGAGAAATGACAGCTCATCCACAATGATGATATTCATACAGTTGATAAGAAAAACATATAGAATGGGGGCAGGGTTCTGTTCTTATCTCCACAGGAAAACACTGATTTTTGAAAAGTTCAAGGGACCCTGGATATCTGAATACTGACAGATGGAAAATAATGGCCCAATAAGGACTATCAAGAAAACTGAATAGGTTCTGTAAGTAAAATATACTAAATCATATTTCTAAATTTATAGAACTGGTTTTAGAGTTGGACTCTGGCTCAGTCCCTCTCTAATTCCAAGCCTGTTGTTAAAAGAAAAACCCAGAGTTTCTGGAGTTTCTGTCTCATGTCAAGAGCCATGATATGGGACAGAAAGGAATATGAGTTTAGAAAACATCTTTACTTTTATTCATATCTATCATACCTTTCATTAAATATATCTATCATGTCTTTTATTGAATATATGTATGTCTGTATATGTCTATATGATTAATATATGATTATATATTATTATAATCATATAATATATGATATTAATATATGATTAATATATATGATTAATGCTTAAGTTTTCCACAATGAACAATAAGTTTTTCCTGCAGTGACATTTGAAGTTTCCAGGAAGAAGATGGGGCCCCATAACAACAACTCCACCTGGTTGATATGACATCATGATACTGATAGCACTACTACAAGACCTGTTTTGAGTACCAGCTGCACAAGACGATTCCAACGTGGTTAGCTGAAATGATGCACATCTTGTACAACATTCTGGCCAGTCCTCCACAAAATACTCAGAGACTATTTGCAATTTTAAAAGACATTGATCTTGAAATTTAACCATCATTTTGCTTTCACAGGATCCCCCAGAAAGAACGTCGCCCCCATGACAGCTGGAAGTAATTCTAGAGAACGACGTCCCCTCTCCCAGTAAAGTTTGTCCTTGGGTTTAGGGACATCATTTAGGGGTTGGTTATAATTAGTATAGGGTTGAGGGTTGGGGGAGGAATTTTATAAGCGCAGGAATCCTTAAAAAAAAAGAGGGATAATTGGATTATGGGATAATAGCTTTGTACTTGTGAGTTATTGTTTTTAGACAAATATATTGGTATTGATTCTTATATATTGATACAAACTTAAATTATGTTGACTATTTTATGCATGCATGCTTCTACCTCTGTTTAAAGCATTTTTATGTATTTACATATATATATTGTATTGATATATGTATATTTTACCATATTGCATTGTACACTTCTACCTCTGATTAAGATACTTATATATTGTTTATGTATTGATATATATATTTACCATATTGCAATGTATACTTGCACATTGTTTATATTTGGAGGTCATATTGTCCCTATTTATTGCACAGTTGTTTACTATTTCAGTCTTTAAGTTAGATAGATATTGAGAATAATATAGATCAATAGTCATCTAAGTTTGTCATTTATAATTAGACTAATCAGGTTCTTTAGATACATAGACATTATATTCAGTATAGATAGATAATCTTCAACCTCTTCAAAGAGCTGTAAAAAATGGCCTTTAATCTAACTCAGAGTTCTGTGGTAGGGAGACACAATCGCTCCTGGCAACACTGATCTATTCCCGAGAGAATGTTGAGCACCAAAGACACTCCACCTGGAGCCTTTCTTCTTGGCAGAACTGGCCTTTGGGTAAAGAAATGCCCATACCTCAACTACTGACAGAGTTACAGAGTATCCGTAAATGGATAAAACAGGACTGTCATATCCTGCCAAGACAGGATAAGATAGTTTTGAAAAGTTCCTTGCCTTTGAAAATGGTATGTCGGTTACGTTAGGCCTTAGCCAAAGTTGGTTGCTTCAACGCTGCAAACGTGATTTTGGGTGTTTGCCCAGGTAGCCAGTTGTCTATGTAATTTGTTACATGTTCTGGAAGTTTGATTGCACTTCCTAATTACTCAGGTAACATTATTTCCCTTCTCAGATCTTTGATGGGATTGAAGATTATATAAACGTAGTTACTTTCCTTTCATGACGTGGCCAAGTTATTTCTTATACAAGACTTAAGCTAGTTAGAATAGGATATTTGTATTTATTGTATATAATTGTGTAGGTTTGTACTTACTGTATATAATTTCGTAGTAGGCTTAGAACTCTCTTACTTAAACAAAAGTGGGAGGTGTTGTGGGAGTAACTTCCGCTGCCTCAACCAATAGTCGCTGAAATACGAGCCCACAGTGCAGCGGGGAGCGACTTCCGCTCCATCAGCCAATAGCTGCTGAAATACCAGCCCTCTGGGGCGTGGTGTATTTCTCTTTTAAAAAGAGAAGCAGATCCGGATCAGGCCCTCTTGGTTCCGGCTCTTGGTTCCGGTGCTTGCTCCTGGCTCCTGCTCCCGGCTCCTGCGACTAGGCTCCCTTCCTGACGGTTTATGGTGTATGTAAGTTTTACCCCCCAAAATAAATAACCCCTTAAAACATAACTCATAACTGGTGTGGGATTGATTCGCCGATAGACTACAAGCTTGACTATTATTGATGATTATTTATTAACAAGCTATATTTTTAATTACATTTTACATTTTAAATGAACTACACAATCATAATACCATAATCAAGAGCAGAAATATATATATATATACATATATCAAAATTGACCTTAAATTTATATCACTAAAGCAAAATCCATACCAATGTAAATTATTTATATCTATATTATATTTCCCTTTAAATGTAAAAAAATTATAAACAATATTTGGGAATATGGGCAGTAGAGCTAGGAAGGTTATGTCAATTTTGCTGTGGGATTTTTTTACTCTCCACATTTGTGTTGAGTTCTTGAAGATATGGGTCACCCACAGTCCTATGCAATAAAGATGCACACAGAGAGTGGGGAAGGAAGGAGGTAGGGAGGGAAGAAGAGAGGGGGGAGTAAGACAACTTCAAGAATAGTGTAGCTGTTTGGAAAGGTCATGGAAAGTATAGACTAGAATAGGCTAAAAGAATAGTTTACTCTGGGGCTGGAGAGATGGCTCAGTGGTTAAGAGCATTGCCTGCTCTTCCAAAGGTCCTGAGTTCAATTCCCAGCAACCACATGGTGGCTCACAACCATCTGTAATCAGGTCTGGTGCTCTCTTCTGGTCTGCAGACATACACACAGACAGAATATTGTATACTAAATAAATAAATAAATATATTTTTAAAAAAAGAATAGTTTACTCTAAGGGGTGGAGAGATTGCTCAACACTTAAGAGCACTGGCTGTTCTAACAGAGGACCTGGATTCAATTCCCAGGCCCACATGGCAGCTAACAATTGTTTGTAACTCCAAGATCTGACACCCTCACACAGATATACATGTAGGCAAAACATCAGTGCACATAAAATAAAAATAAATAAATTTTAAAGAAGAATAGCTATAGTGTGCCTGGCATATAATGAGAACTGAAAAAAATAAAATGTTGGCTATAATTTTTATACAAACTTTGCCATAAGTCCAACAGGTAGCTTTGCTGTCTAGTTTTATTTCATCTTTACACAAGCTAAGTTATCTAAGAAGAAGGAACCTCAGTTGAGAAAATGCCTCCATAAAATCTGGAGATAGGCAGGCCCGTAGGACATTGTCTTAATTACTGATTGATGGGAAAAGACTTAGCCCTTTGTGGCTGGTGCCATCCCTGGGCTGGAATCCTGGGTTCTATTAGAAAGTAGGCTGAGCAAATCATAGGAATCAAGCCAGTAAGCAGCACCCCTCAAGGTCTCTGCATCAACTTCTGCCTCCAGGTCCCTACCCTGTTTTAGAATATCTTCTAAAGCAATCTGAACAACACTAACCTTCAAATCTTCTCATTTGATTTCCGTCCCTTGGGGTGATTCTTTCAGGTAGCAGATAGACAAACTAACACAACAGGTTCGGGGCGGGGGAGGGAATCCTGAATAGGGACATTTACAGGCACTGTGAGCAACTGCCTTTTCAAGAAAGTAAGTAGTCTTTTATTTTCATTTGTCCTCATATTAGTTCAAACTTTTCTATATTAAATATGTATCACTCTCACTGTGCTCCAACCTCTCCTGACTTCTGTGTCTGTTCAACCATTGATTTCTTTCTATTATAGTTCAGTTTCTATTAATTGAAATATATAATGTTTATTCTTTTGTTGTCCGACTTCTTTTTATTTTTTTACCATTTATGTTTTGTTTTTGAGACAGATCTCACTATATATCTGGCATTCTGTTCAGGTCTTTGTGTGGACACGTGTTTCTTTCTTGGCTAAAAAAACAATGGAGAAACTGGGACCTACAATGACCTTGTTTAACTTTTTGAAAAACTGCTGTTTTTAGATAACGATCATTTTTATATTTCTACTAGGTGTGGATGGATTTCTTTCTGCTTTTAATTTTCTTACATAGGGATTAAATGAATACATACTATTGTAAAAAGAATCCCCCAATACAAGAATATACAGAGTAAGAAAAGTCCCTTTTATTCCATCTCCCTTCTAGTTTCTCATATTCTTTAGTTTGACGTGTATGTCCCTTTTTGATAGGGGAGTTTAGCCAATCACATTCTGTCCGTGGGGCGTGTTACCCTAAGGCAAAAATTTACCTATAAACCTGGCAGGTGCACTTCCCCTCCCGCTCTCGCTTGGCTCCTGCGTTCTGGACGGACCGTTGGGATCCTGGTGTAAGTTTTCCTTCTGTTTATTAAAGCTGTATCTTTTGTATTAAGCTAGTCTGGTGGATCATTAATTACCAATCGACCTCGCCCCTTCACCTTTTCTTTATAAGCTATGGTCAGTGTGTATGTGTGTGTGTGTGTGTGTGTGTGTGTGTGTGTGTGTATGTGTGTGTGTGTGGGTGGGTGTTGTGTGGGTGTGTGTGGGGGTGTATGAGAGATTGTATGTGTGAGAGAGATTGTGTCTGTGATTATGTATGACTGTGTGTATGATTGTGTGTGTAAGTGGGTGTGATTGTGAGTGTATGTGAGTGAGTGTTGTGTGTGATCGTGTGTTTGTGAGTGAATGTGCGACTGTATATGAATATGTATGAGAAATTGTATGTGTGTGAGATTGTGTGTGAGAGAGAGAGATTGTGTGTGTGATTGTGAGTGTGTGTGAGTGTTGTGTGACTGTGTATGTATATGTATGAGAGATTGTGTGTGTGAGAGAGAGGTTGTGTGTTTTAATTCTTGTCTTGACTTTCTTTGGAGATGAATAGCAATGCCAAAGTGTAAGCCTTTCCCTCCCAATTTGCTTTTGGTCATGGTGTTTCATCACAGCAAGATAACCCTAAGACAGTGTCATTATCTATAATACCAGCATGTAGGAGATAGAGGCAGTGTTAGCAGAGAATACAAATACTCTTTTGCTGGTTCTTAGTCTTGTAGATAAAAGAACTTAAGGAAAGTTGAAAACAATTTTGTATTTGAAAGGAAAAACAACATGGCAGGTAACCTGCAGATTTTGGTAGCTTCCGAGAAGATGCCTAAAAGGAAGATAAGAGGTCCTGGTATTTGTGTTAGAGATCAGGAAAACAGGCAACCACAGTAACAGAAATTGGAAAGCAGATGCAGGATAGGTAGGGGAACTCTTTAGAGAGCAAGAGCGAGAATGCTCAGGGAGAAGTGAAAAGACGTCAGGGACCCTTTCCTCTTCTTGTCATAAAAGTGGGAAATGGTGTGTTTGCACTGCATACTGTGCTATACAGAAGTGATTGTAAATCACTAGCAATCCCTGATACTGAAATTGAGAGCTAAGACTTTCTTCAATCAGACAGCAAATTCAATTGATTGAAATCTGGAGGTTTGAACTCATAAACAACCCAACTGAGAGTCTGGGTATTCTTTCTATTTATTTATTTTTTTACGCATTTATTTATTTATTTATTATTCATTCATTCGTTCATTCATTCACAAAGAATGAAAAACCAGGTACAATGTTTCAGGTTCTTCACACTAGAACCAATTCTCTTCACCACTGTCCAAAAAGAAGTTGTAGCATTGACCTAACACATTTAGGTAAATTTCGGCATAATGTGGACTCATCTGGAAACCAGAGACCCCTGTGAATGCAACAAAAGAGTCAGGCCAAGATGCCATTTTCAGAGCTCTCAGTGCAGCATCAGTACCTTTTCTTTGGGGGTTATTTGTTTGACTGTTCAGACAGGATCTTATTATAGCCCGTGTTGGCCTTCAACTTAATATATAACTAGGTTTACCTTAATTTTGGTCTTCCTACCTCTATTTCTGAAGTTCTGGGATTACTGGGAATGTACCAGCACACCTAGAAAACCGCACTGCTTTGTGACACTATGTCTACATCTGATCTCATTTTGCATGGAATTGCAGCACAGAGTCATGGATCTTGTTGGTGTTGCCTGACTGGACAGTAAGACAAAAAGATCCCAAGTCCATGTCTAAATATTGTTTTAGAGCTTTATATTTAAGACTAGAGAAACTGTATCTTGTTCATACTGAAACCAAGCAAAATAAAAATTTAATTCCAAAACTTGATCCTACCTAGTAAAGAGGAAGTTTGGAGTCGGGTTAGACAATTTTTTGGAACGTGTCTCCATCACAGGGTTGTTGCCGAGCATACGTGAGACTCCAGCATCGGAAGAGGCAAACAAGGGGAGCACAAAGCACACAGGCTTGGAAGAGGAACATGGAAAGTGGTGCCTACTCAGGTGAGTTCCTTTTCACACATTTTAAACTTACATTTTCTTCTTTTAATAGCCAGCACCAGAGGTTCTGAAATCTGGTGATCATCAGAACCACTTGTCCGTCTAATGAGGCTTGAGAATTCTGAGGCTTGTGTCTGGGGTGCAGATTCCTTTCATCTGGGCTTCCCCAAGAATCAGCAATCTGTGATTCTTTCCTTAAATAGAACAAAGATATAATATTTTCCTTGCTGGAAGAAGTGACTCCAAGTTGCTATGTAAATTCTTATTACCTTTTATGACTGGATAACTTAGAACTGTTTCTCAATCTAAATCATCCCATGGAACAAAAACTAAATTCATTTCCTTAGAGTTGAGATAAGTCATGGGGATGGTGAGGAGGAGGCACAACAGAAACATTGAATTTAATTCATAGAATCTGTTAATATAAAATAACAGCTCATTTTAAAGAACATAGCAGTTTATTGAAAATATGAGTATCCATGACCCAGAACATGGAGTCAAGTTATCTTGAGACACCAGGTGTACTGGGGACAAGGTTACATGATATTTTGGGTTTTGAGACAGAGTCTCAGATAACCCAGACTGACCTGTTGTGTTGCTGAGGATGGCCTTAAGATCTTAATTCTCCTGCCTCTACCTTACGGTTTCTGGGATTACGGGCATAATACCAACACATCAAACTTTAACATGAGCTTTTATAGTCACAGAACAAAAGAAAGTCATAAATTATGGCCTTGACTATTATATGGCTATGTCCTCAGGTAGGCAACTACAGCCTGACATGGGGATTTCCTACACAGCTCTGTCTGAGATAGTATGTCCTTCTTAACTTTAGTGCTGGTAGGAGTTGGGATATTACACCAAATAGAGAAGCTGATAGAAAATGTCTATTCCAAGAGTACAGATAACTTTGGCTCTTGATTTGCAGCTTTCCATTTCTCCACAATTACAAAAGGCTAGTAAACTAACGACAAAGAGTCTGCAGTCTCCAATACACAGCAACTTCTTTAGAGAACTTCAGTTCACAGAGGCCACTCAGGGAAGCTTAGAATTTGCAACCTTTCTCCTTGGAATTCCAAGTTTCTAGTACAGAACAGTACATCTTCCAAATTTTCCAAGAAAATTGAGTGGTCTTATTTGTTTGTTTGTTTGTTTGTTTCCAATTTGTTGAGAATTTGAATTGAGAATGGATGTTAAACTTTGTCAAATATTTTTGTGCATTTAACCACAAAGATGTTGCAGGTTTTATATCTGTTTTGTTAAATATGATGACCTAAACTGTTTAACATTCAAATTTTTATGCAATCTCACATTTCTAGGACAAACACACTTTGTTATGTTATATTACCTTTTAAAACATATTCCTGGAGCCACGGAGATGGCCCAGTAGACAAAGGAGCTTGCATCACGCCTCATGGCCTGAGTTCTATTCCAGGGATTCACCTGGTAGGAGAAAACCAACTTCCACATGTTGTCCCCTGACCTCCAAATGCATAGCATGGCAACCATGTGATGCATACACTCATAAACACAAATAAATAAATAATTTAAATGTATTATTGAAGTTAACTTACATTTTGGAAATAATTTTTGTGTTGAGATAGAGATGTAGCTCAGCTAATAGAACATGTATCTAGCCTAGACAAAGTTCTGGACTTAGTCTTCAGCATTGCATAGCCTGGCATAGGGTAACAGGCCTTGAATCCTACCAATCTCGAAGAAGAGCCAGGAGTATCAGAAGTTAAAGAGCTTTAGCTATATAATGAGTTTAAGACCAGTTTCTTTCAAAAAGTAAAAGAATTTTTGTGTCTATATTCAAGAAGACTATTAATCTGTAGTTTTTATTGTAAATTTTTTGTCTGATTTTGGTATCATGTTTATACTTGCCTCATAAATTTCCGATATTCGTGGAAGATTAGTGTTATTTCTTCCTCAAATATTTGAAAAAATTTCTAACACTAAGTTTTGCCTCCCCTGGAGGGGGCAGCACTTCAGATATCAATTCAGTTCTTTCAGATACCATCAGTACATTTATGGTTAAAAAATACCATTTGAGCAGAATATATAGACAAAATATGGGGCTTTCTATCTTTTTTTTTCTTTTGTGATTTATACTCCTCACTTTCCAGTAGTTTTTTTTTTTGCCCCAACCCTGGCTATCTGGTTCTTCAAGGCAGTATTTGTACAATATTGCTTGTACAATGATGTCCAATGGCAACCATTTTCCAGCAAATGATTTAATATCATTTTTCTTTATGGGTGAATAAAACTCCACTGTGTTATATACCTTAGTTACTGTTCCATTGCTGTGAAAAGAAACCATGATGGAGACAACTTTTGTAAAAGAAAACATTTGATTTGGACTTGCTTACTAGTTTTAGAGAGCAAGGCCATGGTCATTAGTGTGGGAAGCAGAAAGGCATGGTGTTATAGTAATAGCTAAGAGTTTTACACTCTGATTTGCAGGTAGCAGATGGAGAGAGACTGGGTCTGGATTATGCTTCTGAAAACTCAAGTCCTACTCCCACTGACACATCAACTCCAATAAGGCCACACCTCCTAATTCTTCCCAAACTCTTCCACTAACTGGTGTCTAAGCATTCAAATATATGAGACTGTAGGGCCATTCTCTTTCAAACCACAATACTATACAAGCCATATATTTCTTTACTAGTTCATCAATTAATAGATAACAATTAGCTGATTCTAAATAGTGTTACAAGAAACATAGATGCACAGGTATCTCTATGTTGCATGGACTTACAGTTCCTTGAGCATGTACTCAGGAATGGATCATGTGGTAGTTTTGCTTTTAGTTTTTGAGGAACCTCTATAATGATTCACATAGTGCTGTAACCCTTGACATCCCCATCAGCACTGAATAGGGCACCTCTCTCCCCACACCCTCACCACCATCTGTTGTTTTCACAATGATAGGTATTCAGACTGGGGGATGAAATATCAATATGGTTCTAATTTACATTTCTCTGATCCCTAACAATGTTAAATATTCTTTATATGTTTTGGGCCATTCATACTTCATATTTTGATAACTGTCTGCTCATTTCATTAGCAAATTTATTGATTGAGTTGTTTGGGTTTTTAGTATTTAGTTCTTAAAAATTCCTTTTATATATATACATATACATATGTGTATATATATTAATCTTCTGTCAAATATATACCACTCTATAGGCCATCTCTTCCTCTGATTATTTTCTTTGCTATGGAGAAGCTTTGTAATTTCATGCAACCACATCTGTCTATTATATTATTTTCTGAGCTACTGGAGTCTTTTTCTAAAAGGTCTCCTATAACAAATCTCGAAGTGCTTTCTCTGTTTTCTTCTAATGGTTTCAGAAGTTCAGGTCTTACATTAAAGTATTTAATCCACTTTGAAGCATTTTTTATTGGGATCTAGTTTATTTTTTGTTGTTGTTTTTTGGGGGCTCTGGGGGGTTGTTTTGTTTTGTTTTGCTTTGTTTATTGTTGTTTTTGTTTTTGTTTTTTGAGACAGGGTTTCTCTGTAGCTTTGGAGCCTCTCCTGGAACTAGCTCTTGTAGATCAGCTGGCCTCAAACTCAGAGAGCTCTGCCTGCCTCTGCCTCCTGAGTGCTGGGATTAAAGGTGTGCACCTCTACCACCTAGCTTATTTTTCTAAATGTAGATAACAAGTTTTCCCAGGACAATTTGTTGAAAAGACTAACTTTTTCCAATATATGATTTTCATATATTTTTGTCAAAAATCTGGTATGTTGTTATAGTTGTGTGGATTCTCTATTTATTCCATTGATCTACATGTCTCTTTTTTTGTCCCAACCATGCTGTTTTATTCTGACACAACACACCTTAGTCCCCGAATAGTCAATCTATAGGCATGTACTACCATGCCCAGCCTATTTCAACTTTAATATTTGAGAAGTTCAGTCTATTTCTCCAATTGTTTTCCTCAAAATACAAGAACATAGGAGTTTGAGTTGCAGTCTTAGCTGCTCCAGCTACCTGGTTTTAATAATGCTGAGAAGGTGTTTTCACCAGTCTGACCCACTTTCCTATCCTATGAAATGGAGGTAGATATATCTTACAGCAAGTTGCAGGATCACGGGGAATTGCTATGGTATATAGGCACAGTACTCCCCACACAGCAGGTGGTGAGAACATGCTTACCTGACTCAGATAGCTGCTGCTTCAAGCTTTCCACTCTTCTTCTTATATGGCCCAGCAGCTTCCACAACATATCAAAATGAAAATTCCAGCCCTTCCAGTCATTTCTCCAGCCTTCTCATCTCACTGTTTCTAGTAACCAGTTACCACAGAAAGCTGAATACGTTTGGCTCAGTATAGTTTTCTGAGCCGCTTTCCTCTTTGCCTGCTCCAGACACGTGCTCACCTCAATAAGACCTGTAAACTAAACTTTCAACTGAAGAAGCTTTCTTCCCTGAGAGTTAATCCTCTGTGTTAGCAAAGATTTGACCTTCCAGAATTTTTGGCCTTCCAAAATGTAACCTCGGTATTGTTTTGCTTTATTTGCTTGTACTCTCGCCTTTTCAGGCTGTCCCAAGAAAGCAAAAAATTTTCAATGCAAGTCTTTTATCAAGATCTATGCACCTTATGAACAGAAAAATGAGAGAGAATGAAAAAAGTGAAAGGAAACAGAGCGGGAAGTGAGAAAGAGAGGGAAGACAGACAGACACAACGCCCTCTCGTCATTTATTGAATAATGACATTGAGTAAATGCTCTCTAGCGTTTGAATGAATTGCTATATTGAGCAATTGAATGAATGAATCTGGGAACATGAGCCCTTTTTTATATAAGAAACTAAAGGCTTGGAAGGGTTTTAAAAATTGGCACAAAGGCACAATAGTGGAATCCACTTTAGTTTCAAGTCTCTCAGTCCAGTTCAAGTTCTCTTTTCACCTCCATCTACTGTGAGCTTGAGCTATCTTGGGACTTCACAGTTGCCAATCTACCAGGATAAGGGGGCTTATGGCGGAATATAAATTAGCATTGTATGTCCTTGGTCAAGAAAATTTTTCTATGGGAAAGAGAAATATTCCTTAATGACGATGTAATGGCCCAATTCTCAATCTTGTTATAAATAGTTCACCAATGGAATCTGGTCCATGGACCTTACTTTTTTTTGTAACATGGGTCCTAATTATCTCTATTCCAACCATATGGATTTAAATCCCACACGTCTATCATTTCAGATGTTGCCAGCATCCCTGCCTCCTGGATCCAAATGGAGACCTCTACAGTCTCTGAGTATGAGTATGATCCTCAGAGTGAGCTATGTGAGAGGAAGATCCACTTTGCAAGATTATTCACTGCTCTCTTGTACTCTCTGGTGTTATTCCTCAGCCTGATGGGTAACAGCCTGGTTTTCTGGGTCTTGGTGAAGTATGAGAATCTAGAGTCACTCACCAATATCTTCATCCTCAACCTGTGTCTCTCGGATCTTATTTTCTCCTGCCTGCTGCCTGTGTGGATCTTAGCACAACTTCAGAAATGGTTGCTAGGTGACTTTTTCTGCAAGCTCCTCAACCTAATCTTCTCCATCAGCCTCTACAGCAGCATCTTCTTTCTCACCATTATGACCATCCACCGCTACCTGTCTGTAGTGAGCCCCATATCAACTCTGGGCATCCATTCCCTCCGCTGCCGTGTGCTGGTGATCACATCTGTGTGGGTCGTCAGCGTCCTGTCCTCCATCCCCGAGGCTATCTTCCACAAGGTGATTGACTCACAATGTTCTTATTCTGAACTTCGTGGGCTCTTGGCCTCAGTCTACCAGCACAACATCTTCTTCCTCCTGTCCATGGGGATCATCCTGTTCTGTTACATACAGATCCTCAGAACCTTGTTTCGTTCAAAGTCCAGACAGAGGCACCGGACAGTCAGGCTCATCTTCACCGTCGTGGTGGCATACTTCCTCAGCTGGGCTCCTTACAACCTCATCCTCTTCCTAGAGACACTGGAGAAAACTCAAATCATGCTGCAGACCTGTAAGAGCAAGCAGCAGCTAGACATGGCTAAGCTCATCAGCCGCAATTTGGCCTTCTCCCACTGCTGCTTCAACCCAGTGCTTTATGTCTTTGTTGGGGTCAAGTTTCGCAGACACCTAAAAAGTCTTCTCCAGCAGGTCCGGCTGTGCTGGCAGAAGACATCCAGCCCTGTCCTACCCTCCTATTCCCCTGGTGCATTTACGTATGAGGGCCCCTCCTTCTACTGAGAGGAGAAGATGGGCACACAGCACAGAGGTGACTAGGGAAGTTGGAGGAAGGCAAGGAGAAATGGATCAGAAAGGAACCCTGCAGAAGACACAACAGTGGAGATGCCAGGGTGTGGAGGAAAGACATGACAGCTGTGGGAAAGTGGCTTCCAGCTGGGCAATCCAAAGCAATACTTCCTGGACTTGGTTCATCATTCATTCTCTCACTTAGACATAGATTGCTTATTAGTGATTGATCAGAAGATGCTAAATAGACGAATTTCCAGAAAGTGGGAAGGTTCAAACTCTCAGTATGTGTTAACTGTACAATGAGGTTGCTGGCACATAAGATTGTCCCAACTAGTTTTTTTGTTTTGTTTTTTGGTGGTGTCTGGTTCTGTACTTCTTACAACTTCTGGAGAAAATGTCTTCAGGACAAGAATAATTACATCCTCAAATAAGTACAGTCACAATGAAGTCTAGACCATAAAATCCCATTAAATTGAAAAAAGTTCTGTATTCTGGCAACAGCTGCTAACACACAAACTAGTTTTTAAATATTTACCCCATAATTGAATGCAATATGTGCTACCATCTGCACTAAGTAATTATTTAGACAATACAAAGATGAATAAGATATTGTTGCTAACTTCCAGGTGATACCAATACATCCATGAAAGTTCGGATAAAGCAAAGATCACTTAACAAAGGCATGCAAGTTGAAGATTCCACTGTCGTTTCATCTCTTCCAGACTGGGAGAAAGCTGACTTCCTACCATCTGGATGATAGTGCCAGCATTCCCCTTTTGATCATTCTCCAAAGCTGAATTTCCCTCAAGCGCTGCATCCCTTCTCCCTAAGCTGCCAGAGCCACGTCCTCTAGGTTCTGCCTTTCCAGCATTTCTCCAGCTTATTCTCATGATCACATACCCATGACTTCATCTCTCCAAGGACCTCTACTCCACAGTGTCTTCCTGTTGCTTGCTTTTTCCCCCCCTCTCCAGAAAACTGCTTGCCTGGGATTTTCCTTTGATTTACAGGTTTTTACTTTGAAACTTTAATAAAATTGTCCATAAGACTCCTTCTGAGTTATTTATTAAATTCTTTTATTAGTGAAGCTAAGAACCCCAAGAAATAACCCAGATCTCCCTGGTAATAGAAGGTGACTCCACCACAATGCCCCTCCGGGCAGTTTGGACTATTATGTCTGCATCCATGGCCAGAGGTAGAACTCAGATCCTGTTCTTTCAACCAAAAATAAATAAAATCATATAACAGTAGATTTTAAAGAATTAATGAAAAATAAAAGTAAAGCCATAAAGAGCTATGCTTTATCAGGAAGAAGCAACTTTCAAGGGGATAGAGAGATGGCTCAGCAGTTAAAAGTACTGGCTACTCTTCCAGGGGACCCAGGTTCAGTACCCAGAACACACATGGTGGCTCACAACCATTTTTAATCCCCAGTTCCAGTGTTGGATATTTTTTTGTATGCTGCATGAAGATGGGGCTCTGTCCTTCCTGCTGCACCTTCTGATTGGTTTAACAAAGAAGTAAATGGCCAATAGCTAGGCAGGAGAGGATAGGTGGGACTTCCAGGGAGAGAAAGAAACTCTGGGAAAGAGTCTGATGAGGGGGATTCTCCAGCAGACCCAGAGGAAGTAGGGCATGTGGTACTGAGGAGAGCTTAAGGAGCCACATAACAGAACCTAGATTAATATAAACGAGTTAATTTACATTTTAAGAGCTAGTTGGGAGCAAGCCTAAGCTAAGGCCTGAAAAGTTTCTTCACCCTGATAAGCCTCTCCACTGACTCAGCAATCCAAATCAGACCAAATCAAACTAAATTAGAAAAAGTTCAGGTTTAATGAGTAAAATGAGTCTGGATGAATTTCCAGCTCCCCCAGAGAGGAGATGGAAAAGAGAGACCAAAACCCATGTGCCTGTTTTCGGGTGGGGGGGCAGTTTAAATACGCGAGCTCTCTGCAGACACAAAAATCCCAATCAGGCCAAATCACAAGCAGAATTAAAAGGTATCCAGAATTAATGAGATTCCTGCGCTCTGCCCACAAATGCGACCACGGGGGTGGTAGGGGGGAGACCACCCAGGGACTTGGGACAGTTTAAATAGACTGGGGGAGTGGTCAGGGTTTGGCAGGTTTCCTTGCCCCTTCTCAGGGGAGGGGTCAAAGTTTGGTGGGCACAGGGGCGGGGCCTCCAAAGATGGAGGCCAGAGACCAGGCCAGAGAACAGCTAGTTGCTAGGAAAAAAATAGATTATTAACAAGGGCAAGCTTTCATAATTAATAAAAAATGTCCGTGTCATTATTTGGGAGCTGATGGTTCAAAGAAAGACCAGTTATACTTTAGGGGAATCCATTGCCTTCGTCTGGCCTCTTTCCTTTGTAGATAAAGTTGAGCATTTTGTGTATCTGACAATGTCTTGGGCAGAAATGCCTCAGGAACCTTTCACTCCATCCTAGTTCACAGCTCTGTTCATTAGCCAAGCAGATTTGCTACTCTTTTACCTCTCTGAGCCTCAGTCTCCTCCGCTTTGAAGTACAGAAATGAATCCTACTTATCCCACAGAGCTATGGTGAGTTTTAAACACAATGCTGTATAGGTTTTTGGTTAGGGTATGACATATTAGGTTCTTAATATATACAGTCATCTGCTGCACAATATTTTGGTCAATGTTGGAGCATATATGATTGTGATCCCTTAAGACTAAATTGTCTAGTACTGTCATAGTCATCTTAATATACTCCAGATGAATTGCCTAACTATGAAATTCTCAAAATGCAACATTACCCTTATAAAACATATCACTGTTCAAGGCTTGTCTTCCTCTTCTCTGTAAACTTATTTAGGGTCTAAGTTTTAAGCAAGGGTGCTTGAAATCTCTCTCATCCTTAATATGCCAAAGTTTTCAGACTGCGGTTGGATCAAGTTTTTCTTTCTGATAATTCTTTGTTTCTGTTGTCATCTCCGCCCACTTCTCCTTTTTTTTTTTTTTTTGTTCTTCTTTGTTAACAGAAAAGGGAATCATTTCTGTCAGGAGGTTCCTTTTTATTCCCATTCACAACCTGCCTACTCCATCAAGTTAGTATGTTATCTCATATACATCTCATGTAAAACATGAAAATAACTAAGAAATCTTTGTCCACTGGGCATTGGTGGCACACGCCTTTATACAGCACCTGAGATAGCAGAGGCAGGCGATCTCAGTGAGTCTGAGGCCAGCCTGATCTACAAATCAAGTTCCAGGACAGGCAGGAATGTTACACAGAAAAACCCTGTCTTGAAAAACCTGTGTGAATCTATCCTGAAAACCTGAACCACTGAGGTCTGGCAGATGCCACTAGTGAGTCTAGTTCTGTGAGGCAGACAGGAATTTCTAACTAAAACGGCAAGATGTAGGCAGAGGGAGGGCTGGCTGGCCAGAGTTAAGGAGCAGAACCTAACCTCAGGCTGACATCTTCTGTACTCTCCCTTTTCTTTAGCATGTTCATTGATACTGGTCTTGGAATGCAGCATTCCATCGCATCAGGCTTCAGGATGCGTTTCAATACAATTGAGGAAGCTAAGCATGGTAGGTAGTTCAATAGCACATACTTTCAAACACTAATTTTATGTCTCTGTTAATCAGAAGAATCAAAAACTGAGAATTTAGGTTCAGCAATACGTAGTAGGTTCATTTTCTTAGTTCAAAAAGTAAAAATTAATAGCACAAAAATGTTAATGCGCTATTTTTACATTGTTTGGGGAATTTTTGAATCAGGTACATTATTTTATATGTATGGCTCATACACAGTTCAAAGTCAATCATTCATATTGCAAGTAGCCAACTGTATGCAAAGCTTGCTCAGGCTACGCCAAAGGAACGCCATCTCGTGGAGCATGCCGGGAGTCGTAGTAGGAGTTCACCGGCCGGTGACACCCGATGGAAGCTGTAGGCCATCCGTGGAGCATGCCGGGAGTCGTAGTCCGCGCGCGCTCTGGGTGTTCTGTGCGCTTCATGGCCGCTGGCACTACACTCTCCTACTCTTTCGCTCGGCCCTAGAAAGTTTCGTTTCTGCCCGGCGGTGGACCCACGAGCGTGTAAGTGCCGCGGGCTACCGGAGAGACTTCGGGTACACTAGGGCCGCGCTGGACCCCGGCTCGGAGGTTTCTCGGGGGCGTGGGTAGTCACCTGTTGCCGAGGCTATCCCCTCCCACCCAGGACGTCCGTCGCGTCGGGAGAACCTTCTGGTCAGAGGATCTAGTTTTAGTACCCGGGCTGTTCGTGGGGTCGGCTAAAAAGACCTTCAACACTGTTTCAAGACCTGAACCAGCAGAGGGGCCACCCTGTGAGGCGGAGCTTCGGCAGTACCCCCCCCCAGAAACCTCTGGCACAGGAGTTAAAGCCTAGAGTTCTCGCGGGCATTGGGGCTTAGCCTTCAGGAAGCCAACTCCTCCTCTTTGCAAGACGCTGATGTCCCTTCAATGCAGGAAGGACAGTTTGTTCCTTTCAGTGTCCTCGCTGAACTTACCCACTGCCCTTGTGCTCAGGTACAGGGTTTCAAAATAGCTCTGCGGTGAAGTTTCTGGAAACACCTGTAGGACAACTTTAGTGTATCTAGTGCGGTAGCACCAGGCTGTGAGAGCTTGTCCTGTTAGCACCCAGGCTAGGGGTGAGGGTGGGGGCGGGGCGATATCCTATGTTTATAAAAGAGTAGAACATGTGGTAACACTGAAGCCACATAGCTTCCTATTAATGCACTTAACGATTCCTTGTGTCTCTGTTCAGTGTTTCCACTGCTGTCTCTCCTCAGAAAACCAGCACTTGTTGATATTGCCTATGTTGATCAGAGTCTTTCTGACTCTCTGCTTGTCTGATTTACCGTGGCAGTTTTCTTTCCAGACAGAGAAATGGGTCAGGGGCTTTTAGAGGCAGAGGATCAGGGTTTAATCTACTTACAAGCCTCTCTCAGCAATGGGCCTTGTGGTCTGAGGCAAGGTTAATTCCTCTGCCATCTGCCTGCTGCTGCTGGATGCAGGGAAAGGATGTTGAGCCACAGGTTTGTGTCTTTAGTGTTGTAACCTTCTGGATCAGATTGATGCCCCCTGACCCTCTGGCTCTTTGACAACCAGTTCTGTGTTGAAATGCAGAATAGTAGCTATGGGTCGGGATTGTTCGCATCCGGGAAATCAGCACAGTGCTGACTTTTGGCCTCCCTTTTCTAAAGGGATCTGAAAAGACTATTGCTTTAGGAAGCAGGGTTTATCTGCTATTGTTTAGTGTTCATCTCTGTATATACCACTTCATTTATTTAGAAGATTATTTATTTTATAAGAAAATAGGTAACATGTACAGTCCATATGTATGTCATCCATATGTGTATGTGTGTGTGTCTATATGTTCTTAATATTTTACTTTATTTTTGTAGTTGCTTTAGAATTTGGAAATGGTCTCGGGCTCCTTTGCCCCTTATGGCAGGGGCTAGGATACCAGAATGGCTTAAGAGCCTAGTGTTTAGCCCAGTTCTTTAGGGTAAGATAAAAGACAGCACTTGTAATAGCAAGATCATCAGTAACATCTGGTGGCCTTGACCTATCTTGGTCCTTGAGACTGGAGGCCTGCTGCTGTCAGAACACAGAGTACTCAAGAAATGTCAGCCCCCAGTCCTGGCTTCCCTTGCTTTACAGGGGAGGGTTGAATGATACGTCATCTCTGATTTCTGGAGATTCCAAAAGCAAGATATTGATAACTCAAAAACCGGAATGTATCAATATGAGCTAGAGGAAGTGTGTTGACTAACTATGATCTCATGGTGGAAACCACTGGTAGATTTCAAGAATTCAGAGTCACATTCACTACAAGTATCCCCTGGCAGCAGAAAGGGTCATATCTAGTGTTTGTACTTTTATAGGTACCTACCAGAGGTACCTATAAGCAGAGGACAGTTGCCTGTGTTCATGTTGACATCTGATCACCTATGTGGCTATTATGTTCCTGCTTCTTTCAAGTAGCATTTGAACCTCAATTTGAGCAGTCCTGTAGGGTAAAAATTAGGATGTTTCTGTGGGTCTACACATGGAAAAATACTGTCTACTTTCTAGTTACTAGAATTAACTGAAGTGTCTATATCAGCCTAAGAACATGGCTCATCCAACTCCCATTCCCCAACATGGGAGCCACTTAACCTGGTGCTTATAGTGGTCACCAATGGTCCTTTTTGTTCATGAGGCTCTCGGGCAATCGGACAGCACCAAGGGACCATTTTCATTTGGTTCGGGTCATAGTGGTAAGGATGAGGATATATGCGCACTGTGGTTCAGAGGAAAGCATAAGAGAATCTGTGGTTTCATTACTAATACTGTGGCCTAGTGGTTGGTTTCAGTACCTATGGGCTGGTCTACCCAACCAGTAGCCTGAGGTACTGCACCTTTGGCCTGAGAAGGACATCACGTTCAGGGATTTCTTAGCATCTAAAAATCTTGAACCAAAAGAGCCGTCCAAGCAAACTTTTCATATGCTTGAAGCTAGGCCAAGAGCAGAATTCCTGAAGAGATTCAGTGTAATTCTGTACAGTTGAAACTAGTGATTGTCAGTTGAAATGAAACTGTAAAAAATTTGCTGAAGCTGAAGCTATAGTCCTGGATGGGTTTTAGTTTTGATTTTTTGAGACAGGGTTTTTCTATGTAACAGCATTAGCTGTACTGGAACTTGCTTTGTAGACCAGGTTGACCTTGAACTCACAGAGATCCTACTGCTTCAGCCTCCCAAGTGCTGGAATCAAAGGCATATGCTACCACACCAACTAGCCCTGGATATTTTTTTTTCCAGGACAACAGAAGACTTGGTCAGGAACATAGAGAAGATGCTTTAAATCTTAGCCAAAGTTAGCCATTGTGAACATCTATTCTTTCCCTTTCCTACTTTCTCCAAGCATAGCAATTCTTAATCTTCATGTGAAAGAAGATAAAGGTTACTCCCCTAGCCCCCCTCCCCAAACTACATCTGAAAAACATGATACAAAGTGGTCAGATGACTTCAAGTGAGATAAATGTACATTGAGTCTCATCTAACCATGCCATGATCCTCATCACATTATTTGTTGAATAATAAAGTTCACATAAACAGTCTAAAAGTCTGAACAGGGTACAAATGAACAGAACTCACCTATGCCTGATAAGGGAAAGTGTTATGTCAATTGCCCCTTGTTCAAGCTTCAGCCACCCTGGGTCTTGGTTTTATTCGTTTTCTGTCATGTCTCAGAGACACACCAGAACCTAGACTCCAGATACCAGCCCACCCCCATCTGCCTAGTTGATATTGTTAGATCCACACATCTGGGATTGGAAAATGATTCTGGGGAAATGTGTTGCCTGTTAGGCCACCACAACAAAATGCCACAATTAGGCTTAAACAACAGAAACTTATTTTGCTGCAACTCTGGGGTCCTAGGTAAAGATTTGACTGGTCCTGAGGCCTCTTTTCATTTGCATCTGGCCACTTTCTCACTATATTCACATAGCTGTAGTATTTTATGTATTCGTAGTTCCCCTTATAAAAAACACAGATCAAACTGGATCGGGACCTATCATCAAAACTTCATTAAATCGCAGATATTTTTCTACTAAAGATCCTGTCTTCAAATACAAAAGACACAACACTGCCCCTAACAAGAAGGTTAGGTTACTGGGGACCAGTAGTGGGTGTACTAATTATTGTTCTGGATCAAGTACTGATTTCTGAGGAAGACTTTTTAGAGAACAAACTGTGATACACACTTCTTTCTATCCAAAGAAAGACCAGAAAGACTAGAGGATTTGTTTGGGGGAAGGTTTAGGGAGCATGAGGCAGAGCTCAGTCTTGATAAAGGGCGCAGAGCATCGAAACCTGGTGCTTGAGCCTTGACTCTGGGTAGTTCAGGCCATCACAGCTAAAAAAGGATTAGTGGACAGTACTGTCACCCCAGAATACGGGACCATATGTCCCAGACTGAGACGTGAACCACAGGTCTTAGAGAAATCCCGTAAGCACTCAGAACATTGTGGGTCTGTTTATACAGGCTAGGGCAGAGGACATGCTCCTAGTCCATCCCTGAATTATGTTATTCCTCTCATTCTTGGAATAGTAGTTCTATAAGAGTCTCACAGTAAGGACAATATAATCTCCACAGTTACATGGTGGGTTTTTTATGCACATAAAATTGTGCTCAACAAGAAAACATTTTAAAATTGAAGAAGTATAACTTTTTCCTGATTCTTATTTTATTTTGAGATTACAGTATAATTACAATATTTTCCCTTTCCCTTTCCTCCCTCCAAACCCTCTCCTATACCCCTCTTTGCTGTCTTTCAAATTCATGACCTCTTCTTTCATTGATTGTTGTTACGTGACATATGTTCCTAAATATAACCTGCTCAGTCTGAATGACATTACTCATATGAATGTTTTCAGGACTGACAACTTGGTATTGAATAACCAACTGGTATACTCTTCCCTGGGAAAGACTATTTTCCCATTCTCAGCATTCTCTAATTGTCTGTAATATGTACAATTGAGGCCTCATGGGCTTTCCCATGTCCACTTTGACACGTTCTCTGTTGTTGTCCTTTTTCAGCTCACATTTAAGCAGACATATTGGTGAAACTTGGTATAGCTTCTACATCACTAGGAGACACAGTCCCAAATCCCCTGCCTCTTACAATGTACCCTGGGCCTTTTGTTCACGAGTTGTTTCGTAGACGTAGCCATTGGGACTGGGCTCCACAACTTCGCATTTAAATTGGTTGTAGTTCTCTCTAGTGATCTCCATCTGTTGTAAAAATTTCCTTATGAGGGATCAAGACTACACTTATCCATTGTATAAGGACAAATGTCTAGATTGTTTCCACTATTTGAAATATTATTATTTACTTTCTGACATATTTTAATTACCCAAGGTTTTATTTGGTTTATGTACTGAAGATCTATATTGTCTCATTCATTTGGCAAGTAACTTACTGAGAATTCTTCATATACCTGAACTATACTAGGAACTGGGGAACTGTGAACAATGGAGTTATAGGACAGGTCGAAAGAATAATGATTAACAGGTAAAGTACTGTAATAAAAATAGTACAAAGAGCCATAGAAGAAGAGTGAGACTCTGCAACAAAGGCTTAGAATAGTGAGCACTGGACAGTTTGTCTTCGTCAAAGTATTTATCAGGCCTCAAATGATTTTTCTCATTTCTAAGATATGGAGACATGTCTTTTTTTTCCATTGTGCTAAATTCCTAAAAGCCAAGATTCCCTACCACCGCTGTTGTTCACAGTTGTAACCCCCCTACTCCTGAATGAGACCTTCTTCCTTAATAATTGTGCCCCAAAATACTACTTGTTTTTTTTTTTTTATTTTTGAGACAGGGTTTCTCTGTAGTTTTTGGTGCCTGTCCTGGAACTAGCTCTTGTAGACCAGGCTGGCCTCGAACTCACAGAGATCCGCCTGCCTCTGCCTCCCGAGTGCTGGGATTAAAGGCGTGCGCCACCACCGCCCGGCCCCAAAATACTACTTGTTAGCACCAGAGGTTACCTGAGCTTCCTCAAGGCCATGCTTAGTGGCTGTTGTCGTTTGAATGTGATGTGTACCCCATAACCAGGTGTTTGGACCCACATCCCTTACCTGACAGAGCTGTTTGAGAAGGCTGTGAATCCTTTGGGAGGTGGAATCTCACTGGATTAAGTAGATCACCTGAGGCAAAACCTGAGGTGCTCATTTCCTGCTCACTCTGCTCTCTAAATGCTGACCAGCCAGCCTTCAGGTCATCCTGCCATGCCTTTCTTGCTGTGATAGAATGTATCTGCTTGAATTGTAATCCAGAATCAATCCTCCCCATTTTGTCAAGTGTCTTCTAGTAGCAATGAGGAAGGTAACTGTGAGGAACAGTGCCATATACTGTCAAAGACTCAGTTCTTAAATTGCAGTCGTCTACACTGACCCTTTGACATTCTGGTCAAGCAAAGACCCTGGAGGTTGTGTCTTTGTCATCTGCCATTCCCTCACGTTGGTGACATGTATCTTTGTTAGGGGCCAGTCCATTGTTCATTGTTGAAGTAGTTCTGGGAACATGTCTCATCCTTACTTCCTAGTTGTTTTCCCTGGGCTTTCCAACAGTGGAACTATGGCTCTGGCCCCAAGGACAGACATGTAGCCTTTTCTTTGGAGCCATTGTCTGTTTTCTTTAAAAGACATCTGGAGGGGCTAGAAGATGGCTCGGCAGTTAAGGATACTGGCTGCTCTTCCAAAGTACCCAGTTTCAGTTCCCAGCATCCACATGTCAGTTCACAGCTGTCTGTAACTCCAATTCTAGGGGATCTGACACCCTCCTAAAGATATACATACAGGCGAAACACCAATGCAATAAAAATAAATAAGACACCCATATTCTCTTAAGTCCAAGGCAACTGTCCTGGGCTCAGATCTTTCTGACCCTGTTCTGAATCCATGGGCCAAATTGTGGCTGGTTTGTTTGTGCTTTAGGGAAATGACTAAGGAACTTCTTATAATTGTTGAGCGGAAGGGTCCAAGAGAAAATTCAAGAAACAATGACAGTGTCGTAAATTCTCATTCCCTCTAAAAAGTGATTACAAGAGGGAGGGTTCAGAAGAGGTGTTTCAGGTATGCAACTGGGAAATGCTTTAATTATCGGTCCAAGGAGTTGGGTCACCTAATGAACCTTTGCTCACATGTGCTGTAATGCCTGCCGCTGTACTGGGCCCTGGAAACCCCACAGAGTACCATAGTCTCTTAGTGAAGTTCTGGTGAGGGCGGCCTGCCTGCTCACCAACAGTTTCCAATTCAAGCCACTGGGACCTCCTGGCCTTGAAAGGTACAGGTACCAATCAAAAAAAGGCACCTATCTCTGTTGTTTGTGACCAGATATAACTGCTGGGTGTGTTGAACCAGGTCAAGGCTATTTTCTTTTCCATAAAGGCCATCTGCCTTTTGACATCATTTTTTTCTTTTGATCGAAGTGGAATTTACAATTGTTTTGTTTCGTTTGGGCTTGGGAGGAATCTAGCTATACCCTCTTCTCTCTGGGTCATTTCTTAGTTGTTGTCTTAGGAAAGCATGGCAAGGTTAACTCCCACATTCTAGTACCTCCCCTTATGATTCTTCTTGGTGTGGTTCCTCAGACACTGTGTATCACACCTGAGTCGGTTGGCAGGCAACACTGTGACTACTAGTCATTTAAACCATGGTGTAAGTAAGCCTTAGGCTGAGCGAGTATCTTTGTTTTTTAGTTTGGAATTAATATATTGTATGTGATGTCTATAGCATGTAGGGCGTCTGGGCAGGTGTAGCGTTCATTTGGAAATCAGAGATCATCTTTATCTCTAAAGAATTCCTTGGTCATGTCCAAAAACTCAGTACTTGGTCCTAGGAAAAAATAATAATTTCATATGTATTTAGTCTCTTCTTTGCCAGAAAGTTGAATAGCTTAAAGCATTTGAAGGTCACCAATATGAAGAACTGTATTAAAGGGTCATAGCATTAGGAAGGTTGTCATAAACTCTGGAACACCAGCATGTGAAATCAGTGGTGGGGACCAGCTCATCCTGTGACCTGGGAACTTGATACCAACCAAGTACAACCAAAATTCGGTCCCATAGAGAATGCCATGGACAAGTTGTTGTTCCATGAACAATGGGCAGCAGCTCTCAAGCACCACAAAGTTTAGTTGTTGTTTGTCTGTCTGAATGTCTGTTTGTTTGGAACAGGGTCTCACTATGTAGTCCTGGCTGGCCTGGAATTTACTATATATATTAGGTTAGATTCTAACTCACAGAAATATACTTCTTTCTGCCTCATGCTAGGAGTAAAGGTGTGCACCACCACACCCAGCTCAGCTGCAAAACCATACAGGAGTCCATTTTTGTGTTTATACAGCCTCCTTGTGCCAAGATCTTGGCTTAGTTGACATACATCTTTTCCTTAAGGCCAGATTCCAAATAGCTAGAATCCAGGAAATTCAGTGGGTTGTGTGATACACACACGGTCCCACCCCCAGCCTGGATGTTAGCTACAGTCGGTTGTTCTTACCTCCTTCCCCAGCACCCCTCCCCCAGAAACATGCACCTCAGCCTCATTTAGTCCTTATTTTGCCTGTGCACACAGCCATGGGCCTCATGAAATAAGGGTGCATGTGGAAGCCACATCCCCTGGGTTGGCAACAATGAAGTAAGTGGTGTAGGAAAGCTGTAACCTTTATTGTCACTATACCTCCATCTGGCCTCACTTCTACCTGCTTCTTTTCAGCGACATCCTAGCAACTCGGCGGTCATCACAGAGAGTCTGTCACTCACTCCTTTCAGCATAAAGAAGTAAATTGTCCCCATGTGAGTTCCCTTCATATTTTAAAAAATTATCACACTACTGCTTTAAGGGGAGATACAATTCACAGTTAGGTGAGTTTTTATGTATTACTGTTGGGTTCACAGTTAGGTAAGTTTTTATTTATTACTATTGGGGTTTGTGGGTTTTTTCCTGGTTTTTTGTTGTTGATGTTTGGGGAGTTTTGTTTTTGTTTTTTTGGTTTTGGGTTTGTTGGTTGGTTGGTTGTTTTTCAATTCTGGGCTTTGAACCCGTGGCATTGAGCATTCTAGGCAAGCACTACCAGTAGTACTATATCTCCAGCCCTCTGGTTTTTGTTTTGCGATAGAGTCTTGCTGTATAGCCCAAGCTGTTTCTATAGAACAGGTTAGATTTGAACTCACTGTTGGGGTTGTGGGTCTATACTACCAAGTCCAGCTCATTATGTGAATTTTGGCACTTGCCACTTTAAACAAGACATGGAGCACAGTTGTTTTATTTCCTCTACCACCACCTGCCCTTTTGCAGTTATACCCATATGTTTCCCATTTTCTGCAACAAGTATTCTGATTTCTCTTTGCAAAAACATTGTATTAACATAAGCATAAAGTAAATAGCCTTCCTAGGGGTTTCTTTAAACTCAGAACACCTTGAAGGCTCAATGCCTGGTTGTAATTTCTGTGATTCATTTCTCTTTATTGCCAAGTACCCAGGAGTTGTTATCCATAGCCCTGTGTGGGGCACTTGTATTCTGTCGGGATACCAGATATTTTTCTCTTGTTCTCCTTGGTAGATAGCTTCTTAGATAGGGTTACAAATCCCATCAACTATTGCTGTGATATTTCGCCATGATCAAAAGCCACTTGAAGAGGAAAGGGTTTATTTGGCTTACACTTCTACATTATAATCCTTTACTGAAGGAAGTCATGGCAGGACCTCAAGCAGGTAGGAAACTAGAAGTGGGAGCTGATGCAGAAGCCACAGAGAGGTACTGATTATTGGCTTGTTCCTCCTGGCTTGTTTATCCTGTGTTCTTACAGAACCCAGAACCCCAGCCCATAAGTGGCCCCATCCACAATGCCTGCGGCCCTCCCACATCAATCACTAATTTAAAATATACCCTACAAATCTGTCATCAGCCTGATCTTATAGAGGCATTTTCTAAATTGAGATTCTAAATTGAGTCTCTCAGATGATCCCTTGTGAACCACAGCCAATTCTTCAGCCCCAGCTGACTAGAACCACAGGTTCTTAGTTCAAAATAGCAAATGGCATTAATAGAGTCTTTAACAGACTCTCATCAGCCCTCCATCATCAGCATTGTCTTCCAAGTGCCTACAGACAAGCCCACTCAAGTCTCAACACTCAATGACTTTTCTAGCCCAAAGTTCCAAAGTCCTTCCACAGACCTCCCCAAAACATCATGGGCAAAACAATAACCTCACTCCTGGTATCAGTTTCTGTCTTATGATTAATATTGCTGTAATGAAATACCATGACCAGAAGAAACTTGGGGACTTATTTTTCCATTTCACTGTTCATCATTGAAGGAAATCAGGACTGGAACTTGGGCAAAGCAAGAAGCTGGAAGCAGGAAATTATGCAGAAGCAATGGAGAAGTTTTGCTTCCTGCCTTCTCTTGACTTGCTCATCTGTTTTCTTACAGAACCCAGTACCAGTTATTCACAGATAGCCTCACACATAATGAGCTGGGCCATCTCACATCAGTCATTAATTAAGAATATGTCCTACGGGCTTGCCTACAGCCTGATCTTATGGAAGCATTTTCTCATTTGAGATTCCCTCCTCTCAGATGACTCTTAACTTGTGTCAAATTGACGTAAAACTAGCCAGCACAATAGCTCAGCTTCAACAAAACTAGGCTGTACCTTGTGAGGCTCTCTGCCTTCACAAAGCATCTAATAAAGGGTGATGATAGGGCCACAAGTAAATGGGGAGAATACAGAGTCATCCCTACCTCACCAATAGGAACTGTCCTGGTTAAATTTCATTTTTTGTTTCTTTGTTTTGTCAGCTTGACACAAGCCAGGGTTACATGGGGAGAGGGAACTTCAGTAGAGAAAATGTCACCATCAGATTGTCCCAGAGGCAAGTTATAGGGGCATTTTCTTAATGAATGGTGCGAAAAGGACCCAGCCTACTGCAGGCAGTTGCCACCCTTGGGCAAATGGTCTTGGGTTGAATAAGAAAGCAGTTGCTAAGCAAGCCATGAGGAGCAAGCTAGTAAGCAGTATTGCTTCTATGACCTCTCCTTCAGTTCCTACCTCTGGATTTCCATCACAAGTTCCTGTCCTGATTTCCTTTCATGATAGACTGCAACTGTAAGCTGAAAAAATCATTGCCTTCATAAGTTGTTTTTGGTCTTGCTAGGGGTTTTTGGTTTAGTTTGGTTTGGTTTTTGATTTTTCAAGATAGGGTTTCTCTATGTAGCTCAAGCTGTCCTGGAACACGTTCTACAGATCAGGCTGGCCTCAAACTCAGAGATCCACCTGCCTCTACCTTCTGAATACTGGGATTAAAGGTATGAGCCACTACAAACCAGGTTGGTCTTGCTGTTTTATCACAGTAATAGAAAGCAAACTAAGACAGAGACTGTCTGCCTGGGACTTGTGTGAAGAGGCTGACTGAGCATAGGCTCTGACCTTCTCTAGTGCTACGGCAGGCCCCTACCTGGTCCCTGTGTTCAGCATGGGACCTGGGAGAAACATTGGATTGGAAAGCAGGCTTCTTATAAACCACTCCTGTCCCCAGTCTATTATCCTTGATAAATGGTACCAGTACTTTTGGGGGGCCTTTATAGACAATGTTTCTAGAACTCCTGAACCCTGACCCTATGAAGGTCTGTGTCATGCATTAGTGAGACTGTGGTCTAGCTGAGTGCCTGGCTCTTTCTTCTTGGGCCTGAGAAGCCCTGTGTGTTTCCACTGAGTCACAACTATGTTGGCTTGTGAGTTAAAAATAGACCCTAGGCATCTGTTCAGTGACAAGCCTATGCTGACCTGACCAGTCCCTAGAATGCTTATAAATATTTGGAGTTGTTTATGGCTAGGGCCATTTCCTTTCCAGGGCTTCCTTGCCCCGCCTTCTGAAGCCAGAAGGAAGACAGCACTGCATGAGTGAGAGCTGGCACATGTTAGACACTCAGGGTGGCATGTTATTGGGAATCACTAAAGTTCAAGATGGTTCTTAGGAGCCGGTAGAAGTGTTAAGTCATTTTCTGTAATGATGATTGTGCTGTCCTAAGGGTTCAGCAGGTTTGAAATCACATAGCACATTAATCAAGTCGATTCTACTCAGTGGCCCTGGGCCTTATGTTACAAAACATCTGATTTTCCTTTGTAAATAGGAAAGGTGTTTACCTTACCATAATGATGTGAAAAGTAAGAGCTCTGTGTACAATATGAACCAGAGCCCTGGACAGGCTGTCAGTAATGTGGCTGCTGCTATCCTTACAGCAGACATTGCGCCTTCACACAGGATACCGAAAGGGTAGATTAAAGCTTCTGAAAGGCCTTGATGTCCAAATGCATGGTCATAATTCCCTTTCAAGTGTTCACATTCCTTTTTGTTGGTCTTAAAACACTACCATGTCCTTAAATGACGTTAACAGCTGCCTAAGTAGGGGACTCTCCAGCTGGAGAAAACTATAACTGGGCTTAAAATAGTACCTTGTCCCTGGGCTGGAGGGGGGGCTATGTAAGCTCCTGGGTGACAGACAGGTCAGGGAGTATCACTCTCGGGTTTAGTGGAACACAGAACAGAAGAGGCTCAAAGTGCTGACAGTGGAGGAGCCACATTCTACTAGGCAGGCCAGGCTGTCCCTGTCAGAAGCCCTAGGGTATGTATCCCCTACCTCTTGTCCCCTCCCACCCCTCAACATTGCCTGACTAGAAGTTTCTGACTGTTCCTTAGAAAGAAATATGAAAAAAAAATGGCTTTGAACATAGCTGGCTCCTCGGGGTTTAGTGATGTCAGAAACAAGCAGATCTGACTCTGTGGGAAGAGGTAAGGGAGCCACTGGAGACTTCTGAGGGTCAAATTTGAGGCAGTTCTGTCCCAAGAGACATGGTGGGCAGTTCAGAGAGAACCAGCTGTGCTATTAAGTTGATCTTGCATCTTGTTAAGTCTGTGTTTTGGTTAGGATTTCTTTTACTGTGATAAAGACTGTGACCAAAAGCAACTTGGGGAAAAAAGAGTTTATTTTATCTTAAAACTCTCCAGTCATTAAGCCAAAGCAGGAATTGGAACAGAAACCATGGAAGAGGGGTGCTGATTGACTTGTTCCCTCTGCTGTCTAACACCATCCAGGACCACGATAGGCTAGGCCTTCCCACATCAATCACTAAATAAGAAAATACCCCAGAGGCTTCTCCACAGGCCAGTCATAAGAGGTATTTTCATACTTGTGGTTCCCTTTTCGATAACTCTAGCTGTGTCAAGTTGACAAACAAAACTAAACGAAATTTACCTTGTACCAAGTTGACAAAAAAAAAACCAATCAGAACAATCTAAAGCATGTCATGTTGTCCGAATATAAGTATGTCAGAAGCAAACCTGAGAGTACCTTCTAACAAGATTCACACAAAAAGGTCAATTCATCACTTCAAGGAAAGATACCTAATGGGTCCTTGTGCCCAGAGTGGAGGTTCTCTACATTCTTTAAACTGTGGCCTCTTCCCTGTACAGGTGCCACCATGGAGTGTGACCACTGCTGACTGGCAGTCACACAGCTCTGAAGTGTGTGTTGGACCTACACATCCAAGAAAGGGAGACACCATGGCTTCTAGCAGTGCTGAGACCCAGCTCCAGAGGATCATCCGTGATCTTCAAGGTCTGGTTGAGTGGCTAGTGAACTGGGCTTGGTTTTAAGGAACTTGGACCCGTGCCCTGGCTGTTGATAATCAGAATTCAGCCCTTTGCTCTTTTCCACACACAGTATACATCGTATTGAAATATTTGGTTCTCAGATATTCAGCCTCTGTGCAGCTGGGAGGGCTCACCCCACATTCCTCTCAAAGCAGCATCGCTGACTTGTGAACAAAGTCAAATAACACTAGGAAGACTGGGGCTGGTTTCAGTTACTGGTGCTTTAAGTTGCCTAGTTGCCTTTGTTGGGCTTTGGTGAGCTTGGCTTTTAGGGAAAGGAACATACTCCTCTCTTCAAGCAGGAAGGCAGATGAGGTTCTTGAAGACTTCATGTTGCATCTCCCTGCACCAGCCCTGGCCACTGGTGGCCATTGTCCTATATGTTTTAGTACCAAGTCTCCTACCTCCAGGCTTTCTAAGGGGGCCACTTGGGTTTGTAGCCCTCCCCATTGGAGAAAAGCAAGAGAGGGAAGCGGACAAACCTGAAGCGAGATAGACCTTGACAGAATAACAGCTTTTTTGTGGATTGCAGAAACCCAAGTTTTACCCTTTTAGATGATCTCCCAAGGACCAGATTTTAGTAGGTTTCTCATCCCTCACTCTGCCAGGGTTGATTTTTGTAAGCCTCTGGAGCTCCAGCACATTTGCCGTAAGCTGTGCCTGCAGAGGTCACAGTGACACTTCCGTGACAGCCTAGAAGTCCGGGTTCCTGATTGCTTGAACTTGGCAAACAAGTAGAAGTCTTGTAGTAAAGGTTATTGGTCTGGGAGAGCCTTGGTGCAGTCCATAGTCTGCATCTGAGATCCAAAGCCAACAAGGTCCAACCCACTTTCTCAGATTTGCTCTCCACAGTGCTTTGAGACCTCTCACAGCTGATACATGTTGGTGTCCATTATCTGAAAGGTATTCCAGATTTTGATTTTGTTTCATTTTTATATTTTATAATTTTCTTGGATATTTTGCAGTTTTGGAACACTATGCTGATTGAGCATCCCTAATTTAAAACTGATAAATGAAATACACTAAAATCCAAAAATTTTTGAGTTATATTTTGAATGGTGTTTTATGTACATAAGACACTGTTGTGTATACATATACATGTTACTGGTAGAAATTTATGGAATTTTCTTCTTTGGTCCTATGAGGTAGGCGCTATTGCTGCTACCATTTTGCACAGTGGAGTATCTTACTATCTGACTTTCTTACTATCACAGAACCAGTGTGGAACAAAGCTTGGGGTTATACACCATCAGTCTTAGCACGTGACCACATTAGACTTTGATTTTTGTTTTCTTTTGTTTAATTTATACAGACATATAGAGAAAATAAATGACAGTTTGTATAAATCTGTGTTTGAGATTGGTCCTTAGAAGTTTCACCACAAAATGGTCTTTTCTATGTCACAATGGCTAGTTTTCAAAGAAAACTTTATGAATCTGTATTAACTTCACTAAAATTTCACAGTTGTTTCAATAGTCTTGAAACTTACACCCTGTCATCAAACCCAACCAGCAAACAAGGGAAGCAGTCCGCACACTGGAGAGGTAAAGGGACCAGTGTCTGCTTAGAGCCCTGCTGTTTGCCAGCAGGGTCCTTCATCTGTAAAACGGGGGTGATAATAAGAGATTTCCTGGATTCTATATTGTATTTAATTTTTTCATCTTTTCTTAGTGCTAAAATTAGAATGCATATTGCATAACATCTCTATTAATGAAGAATACACATAAAGGTCTGTCCCCTCTTGGGTACCCAGTTAACAGAAGCACATATTGTTATCATTGTTACTGTTACTTGTACTTGCTGATGCTCTGAAACCTGTATTTAACTTGTGCTGATAGGTTGTAGTGAATGCTATGGTTTGTGCTAGAAACTTGGCTCCCACTGTTGAAGAGAAATGGAACCTTACTAGGGTCTAGTGACAGGTGATTGAGTCATGGCCACCCTGAAAAGAACTCAATGCTGTCTTCACAGAGCGGTCTTTTAGGTCTGGTTTAATTCCTGTGGGGGGTAAGTTATGAAAGGGAATGTCACACTATTAAATGCCAGACGCCACCATTTGGAGCCTCCAAAACTGATGCCTTGTTTTTAGGTGTGTTTCTCATTTAATGTATCATTGCATAGAAAGTATTGCCTTGTTTTTCAACACATAATACGAATCCCTATCCAGGGCTTCTAAAATGTTAAATAAATACTTTTACTTTGTGAATACCCAGTATTGGGTGTTTTCTTATCACAAAATAAAACAGACTTTATCCTGGCCATTTTCTTACCCTTCACTCTCCCAAGTCTCTTGTTTTGTGACACTGCAGTTGATTAATCCACATGGCAACCATTTGTTAACTGGCTGTATGTGCGTATAGTGCTAGCTTGGTGGTGGATTCACAGGGATGAATATTTACAAGCCCTGTGTGTTTCTAAGGTGACCACCATTGACCACTTATCCTAGTGCTTCCTGGTGTTATTTCTGCTTTCTCAGACTTACTTTTCAGTACATCTAAGATGCAGGCTAGTTTTAGGACTGTTGAAATGTAAACATATATGTCTCTCTAGTCACTTGTTCCTGTCTGTTGTCTTAAAGATGCAGTGACAGAACTAAGCAATGAATTTAAAGAAGGAGGAGAACCGATCACAGATGACAGCACCAGCTTGCATAAGTTTTCTTATAAACTTGAGTATCTTCTACAAGTAAGTGGCATCTGTCATGTGTTGGTTTTGTCACAGTAGTCTTTTGTTCCCTATTTGAGTGACTTATATTGGTTTCCAGAATGTGGTTCAGAAAGCACAGTGGAGCAATTAAGCCCTTGTGGTAAGACCAAGAGTCAGAGCAGTCCTAAGAGCTCAGTTCTCCTGTGCGAGTCAGCATGTTCTGGGAACTGAAAACATTCCCCTAAGATTTAAACCATCTTAAAACAAGTAACAGGCCTATCCAACAGAACTCTTAACTGAAGATACAATGTATGTACATAAGCCAGGCATAAGGGTGATTTCCAAGAGTGCAGACTCTGGAAGACCATTTAAGGCCCATTTCAGAGCCTTGCTCCTCAAGCACGGCTACTGTGGAGCTGGCTGAATCAGGGTTAGTCAGGCAAACATTCTTTTTCTTTTTTTTCTCTTGGTTTTTCGAGACAGGTTTTCTCTGTATAGCTTTGGAGCCTTTCCTGGAACTTGCTCTGTAGACCAGACTGGCCTTGAACTCAATAGATCCACCTGCCTCCAGGTGCTGGGATTAAAGGTGTGTACCACCACCTAACCGGCCACATCCTTTCAACATTTTCATGGTGTGACTTTTGTGTCTGCTTAATTTGACCCAGACAACTCTGCTGATTTAGGAAGCACATACTTTTGAAATAGGCAGGAAAGAAGTTGACCTGCAGTCATTTTACCACAGTTGTATGAGGCATTACTATTTTTTCTGGGTTTTGTTTTGTGTTACCTAGATTTGAGAATAGTGTATGTGAATCTTACTCCATAACCAGGGAGAAATTCTATAAATGGTATAGAAAGATACCTACCATACTTTGTAGTATCACATCCCACAAAGAACTTAGAGTGAAAGAACCGCTAGGAATAAAGACAGGCATGGAAGGACTCGCCTTATGCCTCCACCTGGTTCTTTGACACCAGCTGGTTATGAGATCTCGCTTTATTTGTTTTTTTTCCTTTTCCAGGTAAGCCCATTTGATTTTGAATTTGAAAGTACTCAACACTGACAGTCATTTGAATTTTTCATGCATTTTAAGATTGTATTGACTCTTGAGAGTTGAGTAATGGGTAAAATGTCATTGCCCCAGTTCCCTAAGTTACAACACAGTTAATACTCTGAATGTTAACGTAAGACTTTTCACTTGAATTTCCTTATCATATTGGAGGTTTTCTACCAAACTATGATAATTTCTTTTTTCCTTTCATTACTTTCCTTTTCTCCTTCTTGCTTTTCTTTCTCTCTCCTTTCCTACCTCCCTTCCTTTTTCTATTAATCAATCTGAAATGGAAAAATGAAAAATGCTGCAGGATCCCCAGCGGTGGCAGCAGAAATGGCCCGCTACCAAGCGGTGGTAGCGGGCCCTGTGGCAGCAGGCAGCAGCCCCTGAGAGCAGCCAGTCCCAGGCAGAGACAGCTGCTGGTCCCCTAGTGGTGGCTGGTCCCAGGCAGGGAGACACATAGCAAGAGACAGAGACTTGGATATTTATTCAGCGGGTTATAGAGGGGGAAGGAAGAAGAGGAGAAGAGCAGAGAAGGGGGAGGGAGAAAGGGAGAGGGAGACAGAAGGAGGGAGGGACAGAGAAAAGAGAGACAGAAACCAGGGAAGGGGTGAAGTGGGGAGAGAGTCAGAAGCTGCCTCTCTGAAAGGAAGACGGAAAAGAGAGAGAGCTCAGACTGGAAGCTGAAGATCAGCCTGCCTCAGCGGATGGGGGAGGGAGTGGGCATGGCTTGTCTCTTAAAGAGACAGAACAATCATTACACAATCTAGCTTGCTGTACTGGAACCACAACTCAGGCTTTGTATATGCTAGGCAAGTACCAAGAGATGAGTCTTTTGGGATAACTATTATTCCTGAATCTTGCTAGTTATATGACCTTGAGCTGGTGTTTACTAACCTCAGTTTACACATCTAAAGTTGGCGAATTAAAACACTCTTGATATTAGCATGCTCTGATTTGCCAATAAATTAAAGTAAGACCATTAAGAGACCTCCCTCAGTGCCTGTTCCCAGGAAACTAGCTTCATTTATTGTGTTAATAGAGCATGAACATCTGTGGGCTCAGACTTCCTCTCTGTTCCTTTTTTGCCCAGTTTGATCAGAAGGAGAAGGCTAGCCTCCTGGGTAGCAAGAAGGACTACTGGGATTACTTCTGTGCGTGCCTAGCCAAGGTGAAGGGAGCAAATGATGGGATCCGATTTGTCAAGTCCATCTCTGAGGTAAACTAAGCCATGAAGAGAAGAACACCTGTCTAACACTGGCCTGCCTAAACCTTCTTTGTGGACACCTCTTCTATAAATAGCTAGATGTAGCATGAAGTCTATGGGTGGCTAAGAAGATAAGAAATCTAGTCAGGGCACACTGGGTGCCTGTTATATGATTCAGACTTAGAAACTACTTGAGATTGGAATAAGCAGAAATGGGCTGGGTCCTAAATGTTACTTTCCAACTGGGCTATCCACACTGGAAAGTCTGTTCATGACACCCTGTGGAAGTGTGCAACACTACTTCCCTTTTTTTAAAAAAATCATTTTCTCTAGAGTTGCTAGGTCAGGGGACTTACATGACAATTATTTAGGTAAAGGCATTTGCCACCAAAGTGTCATCCCTAGAACTCACATGGTTGAAAGAGAGAACAGACTTCTGCAGATTGGCCTCCCCACATGTGCCATGACACATACATGACCTGCACACATACACATACCATACACACACACACAAAACAAATGAATGAACAGATAGATAGATAGATAGATAGATAGATAGATAGATAGATAGATAGATAGATAGATGGATGGATGTAAGCCCAACAAACTTTAAAGTTTCTGGTCTACTACTTTTCCAGCAGTTTGGTCAGGAAACTTAGATTTGAAGTGAAGAGAGTAAGGTAGGGTCTCAAGGATATTTCTTATCCCCTGGGTTTGTCTTACTACAAACTTCTAAAGAAATACAAACACACCGCACCACACTACACACCCTTCTTGAACCTTTGTGGATCCTAATTTGCAATCCTGTCTGGAGACCTCTGTGGCAGTCTCTTTAATCTATCTATCTTGGGTGCTTTGCCCCAGAAGCTAGAAGGTCCTGTGTTAAGGCCCATGGAGAATTTGCTTAGCACACCATGTGGTGAGTATTGTGAGTGCCTAAACCTCAGATGTTTCCTTCATACCTCTTTCCTTTCCCCATCCCAGTGACTCCCTCTCTCATCAGCCCAGTCAACCCAGAAGTGAACCCGAAATTTAGAGAAATGCTAGAAAAGTTTGTGCATTTTGTCTTGTCAGCATCTCTGACAAGTATGAAATCACTTTAAAGTCAGCCCATAGGCCCTTTGGCTGACCTCAGAGGCCACGGTGTTGACTTGTTGAGTGTTCTAGCAATAGCACTCCCAGGAATACTAGCTGAAGCCATGGTGTTTCTTCTTTTTTTGAGACAGGGTTTCTCTGTAGCTTTGGACCCAGTCCTGGGACTACCTCTTGTAAACCAGACTGGCCTCAAACTCACAGAGATCCGCCTACCTCTGCCTCCCAAGTGCTGGGATTAAAGGTGTGCTCCACCACCGCCCGGCTATGGTGTTTGTTCTTATAGATGTAAACAGTATTAAGCACAGCAACATCATAGACTCAGTGATTTCTTCCAGCTGCACTTTCTAACTCTAGGCAAGTAAGGAAAGATGGTAGTTCTGAAGTGTTTGTCTTGCTTGTATCTTTAATGTCACTGTGGTGTGGTTTGGTCTTGTGAGGTTGGTGAGAAACCCAAGTTCGTGATGTAGAGCAGTGTGTAATGTATCAGAAATTTAGAAAGGTTCCCACCCCACCCTCTTCTCCCATTCCTCACCCATTTATCATCACTGAAGCCTTCAATTGTATGACTTTAGACACGTGAAGTCTAACAGCAAGTTAGTCTTCATTCCTAGGGTCATGAACTGTTTTCTAAAACAATCTACTTTTTAGCTGTTTTTTTTTTCTTCTCTTCATAACGCATTCAGACCTTTTGAGGCTATGCAGATAGAATTTAAAGAAGCTAAGAAAGCTGTGTGCTGACTTCTGGCTTGCTCATGCAGGTTTTAGAGGTGTTGTAGGCCAGCTCTGCTCCAGGCTCATGGCACAGTGGTCTGGTTTAAAGCAGAGGCAGCCATGTTCCTTGCAGGTCTCCCATCCTGTGCTGCTGTTGTGTGCCTTTTTCAGTGTGGTATATATGGGATGCCAAAAATGTCAGGAATTGAGTAATAAAAGCTGACCTGTGATCTAAAACATTTTTTAAAGGGGGTATGTAGTTGCTTTCATTTTCAGCACAAAGGAAATATTCATTTTCCTGAAGGACATTTATAAAGTTCCTTTAAAGTAAGTAGCTAGCTCTCTTATATAATCATCTGTTCAGCTAATTACGATTTAAGAAGTTTTACTGTCATGTAGGAGGAATAAGGACTCACTCCTGCTCTGAGAGCTTACAGACAAGAGTAGTTTTATGAGCAGAGGTCTGACTAGATTCCATCATTACTCCAGTTTTGGGGTATGTGGGTGGCCACCTTGCCTAGCTGTTTTTGGCTGCCCAGTTGTCTCCACTAAGCACTTTGTTCTCATCTAACTCATTAGAGGAGAAAGTGAACATGGGTGTTGGCATCGAGGTTGTCCTCCAAACACCTATTGAGATGACTATTTGGAAGCACACCTTAGTGCTTTATATCCAGTCAGTCTTCTGCCCACCTCCGCTTAAGCCATTGTGACGATACATGGAGAAATGTCTTATGACGTCCATCGTTCATGAGGTTTCATGTCTTTTAAAATCACCTCATATTATTTCTTTGAGTCATCAGTAAGAATGATTCAAAGTAAGAAATACCTGAGTTAAAGATGTTAACTGCCACTGAGTTTACAGCGCTATTGGTGCCTTATTGGTGTGCCACATACTTCCTGTCTCAATCCAGGGCATGAGAATAGTAAGAACCTTTTTGACCAGACTGCTGTCATCCTTCTCCTACCACATTCTGAGTGTTGGCCCCGCTTTCTCTACTCAGAGCCAAGATACCTATGGTAGATCCAGTGTGTTTTGAATACCTGACTACTTCTGGGAGAGATATGTTAGGATTATGAATCTTAATTTTCAAACCTGTTTCAAGTGTCCTCTATGGCCGCTCTTTTTAATCCACTTGCTTTGGCTGCCATGTGCCAACAGCTAGTAGGGCCCTGCATTGCAGCGTCATTGCAGAGTCTGCCCAGCATACCAAACCTCAGATGGATCCCTTTATGCTTTTCCATGGTTTTGTCATCGAAGTCGTTGCAGAGTTGTGGATACCTGGGCTTTTCTATGACTTCTACTTCTGGCGACAAGACTTCCTGGAAAGCCCTATTCCCATCCGTAGCACATTGACTAAATGCAGTGAGTTGGGTTTTCTGAAAAGAAACCAGCCAATTAGTAAAGCATAAACAGATACATGGAAACTGGTTTGTTGTTGTTATTGTTTTGTTTTGTTTTGTTTTGTTTTACGACAAAGGGAACTGTTATACATCTGCCATAACCTTTACAAAGCTCCACTTACACAGCTCCACTCTTTCTATTCTTCCCCTTTCTACACATGTTCAAACCAAGCCCCTGAGGCCTCTCTCTCCATGAGCCTCACCCCCTAGTACCTTAACCCCAGTACCAACCAAGTTTACCATCCCTTCAGTTACCTCCAGATTCCACACCTTACTCCATATTAAATCAAGGAGTTTCCTGTCTGACTCAGATTCTGATAGGAAGAACAAGAGTGACTCTATTCAATGTCTCATTCATATATCTTTCTTCACATGTTTGCTGCAGAATATTCTCAGATAGAGCTCTGGGAGAAGCCTGCCCACTTCAGGATTTACTCTAGAGTGACAGTGCCACATGTTTTGTGTCCTTTGATGGGTATGAGGGCTACCAGTGTCTGAGTAGGGTTGGATGGCATGCTTTGTCCTGTATGTGGCTTTTGCTAATCCTCCGTGAGGCAAGTGTTCATCTTGATGTGATCTATGTTTTCAGCTCCGAACATCTCTGGGGAAAGGCAGAGCTTTCATTCGTTACTCTTTGGTGCACCAGAGGTTGGCAGACACTTTGCAGCAGTGCTTCATGAACTCTAAAGTGACCAGGTAATTGCAAGACTGTGCTGCACTTAACCCCATAGCACCAGTGAACTGAAATTATGTCAGTCAGTGGCAGGTGCCTCCGGTTTCTTCTATAGTCATTATTCTTTGTATTTCCTACCAGTCTTTGAGCATGTGGGGTAAAAGGAGTGAAGAGGGGGAATATTTCCCTAGCTCTCTCATATGCTCAACTGGTGTACTAGAGCTTGGAGCCAGTGTTTCTGTGTTTCCCAGAATTGCCAGTGTGGTTCTCCTTTACTAAGTCTGGGCTCCCACCTACCACAGAGCCAGGCTCCCTGGTGACTGAAGGGCGACTGCTGTGAATCCAGGTTGCCCCTCTGTCTGCGTTTGTATCTCATAAGTGCTACAGCTTCACCAGGAAACAATCAGAAAAGAGGAGAGGTGGTCCTGAGTGAGTGAATGTGAGGGAGTATCAGGGTCGTTGCTGCAGATCTGCGCCTCACCAACTGAACTTCGTTGAGTTTGCCAGCATTTCTTTTCTATTTCTGTTCTGCCTCTCCTTAGAGATTTGAGTTACTGAAAGAAAGGACTTTTGAATTAAAAAATAACAGGCAAATGTTTAGCTTTATTTTGTCACCTTTAAGACTGATTTACATTCTTACCCATGTGTCAGACTTGTGAGCTAAAAACATTTGTACATTTGATTTGAAGAGTATGTTGTTGTAGGTATTTTGTTAAGACTACCTTAAACAATTCAGCGTCATAGACCACAAATATGAAACAAGCAATCAGTACTATCTTTTTAATTTCTTAATGCTTCATGTGAGATGGATAAACCACAATAACAATGTACATATAATATTTCTGGATAGACATGTATTCCTTTGCTTTTAATGTCTGAACAGAAGTTAGAAGTGAGCCCGATGTGTCTTGTTGGATTCTGTGAAAGGAAGAAAAGCTGAGGTTATCTTTCCCAGAGGAATTTTCCTGTCTCCTACAGTAGCCCTTTCTTGGCAAGTCACAAAGATTTAGTATCTCAAATTCTTTGGAGGAAAGAGATATTATATAAATAATAATCATCTAGATCATCGCAACAGTTTCTTTTAAGCAAAGAAAGCTTATTTAAGAACCAGTGGTCCATCAGTGAAAGAAAAAATGGTTTGCTTGTTTTTTGATTTAGTACCATAAGTTACTGGATTTGATAAGTCAGAACCACACAGGATGGTCTTGAGTAGATTTATTCTTTGCTTATCCTTGTTTCTCCTCAATTCACACAGTGTATGTTTTCTGCAGTGACTGGTATTATGCAAGAAGCCCCTTTCTGAAGCCAAAGATGAGTTCTGACATTGTGGGCCAACTATATGAGCTGACTGAGGTTCAGTTTGATCTATCATCAAGGGGATACGACCTGGATGCCGCCTGGCCGACATTTGCTAGGTACTTTGGGAACTTGCTTTCTTTAAAAAGAAAAGGAAAGAGATGTTCAATGTTTTGAAGACAGTCACCCATCTGCCTAGAAATTTTTCTTGCTCAGTAAATTACATATAGCTTCATAACTATTTTTTTCTGCCATCCCTATTTATTTATTCATTTATCTCAGAATTGACTCATGAGGTTTTTTGTTGGTGGTAGGTTTTTGGTTTTGTTTTGTTGTTATTCAGTGGATTACATTCTATCATTATTTTTTTGAATTTAACTTAACCTTATCTGTCCAAAGGGAACACTTTCAGGCTGAATCGTGTAGGGTTTCTTTCTTCTGATGATATTCTATTTTTTTTAAAGAAGCAAAATACTGTAGATCTAAACAAAATGCTGTAGATCTAACTAAGACCCCATCTTTCTGATGTTGTCTTTTTCCTTCTTCCTTTCCCAAAGTAAGCACAGCACCATGGTTGAGGCCGGTCGGTAGCAAGGCTTTATTTTCACTATATGTGTATATATTCACAAGTATTTTATGATAGTATGTTATATATATTTTCAAAATGTTATACACAGTAAATCATGAGAAAGCTATTATGTCATACTTCCCCTTTTCATTTCACATTGCTTAGTTTCACTTGTGTGTACGCTTGTGATTCTGTGGTTGTGGGGTAGAAGCAAATCAGAGCACTATGTGAAGCAACTTTGCTCATCTCTTTACATATTCTGTGGCAGATTTCATGCAGAGTAGTTGTGATATAGACTATTGATTTCACAAGCCGAAAATATTTACAGCCAGCAGACCCACGGTGTAGCATATTCTACTGCATGAATAACCATAACCAGGTGTGACACCCTCTGATGGAGTAGACCTGTTCCACCTTTCCACAGTGATACTCTACCAAGAGTTTCCTTCCCTCATACCTCACACACACGTGTGGTTGTGCGGCACTGAGGTCCTTGCTAGGTTGAGGGGACTGATAGGTTTGACAGTTCAATAACTATAGGTTAATTCTGGAGGGTAAAAGTGAGATTAGATTGCAATGTTTCTATGAACTGAGAGTTCACACAAGCCTTTATGTTTCAGACCCACACCATCCAGGAGAACTCTTTTCAGTAAAGGAGATTTTGTAGAGTTGCCCTGTGCAGTATGTCCGTGTGAAGTGCAGTCACACTGTAGATGAGCCTTTCAGCACAGTAGCACTTTTTAAAAACTAGGTTAAATGCTGCTTTTTTCTTCCTTGGCAAATAGACTGTGACAGGCACCTGAAACTCAAAGAAACAACTAAAAATTGGAAATTGTATTTACTGGGCTTTTTTTTTTTTTGACAGTGAAAGAAAACTATAGTATTTGGATTCATTTGTTTGTGTGTATGTGAGTGCATGTAAGTGGATGTCAGAGGAGGGCACCAGTTATGCTCTATTACCTTACACCTATTCTTTTGAGGCAAGGTGTCTCCCCGAAACGAAGGCTCAAGTTTTCTCCTCTAAGCCAGCAACCAGAAAACCCCAGTGATCTCCCTGTCTTCACCTCTCTTAGTGATGGGATTTCAAGCATGTCTGGGGTCCATAGTTTGTCACATAGGTGCTGGGGTTCAAACTCCAGTCTCCACGATTGCATAACAAGCATTCCTAACTGCTAGACCGTCTCTCATCCCCATGCCAATGGAGGCCTGCACCAGCCCATGGAGATTGCTCTTTGGAGAGAAGTGTTGTGCTTTCCTCTTTATGCTCCATCTGGGACTCATCCATTGATTACTGTAGTGAAAACCTGAGGCAGTCTAACTTTATAAAGAAAAGACATTTTTAGTCTGGGGGCATGACTCAGCAGTTAGGAATGCTTCCTACTTTTCCAGAGGACCCACATTCAAATCCTAGAACCCATGTCAGGTGGCTCACAACCATTCTTCAGAGAATATTGTATCCTCTTCTGGCCTCCCTGTCACATATAAAAATAAATCTTTAAATTAAAAAAAAAAGAGTCTGAAAGTCTTCCTTTTGGGTGGGGGGAGGCTGACTTGTTTAGGTCACAGTTTTAGAGGCTGAAGGCCTGAGCAACATGGTCCAGGCTCTGGCAAGGGATCCCCTTGACTAACATTTCAGAGTAGGTAGCCTGTGAAGAGGAGATGGGGTGTATTTTATGCAGAAGTAAGAGATCATATGTCCCAAATAGTAAGAGGTTAGAGTCCCATAGTGCCTTCAAATAGCATTGATCTAAGGGTTTATGCTAGCCACACTTTTTAAAGGTTCCACTATCTCTCAGTACCACCATTCTAAGGACCAACTTAGAACCCTTTATTAGACATACTCAAGTGATATCCAGACCATATCCTACCGTTACCTGGTTGCCTAGTAACTGTCAGCACCATTGCCTGTGTGTGTGTGTGTTTTCTTATCTGAATACAAGTGTGTCTGTTCTGTGGCCCCACAGGAGGACACTGGCCACCAGCTCTTCTGCTCACATGTGGAAACCTCCCAGCCGAAGTTCCAGCATGAGCAGTTTAGTGAGCAACTATTTGCAGGTAATGTTGGGACGGCTGGGGTTAGCAGACTGCTAGGGTGATCAAAGTATGTCTTTTTCCCCCAAGCAATTCAAGGGTAGTCCTTTCAAATACTTGTTGTTCTAAGCAGAATAATATAACCCCTCAAACTATAGCCTCTATGTCCTGGAATTTAGATTTTTACAGTCAGATAAAATTTAGACCCTTTTAAAACTGGAATCTTAAAGTAGTTTTAAAGTATCTTACAAGATGTAGGTTAGCACTGATATTAGATAGAATTGACTCTGCCACCTACCAGCATCCAACAAAAGGGAAATTGATTTAGAAACTTCAATTCTTTTTTTTCCGGAGAGGGGTTAATGAAATCATCCTGGTCCTCAGTGGAGGACCTAGTGAAAGGCTGCTTAAGAACAGTGGGTCAGGAAGTACTAAAAATGTGAGCCTATTATAACTATATAATAGAAATTTCTTCGCAGTACAAAAATGTTCATGTATAAAGAGCATTCAAAATAGAAAAAAAAAATGAGCTGGGCATGGTGGCACATGCCTTTAGTCACAGCACCCAGGAGGCAGAGGCAGGCAGATCTCTGTGGGGCCAGCCTACATAGCAAGTTCCAACCAAGGCTGTCTCAAAAAACCGATAGATCGATCGATCTTTGACCTCATTTTGTGATTTTTGTCATCTCATGGTACTATTGGTGTATATAATACAGTGGGTTTACCATAATTTCAGTGTTAACTGAGTTTAGATTTTCTAAGAAGCGTATCCTTTAAACTCATAAAGCTGATGGAGGCTGGCTAGAGATATGAGTCTGCTTATTAGTGGGGCTTGTGGGGCCCTGAATGTGTTTGGACCTTATGGTATGTGCTTTGAACATAAGGGTTCTAATCTTGGAATAGCTCTAAAAGCTTACCTTACTTAGGTCAGGTAATCCCTTTGTTTTTTATTTTTATTTATTTATTTATAAAAATTTCCACTTCCTCCCCTCCTCCCAATACCCTCCCATTTCCCCCACTCCCTCTCCTCCTCCCTCTCCAGTCCTAAGAGCAGTCAGGGTTTCTTGCCCTGTGGGAAGTTCAAGTTCCTCCCCCCTCCCTCCAGGTCTAGGAAGGTGAGCTTCCAAACAGACTAGGATCCCAAAAAGCCAGTACATTCAGACGAAACAAGACCCAGTGCCATTGTCAATGGCTTCTCAGTCAGCCCCCATGTCAGCCACATTCAGAGAATCCGGTTTGATCACATGCTTGTTCATTCCCAGTTCAGCTGGCCTTGGTGAGCTCTCATTCAATCAGTCCCCTTGTATCAGTGGGTGAACACACCCATCGTGGTCCTGACTTCCTTTTTCATGTTCTCCCTCCTTTTGCTCCTCATTTGGACCTTGGGGGCTCAGTCCAGTGCTCCAATGTGGGTCTCCGTCTCTATCTCCATCCATCGTCGGATGAAGGTTCCCTCTGATCCTGCCTTCCTTGCTCACGTTCTCCCTCTATCTGCTTCTCATTTGGACCTAGGGAGTTAAGTCCAGTGTTCTAATGTGTGTCTCTGTCTCTATCTCCATCCATCGCCAGATGAAGGTTCACCATCCCTTTGTTTTTACTTCTACTTTCATAGAATGCAGAAACTTATCCAAGTAGCTGGCAGCCTAATGCTAAAGCCTCCTGTCTTTATCTTTCCCTTAGACTCAGGAAATGGCCTCCAGTTTTGACCTAAACAGTCCTCTAAACAATGAAGCACTAGAAGGTTTTGATGAGATGCGACTGGAGCTAGACCAGTTGGAGGTTCGAGAGAAACAGCTACAAGAACATGTACAGCAGCTAGACAGGGAGAACCAAGCACTTCGAGCGATGATCAGCAGACAAGGGGAGCAGCCTCAGGCAGAGAAGGAGAGGGGGTACTCTACAGTGGAGGATAACACTGGCCTCGTGGGCCTAGTGTCAGAACTCCAGAAGCAGGGGGAGATCACCCAAGCCACAGTGAAGAAGCTTCAGACATGTCTGCAGGCCTTGGAGTTGAATGTAGACAAGAAAGAAAATAGCCACTCAACCCTGCAGCTTGAGACCATGGCACAGGAACTTGAGGCTGTGAGAGACTCCCTGGGTAGGAAAAATCAGCTTCTAGCCAGCCTCTCACATTGCCTGGCCAGGGCAGAGAAGAAGGCAAATTCAGCTCTGGACACAACATTTCATCAAGAGCCAGTTCCTGCTGACATGGCCCTGAAGTTCCAGGAACTGAAGGGGAAACTGGAAGCCCTAGAAGGAGAGAACGCCAAGGCCCAGGAACTGAACAAGCAGCAGAGTATCAAACTAGAGCAGCTGGTCAAGGAACTTCAGCTAAAGGAGGAGGCCCGGGCTGACCTAAAGCACTTAGTGAAGGATGTGGCCCCACTTCAGGAAGAGCTATCTGGGAAGAAGCAAGAGTCAGCTGAGCTCCAGCGGCAGCTGCAGGAATCCCTGGCCCACTTGAGCTCTGTGAAGGAAGAGCTAGCAGAAGCCAGGCAGCAGGAAAAGCAGCATCGAGAAGAAAAGCAGCTGCTGGAGCAGGAGGCCAAGTCTCTGACATGGCAGCTGCAGCTCCTAGAGACCCAGTTAGCACAGGTGAGTCAGCTTGTGAGCGACCTGGAGGAACAGAAGAAACAACTTATACAGGACAGAGATCATCTCAGCCAGAAAGTGAGCACACTAGAGCAGCTAGGTGAAGGGCATGGGGTCAGCAAGAATAGGGAGGCCCTGGCCTCCATGAGCTCTGTCTCACCACAGACTGGGGAGATGCCAGAAGAGGGGCAGCAACACCTCCAGAAAGAAGAGGTAAATGATGCCACAGTGCCAGAGGAAGACCAGAAGGAATTGCGAAAGGTCAACCAGGAGCTACAGAAGGAGCTGCAGAACATGGCCGTGCGCAACCAGCTTTTGGAGGGTAAACTTCTAGCCTTGCAAACTGATTACACAGCGCTGCAGCAGCGAGAGGCAGCCATTCAGGGCTCCTTAGCCTCTCTGGAGGCTGAGCAGGCCAGCATCCGGCACCTAGGAGACCAGATGGAAGCAAGTCTTTTGGCTGTGAGGAAAGCCAAAGAGACCATGAAGGCCCAGGTGGCAGAGAAGGAAGCTGCCCTGCAGAGTAAGGAGGGTGAGTGCCGGCGGCTGCAGGAAGAGGCAGATCAGTGCCGGCTTCGGACGGAGGCCCAAGATCAGGAACTCAGGGCTCTTGAGAACCAGTGTCAGCAGCAGATTCAGCTGATTGAGGCCCTCTCTGCAGAAAAAGGCCACCAGGGACTCAGCCTACCCCAAGTCAACACAACCCAACTGGCTCTGTCTCAAGCACAGCTAGAAATTCACCAGGGGGAAGCCCAGCGGTTACAGAATGAGGTGGTGGACCTCCAAGCCAAGCTCCAGGTGGCCCTAGGTGACCGGGACAAGTTACAGAGCCAGCTGGGTGTGGCTGAGACAGTCCTGAGGGAGCACAAGACCCTGGTGCAACAACTGAAAGAGCAGAATGAAGCCCTTAACAGGGCCCATGTTCAGGAGCTGCTGCTGTGCTCAGAGCGAGAAGGGGTACTGCAGGAGGAGAGCATCTATAAGGCCCAGAAGCAGGAACAAGAGCTGCAAGCCCTGCAGGCGGAGCTATCACGGATGAGGTGCAGCTCCGAGGGAGCCCACCTGGAGCATGCAGAGCTACAGGACCAGCTACACCGAGCCAACACAGACACAGCTGAGCTTGGCATACAGGTCTGTGCCCTGACTGCCGAGAAGGATCGGATGGAGGGGGCCCTGGCCAGGTTGACCCAGGAGCTCCAGGACTCCAGGGAGGCAGCACTGCGGGAACGAAAGGACTTGGAGCTCCAGGTGGTGGGACTACAGCAAGAGAAGAAGGAGTTACAGGAAAAACTAAAGGCAGCTGAGGAGGCAGCTGTTTCGTGCTCTGGTCTACAGGCACAGCTGGCCCAGGCTGAGCAGCTGACCCAGAGCCTCCAAGAGGCTGCACACCAGGAACGAGATGCCCTCAAGTTCCAGCTAAGTGCTGAGATCATGGGCCACCAGAACAGATTGAAGGTAAGCCCAGCTTTAGCCATTTCTCAAGGTGTACCTGGGTGGCTCCACAATTAGATGGCCCTGCAACAGGAAATGTCCTGATCCCATTCAACTTCGGTAGCTCACATTTCTTTGCAGAAACACAAGCACAGCAGATAGAAAATGGGGCATAATGCCTTTACCTAGAAACCTCCACTTTGACCGTGGCAGATGTTGGCCCACACAGTACTTTTTAGCAATTAATAGTCAATCTTGACAGAGCAGAATGTACACAAATTCAGGTTTATGACTTTGTTTGAATTCTCAGCAGATCTAATAGCACAGTTCCATGTCCCCACAAGGCTGTATGCAGCAGCAGCTCAAAGAGTGTTACACCCTTCTGCTGCTTCCCCTTTTGTGTGTTTGTGTACAGTCCCTTCCACACATAACCTCTACCTTTGCCTTTTCTTTTGGAGCCCCATCCTCCGTATGGTCACCAGTCTGTGACATCCTGAGTCCTAACTAGTCCTTACTAAATAGCTTCTCTGGGAACTTGCTCAGTTTAGAAAAGCAAGGCCCTTAACTGAGACCTCCCCGCCCCAATAGACCATGAGTCTTTGATAATCATGAAGAAAAGAGACTAAAGAGTAGTAGATAAGAACATGGACAAGTAGACACAGTACTTTGCTTTCCAGTGTGTGTCCTAGTGGGTCTGTATCTGCCTCTGTGCTCTCAGCCTACTCTGCACCCTCTTCTGCCCATGAAGCCCTGTGAGCCTCATGGGCCACTTTTTTTCACTTGCAAAAATTAATTCTGTTTGAGGAATGAGCTGAGACTTTCCCTTGTAAACTTGCAAGTATTTTGTTACCAGTAGAGAAGAAGCTTGTTGAGGATCCAGTTCAGGAAATAGTGCAGTTATGTTTTTAGAAACCATTTTGGGTGATAAAGGTGAAGGAGTCTCAGAGCAAGAACCTCTCTCTGATGATGCTTCCTCATCCTTTTCAGACGGCCAATGAAGAGTGTGAGAGCCTCAGGGCCCAGCTAGAAGAGCAGAGCCGGGAGCTGCAAGTGACTAAGGAGGCTGTGCACGAACTGAAGGTGGGCCTGGCAGGTGTGCTATCAAGGAAAGGGGATCTGATCTGCTTTTACTGGATTGATGCTCTTCAAAATGCTGCCAGTTCTCAAGCTGAGACAGTCATTGGTTCAGACAGTATCCCAAGTCTATGTGATGACTCCCTTCCCCTTCTTAGACTTTGAACTAAAAGGAAATTGTTCTTGTCACCTCTGTTGGCCTTCTCTAGTGCCAATGGTCCCACTAGTAACCTCACTCCATGCCATTGCACTCCAGCTTCAGCACAAAACCTTCCCCTTAGAAGTGGCCCTGTTAGGAAGTGTGAGTAGCATACCAGTCTCTTCTTCCATGGAGGGTAAGCTTTGTACGCTTTGTGTCTTCTCCTGGATATCTTATACCAGGTCACCAAGGCAGCCATGGAGGAGAAACTGAACTGTACCAACAGCCGTCTTGCAGAGTGCCAGGCCACTTTGCAGCACAAAGATGAAGAAAGCACGACTCTTCGAAAAAGCCTAGAAAGGTCAGTCACTGGATCACCCACACAGCCGCTGGTGATCTTCAGGGAGTGGGTGGGTAGGTGCACTCATTTTAGAAAGTTCGTCACTGGATCACCCACACAACTGCTGGTGATCTTTAGGGAGCTAGTAGGTGCACTCATTTTAGAAAGCCAGCACTTGCTCTAGATGAGAAAGTCGGGCAAAAGTCATGCCATCAGAAAGCACAGGGCCAGAAGCTTGCACAGAACATTAGCTATCTTCCTGCCATAGTTCACAAGAGGCAAGGTGCCTTCCATCTGGTGCAGCTTTATATCTCCAGCAAGGTACATACTAACTGCATGCTTCCAAAAAAACTGAAAGCAGGCACAGTTAGAGCATGAGAATAATGGGAATAAGAGCAAGCATTGAGTCCTGCTTGCAGTGTGGCATGTTCTAAGTGCAGCTTGTGCAGGCTGAACATCTTATGTTGGAAGCTTGAGAGCAGAGGGCGTTATCTTCATATTTCAGAGCAGTTTTAGATTTCAGATTTTCAAAATTAGGAATGTTTAGCCTGTAATTGCCTATTGAGTCTTCCTAGCAGTCCTGTGAGAGGGGTTAGTTTCTCCCCCATTTTATCCCTCTCAGCTTGAGGCCATGTGTAGTTGTGAAACTGAGCCCACTTCTGCAGATGGGGCCAAAACAGTGTAGCTAGGACGTGCTGAGAAAAGTTCATCAAGGAGAGGACCCCTTGGGTGCCACCAGAAAAGCAAGTACATTAGATTGTCCTTAGCCTGTACCCATCCCTTTTCTCCTGCCACCTGCCTTCCTGCTTGACTCTGGATTCAGTGGAGCCTAGTAATTGGCCCATCTCTTCCAGCTCCTAGTCAGATCTTGGTCATGTGGTTTAAACAGAGGACACACTTGGACTGGTATTTTTAAATGCCGTAAGAATGAAAACCGGGTATGCTACCACATGTTTTTTAACTTTTTATTGATTCTTTGTGGACTTTAAATCATACATCCCAGACCTACTCATCTCTCCATCTCCTCTTCTCCATTCTCTGTCCTTGTGACTCTCCACCCCCCACCAAAAAAAAAGTAAAAGTATAGCCTCAAAAAAAAAAGAAAGAAAGAAAGAAAAAATTTTGACATAGAAGCTATAGTATAAACCAGTGAGTCATACAGTATACCCCTTAATCTAAACATCTTTACTTATAAGTGTTCTTTGCAATGGATCATTGGTCTGGCTCAAGGCCTCTGGCTTCTACTACTCTGTAGATACAATGGAACTCCTCCCGGATATTCTGTTGTTTTGCGGATATGTAGATCCAGCCCCTCCAGCAGTTCATAAGTGACGTGGATGTTTGGGTGGACCAAGTCATAGCCCTGTTTCTGAGCCTAAGTGCTAGCTTAGCTGGGTTGGTCAGCCTGCCAGGTCTCCCTCATTGTCACCACTAGGGCTAGCTTTTCAGCACTGCCCCAGCTAGTCACCCAGTGCAGCAGGGAACAAGGAGCAGGGCCGGTCCTCCTACTCTCATGCTCACCTGCACTCACATCACCAGGACCAGCTCTACGTTTTGCCTAGACAAGTTATATGGCCCACTTTCCCAATTGCTGCAGTTGGTGAGGGACAGGGCCAACTCTTTCATTCTCTTGCCCCCAAGGCAGTTGGCAGTGCGTGGGTGGTGGAGGGCATATTTCCCCCTGCCATGTCACCACATGGCATATGAGAAAGGGGGCAGGTGTCACTCTCTTGTTCTCACATTCACAGGACCAGCTCACCTGCACCCTTGCCAACAGGGTCAGCTCTAGTGTGCTCCCCAGGCAAATTGTAGGGCCTGCTTCCTTATGTGCTACAGCCAGTGAAGGGCAGGACCAGCTCTCCTGCTCTCATGACCCCAGGCTAGGTGGCAAGGGGACAAGTATCTTTCCCTCACCCATGCCACCACATGACTGATGAGGGGGTCAGCTCTCCTGCTTTCATACCCTCTGGACTGACTCACCTGTGCCCCCAGCCAAGAGGGTCTACCAGTTGTGTGCAGGTGAGGTGCATTGCCAATTCTCCCACTCTCATGACCCCAAGGCCAATTCTTCACCACCACAGGTGGCAAGGGCAGGGGAAGTTCTTCTCTTCCTCATCCACTCCACCATATGGCAGAGGAGGGGTGGGGCCAGAGCACCCACACACTTTCGGGGTGGCGAGGAGAATCACCTGCAGGCCTGTCAACATCAACTCTACTGTGGCAAATGTTTTTAATCCCAGCATTCAGGAGGGAGGGCAGAAGGCAGGTGAATTTCTTTGAGTTTGAGGTCATCCTAGTCTAAATAGCAAGTTCCAGGCCAGCCAGAGCTACATAGTGAGACCCTATTTCAAAAAACAAAGCCAAATACTATAAGAATGGTTATATGGAAGATCTCAGAGGATTTGTTTTAGCTGCTCAGAATTGCATAATTCATCTGCCTAGGATTAGACTTCCCATGATGTTTTGTGTTGTGTACCCTGAAATCATTTTGTGGACATTGATTATTTAATAACCTCTGGTAGCTATGTGTAAGACTTGCCTCGAAAGCATACAAACAATGTACTCTTTCCATAGAATTTCTGTTTAATGGAGTTCTTACAAACACCTTGTTGGATCTTGGGGTTTGTAACATTCTTAGAAACTACCATCTAAGGTGATAGTTAAAACTGCATGTGGAATGCATGGGATTGGGCAGACAGCCAGCTCCACCAGCCCCCTCTGTTGTATGCTAAGATTCCACAGGACCTAGAACAGAAATTCAGGGGATTGGAGGACTTATCAGGTAAAAGGCCTGCTAAAGACCCAGCACCCTCCTCAAAGCAGAGTCCCAAAGACACCTGAGAGCAAGGAGAGACCATGCCTTTACTTTATGTCCTGACTCATCACCTGTGCTCATCCTCCATCACCACTCCACAAGTCTTTTCCCATCTGGCTCCTCCCAGCCTCAAGTCCTGTCTAGAAATCCTTACAGGAGTGCCATGTCTCACTCACTGAGCATGTTAACATCCTGGAATGTCTCTGCCATCTCAGAATACCCCTTTCATTTTGACAAGAAGGTAGGGAGAGTCTCAGATTTTGGGATAATGCATAACCTGTGAACAGGTCATGTCTCACCATGAGAGGGAAAGGCCAAGAGGTCGACAGGACCTGTTATTGAAGGCCTGAAGAGCACACAGATTCTGGGAAGCTGAATGTCAGAGCTAACCAGGAAAATGTATTTCTCCTCTCCCAGAACTCAGAAGGAACTTGAAAAGGCCACATCAAAAATCCAAGAATATTATAACAAACTCTGCCAGGAGGTGACAAACAGGGAAAGGAATGACCAGAAGATGCATGCAGACCTAGACGACCTGAACAGAACCAAGAAATACCTTGAGGAACGGCTGATAGAGCTGCTCAGGTGAGTGTGAAGCAGTGGAAAACCCTGTCCATGATTGGCTTTTCTTAGGGGAAAAAAAAAAAAAACCATTTCTGAAAATGACAGTTCATTTTCCTCAAGGTCTATCCAATGGTTTGCTGTCAGGGAGCCATATGCCTGCAGGATCCCACTAGGCTTTGGCATTCTTGAAGGCTGGATTTCCCTGATCACACCGGTGATTTGTGTTTTTGTGTGGATGCGGGTTTATGTTCAAACTCTGAGTGCCTGGCAAAGAATGACAGTAAAATGATATTTAGTAACTTTGGTCATTTCCCCATCCCATGCCCATCTCCAGTGAACCTTCTCTTGTCCTGTCCCACTTTCCCAAGAGTGGGGCTCCCTGTCGGGACCCAGCAGCAGTGTCCATGTGGGAACCAAACTAGAGGGGACTCTGAGGGTCCCAGTATGTTCCACTCTTGCCACTCAAAACCAGCCTTACTTTCCAAGACAGACATGGGAAGCTGGGGTTTTATGTGAAATGTCCTGGTTGGTAAATGAGTGCAAGTCACTCACAACTTTAACTTTTTCTTAAAGGAATCAAATATGGAAGATAAAGTATTATAACTGTTTTCCTTCCTTCCTTTCTTCCTTCTTCTCTCCCTCCCTCCCTCCTTTCCTTCCTTACTTCCTTTCTGTGACAAAACACTTGAGGGGCTGTTTCAAACTCAAGTCATAATAATTATGCATCATTCAACCTCAACAGGAATCAATCCATGGCCACTTACATCTTCCCACCTCTAGATGGCTTTGAAGCAAAGCCCAGACAAAGTATTGCTTTATCTATGAATACTCCATATCAAACTTTCCAAGACAATAAATCTTTTTGCTTTATTTGGCTGTATTTTATTTTGAGACAGGGTCTTACTATGTCTCCCTGGCTGACCTGAGACTCCCTATTGTAGATAAGTCAGACCTCAAACTCACAGAAATCTACCTGCCTATCTGCCTCCTGAGTTTTGGGATTAAAAAATGTATACTGTCACACCAGCTTCCAAGACAATGGCTCTTACACAACTACGCCTTGAAAAACGAATGTGTCAAGAGACAGTCGATAAAACACAAGGCAGATAAGATCTCATTCACTTCCATTTGTGGTGGTAGAGTCATGAGTGTAATAATATGCCTGTATCTACTCACTTGTTAGAATTCCAGGTATCTTCTTGAGGAATGTGGTAGAGAAACCAAGTAGCATTCTCACAGTCCAGGGTGTGAGTATCTGGTTTCCTAGGGACATATTGGTCAGATGCTGTGGACTAACTGGAAGAACAAGCTGGACCAGAAGATGAGTCAGCCTGTCTCCTTACAATTTAGGTATCCTTGAAAAAAGTCAGTCATCTTTATATTCCTAACCCTTACCCACTTCCAGAGGACCTGGGTTCAATTTTCAGCACTCATCTTCAATTACAATCTTAGAGGATCAGATGCCCTTTTCACACTTCACAGTCACTGCACATAAATGCTACACAGTCGTACATTCAGCAACCTGCATATTGCATGCCCACTCACAGCATGTCCATTGTCAAGTTGGTGGCATACTACTTTCATTAGTAATTTGTTTTTAGTGTAAGATCCCTGAGTGATGTATCAGTGCTGGCAATTCCTTGTGGATGACACAGCCTTTGGTATATATCATGTGCCTCTTACATGCTCTCACATACATGGAGTCAAAGAATCAATGTCTGGGATTCTTTTGGAGAGGTCAGCACAAACCTCGAGTTGAGAAGAGAGCATTTAGAAGAAAACTTATTTAGCTTCTATGGTTTGGAACATTTGATATCAGCTTTCTGAAATGAAACAGGGTCATCCTCTGCTCCTTTTGGATTCTTAAATTGTGGTATTATTGCAGGGACAAAGATGCTCTCTGGCAAAAGTCTGATGCACTGGAATTCCAGCAAAAGCTCAGTGCTGAAGAGAAATGTCTTGGGGACGTGGAAGCCAGCCACTGCCATGACTGCAAGCGGGAGTTCAGCTGGATAGTGCGGCGGCACCACTGCAGGTCAGCAGCCCGCGGCTCGCCAGGGTGGAGGCTGGGTGAGGGGTCTGAGACGAGTGTGGGAAGTGGGAGAAGAGTATGTATTATTGGGGTCCTAGCAGGACACTCAAGGCCCCCTGAAAGGAAATGTGGGTGGGGTTAAGGGGACTCACAGGCATGTGGGACACTCAGAGAACACCAACCCTTTAGCTTTTCTTGAGCCTATGGGGGATGTAGATGGTGCCAGAGAACACAGGTCCTTCAGGCTCCTAGGAAAGGTGGGTCCTGAGGTTCTTCCTGCCTCGAGGACCTACGGAAATAAATCATTCTCTGCTAAGCTCACCATGATGGTTTTGTTGGACTCTTATGAAATGGGTTTACAGCACACTCTGCATTAAGGACAGAGCTAGGTCTGGAGAGTCATGGGCCATCCGGAACCCAACACAGAGACTTGTTCTGGTGCTTAGCAGATCTCAGTGATGCACAATCGATTGTACACCTTTCTGAAAGCCTGTTCTTGTTTCATTCCCAGGATATGTGGCCACGTCTTCTGTTACTACTGCTGTAACAACTATGTTATGACTAAGCCCAGTAGCAAGAAGGAACGCTGCTGCCGAGCCTGCTTCCAGAAGTTTGGTGAAAGCCCTGGATCTCCTGATAGCAGTGGCTCTAGCACTAGCCAGGGAGAGCCCAGCCCCGTGGTTTCACCAGCTAAAGCAGGCCCCCAGGCCATAGGAAACCAAGGTCAGGCTCTTGCCTTTTGGGTTCATTGACGTCACTGCTTTCTCACTATGGCCAGTTAGCTTGAGCAAGATTCATTCATTCAGTGCTTCCCAAACTTAGGTGTCTAAGAGTTCCTAAATATATACTACTGCCAGCCTAAAACTTTCTTATATTTTTGGGGTTGATAAGCAAGTAACTTTCTCCTGTCGTGATTGTGATTTAATATGAGTGTGTATACGCACATACTACCAGTGAAATATACCCCGTACCTTGAAGAGTCAGTTCCCCAGGACCACCTTTCTGATATCCATTATCTGCCCAGTGGTAACATAAGACCAGCAATTGTACCTTCAGTAGTCAATATCTTTCTCACTTTCTCTTCCTCCATCTCAGCCAGGAAACAGACAAAGGGTTTGATTCCTGCTACTTCTGCATCCACCCTAATAGGTGACCCAGGCTCTCTGCTGGACACTACTACACTGTAGGTGTAGAGCCAAGGATTAGAGCAGAGATGGCAGAGATGGGGCTTTTCTCTGTTCAGGCATCACTGCTGGCTACAGTTAGACCTTGTGAGCTCTCCTTTGATCTCAGCCTGGATGCAGGCTGAGAAACCTTCAGAATCCTGTTCCTTTCTTCTTTAAATAGATCAATGGACCCTACCACTCAGGAATGGGATTTGTGCTTTTTTACACATAGCATTGGGGTCTTCAAATCTTTCTCGATCTCTTAAATACTGAAGTTTGCAAGTCCTACATAGTCTGGATATATATTCTTTATCAAATATGTCTTATAAATGTTTCCTTCTGATTTACAGCTTTTCTTTTTGAAGAGCAGAAGTTGTAGTTTTGATAAAGTAATATTTATATCACGTTCTATATGTCAGGTTTTTTTTTATGTATCTAACTTTGCTTACACCTGTACTCAAAAGGTTTTTTTTTCTTCTAAAAGTTTTGGGTTGGGTTTTTTGGGGGTTGGTTGTGTGAGTGGTTTGTTTGTGACAGGGGACTCACTTTGTAGCCCAGCTGTCCTGTTACTCTACGTAGACTGGGACTCAAACTCAGAAATCTGCCTGTCTCCAATACCTGAGTGTATTAAGGTTAAAGGTGTGTGCCACCACATCTGGCTTCTTCTAGTTTTTATTTTTTTAGGATTGTGTATGTATGTGTGTGTGTGTGTCTGTGTAGCCTGTTTTGAGTTAGTTTTGGGGGGGGGGGGTAAAGTGATAATATAGAGTATTGGGTGGCTTAGTTTTTACTTTTTGTTTAGAGTTGCAACATCATTAGTTGAAGTCTATTTTGTTTTCCTCAGAATTGCCTTTCTGTGTGGGGTGGAGGTGTGGCTCAATGGTGGAGTGATTGCTTTGCATGTGAAAGACACTAGATTGAATTCCCAGTGACACATTTGGGTGCACACACACACACACACACACACACACACACACACACACACAATGCTTTTGTATATTTGAAAAAGCCAATTGAAAATAGCAAGCAAACTAAAAACCAAAAAACTGACCTCATATATTTGAGTCTGTATCTAGACTTTGCTCCTTTCTGTTCATCTATGTGCCTTTTCTTTCCACCAATTCTTACTGTATGATTACCATAGATACTATGTTTTTTTGGTGGTGTTGTTTGGTTTTTAGTATTTTTGGTTGTTTGAGACAGAATTGATTTCTCTATATAACCCTGGTTGTCCTGGAACCCATTATGTAGACCAAGTGGCTTCAAACTCACAGAAATCCACCTGCCTCTGCCTCCGAAGTACTGGAATTAAAGACATGTGCCACCATGTCCAGTTGGTTACCATAGAATCTTTTGTTGTTGTTGGGTTGTGGGGGCGGGGGTAGGTTGTTTGTTTGGTTTTGGCTTTTTGAGACAGGATTCTCTATGAAACAGTCCTGGCTATCTTGGAACTCACTCTGTACACCAAGCTGGCTTTGACCTCACAGAGGTGAGTTTGCCTCTGCCTCCCGAGTACTGGGATGAAAGATGTATGCTACCATGTCTAGCTATTTACAATAGATTCTTAATGCATCTGACTGACAGGCAAAGAAAGCTCTCCAATTTTGTTCTTCATCGAACATATAAATTATAGAATGAGTTTCTCAGTTTCTAAAAATAAACCATGATGAGGTTTTCATTGAGATTTCATTGGATCTGGAGAGCAATTTGGAGAGATTTAATATCTTTTTGTTTGTTTGTTTGTTTTCGAGACAGGGTTTCTCTGTTTAGCTTTGGAGCCTGTCCTGGCACTCGCTCTGTAGACCAGGCTGGCCTCAAACTCACATAGATCCACCTACCTCTGCTTCCCAAGTGCTTAGATTAAAGGTGTGCACCACCACTACCTGTCTGAGATTTGACAGCTTAATAAAGTGTTGTCCATTTAATCTATGAACATGATATGACTTCCATTTACTCTGGTAAACATTGTCTTGTGTATCTCTTGCCCATTTCCCATCTCTTTATCAGCCTCAGAAAACAGATTTAGGAGTGTAACTGGGTCCTTTTTGTCAGTTTGTTCTTCTCGTTTTTTGTTACAGAAACTTGAGAGGAAAAACATTACCTCTAAAGCCGAGGACAGCTAAACTGGTCTTCTAAGTAGCCAGATTCCCTTGCCCTATCTCAGTGGTAGGTGTTCAACACACCAAGTGATAACAGTGTTAGTGTGCTGAGGTTGCTTGTTTTGATTTCTCTCATTTTCTGTCTGCTCTTATTTTTTTCTGCCTCAGACCTACCCTTATATTAAATATGAAACATGTTTATGGGTAGGTGACTGGCCCAGTTCCTGCCAATTGAGTGGTCAAGGTCAAACACAACACTCAATGCCTCCTGCAGTTTTCTGAACAAAGAGAGGTTCTGTTCTGCCCAACAGTGGACCAAAAGAGGGGGTATGAATCAAGTAATCTCCTGTTTCAGATTATTTCTTATTGTGTTTAATGGAGCAAGGCCTCACTGCACTGGATCAGTAGATTTTCTTTGTTAGTTTCTTATCTGATATAGTTTTGACAGATTTTTTTTTCTTTCTAAATAAAGATTCTAGAGAATGTGGTAGTCCTTGAAACTTCTACTCTGCCGTTGAAAGAGGTCTTGAGACTATCTATTCAAAATCTTCTGTACTCCCTCTGTTTTCCTGGAATGTTCCAGTAGTCCTTCTCTCATACCTAGATAGAATAGCGCCAGTTAGAGGCCATTTAAAGTGTATTCCGTCTTGTTCTCCATAGCAGCACCCCTTACTTCCTTGTGTTATCCCTAGTCCTATGCCTAATGGCATGTTTGTCTTTTTCTCTCCTGCTTTGCCTCCACCACCCAGGAGCAAACTCAGTCTGCAGACCACCAGACGATGCTGTGTTTGACATCATCACTGATGAGGAATTGTGCCAGATTCAAGAATCTGGCTCCTCCTTGCCTGAAACACCCACCGAAACTGATTCATTGGACCCAAATATGGCTGAACAGTGAGTAGATGTTACCTCCATTTCCTAAGTACTCATTAAGTACCTGTCCTTTGTACTTTCTCATCAAAGGAAAATAAGGTGCTAGAAGCAGGATCAACTATCTCTACCAAGGGAGGATGCCTCAGAACGGTGTTCAGAGTCAGGTGGCTCTTAAAAAGTGACAGTGCTTAGGAAACATTCAGGAAGGCACTGTACCAGAAAGTTCTGGGAAGTGTGTGTGGTGCACTGATTCAGCATCTTCACTAAGGCCACTATATTAGTCAGCTCAGGCTGCCACAGCAAGAGACCACAGTAACTGTGGACAAAGTAGTTAAAACTGTTAAAATTAATACCATTTATAGCTGCTTTACATTGTTACAGTAGGGGGAAAGGGGACTTTAGGGGAAAGAGCCCTCTCATTAAAGGCTTCAGAATATGAAAATCTAAATGCATTTTACTTTCCTTTAAAAAGAGAATGTCTGAAAAGATGAAGCCACAGGAGTGGTCTTCTCTGAAATAATCACCTAGAAAGTATTTTTCCAGGTTTAGCTACACAGACACTCCATTACTTCAGCTGTGATCCAAGAATACTGACCTTGGATAAGATAATACTTGGTACTCATCAAGCTGGCAGCAGAATTTGACATTATCCACATGGTGCTGTCTTTGTAGGCATTGCAGAACCTAAGAGTTGCAGGTCATGGAGGTTTGCACCAAGATAGGTTTATACCTAGAGAACAGTCTGGGAGGCCAAGCAATATGTAGTAGAGTCGGATTCTCTGGTAGTCCATTAGTGGGCTATGCATAAAAATTTGAGGGTAAAGCCTAAATTACAGTGGAGACTCCAATGTATTAGAGATACCAGGAATGTAGAACATTTACCAAGGAAAGCTACAGGCACCTAGTAGAACCAGTCCAAAAGAGACCCTGTAAGTGTAACTGGCAAGAAGGCCCATAAAGGTAGGGCTAACATCAAATGTGTTCCTCGTGCCAGACATGAAACTCAGACTTAACGTTTTCACTGTTAATTTGTCATGTCTTTCTTTGTTCTACCCTCATACTGCCTTTTTAGAATGGAAATGTTTATATATTAAAAGTATATAATTTAAATTTTGACTTTACAGGGTCTCACTATTGAGCATACCTTTAATTCTCAAAAGGGACTTTGAACTTTGAAGCTGAACTAAGTAGATTTTATATTGTGAGATGGCAGTGAGCCATCTTGACCCAAGGGGGTCAAGGACTAAATGTTATGTTTTGAATCTAATGTCCCTGGCAAGTTTGTTCACAATTTTTCATCCTAGACTTGTGGCACTATTTTGAAGGCTATGGATCATTTAGAAGGTGTAGCCTGACTGGTGGAAGTATAGGTCAGAGAAATTACTAAGGACGAGCCTTTGAAAGTTCCAGCATGAGTTCTCTGCTTCCAAGCCCAATGTCATATAAATAAGTCTAAATGGAGCTGTTCTGCCATGCCTTCCCTGCTATGATGGACTAATACTCTCTGAGCCAAAATAAATCTTTTCTTAAGTTGTTCCTGTCAGATATTTTATAATATCAATGAGAAAAGTAGCAAATACAGTCTCAAAATTGCTTACTCACAGTGAGATCTCTGTCTCCTGCTCAGAATCTAAAACAGAACCAGGAATTAACTGTTACCTTTATCATGTCAATTTCTGCCACATGGCAGGGCTGAACTTAAATCTTCATGAGACTGTTAGCCTAGATTTTAGGCTTAAGTATATCGCTACACTTGTGTGTACTCTTACTAAAGTCACTGAATTCAGCTCATGGACAAACCCTCTTTGTCAGACCTAAGATGGCTCCTATTCACTGTTGCTCCTGTGACTCTGGACCAATCCTCTCCTTCCTTAAACACTTCTCTGACACGTACTGGTCAGTAATCATCAGTGTTCACCCTGACCACCATGACCCAGTGGTCCCCAAGATGTCTTTTCTTCCATTAGCAATAAACTATATTCTGTCCTTGGTACTTGGAAAGCTGCATGGTGAGAACTCAGAAGGATGCCATTGATTTGAAAGCGTTTTGGCACAAACATCTGTAACCAGCATAATGCTTCCTCCCTCATCTTTCACCTTCCTCTTTCCTGGTAGGAACAGAAACAAAAAGCTTCTAGACTGCTGACCAGTATGCGTAGTTTTTGGTCTTGGGAAATCAGGAACTGTTACAGAGAAAGAAAACTGCCAGTATGCTGGCCTGCAGCCACCAACACAGATCTGGGATTGACTGGTGGGAACCTGTGGTCCCTGTATCTCACCTGTGTGAATGAAGAAACACCTTTCTACACTCTAGTGTGTTAGCATGTATGGTAGCTTTCCCTTAGCATTCCAAGACACCAAGAGTCTGATAAAGTATGGGAAAGAAAGCCCTACACTTGCACCAGTACCCTCACAAGAAACTTAGAGGGAAAGGTACGCAATCTGAGGAACAAAGTCATGAAAGAGGAATTAAGCTTTGACCCTTCCTGGAAATGGTAGAACAAGGAAAAGTCTCCAGGGAAACCTAACAGGATCTCCTGTTGGCAGCTGCCTTTCCCCCATTCCTGTCTTATCTTGATCGGTGATAATTAGCAGGAACACAGCCCTCACCTGTAGCAGATAGATGTCCTTCACAACCTTTCTCCCTCTGTGTCCTATACACCACTACCCAGATTTCCAGTTGTTCTTGGAACTGAGGTGATAGGTAGTTGGCTCCTTTGGCCTCTGCCCAGCTCACATACAGCCAAAGTCTCCACAGTCTGGCCTCCTCTCTCGGTACGAGATATACGGGCTGTTCAGGGTGAAGAACTTAAGCTCCAGGCCCTGTGGCCGTACAGTGCAGCCTCTAAATGAGCTCCTTTAGCTGTTTGGGAGAGCCTAGACTCTACCCCTCCTTAAGAAAGGCAATTGGAGACAAGGCCTGAGCCAGAAACCTCCTGTGGAGATAGGTGATGTTGCTGATGTTGATGTCAGCCTGGGATGTACGTATCTTCTGTGTTCACATGTTTCTCAGTATCTTCAACTTGTAGCCGCTTCTTAAAAAAAAAAAAAAAAGCCTCCTACAGGTACCCAGATTACACGAAATGATCTGAAACCTACCCTCAGAGTCTGTTTGCCAGCAATCGCTTCAGAACCAGGGCTTTGTGGCCAGAGTGTTTAGTGGGGGAAGTGTGGTCACCAACCAAGAGATCTGATGCCTGCTGTCACAGAAACGAAACAAGGACAGGATATGGTGATCATGGTTAAAGTTCAAAAGCCACCTTATGCCTGTATTAACCAAGGACGTCTGACTGCAAAGGACTCCAGGGCAGGCAGGCTCTCTGTGTGGTATCACGCCTGCCGGAAAGCTCTGTGGCCAGTGTTTGGGGGAAGAGAAGCTGCTAACAAGGACCAGTCCTCACTCAGGTCTCCTCTGAGAAAGGGAGATGGCAGTACCAAGCTGCCTGTAAGGCAGCACTAACTGAGCACCTGGCCTAGGTGCTATTTTGAAGGCTCTGTGGAGCCGGAGTAACCAAGAACTGGATTCTGTGTTCCCACTTCTGCTTTCTTGTGGCACCATCTCCTCAGCCAAGACACCAAGAATTCCCGGGTGACCAGATGACCTCTAGAAGAGAGTCACAAGCATTCACCTCTCTAAAGACATAGCTATCATGGCCTTCATATGTCTAAATGAAGCCAGAGCCCATAAGCTTGTCCATGATCCTCAGAAATGAGGAGCACAGTGGGGTGGGGGAGCACACAGCCTTAGCTCTGAGGCTCTGAAGCATATCTAGGACAGTCTGAATCCAAGCAGGGTCCATGGTTCATCCAGATTTTCCCCCAACTCCACTGTAGCGCCCTGGCCTTTGACATGATCTGCTGCTGTGAACAAGAATGGGAGCCAGAGGTGAGGAAAAGATCACTGAGTGCTTGAGACTTCTAACACCTCTAAGGGAGCCTGCAGCAACAGCCCTCCTTGGTCATGGTGCAGGTCAGACACAAGCTCTCTGTAACTAACACATGCTGGGGTTGTGTGTGTGTGTGTGTGTGTGTTGCTTATGGTGGTATAGATACAGAAAGAGATAGAAACATTCTTCAGGTGGAATAGGTAGATGCCCAGAGAATGGGGCAAATAGTGACTTAGGAGGCATGAGAAGAAAGGTCCAAGTATAAACATTTCTGTGGGGAACCTAGAAGAGGGCATGATCCAGCAGGTTCTTCCATCTCATCTGATTTGTTCTTTGGGAAGACAGTTGGTCAGGGAAGGCCCAGGGAGCTTTGCCACCTGGCACTGTGAGATGATGAGCCAGGCCTTGAAGATGCTTTCTGGGATTAGCCTAGGGTGGCACTGTCTCTGAGTGCTGAGTGCCCAATCCCGCCTCTCTCTGGAATACCTGTGTAGATAGCTACAGGGCCCTTTCACCTGAGTCAACTTGTTTCCCATTTAGAGCCTGTATCTCCTGAGCTGGAATATTAGGGAAATCAGGGACTCGGGCCCCATCCATCAGCAGTGTTGCAAATAAAGGAGAATGCACTTAAGGTTAACCTTATCACCCTGCATAGAGCAGGCTAGTTGTTTGAGTAAGTACTTGATCTTGCATGTTACTTGTACATAGCAAGGAAGTGTACTATAGTCCTTATGTGTGTGTGTTTGATAAAATGGTTCATAAGACCATATGGGTACTCCAAGATGGGGTCACATTTTGATGAGCCAGAATTTATGTGGCATGCCCTACATGTCCAGAAGAAAGTACACAACAGCCTATGTCACTACACCCACCCTTATGGATGGCATAAGGAGCCTCTACTAGATCTTCGAAGAAATGACTGTTGCTAATTTGGGGACCTTTCACCTACAAATAGATTGTGCTGTGGGGGTGATTTGATTTGATTTGGTTTTGAGACTGGGTCTCATGTAGCCTTAGTTGACCTCAAGCTTTCTTTAGATGAGAATAACCTTAAACTTTAGATATTCCTTCCTTCACCTCCCAAACACTGGGATGTTTCATGGTGTGTTTCACCATGCCCAATTTGAATGTGGTGCTAGGTCCAAGTCCAGGACTCCATGCACACTGGGCAAGCATCTACCAGCTGAGATTCCTCCCCAGTCCATTGTGCCAGCTGTTTCATATGTGTTGTCTCAAGTCCTCCTCATATCAACGGAGAAACTTGTGCTCTCGCTAAAAAGAAATGGCCAGAGGTTAAGAGATTTGTTCAGGTCAGGTATGCTGGCCTGTGTCTTTAACCCAGCACTTCAGCACTTGAGAGAGGCAGGCATATTTCTGTGAGTTCAGGGCCAGGCCGGTGTACACAGCAATATAGTAAGGAAGGAGGGAAGGAGGAAAGGGAGGGAACCTACGTCATGAGTGCAAGCATGTTAGTAGAGGTTGAGATTGATTTGTTCCAGGTCTCACCTGGTAAAGAGCAGAAAGGCAGCCTTCTCTCTCCAGCTCCTGAGCCCAGGGTTAGCTAACCTCCCATGCATTCCGGTCAGCCTTTTTAGGTAGATGTTCATATTTAGATAAATGATTTGGTGGTGCAAACACCCAGCAAACACCTATAGGGCTATTCACCTGATTGTTAGGATCTAGTCAGCATCAATCCAGTCTGGCATGTAAAATTACCTCATCCTGGAGCAGTATTACAGAGTTAAATAAATGCACCCCACATCTTGGGCAGGAGCAGGAAACCACTGTGAAAGCAAGATTGTTACCATTGGTATAGTCTATTTCCTTCATAGACCACTGCCCCCAAATAATTTTAACTTATTTCCTTTATTCTAAGCCTAGAAGTTAACTGGGTTGTTTTTGTGCAATTTGTGAGAGTTTATTTTGTTTTGTGTCCCACGTATACCGAGTTAAAGTATAATGTACAAGATGAAAGCAATTTGAAAACTTTTAAAAGGTTTTATTTCTTAGTTATGAAACTCATAATATTTGATATATTTGTGTGGCAGGCGTTGGAAAGTTCCGTTTGAGCAAAGCCACCAGAGTCCCTCTAGTTTACTTAGAATTGTTATAGCCGTAAGCTCCTTTTAACACATTTTTCTAGCGTTTTGTGGACCACTGAAATTCAGCTGTTTATTCTGGCCCATTTTCAGTCTCTTAGGATGCACTTTCAAAGACTAATCTGAATCTGAGAAAATATAAGCATCCACCAATACAAAAGTCAGATCCCTGGATGAATCAGAGCTTGGTCTCATCCTTATTAGGTGCCTGGTGGCAGGTCTGAGCCACATGGACCAGCACATTGTGTGGGAGGGTTCTCAGCTCTCCACCACTTGCCCATAGAAGAATCTATGGAGCCCTGCATGTTACCTGCCATCAACAGCTTTGTTGATGCAGCTCCTCTTCAACTTTTAGCTCCAAACTGGGTAAAAGGGAACCTGAGGTCTCTGGAGTTAGCATTCTTGGGGATGGAAAAGTGAAAGTGCTTACAAATCTCAAGACATTCTCCTATGAGCATTGAGGTTTAGATATTAAGAACAGGGTATGTTTATATCTGAGAAGCTTTGTATACCACCACAGTTTTCAATGACTTCTCCACAAGAGTCCACATGCTGTAAGCAAAGCCTTTCTTGTTGCATCCAATGGACATAGCCATGCTCCTAAGAATTCTGATGCTAGCTTCTCCAAGTCTGGCCATGCCCACTACAACTGAAACATGCTGGTGGTCTCTGCATTGTGGGAGGCAGAATAAGTCTTGGAACTGTCCTCAGAAGACTTCCACTGACTTGAGACTCCCAAGTAAGGGAGGCAGCCAATGTCCTTCGCAAGTTTCCAGAGGTTCTTCCGGAACTTTAAGCCAACGAAGGCATAGAGCACAGGGTTAAGGCAGGCCCGAAAGTATGCTATAGCCTCTGTCACTATGATGGCATACTGAAAGCTGCTCATGTTATAGTACTCCCTGCTTATGCTCCTGATTAAAATGACAAGGTTGAAGGGGGTCTGAGTCAGCAGGAACACAGCCACTACAACAAAGATGATCTTTAGAGATTTGTGCTTCTGGAAACCTCGAGCGTGAAGCAAGGTCTTGATAATGCTTGAGTAGCACACAATCATAGTGAGCAATGGCAAGAAGAACCCCAGGGTCATCTGTGTGGTGAGAACCACGGTGGAAATGGCCTCGTTGTGATACTGACAGACGCGTGTGTCCAAATGTTCAACTCTAGCATAGATGATCTGTGGCAGAGAGACCACCAGGGAGACCACCCAAGTGAGCAAGCAAGTGATCTGGCCCCAGATCTTCCACTTCGCCTGCTGGTTAAAGACTTTGGTAGCCTGGACGACTACAATGAAACGATCCACCGTGATGCAGGTGAGAGTGAGCATGGACACGTAGAAGTTCACTGTATACATGCCATGAAGAGTTTTGCACATGACCGTGCCAAAGACCCACTCATAGGTGCCTGCATAGGCCCAAAAGGGCAGAGTACAGACAAATACCAGATCAGCCACGGGTAAGTTCACCAGGAATACATCTGTCAGACTCCTCAGCTTCTGATAGAAAATGTATATAACCAGAACCAGGGAGTTCCCTATCAGTCCAAAGACAAACACCATCAGGTACATGCAGGGCAGAAAGACCTCCTTGAACTTTAGGAAACGTTCATGCTCCTCGCTGTTGTCACTGGAAATGTTGAAGAGCCAGGGATCCATATCGTCGTTTTCATCCATCATGGTGTCTGTTGTGAGTCAAAACCCAAGAGTTATATTTGGCTCTGTCCGAGTGACTGACACTCTTTCTTCCCACTGTCCTTATTAATTACTAACTGCATTTAGGAAACAATTTGTCATCTCTAACCCCACTTGTTATCGTGCTGGCCATTTCCCAGGGGAAACTGCTTGCCCAGTATGAGGGAATCTTCATTAACCCTAAAAATCTCAGACTCCTCCCATGCATATCCCATAAAACACTATGCTCAATTTTTTAAGAAAAAAAAAAGATACCATACAATCAAGTGGGCATAGTAGCCCTTTGATTTTTTGTTTTGTTTTGTGTTTTCTGTGTTTATGTATTTCATGTGTATCAATGTTTTGCCTACAAGTCTGCCTGTAAGCTCTGTGTGTGTGTAGCGCTCGCCAACGCCAGAAGACATTAGAGTGCCTGGGCCTGGAGTCACAGATGGTTGTGAGCAGAGGATCAAGCCCAGATCCTCTGGAGACTGTCTGGTACTCTTACGTGCTGAGCTTTCTCTCCAGGCCCACAACTCTTTGGAAGCACAGACTGCTGTCTATCAGGGAGGCCTGCCTCCATCTGCTTCAGTCTCATAGCAAGTGCCTACCACTCTCTGCCCTGTGCTGATCAGTTTTATGTCAGTTTGACACAAGCTAGATCTGAGAAGGACTCTCACTTGAGAAAATGTCTCTGTAAGATTGGCCTGTAGGAAGGTCTGTAGTGCACTTTCATTTTTTTAAACTTTTGTTTTCTTTTGGGTTTTTTTGATTGTTTTGTTTGTTTGTTTGTTTGTTTAAGACAGGGTTTCTCTGTCTAACAGTCCTGTCTGTTCTGAAACTTGCTTTGTAGACCAGGCTGGTCTTGAACTCACTGAGATCCACCTGCCTCTACCTCCCAAGTGCTGGGATTAAAGGAATGCACCACTACTGCCTGGCTGTAATGCATTTTCTTAATGAGTATTTGAGGTGTGAGGGTCCAGCCCATTGTGAGTGGGGACACCCCTAGGCTGGTGGTCCTGTGTGCTATAAGAAAACAGGACAGGCAAGCAAGGAAGGAACAAGCCAGTAAGCAGCACTCCTCCGTAGTCTGTGCTTCAGTTTCTGCCTCTAGGTTCCTGCTTTCAGTTCCTGCCCTGATGTCCTGTTATCAGGACATGTTCTCCCCAAGTTGCTTTTGGTCATGATGTTTTATCACAGCAACAGAAACCCTAAGATAGCCCCACTTGGTGTTAAAAATCATGAAAGCCAAATCAAATGCCCCTTCTAGGAGGCTTCCATACTGATATCCTCAGGTGTTTGGAGAATGACAAGAACTATGTCTGATCGGGGCGTTCTTCCTGTTTACTCTTCTTGAGCTGTATAGTGTGAAGGGCAATCAATGAGGAAACAAGGGAAAGAAAACCCCTAGGTGCCCAGAACTTTGACTGACTGGGGACTTAAGGTGTGGTCCTGACTCTCCAAACTTTCACATTTATCATCTCTGTCAGTCTATAGCATCTGTGCTGGAGCCTCAGATCCTGGAGAATTGCAGTGGTGCGTGAAGTAGGGTGGCTGCTGAATAGGTTTGTAGCAATGACCACATGCCTGCCTTTCTTACCCAAGACTTCATCCTCCATGACTGCCATGTCTCTGACCCTGTTCTGCCCTGTTCTCTCACTTTACCAAGGACAAGTAGGATATAGGGTAATGTAACCTGTAGCCTGACTGTAGGAGCCAGGCTAACCTTGCCAGGGTCCTGGATGCATATCCCACTAGTGTAGGTTCTAGAAGATGCCTTAGGATGAGCAAGTGTTTGGGTAGAACCTCTGTAAGATTTACCAAGACATAATATTCCCTAGTCCAGAAGAGGGCATATAAAAGTTGATGACATCATCCCTTTTTAATCCACGTGAACATTTCTTGCCCTGAAGTTGAATCCTAGGAGGAAACAGTGTCCACTCTGATGGTTCTGCAGCCCCTACCTTCCCTAGAGGCATAATACTTTTCTCACCTCAGTAAAGTTACTCATAGTCCCATGCCTAGACCCCAAGGCTAGATATCCAGTCTTGATAGGCTGAAGTTGGGCCTCCTGTTCCATAACTTTCTGAGGTGCTAAAATAAGGTCAGATATTGGTGTATATGTTATTGGTTCACATAGGGACAATTTATTTTTCATTATTTAAAATATGAAATTAACAGCTTTGCTTTCCTAAGAGTACCATCTAGTTCTCTGTTGTTCTCTGACTTATATTTGCCACTTTGTTCTATTTTTTCTGGATCCAACCCTAGCATGACTCTTCAGAAAATGCACAGATTCATATTCAGTGTTATGTTGGCAGATAGGGGCTTGACCATACAAATAGAGTATTGAATGAAAATCATTGGACTGGGGAGATGGTGGTCAGTAAAGTGCTTGCTTTACAACCATGAGAACCTGAATTAATTCCCTAAAACTCACATTTAAAAAAAAAAAGTGGGCATGCTGGTCTATACTTGTAAACCCAGCACTAGGAGGTAGAGACGTATTCCTGGGGCTCACTGGTCACAGCAATCTTACTAGCCTGTGAGGTGAGTTCCAGGCCAGTGAGAGACCTTGTCCCAACAGAAAGGCGATCTGTGCCTAAGGAAAGACATTTGCTTACATATGCACATGTACCCATAAATACACAAGTATGCATGCACACACACAAAATCACTGCCCCTTATGTAAGAAATTAAGAATATTTCATCTATAATCAAAATGTTGATTTATGAAAATGAAAAAGCAATAAAACTTTGGACATAATGTTAAAGCCTGATAATAAACCATAATTATATCAGAAGCATAAAATTAACTCAAATATTTAAGAAGTACCTTTAATTATTTTTGGAATTTCAGTATATCACTGAAAACAGGACAAATATGAGAAAAACATGCAAAAAAAAAGCATGAGCAATTATGTTTACAACAAATAGATGATCGATGGCAGCCTGACTTCCTGCTTCCATACCTGGCTTCCAAACCTTTTGTGATCACAAACCTCTTTGAGAATCTCATTAAAGCTGGAGACCTTCACTGAGAAATAAGTGAAAGTCTGTAATTCTAGGGCTTCATGTGTAGCTGAATTCAGTAGCTTGCACCCTCTATACAAGTCATGCTGAAGGCAGGAATCTGAGAGAACCAACTTAAAAGCAAATGACTCACCAATAGGGATGCCCCGGTAGCTTTGTTCCATAGTGAAGTGTGCTCGCTCAAGGTCTTCCTCTGCTTCTCTGTGATGTGTGATCTGTATTTCCGTCAAATACTTAGAAGCCTTCAGCTAGTGACCTGCCCCTCTCTCTATCCTACAGGCAGAATCCTCATGACAGTTTTGACAAGCCCGCCCACTTAATTTGAGAGTCAAAGATGAAGCACGATTCTGATGCTTCATGCTCCTTTTTTCTTGGCTTGTCACATATTCTGCTGTTCAAACCTGATAGTTTTCCATTTCCTAAAGAGGAGCAGTAAGTAGATTTGATTGTTGTCCACTGAAGACGGTAAACTTTATGCATTAAAATTACTTTGTTTACTGGTCACACATATCTTTGAAACATTTTTGGTCGAGGCCAACCCAAAGTCCATGCTACGGATTAGGCTCTGTGCAAATGTCCAACATGTACCACACATGTCTCATAGCAGCCCTAGGGACTCAGTTTATAAACAGGAACATAGAACTGGTGAATTCAGAGCTAGAAGGTCGGGTTTCTGTCATCCCCTGACCAGTGGTCAGGCTGCTTAGAGCTGTGTGGCTGTGCTGGAGGGCCAGATACAGCCCTGTGCGTGGCCCCATGGGCCCTTTGCAGGCAGTGCCCATCTGCCCAGCTTGTCTAGTCTAGAACCTGCCTGGGCTTGCCCTCCTGGACCTTCATGTGGTAGGCAAGGTCTTAATGTAGTCTGGCTATTAGTTCCCATGAGCTAGTAATGCTAACTTCTCTGGGAAATTACCCTGGAGTAGGACCAGAATCTAGAAGCTAATCATCAATTTTGCTCTAAGACAGTTATGTCAGAGGCTTCTGTGTTCAACTAATGGGTTTTCCTCACTTCCTCATTAATGCAGTGAACAGTGAATAGGTGCATAGGCTGCTCCAAATACCAAGAGGGAGATAGTTGAAGCACCTCTCCTGAAAGAACACTTCAGGGGCCTCAGCAGTTAAAGAACCCTTCTTGTTCTTGCAAAAGACCGAGATTTGCCTTTACAGGGCATTGTTAGAATGACCTGAGATTTGTCAAGCTTTGCTATATTCTTCTCAGAAGTCATTTGTTTTCCTCAGTGAGAACAGAGTCCTATCTCAACCCTTTGTGATTGTGCATGAACATCTATAGGAACATGCATGGGTGGATGTAGGGAGATTGAATGTGTGTATTTGGGAATGAGTGGTACTTTTGTCATAGCACTGCAAAGAAAAGTTCTGTGTAAAACAAAAGATTTTCAACTAAATTCAAGGAACTGGTTCATTTGGGACCACTTTACAAAAAAAGAAAAAGAAAAGCCTTTTACTGTTTATATCTGTAGTATAATTGTCACAAGGTCCTTAAGTTTCTTTGAATCAAAGATCTAAACTTCTCAAGAATGAGTACCCAGTTGTGTTTGCCGTGCATTCCTCTGGAATACTTGAATATCTAAAATAGAATTGAGAAAAGAATGTAAAGGAAGTTGTAGGCACTTTTGCTGCAGTCTTACTCTAGAAGTCACTTTGTGCTAACCTTTTCTAGAAACCTGGCATTCTCAAGCCAGAGCTATCGGGGATATCAGTTTTAGGACCCAAGATTTTTCACATTTCCTACTGTTTGTGGGAGGAGAGGTTAGCACAGGGCACTTGTGAGGGGCAGAGCTGTGGGTGGCAAATTCATGGTTGAATATCCCTGAGGGAATAGCCACTATTAACAAGTAAGCCAGGAATGGCTGGTTTATTGGCACTTGCTGCTGGTCACGAGGGTGGTCCTAAAGGTTTGTGTATTGTGATTAGACCATAGGAACTAAGTCTTCAGAACCAACATCTTAGACGTGTTGTTGTTAGTTTCTCTGTTACAAAAAGGAAGTCAGTTTCATTGGTAGATGTGTCCTATGCCACATGGTTATGACAGCAGCCTGTGTGGTGACTGAACCCTTGAAGGGTAGATAGTGCAAATTTGGATCTGAAATCCTAGTTTATTTGATTTTGATTAGTGTAAGTTTGGACAGTGCAATCTGAACTGAAGACTCCCAGTCCCCTGCTGGAGCCTGGGATTCAGTGAAATAAGTGACAAAATGGAGAGAGACCTCCAAGAAAGACCATAAGCAGGACAGCACCGGCTGCTAGGCATTCCTCAAGTGGAGCTTCCATTCTCGGTAGCCTAGAGAGCTATAATAAAATGAAAAGCAAGTTACAATATTTAGACTTGTGGCAAATAAATGCTAGAGGCCCCACCGGAAGTACCCAGGTGACTCCTTACCCAAAGAGATATGAGCTTCTGATCACTTTGGGGATAGGGCCCTTAACCTCTGCCTTGTTTCTGAACCTCTTTATTCCTTTTTTTCTTCAGATTTTTTTTAATGTGTGTAGGTATTTTTCCTGCATGCATGTATGTGTACCATGTGCATACAGTGCCTGTGGAAGCCAGAAAAGAGTGTCAGATCCCATGGAACTGAAGTTACATATAGTTGTAAACCACCATGTGGCTATGGGATCCAAACCTGAATCCTCTGGAAGAGCAGCAAGTGCTCTTAACAGCCAAACTATCTCTCCAACTTCAAAGATTTATTTGTTATTTAGATACATCTGTGTGTGTATGTGTATATGAGTGCTCGTGCCAAAAGAGGCCAAAAGAAGGCAGGGTGTTGGATTTCCTGGAGCTTTAGTTACAGCTAACCCAACATGAATGCTGAAAACTGAACATGGGTCCTTTGGAACAATAGGAAACACTCCTAATCATTGAGCCATTTTTATTCTTTAGTAAATTGGAGTATTGATTACATGCACCTTTGATAGCATTTGGGATGGGAAAGTCCCTTACACTGAGGCTCATAATGCAGACATTTGTTAAGCTTCTACTTTGCAATGAGATTCCTAGGAACACTGGGATCATCACCTTAGAGCCATGTTTCTCAACCCATGGGTTGCAACCCCTTTGGGGATCACATGTCAGATATCCTGCATATCGGATACTTACACTAAAGTTTGTAACAGTAGCAAATTACAGTTATAAAGTAGCAATGAAATAATCCTACAGTTGGGGTCACCACAACATGAGGAACTGTATTAAATGGTTGCATCATTAGGAACATTGAGAACCACTGCCTTAGAGGGAAGAGCATTATCAATGGACTGGTGGGCATGTCACTTTAAGAAGTCAGAGAAGCTAATGGAAGACCCTAATGCTGGATGGAGCGAGGTCTCTTGAGAACACTGACTTTGGGACTTCTCTTCTGAGAAAACTGCCTCAATGGGAAAGAAAGGGCATGGCTATAGAAGGAGATAGGGTGCCCTCTAGTGGTCCTGCTTATGCTTCCTGCCTTTCTCAAATTTGCTTTATCCCTTGATGCATTTACATGACTACCTAGGAGAGACCAAATTCCCCCAAAATGATGCAAGACTTTTGAAATCTTGTGAAACTGTAGTAAATGTGTCTAGTGTTCAGGCAGAAAGGAGCCTTTAGTGAGAGGAAAGTTTGAGACATACTGACCATACCCATGGGATATTTCAAGAGAGTCCTCCAGAACTCTTGGGACTAGTTACAACATCTGGGGAAGAGGTCATCCTGGGCAGGAGACCTTTCTAAGCCCTTCATGTGGGAGACAACTATTTTCTTTCTTGGGCCTATGTGTCTTCTTGGGCATAACTGTCAGCTGAAGTTGGTTGGATTGTGAGACCCCTAAGAGCTACTAGCCAGGCTGGGCATAGAGTCCTGGATAGGAACACACTGAGCTGCAGTCAAATTATCTTAATTCTGGCACAAATCCTGCTTTGGAGAAACAACTGGACTTAAGGAACTTTTTATCTGCCTGTGTGTTTTGAGGTTCAATAATTTTGCAGGTGTTCATAATGTTCCATGGTCAGAAAATGCAAGAACACGCCAAAGAAGACACTAACAACCAAAGAAACTTCCATCCAAATCTAGCTTGATGAATCAGTGAATTTAATTAGTGTTACTTACAGGTGTATGGGTAAAGTGGGGAACTGCCTCACCAAAAAGCACACCCTAGAATAGGTGAGAACTCATAATAGCTTCATTTCTGAAGTTTTATGTACAGCCTTCAGTTAGCTGCAGGAAGAGAGCCTCCTCTCTCCAGCAATTAATTGCTGTTTTTAGGAGTGGGGGTGGAGGAGTAGGGAGATGGGACTTGTGAACCTTGTACCTTTCTCCCTCCTTCTTTCTATCCTTCCTTTTTTCTTCCTTTGAGATGGGGTTTATCCATGTAGCTAGCCCAGGATGTCCTGGAGTACTCTGTAGAGTAGACTGGCCTGGAACTTCTAGAGATCCACTTGCCTTGGGCTCCCCAAGTGCTGAAGGCATGTACCACCATACCAGGCAAACTGAGTTCTATAACTTTTATGCATGTCTGTCTTTAGCTTACTGAGTCTTAAGAGCGCCCTCCTCCATCCGAAAGGGAATGTTTTAATAAAGAAAAAACAGCTAGACAACTGCCTAATTGACTTTGTAAGAGAGAAATGTATGTAACCCTTGCTCCCTGTGTATCGGTTATCCACAGAGCACACTTTGGAGACTGGGACAGCCCCAGTTCCAAAGCAGCTCCTTCTGTGCTCCTGGTTGTACATTAGGAAGGAAAGAAAAGGTAGGTATGCCCTCTGCCCCCTTTGTATATGGCTCTGTCCCATCTCTGCCTAGACCTATTCTTGTGCCGACTGAGCTGCGTCAGGGTATCTGATTCTGGAACCAACTTTGCAGAACCAACAGGGCCAGTACTAAGGAGAAAAGAGGCATTGGTGCTGGTATCATGCCTGCCTCCCCTAAGCATAGAGAGTGACTCATTGGTGTTTATACTCACTCACACTCCTTCCAGGCACTCCTGCAGCACTGTTGTCTTCCCTTTACTGTCCCTACTGAAGTCCTTACGTGACTTCATTAGACCTCAGGCTATATAACTTTGTGCTGATAGCTAACGACCTGTTCTCCTATATGATGTTTCAGGGACACTACATCAAACTCACTAACCCCTGAAGATACTGAAGATATGCCAGTGGGGCAGGATGCTGAAATCTGCTTGCTGAAGTCTGGAGAGCTGATGTAAGTGTCAAGCTAATGAGTGGGCCTCTTGTGCCAGTGGAGAAGAGTCCCAGGAGAATGGAGTATGGAGGGACACTGGTCCTATCACAACAGGAGCTGGCCCCACCCAGTGCTCTGTTTTACCACCAGTGGAACAATGCAAATCTTTGAGGGCAGCAGGGCCTTTCTCAGACTAGATGTATGTGATTCAAAGACTCAGATGCCACTTGGTCATAACCAAAAGACAGACATCCAGCCAAATGGGTAATGATTAAAGACAAAGACACATGTAGGAGTAAGTAAAGCAAAAGCAGGCTTTATTAAGAAAAGTTAACAAAAAGTAAGAAAATGTAAAAGAAAGTGGGAAGAGTTCTAAGAAAGGAAAAAAACATCGAGCTGTTTTCTGAGGACAGGACTTGTATCAGGAAACTAAACAAGACTGAGGTTGTTTCAATTGGCATGGGCTAGTTCCCTGAGCATATCACAGGCCAAGCCAATTGAAGAATCCCAAACTCTGTATATTCTCCTCACCCAACTGAGGAGATGATCATGTGCTCTTCAGTCACGTGCTGCTCACACAGGGGAGTAATCACAACCTTTCCTGTTCATCTCTGAGTAGCTTTGTTAGCTGTTGGTCTTGGCTGTCTTTTTGGCTGCTAGTTCGTTAGTTGTTGATTTTACAGGTGTTGCTGACCTCAGAACTTGGTGGAGTCTGTTGGTAGTTTGTTAAACTCTTCTCTTTGTTCAATTTGTAGGGATTGTTTCATTTTGTTGTTTTTAGGCAGTGCTTAGAATTGAACTCAGAGTTTCATGCATAATAGGTACTTTACCACTGATCTACATCCCAATCCCACCTGCTTGTGGTGTACTTGTTTGTGGAGAGGTAGCATTAACTCCTGTCACACCTATTAACATCTGGCTGTAGTTTTTCTGTTGCCTCATATCCAACTCCTGATTTACAGGGTGGCCTGGGGTGATCTCCTTTCTGAACTAAGTAGAAGAATTATGTTAGGAATTATTCTTACCTACAATTTAGTCTTTTTGCAGTTAGCTGGATTAGAAGCAATTACATGTGAAAGGCCAACAGTGTCTTGTGTTACGTCTCTCAGTAGGGCCCTTATAGACATGGGAACCAGCTAGAGACTTACATATGTCCCCAGTAGGGCTGTGTAGAGTAGGAACCAATTAGTGCCTTGAGTATATCCTCCAGCAGGCCCTGGTGGAAGTGGGAACCAGCCAAAGCATACAGACACTGACTCTTTTCCCCAGAGCCCTGTCCTTCCCCTTATGTGATCGGGTTGGCTGTCTCATACCCAGCTACAAGCCTTCCCCACTCCCATGTGTTTCAGGCCTCTCTCTTTGAACCCTGATGTCTATTTTAACTGCATTAGGAACTTCAGTTTGTACTTTCTATCTTTAAAGCATAATTTATATCCTTTAAAACTCGTTGTTTAGCTGGGCAGTGGTGGTACGCACCTTTAATTCTAGTATTTGGGAGACAGGGGCAGGCAAATCTCTGTGAGTTTGAGGCCAGCCTGGTCTACAGAGCTAGTTCTAGGATAGCCATGGCTACAAAGAGAAACCCTGTCTTGAAAACCAGAAAAAAAGAAGCTGAGGAAGGCCTTGCTTCATGGTAAGGAACTAAGCCAAGGTATTCAGCTCCATTTGAAGGCCCTGTTGCCATAATCCTGGGTTAAGCTTGCTGCCTTTGAGTGACTGAGGAAAGAAATCTACTCAGCTGGTCGGCGACTGGGATTAGTGGCAGCAAGGCTTCCTGCCAGTCAGCCTCATCCTCTGATGTCATCTCATGCAGTATTTGTGGCTCAACCTCAGACTGTCACAGCTCTGTCCCCCTGCAAAGTGCATCCAAGGATGTTTGGCTATAGGAAGAGGTCAGAGGCCTCCCCTCAGCTCCATAATCTTCAGTATTACCACAATGGTCTTGTGGAGAAAACATGGTCATTTCAATTCTACAGATTTGGAAAACAAAACAAGACAGTTATGAAATCTGAGACAGGTTCTCTCAGGTTTGACTTTTCAACCCCTCCACCCCTTCTCACACAAATCTGCAGAGAGACTGTGGGAGGTGTGTCTAATGGGGTGAGAGGAGGCGGCAGAACATAAAGGCTGGACCAGCCTCACAGATGTGCACTCAAATCCTATTCATGAGAGACTCAGAGCAGGTCAGTTGTCCCCATAGTTTCCATGGACTTTCAGATCCATGTTGGCAAGGACTCCTTGTATCTTTCACAGCTCTGACTCGCTGGTAAGAACTATGCCAGCTGTGTGGTAAGCCCTCAAACCAAAGCTTTTGTCTGAGCTGAACATCTTATAAACATGTCAATCAGGGGTACCCATGCTTAACCTACAAAGAGTCTCAAATATCCAGTTACCTCAAGCCTCAAACAATCCACTGAACCAGGTTTCTCTTTGCATTTTCATTTTAGGATCAAATTACCCCTCACAGTGGAGGAGATCATCAGCTTTGGGGAGGGTAACAGGGAGCTGTTTGTGAGGTCCAGTACCTACAGCCTGATTCCTATCACCGTAGCTGAGCCTGGCCTCACTATCAGCTGGGTCTTCTCTTCTGACCCCAAGAGCATCTCCTTCAGTGTGGTCTTCCAAGAGACAGAAGACACGCCACTCGACCAGTGCAAGGTAGGCCAGGTTCCCTACCAGCATCCTTAACACACTCTCCAGGTGCCTGAGCAGACCTTCCCCAGAGTGGGCAAAGCATCTAAGACTTGATTGCCTTGGGGAAACAAGACCTAGAAGTCAAGTTCAGGAGAACTATCTTCATATGGCTAAAGGTTATTTCTGTGTCTCATGTGTTCCATTTGACCTTGGGATAAATCTGCAGGTAAATCTCAGAGACATGCAAAAGAAGATAGGGTTCTCACAGAACTCTGCAGAGCAGAGTGGGATACCTTGGGAGTTATGGGCTCCATCTCCAGTTATTCAGTTTGAATGTCCCAAATGCTACCTACAAGGACAACAGCAAAGACAGCCCCAGTATGGCATGGGCAGTTGAGCTTTATAAAATCCAGGCTATTCTAGGTGTAAAATGTTGGCAATGAAGAACTGCAGTTCTCAACCATGTGGCTATACACTAGAAACCCAGGGAGAGACGTTAAACCCAAATCCTTAGGCCAAATCCCAGTCCACTAAATCAGGGTATCAGGAATACTGTGCAGGCAACCCTCAGCAACTCCAGTGAGCAGCCCAAATTGAGTAGTTCAGAGCCACAAAAGGGCTGGGTAGAAGCTCGCAGGGTGCTAATTCAGTGTGGGGTGAGAAAGAGGGATTCCCGTGCCCAGCAGCTGAATTCCCATGTTTGTAAGGCAGAGAGGAGTAATGAAGGGTAGGGATGCAAATTGTATTTGAATTATGAGAGAAAAGAATGGGACAAAAAACTCTCAGACACAGAAGGTTGCAACAAAAAGTGAATTTTAGGCAGTTAATTGTCCTAGGTAGTTAGCTGGCAGAGGCCTTTTTGCTTTACCTTACTAGAAATCAATTATGGGTAGGCAAATGGCTCTTTGGTGTTTATTTTCAGCAAATTTCTCAGTATTTGGCACCAGCAATTGAAATCCTCTGCTGCCAGAGTTCTCCTGCAAGCCTCAGGTGCTAGGCCCTTAGCTACATAAACATCTCTGAGCTGTGGACTTCGCCCTTGCTCTTTGGTCTACCCATCAATCCTCATGACAGATGGAGCTTAGGGACCTGGTTCAGCCATCCTTGTCTCAGACTTACAAGGTGCCCTTCCTGTGTTTAATGACCACCACTGTCTTTTCCCACAGTGAACACAGTGGGGCAGAAAAAACCCATGTCTAGAATATTTAGCTGTTCCTCTACCCTTCCAGGCCCAGGTCACCAGTCAGCGATGAAGAATGCTTTTTTTCTCTGTCTATGGTCCCCTGAAAAGTCAAGAACTTAGGTCCAACATCTTTAGTACTTATCCAGGGGACTTCTCATATGCTCTTGACCAGCTCTTGACCAGCCTAGGCCTTTCAGAAAACAGATGGCCATATCTCATAACAACACATGAGAACCTTGCTGGATCCTTGAACAATTAAAAGCTGAGCTCTTGCTGTATCCCACATTCTGTAGAGTCTACTGGGGACTGAGAGATAGAGGATGGCACCCAAATCTGTTCTTGAAGCATTCTGAATGAGAGAGAGTTCTGAGAAATAAAGACCTAAGGACAGCACTAGGACCTACATGAGGCAACTGGCCAAATGGACATTTAGAATGTTCCTAAAAACATAGTACAGCTTCCCCAAGTGATGGAACAGATTGGCTCTAGTATGGTCAGTGATGCTGAGCACTTTTTCATAATTCTGGAAGAAATGCATACGCACCATCTGCCCACAGTGAGTGGGATAGTTGACACCCCACCCTTGCTGGGACTGAGTTTTAGTCCTAGCCTTCACAGCTATGACTTCATTCAGCTTGCCTAGATGACTCACAGACCTTCAGCTTCTGTGACACTTTATTGCTCTCCCTGCCAGGTCCTCATTCCCACCACCCGATGCAATTCCCACAAGGAGAGTATCCGGGGCCAGCTGAAGGTCCGAACCCCTGGCATCTACTTGCTTATCTTTGACAACACCTTTTCCAGGTAGGTACCTAGGTTAGTCATGGCATCTCCTGGGTCCACCTGTCTCTGTGCATCATTGCTCCTGTTCTCTAGCACCGAGGCAGACACTCAGAATCAAGACTTAGTTGTCAAAAGTTTTTTGCTAGTGATTCTATAATTTAGACTCCTCTGCTGCTTTCACCGCTCATGGTAGGTTTTATAAAGCAGATCTGTCAGTTGCTTTCCTGTTGCTGGGATAGAACACCATGATTAGAGGCAACTAAAGGAAGAAGGAGTTTAATTGACTTTTAGTTTCAGAGAGTCCATAATGGCAGCAGGCAGCCAGGACAGGAAGTTGACAGGGCACATCTTTATTCACATGCAGGAAACAAAGAGGGCAAACTGGAAGTAGGGGAGGCTACAAATTCTCACAGCTCACCCCCAGTGGCATACTTCTGTCAGCAAAGCTTTACCTCCTGAGAGTGCTACAACCTCCCTACACAGCATCACCAACCAGAGACCAAGTGATCACATAGGTGAGCCTGCGGGGGGACATGAGTTATCAAAGCTGCAGTGGTGGACCAACACTTACCGGATCTTACCGTATACTAACCACTCAAGTCTGCCATACAACTTCCTTTTTTTCCTACAGGGCTAAGAACTGGTGAGTAGAATAGTGACACTCCAGGTCATATGACTAATGGGGAGCCGGACCTGAACCAGGCACGCCACTCTAAGCTAGACTCACCCCAGCTGTGCTCACCTCTCTGCCAGGCCATAAAAGGACCTTGAGAAATCTGGAGGAAAGGTCAAGAGTTCATAAGTGAAAAAGAAAGAAATGACACAAAGAAGGACAAAATCTCTAGGCCATATGTAGTTGAGATTTTTGTTTTGTTTTGTTTTTTGTTTTTATCCCTTGGGGCCCCACCATCCAGCACCCAAATAAATACATGGAGACTTATTCCTATGTATGAATGCCAACCTTAGCTTGACTTGTTTGTAGCCAGCTTTTCTACCTTAAAATTATCCCATTTCTCTTTTACTACGTTCTGCCTCTGGGCTTTTTACCTTTCTTTATTCTATATAACTTTCTTTCCTTTTAACTCTGTGGCTGACTGTGTGACTGGGTGGCTGGCACTTGGTGTCATTTTCTCCTCCTTTTCTTGCTCCTCCCTCTTGCCTATTCTCCTTCTATTTGTTCTGTCTGCCAGCCAGATCTGCCGATTTCTCTCTCCTGCCTAGCAATTGACCCTTCAGCTCTTTACTAGACCAATCAGGTATTGTAGGCAGGCAAAGTAACACAGCTTTACAGAGTTAAACAGATGCAGCATAAAAGAATGCAAAAATATCCTTGCATCATAAGCAAATATTCCACAGCATAAGTGAATGTAACACATCTTGAACTAATATTCCACAACAGCCATGTTGTATGTTACAGGAGCAGCCTTTGCCATCTTGAGTTCTCCCTTTCCTTCAGGCAGTAGTGAGGGTCAGCTAAAAGCTCAAGGGGGTCTGGTCTCAGGAGTGATCAGCATGAGAATATAAAAGGAATGGTAACCAGGTGGCTAGAAAAGGGAACAGACAGAACAGCCATACAGACAGCATCTGTCACATGCACAAGCCGAGACATCTGTCCCTAGAGAAGACTTCTGGTTTCCAGGTAGCTTCTTCACTGGGGTTCTTTCTTGAAATAGACCTGTCTTGGCTGTGACTGTTTCCCGTCATCACAAGTGTTTGGCTTTTAGCAGAGTAACATGTTAGGATACTCTAGGCAAAGGTGTTCCCATACCCTGCCCCAGCTCCTCAGGGCCTGAACTCTCGAGCCTGTGGACAGGGTTGTCTACTGTGCAAGAGACCTTCCCACTTGTCCTGTGTTGCCCTGGATAATAGAACTCCACCTCAATCTGTAGGACTTTAGAGTGCTCAGCCTTTCCAGGGAGCTGACTGTGGTTCCCATCTGGGTGAGCAGCGATAGCAGTAGGGAGCAGGGTTAGAGGATCAGTGTCTATGTAGCCAAGCCCTGTTCTTCCTGCTGCTACTCTAGTTAACCATTTCTTTTTCTGTAATGGTCCTAGAACTATCAGTGCCTCACTGAGCCTGGCTGTGGGTCCAGAAAGAGGTGTGACAAGGGCCGCATGCAGCCTCAGGCTCCTGGGAAACCTGGGGTAGTACAATGCTCTGGAAAATGATCTCTGTCTATGATACATGGAGATCAGAACTGACACAAGTGTCCAGTGGGTGTAACATACATTCTGGCTTCTGCTGTGACCTCCTATGGCACCTAGTCCATCTTCCCATGCAGTCCTGACCACTGGCACCTCAGAGCAACTAGTGAGGACATAGACTTACAGCCCTGTTCTTCACTGAGGCCCTAGGAAGCCCAGGATGGACAGTACTTGGACCTTCTGAAGGGAGAGAACTTTACTAGACTAGACAGGGAACCAAGGAACACTAAAATGGTCCTTGAGTCGCCCAATTCCCAAAAGCTGTTTCTCTGGAGACTTTAGTTCTGCACCTAGCAAAGCCCAGTCACTGACTGAGGCCTCAGTCTTCACTAAAAGTAACACCTGCATTTTTCATTTTTTTATTTCTTCAGATTTATCTCCAAAAAAGTATTTTACCACCTGACTGTTGACCGGCCTGTCATCTACGATGGAAGCGATTTCCCGTAGCATCAGGACCTGAACTTTAGAGCTCCTCATCATCCACAGGAAACACTACTCCTCCTCACCCATCTCATTAAACATGTACACCCACACTCACTCACAAAATTTTAAAAATTAAAAAATTAGAAACAAAGGAAATACAATCAGCTGTACCCCAGCTCACCAGCTCTGCAGCTCTGGCAGAGCCTTGTACTGCACCTTAGAAACTACTCTGCCAAGATTCACAATATGCTTGTTATATGCGTCTGTCACTATCAGTTCCTAGGGCTCCTAAGGACCAGATACGAGACTCAGCTATCTTCTCACCCAAAGGGACACCTTGCCAAATGTTTGTACTCTAGAAACACCGTTGGCCTCACCTGGGATCATAGTTGGTAACAGTCTGCTGTGGTATTTTTCAGGCAAGGATTCAAAGTGAATCCTTGTGTAGTCCCAGGAGAAGGAGACCATAGGGCCATCACGTGAGAGATGCACCTATCCCTTAATTTATCCATAAGAAGGGGCTACTTTCTCCTACTCAGCAATTGGGGGAGGGGGGGGCGGGTGGCGATGCTGAACTGTGCTGTCCTGAGCCCTTGTCTACTCAGGGCCTTTGCTCAGCCTGGCTACTCAGCAGCTCTAAATCACACACATCACACACACACACACACACACACAAGAACCAACCAGAGGTCTAGGAAAGAGCAGTCACTCGCTACCTGAAGGCTTCAGCTCTGCATATGGATAGCAGGAGTAGAAATACAGGCCAAGTTCCCTACAGTGGACTCAGGTTGGCTTCAGATCTCATGTGTCAACCCGTAGCCCATCTTTGTTTGTAAACACCAGACCTTCTGTCTCATCTGCAGACAGTTGTTTACTCGTGAGTAGAGTCAGTTAAGAACCACTTTCAATACCTGGAACCTTTCTAAAAAGTCTTTGGTAAGGAAGAAGCCATGTAGCAGAAGAACAGAGAATAACTTCCTTTTGGCCTCCATCTGCCCGCCACTCCCTCTTGCTCATCAGCTCATATCTGGTACAGCAGACAGACAGCTGTTCTCTGTGACCCCTTTTTACTCCCACCACCAGTTTACCTTTGTTCGTAACTTTTTGCCATGTGAGGTCATCATATGCAGCTGAGTCTTCAAAGACTGACAGGGCTCCTTGTAGGTCTGTATGTGGCCTGAGATTGCTGAAGACCAAATCATCCTACCTTTGAACCTTCCTCTTGCAAATGGAAGACTGAAGCCACCTTGTTTACTAGGCCAACAGCATCCAGCACCAGCTAGGATCTCGTTTTTATTATTTTACTTTTCCAGGGTATGTTGGAGACACTGGCCAAGCTCATGGCTTTCTGCCGGTGTCACTGCCTCCGTCTGCATCAAGAGTGGCCATTCACTGAGTTACTATTGTGTTGGGGATCTGGGAGGGGCAGCTCTTGTGAAGTTAGCTCATTACTGAGGTGAGAGGCTTCAGTGCTGACTGCCTAGTACTCTAGTAAGTGCTTACCAACTCTTTGTCTTTGATAGTATATTTATTTTTTGTGCTGAATGGACTTTGTACTGTATTATATATTAGTTCACTGTTCATGTTCCAGCTCACAGTTCATGCTCCTTAGCACTAGGTTACTAGAGAACATTTGGCCCTGTGTAAGTGTGCCTTTCATACATAGCTTTATTATTTTAAGTAGTTCATTGGAGTAACTTTTAAAAATGCAAATGACAATTGAAGAATCACTGAGAAAGATGGTGGCCCAGCTGGACTTAATTATACTACAGATCATAAGGAAACATCCTTGAGATCCTGGGTCATTCTTTTTCTAAGGACAGCTCTTCCTGTAATGACTCAGCTATGTTATGAGGAATCATAACAGCCGTGTTAGTAGTGTTGCCAGCTGCCTGTTTACCCGTGACACTGAAGCCACTACATGACTTCACCCAAGAAATTAACCAGCTACTCAGACACAGGGAAGTATGTCTGAGGCAGAGATAGGGCCCTCCATGTCTCAGTAGACTTGGAGAGCATATACCCTAGATTCCAGCTAGCCCTGGGCCAAGAAGGCAAAGGGATTCTCAAGCAGAAACCTGGAACTGAAAATCTCCATACGGTTTGGGAAGTGGAAACAAAGAGCCATATGTAAATAAAGATGTTATTTCTGAACAGGTTCAGTTGTCCACCAAGTATCAAGCCACTCCTGGCCCAAAAAAGAAATCTTGCAGCTCTAGTTTGATATTCATGGAGTTTTGTTTTTAAACTCCGTGATTCTACCTGTGAGAATCCTTTATACTCAGAAAATACTCTTGGCTCAGAGGTTTTGGAAAAGGAGGCAGAGAGGAGCCATCTTTGGTGCACAGAACCAGGGAATGCAATATAAAGACCATTGAGTGCTGCTCACATTGACATAAACAAACACTACTTGGTAGAAACTTAGCACAATTTCCTCATCTCACTTAATTTCTTCCAACGAACAAGAAAGTTAATTCAAAATCTTCTTTTCCCTCTCAAACACCTTTTAAATTTCAGGAGATCTCTCTGATGAAGGGGTATTTTTAGACCCTTTTGACGTGTATTTAATCTAGATGACCTGCTTTTGGTGACTGCAGTGACACTGAGTCTCTGTGGGAAGCTTGACGATTGGAATGCACTTTAATTCATTAATCCTCATTTTGTGTGGCCTTATGAGATAATGGGTCAGGGAACCCATTTCATTCTTATCTGCCAAAGAGTTACTCAGAAGCACATCAAACACCAGCACTTCATCTGCCCAAGGGGATGAAACTTTGGTATCACTGAATATTCTCCTTTAGCAGTGTCTGCTATGCCATTTGGAAATGTTTTTTTTAACCTCAGGTTTCAAATAAAGCAAACACTATGGCATTTGGAGTAGCTTTGTCTTTCATTCCTCTGACAAAAATAAATCATTAAATGAGTGACAGAACTACCCTGCAGGAAGCAGAACATCTTACAGGAGCCCTGCAGAAGGGAGTGTAAGTAGCTAACCTGTTCTGGCATTCCATACTCCCTGGTCCTCTCCGGTGTGTGTGGGAAGGGGTGGTATTGAGATATATATCTTGTTAGGCTATTAAAATTAATATATTAATCAGTTGAAGTGGCACAAGTATTGGAAGTCAGTAAGTTAGCATGTGGTAATTTTAAAATACGTTTATTAGTTCTCATAGTATTGGAAGGTTCTTTGGAGGTTATGGGGAGTAGAAGGGGGGGAACCAGAGGCAGGGAGTTGTCAGGTCCTATCCATCTGTGAACTACAATAATGTTTCTATAAATGCAGTAGTGGCACAAACACTATGGGGGTAACCAACTACTTTCTGATTAGATTTAAGGCCCACTCCACAAGATGAAGCATATGTCTGTTCCTATAAGTCTGGCCAAGGACCCATATTTTGGGAGCTCACTGGCCTCAGGGGTGAGCCTATTACTACTATTCTGCTAAACTGACAGTTTCAAACTGGCCTCTAAATTCATATCTCTACCCGTGGACTAGTACAGCTCTCAGACCTATCAGAAACATTTTCTTTGTGCAGTGGATGGTGGTTAATGCATAAACGACTGGCCAAAATACAGAGTATCAGTGGAGTAGTCTGCCATGAACGGGTATCTATATCATCCCCTTCCCCCAAGGCTCAGGGATCATCTCCGAAGAGGTAGAGGAAAGACTGTAAGAGTCAGAAATTGCAGAGGACCAAAGCAAAACAGTGTCTTCAGGATGTGACAGAACTCAGGGTAACCATGATTACCTGTACAAGTCCTGCACAGATCAGCCGAACAACACTCTAGCATAGAGTGGGAAAGGATTCATGACTTAGGACCCCACCCCATCTAAGAAGCTGGGCAATTGGTGACTTCTGGGGGAGGGAAAAATCTCTTTTCTTTAAGGATGTGGTTCCTAGTTTGTCGGTAATGTCAAGTGGGTGACTGCACGCCTAGGAATAAATGGGCAGCACAAATTGGACCCAGTGATTTATTAAAACAAAACAAAACAAAACAAAAAACCTGAAACTGGGATGGGTTTAGAGGTGGCAGTGGATCTGGGAGGAGTTGGAGGAGTGGAGATGATGTGCTCTAAAAATGTTATGTGAAATTCCCAAAGAATTAATTTTAAAAAATTAAGAAACATGGTCATAATGTTGTGTTGCTTGACACAATTTCCTTAAGAGGTTCTTCCCTTTGACTTTAGGCTGACCCTCCCGTTCAAGCCTAGGTTGACCATACCTCCAGCCTTTGACTATAGCTGCATGGGAGACCCCAAGCTAGATCCATGCAAGTGAGTCCTTTCCAAATTCCTTAGCTCAGTAGCAAGTGGAAAGGCTGTTGTTTATGCCACTAAATGTAACGCAACAATAATTGAGACTTCTGGCATAGATTTTCTGCATGTTCTTTCCACACCCTTGTGTCTTGTTTATATGCACCTCAACCAACCACAATCTTCTTTGATTATGTATCAATGTAGTTGGTTTGATTGTATTAATAATTAACTCTGAGTCACCAATGTTTGGGTGCATTAAGAAAAGAAATCAAAGCACTTCCCCTTGGTGTCATTTGACCAAGAATAGGCTCAGATTTCAATTCTCTACTTTGTTCTCTCTTTGTCTCCTGTCTCTGCTATATGAATCTGAATCTGTGCCGGCCTGAAGACTATCAGACTATCTTTTAAATATCTCTCTCTCTCTCTCTCTCTCTCTCTCTCTCTCTCTCTCTCTCTCTCTCTTTCTCTCTCTCGTGTGTGGGTAGGTGAGTGCTGTGTCTCTCTCTGTTGCCAATAAAGGATTTCGCTCTGTATTTATTGAACAGAAAGCATCATCTGGAGAAGTAATACTTTAAAGTAATACTTTACAAAAAAATAATACTTTAAAGTAATACTTTACAGAAATTTTTAACAGAGTTTTATGAGGGATTAAATTATATACTTCAACTGACCCAGATAACAAACAGTATACAGCAAACATCGTTGTTTAACAGTTCATATATTGTGTTCAGAATTTATGGTGGATATTTATTTTATAAGATTACTTTCAACCTCTATTTTTGTTGTTTTCAGCAAATGATTATTATTACAAATATGCAAGCATACATGCATTACTTGGGTGAGGGGCATAGAATATATAATTTGAGATTATAGCTCTGCATTATGTTGTAAAAGTTGGTTACATGGGCAATCCAAAACAAGTAAAGATTTACCACCATCTCAACCTTTACAATTATTGTATTTATATTTGATATTTAATTGTTCACAATTATAATAATGAGAAAGCATAAAACAAATAGCAAGTGATGAACATTTTTAAATATACATTATAAAGCACTTTTCCAGGATATGCAATGATTTTTTTTTCCAATGTGAGAAATTTGGTAAGTAGTTAAAAACATAGGTGGAAAGTGAAATATAGTACATGCTTTTTTCTTAATTTCTCTAAAGTTAAATGTTTCGTAAACTGTTGGCACTACAGAGTATGGGAAGGGGAGGCAGTAGGGAGGCAGATACCCTCCTGGAAGCCTCAGAAGGAAAGGATATGGGAGAACCTGCAGCAAATGCTTCTACCCTGAAAAAGTTCCAGCAGAGCCAATGCTAGGTCTCCACCACCCAAATATATTCTCAGGCTTAGTCTGTGAGAGTTGTTTTGCCACCTCAGGGAACAGGCTAGATCCCTTCCTAGACAGAGCCTACAGGTAGGTTTGGACATGGCACCTCCAGCCAGACACAGAAGTAGAGTGGGAGCAACAGACTCTAATTGATGTTATGATGTGGTCAGCTGTACCTGGACTGACCAACCTGTCTTACAAATGGCTCCAAAAAAAAAAATGGTTCTCCTTGACTCACAAGAGACTAAGGAGATCAGAAAGGCATTCAACCTCAGATCGTTTGGGTGTATTCTAGATCTAAAAATCTGTAAATAATGAGATGTACAAACACAGTCTCCCCACTAATGGGATTAACAAGAAAAGATCCCAACATGGAAAATGTCACTAATCCTTGCTTTTGTGGACATGGCAGCAACCAGTGCTCTGTCACCTCTGGAGAGTAGTAGCGTTGAATCTGGAGTAACAGAAATGTGGAGCATTGAAGAAACTCAACACCTCCAGAACAGAGCTGCACTGACGGCGTGTGCACGGCTGAGGTGTCTTCACTGCCGATCAAGCATCCTCCTCAGAATTGCAGTTACTACAACCAAAACACAGCTAGTGCCCTGCTGGTGTGGTCAGTTTTGAAGACTTTGGCATATCCTGACTGAGCATGATAAAGCTGTTTAGGCTCATTCTAGTTTGTTTTACTTGGTTTTGTTTTTTTCTCCTTATGATTTGTTTTCTCTGTAGTCTCATCAGTCAGGCGACTATGTTGTTTGTGTCTATGTATCTCATTATTCCCCAAAGGACCATCTGTCTCATTGAGAACTTCTTTCAGAGGGAGAGAGCCCCTGAGGTTGTCTCCAATAGCATGGAAGAAAGCTTCAAGCTACCCTCTCTCCTTGTGAATGAAACCCACTGGGCCTGGCTAATGCATCCCAAGTTCTTTAGGGTCTTCATGAGATCCCTGCGGAATCTCTCACCCACAAAAACATACAGAACTGGGTTCAGGCAACTGTGGAGGAAAGCAATGGTTTGAGTGACCTGGAAGAGGATGTCAATGTTGGTGGAGATATCACAGTTGGAGATGAACATGGCATAGGCATCAACAGCCTGCACTACAAGAACGCAGTTGTAGGGGAACTGAGACGTAATGAAGACAGTGAGGACAGTGATGGTCACCTTTAGGGCTTTGTGCTTGGATGACTTTTTGGCCTGTACCAGGGTGTGAATGATGATAGTGTAGCAGAAGGCCATGACCATGAAGGGGAGGAGAAATCCCAAAGTGACCTTCAGGATCAAAACAACTGATTTCAGCTTGGCATTCTTATCCTTAGGGTAGACCATGGTACATATGTCAATGCCAGATTCCCTACTGGTTTGGCTGTACAGGATTTCTGGGATACAGAGCACAGCTGCCATTACCCAGATGGTAATGCAGACTATCTTGCTGTACAGAAGCCTTTTCTGCCTCCAGATCTGAGCCTTCATGGCCTGTACAATGGCAATGTACCTGTCCACACTGATACACATGATGAGTAGCACACAGCTATAGAAGTTCATCTTGTACATGCTGTTTACAACCTTGCACAGGAAGGTCTGGAATGTCCACTGGCCAGTAGCAGCAATCGCCCAAAAGGGAAGAGTGGCAAGAAAGAGGAGATCAGCAATTGCCAAATTCAAAAGGAACATGTCAGTCATGGTCTTCACTCTTGTGCAATACCAATAGACAAGGATGACCAGGCTATTGCCCAGGGTGCCCACAATGAACACAAGCCAGTACAGAGGTGGAAGGAAATGGCTCGCAAACTGCCTGACATTGTTTTTCTTACAGAAGAGGTCACTGGCAGTGAAATTCATGAAGTCGTCTATGGAAGTAGGGGAGTCTTCTATGGAAGTGGTGAAGTCATAGCTGTAGTCACCGAATATGGCAGGAATAGGGGTCTGTAAAAAATATAGATTGCATTCAATCAAGGATAACTTTTGAGTGGTCTAGTCTGATGGTAGTTAAAATAACAAGATCCAATGCCAATTACCAAAGCTCTGTCGTAAAGCAAAATGAGCATATGTGTTAAAAGAAAGACTGTGTTATGATTTCATTTGGTTTGAGTGTGTAAGGGCTATGGAATGCTGGTCACTAACTGTCTTGGTTTGAGGTGGGGCCTCCTGTTGGTTATGTAACGGGGCACTACCATGGAAGACATTTGTAGCTACAAATATTCCCCATTACGCTGGTTCCCCTGGACCGGTTTCTCTCCACCCACCAGGTCCCACTCACTAGCTCCTGCAGCCACTTATGAAATAACCATTCTGAGGCTTAATATTAATTACAACCTCTTTGGCCTATTAGCTCAAGATTCTTATTAGCTAACTCTAACATCTTAAATTAACCCATTTCTATTATTTTATGTTTTACCATGAGGCTCATGGTTTGTTACCTCTTGCTTCTTGGGCAACTACATGGCATCTGCCTGATTCCTTCTCCTTTCCTCCTCTATTTCTGCTTAGATTTTCTGCCTTGCTATATTCTGCCCTGCCATAAGCCAAGGCAGCTTTTTTATTAACCAATGGTAATAAAGCATATTCACAGCATACAGAGGAGAATCCCACATCAGACGTTAATGAGTTCTCTTTGGACCCAAGTTCCTGCAATAGCAGGTTGTCATGAAAGAGGGGGATCCTTGTCCTTCAATATCTCTGATTTCCTGTCTTGACATAGGACTGTGTATTTCTTCTTTTATGTTGCTTTTCTGCCATGTTGTGATATAACCAGAAGACCTGCACCAGAGGTTGACCAGATGAGGCTACGCAATCTGGGGAGACTTTCAGCCTCCCAAACTGTAAACTGAAGAAAAGTTTCTTTATACATAACCCAACGTAAGGTGTTTTGTTAAAACAACAGAAATTAGCCAGGCAGTGATGGCACAGGCAGGGTGGTGGTGGCTCACACCTTTAATCCCAGCACTCGGGAGGCAGAGACAGACAGATCTCTGTGAGTTTGAGGCCAGCCTGGTCTGCAGATCTAGTTCCAGGACAGCTAGGGTTGTTACACAGAGAAACCCTGTCTCAAAAAACCAAAATGGCCGGGCATTGGTGGTGCACTCCTTTAATCCCAGCACTTGGGAGGCAGAGGCAGGCGGAACTCTGTGAGTTCAAGTCCAGCCTGGTCTATAAAAGCTAGTTCCAGGAAAGGCTCCAAAGCTACAGGGAAACCCTGTCTTGAAAAAAAAACAAAAAAAAATGATAATAGTAATAATAATAAAACAATAGATAAATCAATAGAAATTGACTCATGAAAGAAATGTTTATTTAATAAATGTCACCTACCCATCTGTAAGGTGGTTACTATGCTAATTGTTAAAGGTAAACTAGTCTGGTTTCTACTTTCATAGAACTTAATTTATTCATGAAGCATACAGAGAAGCAAATGAACACTTGTAGTGTGGATGACAAGTATTCTGGTTTGATGGGAAAGATAACTTTGGGACCCCACAAATGGGCACTGTTGGGAATAGTATGTTAATGTGTATTACTTTTGTTTATGCTGCATTTATTTAACTCTGTAAATCTGTGTTTCTGTGCCTGTCTAAAACACCTGATGGTCTAATAAAGAGTTGAATACCAAGTAGCAAGGCAGGAGAGAGAAATGGGTGGGGCTGGCAGGCAGAGAGGATAATTAGAAGGGGAAATCTGGGAGAGAGAGGTGGCCAGAGAAGGAGCAGGACATCAAGGGCCAGCCATCCAGCTACACAGCAATCCATGGAGTCAGAAGAGAGAATAGGGAGAGTTCAGAGGCAAAAAGTAGATGGGATAATGTAAGTTAAGGAAAACTGGTAAGAAACAAGCCAAGCTAAAGCCAAATGTTTATAATAAGCTTCTGTGTGATTTATTTGGGAGCTGGGATGCAGGCCCCCTAAAAGAGCAAAAAAATACTACAATAGGGCACTTTACTTGAATTATGTGAGTACCTGAGACACATGACAGTTCTTTCCCCCAACTGTTCAACATCTGCAAATATAAAAAGTCACAGGAGCTCTTAAACCTACTGGAGTCATGGCACCTCTGAGTTTCCTGAGAGCCCCCAAAGTAAACATGCAGCACAACACTTATCTGCACGCACACATTTGCACACACACATTTGCACATGCACATCATGACATTCTCAACTACACATAAAAATGTGACTGCTGTAATATTTCCAAGAACCCTTGCTAGAAAATTATTAAAAATTTCAAGATAGTGAGCATTAAGACAAGTATGAAAATAATTTTGTTTGCTTGTTTATATTTATTTATTTATAAATGTATACAGTGTTCTGCCTGCATGCCTTAAGAGGGTACCAGATCTCATTATAAAGAGCCACCATATGGTTGCTGGGAATTGAACTCAGAACCTCTGGAAGAACAAGCAGTTAGTTCTCTTAACCTCTAAGCCATCTCTCCAGCCCCAAATATGAATATTCCTAAACATGTGACCCCTGTATGACCGCAAGGGTCATACACCCAAGGCTCTGGTTCTGACAGGCACACACAGAGCACACATGCACTTGTTCACATTAATAAGCATAAATAGGCCCACACTGCTGCTCACAAGCACATATACACACTCATACACACAAGTACACTTGCATAAACATATCTAGACACATATGCTCACATGTGTCACTGTTCTTCCTGTGGGTATCACTGATAGAGGGGGAAGGGATGAATAAAATCTGGGTGGGCAGATAGAGGATGTAGCAGAGTACCAGGTCCAAAGCTTGGTAACTGTTGCATTGTTGAAGCCTCCACCTCACACCCACATGGTCTCACCTCCTTCTAGCTCCTCTTTGGAGCTCCCATTAGGCCTTGTAATTTCCCAGAGACTCTTAGTCACCAGTGTCTTGCCCTGAGGGACATTCTCTGCATTTCCTTTATGAGAGGACAATCTCACAGTCTTTCTTTTCCTTGAGAAAATATAATAATTTTTCAAGTCATCTGTCTGTATTGAACTAGACATAGTCTCTATGAGGGTTTTGTTTTGCTTTGGGTAGCTAATATTACTAAATGCATAAGCACAATTAGTTAGTTTATGTACTTAAATATTAATATTGAATAATAAAATTCCTCTACTTTCTGTTGGCTATGCTTGTTTTGTCTGCATAACTCACATATGCTTCTAATGGTCAACCAGTCTTTCCTAAGCTATGCAGTTGTTAAATATTGGAGAATCTCCATATTGCATTTTTGTCTTTGAAAGTCACAATTACCCCAAGTGGATTAATCTGTGAAAAAGTTCTACAGGACTGCATTTTAATTGCATATTGGCACAATAACAGACTTTTGAGATGTCCTTTAAATTTTTCCTTAGCAGTGCTACATTGACTTATTTGAATATGGAGTAATATCCCTGTGCATCTGTTCATGCATGCATATGCATACATGTATGTGTGGTTCTTCTTAGCTACCAGGACACACTAAATCAGCTGATAAGAAGCAGTAGATAATAGGAGTTTGACGCAGAATTCTGAAGCTCACACCTTACAACAGTATCCGAGGGCTTTCATTTTTCTTCTGTAAAAGGGAAAATAAAAGGTTTATATGTACATAGTTGAAACCAAGCCTCCTCAGTGGGGCTAACAAATTTTCCTTCAAAATACCTTGTAGGTTTCCAAGACTTACAGAATGGGGAGGCTCAATTAGGTCGTCAACAAAATCATTTTATAACACACCAAATGTTCTTAGTATTGTCTTGGAATATTTGCAGATATGGTTGCACATACTGTTAATTTGATCCCAGTAAGGTGAGGAGGCAACCTTGATTTTCTCTGCAGTAGAATTTGGCTCTTGGTCTCAGAGGCTGAGAGACTGTTACTGAGCAGGCTGCTTCTGGTATACCCATCACTCGGTTTTCTTATTTGGGATTTTGGAAAATAGGCAAAGTTAAAAAGACAGCCCAGATAAAAGAAATGCCTTTCCACAGTGTTGACTCTCCATAGTCAGAGAAGTCTGGATGGACCACAGGAGTCAGGTGGATCTCAGTAAGATTGTGGTTTCCACACTGCGTATAAACTGGCTGTGACATCCTGATCTTACCTTTTGGGGACATTACTACTCAGTTGCTGCATGTGCGAGCAGCCATCACTGTGAAGAGCACTGACTGCTCTTCCATTGGTCCTGAGTTCAATTCCTAGCAACCACATGGTGACTCATAACCATCTATAATGAGATCTGGTGTCCTCTTCTGGTGTGCAAGCATGCATGAGGCAGAGTACTGTAAACATAATAAGTCCTTTTAAAAAATCAAATGGGTTCTCCCTTGCTTTCTTCTGTGTGAGCTTCAAAACACGCATGTGACAAAGCCTGTCCTAGTCAAGGAGTACAAAACCCCTCAGCTATTAACAAAATCTAAAATTTAAATGTATTGTCTTCACAACATGCCCCTCCCAATGCTGACTCTGTGTTCACAAAGAGAATAGATATCACCAGAAATACCCCACATCCCCACATAGTGATGGGTACTGCTGACAGAGATCCGTAGTAGATTTCTTCCCATAACCCTATGCAGGGAAGCCCAGAGAGTAAGAGTAGGTGTTTCTGAGGCATGACTATACTCACCGTGAGTTCTGTGGGTATCATGGTGAGTCAGATGCCAGCCAGCTTCTAGAAAGAGAGGACAAACATCAGAAAGAAAACAGACTTATAGACGCACTCTAGGAACCAAACACCAAAGGTGGAGATTTGACATTAAACTTGTTCGTATTTGTGGAAAACGTCACACCCACAAAAAAAATAGAATCCGTGTCCCTTTTCAGACTAGAGTCGCATATCAGAATATTGTTGAAAGTACAGAATGAAAGTAACAATTCTGGAGTTACATCTTACTTCTTAACTCTAATAGACCCTGGATTTAATGCTTAACTTCTTAGATAACTAGCAAAACTTGCATCTGTGGATGAGGAACCACAGGGGCTCGTAGGTAGTCTTCAGCCCATCTTTACCTGGTAGTTCATTTCCTCCTGTCTCAACTTGTGTAAGGTCTGGGAAAGGCTCCTCCTTCCCACCCCCTTATTATATTGCCTAGGCTTGAGCTAGCAATACCATGTCATGGATCCGTAAAGAAGGGTGTCCAGGAACTCAGCTGGAGAGAGAAACCCAGGGATATGCAGCCAGAGATGGACTCCTTTGTGGAGGGGTCTGTGCCTGGACAGCACCTGCACCCCAACCTTCTGTCAGTACCACACATCTTGGTTCTAGATCCAACGTGTTCTGCTGCCTCCTTTCCTGTGGCTTTCCTTTCCACTTTGCCTGTGGATTTCGTTACATAAAATGAGGTACAGCCATTCTGAAAAACAGTTTAGTGTGTGTGTGTGTGTGTGTGTGTGTGTGTGTTGTATATGTGTGTACACATAAGTGTGTGAATACCTGTGCCTGAGAAGGCCAGAAGTCAACATCAAGTACCTTCACTCTCTACCTTTCTTTTTTATTTTTTAAAAGCATATGGGTGTTTCTCCTGCATGTATGACTGTGCACCTGATGCGGGCCTAATACCAGATGTGGCCAGAAGAGGGCATCAGATCCCCTGGAACTGGAGTTAAGAATGTTTGTAAGGCACCCTGTGAGTTCTGGAGATCAAACCCGGATCCTCTGGAAGAGCAGCCACCAATACCCTTAACTGCTGAACCATCTCTCCAGCGCTTATCTTTTCCTTTACTTTTTGCTTGTTTATCAGTTGGTTAGTTTTGGGGTTTGTTTTTGTTTTGTTATGGTAGGACCTCACCGAACCTGGAGCTCACTGCTTCAGCTTTCCCGAAGGCCTCCTCAGAGCTGGGGTTACAGGCATCACCACCACACGTGGCTTCTATAAGTGCTGAAGATCCAAATGTGTCCTCCTGCTTGTACAGCAAGGACTTTAACAGGAGCCATCTCCCAGCTACTGGAGAACAGTTTGGCAGCTTCTTAAAATGTCAAACATGTGCTTGCCTTACATGTAACTATGCTAAGCCCAAATAATTTCCTAAGAAAAACGCAAGCTGTGTCCCCACAGAAGCTTGCACTTGAATCCCCAAGTGACAGCGAAATGGGCCACCAAACTGTTGATGTAGCGATGAATGGGAAAGCTGCTGAAATGTTCACACAGCAGGGGAAGGAAAGGTCTGCCTCTTCACACAGGAGCTCAAACTGGTCTCAAAATAATTTTATGCTGAGTGATTAAGGTGAATTCAAAAGTATATACTGTATGTTTTCACTTACATGAAACTCCAGATAACACGTACTAGCCTTCAGTTGCAAATGCAGATCAGAGATTTCCTGGAAAGAGGCAGTGGAGGAGAGCAAGGGGGCAGACAGGATGCAAAGGTGAGTGAGGAAGTGTGAGAGGAGGAAGACCTATGATTGTGACAGTTTCACGGGGGGCAGGCAGGTGCACAAGGACCCGTTCTTCACTTTACATGTTTGTGGCTATTGTTACTAAGACTCAACGAAGTTTCAAGATAAAGAGGAAAATAAGGTGAGTTGTTTTTTTTTTTCTTTCAGTAATCAGTCATCTCCGTTATCAGCAAGCCCAAGCCCCCAGGAAGCTGTCAGAGCTCTCTTTCCTGCCCTTCCCACAACAGCTCTTCCAAGCACCTTAGTGTCTTGTGCTGTGCTTTGGAAATGAGGGAGCCACACAAACTCAGAGTTTTAAAGTAGTAGAGTAGAGGGTAGGTGTGGTGATGCAAGACTGTAATCCCAGCACTTGAGAAAAAGAACAGAATTCTGTCTATATAGCAAAACCTTGTCTATAAAGTAAAATTCTATTACATAGGTAAATGAATAGATATACTGAAGATAAACAAATAAATGCACACAGTCTCTATATCTTTTGCATCTTTGAAATTAGCTCTGGAAAAGTTATACAAAAATGTAAAAAAAAGAATAACTTAGACATCGACCCCCAAGACAGAAAGAAGGGAACCTGGAGTGGGGCTAAATCTGAGTCTGTGTGGCCTTGGCCACCGCCTCAATAAATTTATAAATATATAATAAATATAAGGGGAAATCCTTATATTCTCTTTAAACATACTGTTTTTTGGGGGTTTTTTTCACTTCAAAAAAAACATTTTACAGAGTTAGAGAAATAGTTCAGTGGTTAAGAGTATACAATGCTCTTACAGAACACCCAAGTTCAGTTCCCAGCACCCACATCAGGGAGCTCACACTAGTAACTCCATCACCGTTAGTAACTGCAGCTCCAGCAGGAGCCAAGACCTTCCATAGGAACCTTCACGTGCACACATTCCCACACAGACACAAACACACCAAAAAAATAAATCTTCTAAATTTTTTAGATATTTGACAAATATAGAAAAGTTGAGAGAGAAAAATCAAAATACCCAAACATTTACATCTCCAAATAACTGATATCAACTTATTTTCCTTCCCAGCCTTGTCTCTGTGCATGTATGCACTCTTATTTTCTCTCTTTTTCTCTTCATCACACCAATTATGGCATTTTATCCATCACTAAGTATTCTTCTCCAGTCTCCGAACAGGGGATGACCCGTAAGTTACTTAAACACTCACTCTGGGAGTCTGATAACTTGCTTCCCGTTTTTGTTGATGATTGCTTTGAAATACTTCTGGATGAAAAGAAATGGGACATGCTTTTTTTTTCTTCTTCAGAAAAATTATACTCTTTTCTTCCTAAATTTGAGAATCACAAATTCTCCCTGGATTGCATTTCCAAATTATTCTGGGATCAGTGGCTCTTCAGGGTTGATGGGTTTCAGTTCAGTCGCATTCCGGGTGTCATTGGGACATCACTGAGCCCATGTTAAGATGGAAATTTTTAGCTACAAAGAAAAAAAAGCAACCTCTGGGGGATGAAAATTGCTTTTCCACTAAATGAAAAGCTCCCCTAACCAAGCAAATGACTCTGGGAAGCCGAGACAGACCTGGAGACATGAGTCAGAAGTCATCCCATATATATTTCTAATACTAGTAGCATATGTCACCTGACTTTTCTTAGTAAGAAGAGTTTAAACGGTGATCACGTGACATCTGAGAAAAGTTTCAAAAGAAAGAAGCTGGAAAAGGAAGGTGGTTTTGGTTACAGCAAGTTTTAGGGTGATGATCCCAGCGCAAGTATGAAGAGATTTTCATAGTACAGGGTGCATAGCTATGGATCTGGGTTTGTATTAGCCTTTAGGGGGGTACACAGTATCAAAATTTATAGGGAGGGACAGCTCTGCTCAGCAATGTTCTCCTAAGAGCCTGCCCTGTTCTCTCAATGCTGGAGTATTTTCTTGCAGAACAAAAGTTGGGAAACAAATATGTACAGCAGTTGGTCACATTGTGATACTCCTACTCCAAAACCACACATAGGCAATTAAAAAGAAAAACAGGTGTTTCAAGCTAATAAAAAATAGGCCACTGAAATTATTAGATTAAAATGTAAAATATATATACAAGAGCTCATACCCTTTGCTGCTGGTTGGGACAGAAGCTCTCCTGCATAAGCCCAACCCATGATCACTGGTGAAAAACGAGACTTGATTTTTTTCTTTTAAGTTTTGCAATGCAGCGATGTATTAGAATATTTACCAAGTATGTGAAGCTATAAGGACTATTGTAAAAATAGCTTGTCAGCTTTTTTTCTTTTTAAGACAGGATTTCTCTGTGTAGCTTTAGAATCTGTCCTGGAACTTACTCTGTAAACCAGGCTAGCCTTGAACTCACAGAGATCCCCCTGCCTCTACCTCCCAAGTGCTGGGATTAAAGGGATGAGCCACCACCACCTGGATTTATCAGTTTTTTTTTTAAGGAGAGAGAGAAAGGAACAGAAGTAGCAGTCAGTGATCTTCTGCTCAGCACACCTGCTTACAAGCCGCTTCAGTGGCTCTACAGGAGCCATGCCTGCCAGTTCACACCCAGGTGGCACTATTTGGGACTGAAATTCTACACCAGCTTCTTACGAAAGTTGATCTTTCTTGCATTATAAATCTTCTTCTGGCACATGAGAAATTTGGAGGGAGCCAAAGGAGAAAACAAACACAGACCTCCCTAAAGTAGTGTGTGAATACCACAGACAGTCTTAGAGTTTTAAATTGATTTCTCTTTAATCTTTGTCCAGATACTTGTCAAATGCATTACTATACAGCCAGTCATAGAGCTTGCTTTCATTTTTTTCTTCTTGTGCTGAGGAGGGAAAAAAAGATGATGCAAAAGAAGAGGAAGGAGGAGGAGGAAACCCCACATATGACAAAAACACACGGAGAGAGAAGGAACTCAGCTGTCTCCTGGGAGTTAGAAGGCTTCAACTCACCATTGACCTGTCCTTCAGTCTCCTTCTTGTGGACACCCTAGCAGCTGAGTCTACCTGGTGAACTGAACAACATGGAGAACACTAGACCAGAAATCACAGTTACTCTGCCTTTGGTTTATCCTTTCTGCCGTTGGGGCTTGGCGACAAGGGACACACTCTCAGAGAGCCTGGATTCCTCATCTGGGAAATGAGGGCAATGACAGTCCTCTCTGATACCAGGGCTTGGTGGACAATCAAGTGGAAGGATATGCAAACACTCTGGTCGGAACATAACTTTTGTGAGAGCTGAGATCACTTTCGTCTCACAGTCAAAGGCCAGGTGTGATGGACACCAGCTGGGCATAGGCAGTGTGATAATTCACACCCTCAAGAAGCCCACTCTCAAGATCAGTGGGTAAGTTAAGACTCAAAATGACACAATAGTAATTAATATCCTGAGAGGTTGTAGGAATGAGGAAAAGAGAATTCTGGTTTCAGCACCAGGGATTATCCAGGAGGTCTTCACTGAGAAGGTGACTCTTGCTGACCCTGGGGGTTTGAAGGGCATAGAGTCATGGGTTAAGGTGAGGGAGAATTGCTCTGTGGTAGAAAAAATACATCAACTAAGACATGGAACGTGAACGCATAATGTTGAGAGGAAAGCTGATCATTCTACAGATGTGGAAAATGCCTATGAGGTAGGCCAGTCTGAAATCACGCTTACTCAGACATTGCTTTCCTATTCTGTTTCCCTTAAGGAACTGACAGAAAAATCAGATGGATGTGCCTCATTACATCCCACGTCCAGTAATTACTGTGAACATGAGTTACATCCCCAGGTCTATACTTTGACCTTTGTCCTATTTGCTACTCATGAGTTGAATCATCTCTTACATTGCGTGTGTGTGCATGCGCATGCGCGCATCAGGAGCTCTCTTCTTTGAGAACTGTAAGATCAAGTCTAGAATATAGGCTAGAGTAGACAGAAATTGGAAGAAGAGGACTTTGAATCTCCAGGTGCTGGAATGGCTATTACTTTGGATTGTTTGGCAAAGAGAATAAACGGACAGATTCCCTCTACAGTGGTTGCCTCCAGGTCCAAAGCAGCTCAGTAACAACTTCCTTGACCTGTTGGCTGACTATACAGCAGGTTAATTAAGAACTGAAGAAGAGGGGAGTAGGGAGTCATGGAGAGATTGCTCAGTAGTTAAGAGCAGATAGTGCTCTTGCAGAGATCTGAGTATGGATTCTAGCCATGTCAGATGGCTCACAACCAACCGCCAAAGCTTCAAACACCTGTTCTCCTCACATGTACACATGCATAATTAAAAGTAAAATAAATCTTTAAGTTTTTTTAGAACTGAAGAAGGTGGACATACTGAAAAAGAATGGACACAGTTATAGTCATTTAAAATAACTTGGCTTCCTTTCTGATCATAGAGGAATAGTTTCACAATGCACAAAAAGATCCAAAACCACAAATACACACACACACACACACACACACACACACACAAACACACAGACGTATGTGTGCACGCAAGCACACACATATGCCTTATATATAAATGATTAAAAATTTAAAAATCAAGTATACATTGTAGTTTAGCCAATGTTAAATTTCTGAGGCGTATCTTCTCACTTTCTCTTTAACACCACACACACCCTGCACATAATTTTACACGTATATTTTTAGTCAGTCTTTCCTGGACCACTCTTCATGCCCTGAACATAGAGTTATGACATGGGGTTAAACAACTGAGCACTTCATCGTCTGATGAGCCGTAGTCCACTGCTCTGCTCACTTCTTGGTGTCAAGTTTTTTGTTCCCAGGTTTTCTCTGCAATATACGTCTTTCCATGGGCAGTCTCTCAGACCCAAGGTGTCACCCTCTCTGTCTCCTGTAAACCCTCTTGCTACCTGTCCCAACACTGTTTCTCTTCACGTTGAGGTACAAACCGCCATCAATGGCCTTGAACTTGACCTTCACTGTGTGTCAGAAAGGAGCCTCGTCACTCATCCTACAAGAAGCCTGAACCATGCGGGAAGTATATAGAAAAGGGCATGGTACACATGATATCTGAACACATAAATGCACATGGGGCAGCATATAGCAAGTACACAGATGACAGCCAGGGCATAGAGGAGGGGAAGGGTGCTACTCACCAAGAGGGGAAGTGCAGAGCCTGGGTCTGGGTTTGTGGAGAGAGGACCGCTGCAGCTGTCTGGGATGAGGAGTAGGCTTCTGTGGGTTCTGAGCAGGCAGCTATCCGCTACAAAACACCAAAAAGGAAGCCAGGCCAACTCTGCCTGTGTTGTCACTGGTGGAGTAACCCAGAAGGGTGGGGAGCTATCTGCTGCAACTTCCAGCAGCACACATCAATCACTTGCAGCCAGAAATGCAAAGCTGAGAATCACTGGGATCAAAGAAAGCTATCTTCAGTGTGTACAGTGTGTATACAGAGCCAAAAAGCAGATTGTCTTTCTAGGTTCCTGATACAAGAGCAGGAGACATGAGGAATCCTGGCCAGAGGCACACATTTATAAGATTTCTTTAGGCGAAGCTGCCTGAACAGGCTTATGTGAGGTGCCGCCTCAACGGTGTCCATCAAGATGTGTCCTTTGAGGCCTTGAGGAACTGTGTTGCCCAATACTAAAGCTATTGGCCAAATGTTCCCACTGAAATGGAAACTACAATGAAAAGTAGTTCCTCAGTGGCACTCCACATATACATAAGTAGCTGCCGCAGGGGACAGTGCGGATACCTAACATTTCTGACGTGGTGAACGCTCTTCAGACAGTGTGACCTTAGAAAGCTATGTATGGGATGGGTAGCTGGGAATGGAGTATGACATCACAGGGATAGATTAAACGCAGGGTTTTACACTTTCTGTACGCTAACATTGACAGTTGTGTCTTTATGAATCACAGGTGTCTTGAGGAAGTTTTGAAAAGTCTCAGCATGAAATGTTAGTTTTTCCAGGTTTTTTTTTTTTTTTTGACAGAGTTTCTCTGTAGTTTGAGGGCCTGTCCTGGAATTAGCTCTTGTAGACCAGGCTGGCCTTGAACTCACAGAGATCCACCTGTCTCTGCCTCCAGAGAGCTGGGATTAAAGGCATGCACTACTACTGCCCGGCTTACTTTTTATTATTATTATTAAGGCTCACAGATAATATCTTCTTAAAGGGCCACTGTTATAGTGAAGATTCCTGTTGTCATTATTTTTAAAAACTCCTTTTTTATATTTAAAATAAACAAATCACAGCTCATTCGAGAAGACTAATTTCCTCTTGGTATGTTTAGCATCCTGTGGACTGAGTGCAGTGTTACTCACAGCCACACAGCCCAGCAATCTCGACCATCATGTACAGAACAAAGGGTTTCATTATTTGTCCTAATTTATATCTCAATGGGAAAAGGCCAGTAAACATGTGAAAAGGAGAGAAACATGAGCAGTAAGAATGAAAGATGCAATTGATTCATCAGCCTTCAGGGAACCAGGGCGTGAATAAGCTAAGAAATTCCCTTCCTTTGTCCCACACTCATGAGCATAAATAGTGTTTGCAGTGGCGTCACCAGGCTCTGACAGTGTCCAACACTGACAGGAAAGGAGGGGGCAGCAGGACGAGGGTGCTTCAGGCCCTGATCCTCCAGCCATCACTAAGCAAAGATAGCGGTAAACTTGCTGTATTTGTCTTGTGCCTGGAAAGCCTCCCGGAGGAAGAAGACCAGAACTATTGGACTTCCTTCTCTGGAACCCATCTCTTCACCAGGTAAGAGTATCCCAAGGGGTCAGTGTTTGTGCGCCAGAAAGTCAGAAGAGCTGATTCAAGAAAGAGTGATGGAAGCAGTGAAAAATAAACAGCAACAATCCCTGCAATCAGATTCCTTCCTCCACATGGACCGCATGGTGCAGGAGATACCAAGTCCGGAAGAGGTACTGCTCGCACAAGTATCCTCTCCTGAGACATATGGAGGAGGCTAGGGAGTCAGGAAAAGGCAAGGACGTCCCAGAGAAAGCTTCTGGATTCTCAAAGGAGTCTGGGGACACTGAAGTTCCTTTTTAGGTGTCTAGTGTGGTTCATGCCTTGCAAAGAAAGCCCCATCCTTTTGTCATCTTTGCTGGACTTCTGTATTGGCTGTCAGAATTCAGAACCGGATGCCAGTAAGAGGTTGGTGATCCCCTTTTCAAGGGGTCTCCGTATTTTTCACTTTGCTTAAGGTGGAATCTTGAAGGTAGGACACAGATACCCAAGGCCAGCTGTTGTACCAGTAACTGATGGTCTCCAGGGAACTACTGGAATCCAGAATCACAGACTTCAAGTTCTAGTCTCTGTAACAGAAATTCAAGTTGGCCTTGCTGCTGAAGCCAATGGACCCATCTGATCCCCTTTTGTTCCTTCTCATGAACCATATTCTAGAATTGTCTCTGGCAGAAAAGAAAACTCTGTCTCAGTTCTTTGCTCTCCAGGTGCATCAGGAGTCTGACTCTCCTCCTTCAATATTTACACATATTAGGAAAGTCGCATTGCAGAAGCACAGAGGGGTCTTTGGAAGGACGGTGTTGTCTGTCTCCTTTTCACTGATTAAGGCTTCTACCTGACCTGAAAAGACAAGGTTAAGTCAGCAAGGACCAGTTTGGTGGTAAAGTTCTGCTTTGTGTAACACAACGAGTCCCAAGTTCAAGTTTTTAGGAGTGTAAAGGGACACTTCTGTCTCCACTGATCAAAGTGGACAGGGATCAGGGGGACCTTTGGCCATAGTTGTGGCCCAGAATTACATGGCAGGAATTTATTAAGTATTTTCTGTATAAATCAGGGGAAAGAGAAGGAGCCAGATACAAGTCCTAAGAATTGAGGAGAGATACCAATGCTTCACAGTAGTGGAGATGCCTGAAAGCCACACTCTCCAGCATGCAGCCACGGAGAGTTGTAGGAAACAATTCTGAAACTAGTAGGGCTGAGAAACTGATCTTTTAAAAACTGTTTTTAAGCCAGGCCTGGTGGTGCACGCCTTTAATCCCAGCACACCAGAGACAGAGACAAACAGATCTCTGAGTTCAAGGTCAACCTTATCTACAGAGTGAGTAGTCAGGAAAGCCAAGGCTACACTGTCTTGAAAAAAATATAAATTAATTAATTGATTAATTTAAAAAGTATTGCTTTAAATTTAAATGTGGCTCATGACCACTCAGGTAGATCATATAGGTCTAACTGACCTGTTTGCAGACACTAATGTGATCACCTTAGCAACAGCCCCAATAGGGTTAGGGTGTCAGCCAGCCAGGACTCCTCTCTCTGGGAATGGAGAAATCAAAGGGAGCGCCCCTTTCCTCAGAGCTGGCTCTCACTACCAGCTAGCATTCCTAGAATATCTGGACTCACCAAATTCCTCGTGTTCTGTGGTTAACAGGAAAACAAAACAAAACAAAAAACTCTGCCTCTCTCTGGTTAGGAAGCCAGAGTGGAAGCAGAGATAAAGGCAGTAACCACGTGGGCATCAACACTGGGACCTGTGGGACCTGAAGGGACTGAGAACACATGGTTAGGAGACCCAGGAGATGGCAAGAGCTCCACAGAGACATAGTATTGCTGGGAGGCTGCAGAGAGGTGTAGGTACCTTTAGTAGAGGTGCATGAGTGTGAGCATACGCACACATGAGCATGAGGGGAAGTTGGTTAGCAGACAGTGGTGTGCTCTGCATTGGATGTGGCCTGGCTGAGATGTTGGAGGCTCTGGGAGTGTCGGAAGTGTTTAATAAGTCATCAGTCAGAGAAAGGTGAAGAGTTCAACTGAGTGGATGCTGCCACCACTGTAGAGCACGCACTATTGATAAGGGGAAAGAGTGTCAGCCTAGCCTACTGTGGGGGTGTGCTTGAAGAAGGTGAATCATGCTGCCTCTGGGGATGGTAAACCCAATCCGAAAACGGCAACATTTAGCGCCTCTATTACATGAATGTGAGAAGTGAGGCGACCACTGCCAAAGGGAGGACAAACTTAGCAAGTGCTGGATAAGGAAGACCAAAGTGGGCTGCAGAGAGGGGAAAGAGCAGCCAGAGAAACGGGAGGAGGTGACTACTTCGGGATATAAGGTTAGCTACCTTGGCATATGATTTTGTTCAAAGCCAGTTACGTGGAAAGGCAATGAAGGATTTATGTAACAAATATCATCATATTTCTTTTCTCTCCTCTTCTTTCTTTCTTCTTTTCTTTCTTCCTTTTTTCTCCCTTCCTTTCTTCTTTCTTTCTTCCTTCCTACCTTCCTTCCTTCCCTTCTTTTTTTTTTAAATCAGTTTTTGAGGCAGGCTCTTACAATACAGCCCAAATGGTCTTAAACTCACTGTTCTCCTTTCTTCTCTCCAGGGATTACTGGTGTGGGCCACCACACCCAGCACTGAGTTCCATTTTCAGTAGATCACAGGCAGCTGCATCTGGAACAACAGAAAAAAAAAAACAACCCCCAGGTTTCACTGCAGACACTAGAAGAAAGAAGGCAAATTCAAGCTCTGTGTGGCTACCCAAAGGCAAGACCTCCTCAGAAGCCCCTGGTAGCCCAAGCTGTAGCTGTCCCCTTCACTGGATCTGTAGGGAGTCGTGGTAGATTCAGGGGCTTGAATCCCTGTACAAGGGAAGCTGGGAACATTCATTCACAATAAGGAAGGTAACTGTGCAGTGAAATCTGGGGATGGTAACAGTCTTATTTATAGAGAAGCTTTCAGTTAATAGCCTAGATTTGTCAAAGACTCAGAAAGCCCTGGTATGTCTTTCCCCGTGGTAGGCGTTACCCTCCCACCAAACGCTGCCCTGCAATCTAAGAAGTGTATTTGTTACACTCAGTCTTGCTGCTTTACCAACATTAGCTGGTTCTCTTTCATGATGTCATGGCTCTTTCTGCATAGACTTAAGAGAAAGACTTTTTGAGAAGGTTAGCAAGTTCCTTCTGGATAGTTACAAAAGTCCTGTTCATTCTGTTAACTTTTTCATCCTTCATAACATTGATCTTCTTAAGATGAGTGGTCACTGGTTTTTGCCTTGTTTTTAGCCTTGGAGTTTTTGTTGCTAGTTATGTGAAATACATTCCTGAACTTCTGACATTTTAATTTGTTCCTGGCCACTGTCAAACTTTGGGCCGTTCACACAACTGCTGAGTTTCCCAGTGATGCCCAGGTTTTTTGTTTGTTTGTTTTTATTTTGATGAGATCCAATTTCTCAGCGACTTCTATCATACACAGCACCTTTGGTCTTCTATCTACAAAGGTTGTTTTGATCATAAGGCCATGAGGGTTTCTCCTGTGTGTCAAAGGAGTTTTGTAGTTTTCCATTTGACACTTATATTTATGGTCCATTTTAACTTTTGAGAAGGGTCTGCGTTCCATGTCTGAACTCAACATAGGTGTTGGATATCGACTTAATTAGCACTAAATGCTGAAAGATCATATTGTCTCTGGTATCAGTGGGCTCTATTTCTGTTGGTCTAACTGGGTTCTGTTTCTATTCCCTTGATCTACACGTCTGTCCTTTTGCCAATATCATGCTGCCTTGATTACTTAAACTTTTCTTTAAAAATATTATTTTCCAGGTTTTTAAAACTCAGGAGCTTTTTGAAATGAAAACAGCACCATTCGAAACATGTTTTCCCTCTGTATATAAAAACGAGATGCCCCTTCTTGCCCCACAACCTCAGCCTCTTTTTCTTGGTGCCAACCTGTAGGAATCTTTGCCACCAGGCTGCACGAGGCGCGAAGGAAATACGGTTCAATGTGACTTAATTTGCTGGTGTTGATTCAAACTTCTAAAGTCTGACCCTGAGCAGTTAATTTTAGCCATATATAAGCACAGTACAATTGGGTGGAGGGAGTTTCCTGATGACAATTAACTTAATCCATGTATACAGAAAGTTTGAAACATGTTCGCATTGAAACAAAGTACATATGGCATCTTCCATAAAGGTTCTGTTGACTCAGGAACAATGCTCAAAGTCAGAGTCTAGGGAGAGAAACTGAGTAAGCATAACAGCTTGTGGAGTCAGGATTGACCCGGCCCTACAGATAATGCAGAAATTACTGAGGCTTTTATAAAGTACAAGTGACGTCTCCCACAAGGTTGTGTTTTATTGCCTGAGAATCGAAGCTCAAAATCTATGGAGGAAGAATCTGGGATAAACAACCATAATAGTCAGGGGAATTGGGGTGGGACCTGGCCCTACAGATCACAAAGATCAAGAGGTTATAAGCTATATCCATTCCCATCTTTCCTGGTGGAGAACAGGTAAGCATCTCCTTCCTTTGAAGAGACAAGCCTCTTTGTTTAACATTCTTGGTTTCCCGAGTGTTGTCTGCGAACACAAGAACCTCATGCCCTCTGCACCAGCGTCTGTAGCTCTGTCCAGCCTTGTGCTGTGTTGTGCGTGATCATTTGTTCAAAAGTTAAAAGCTCGATGGTTAGTGTTTTTTAAGTCAGAAAGTTTCCATAGCATCAAAACAGCTTTGTCAAAATGTCCTCAGTTTCAAAATGGCCACATCAAAGTAGCCACATAAAGACCTCCAGGCCTGCAAAGAAAACCCAAAGTGGAGCTTCTTGGTGGGGGACTGCAGGCCCCGCGGCTTCTGCTGGGACAAGCTCTCTCAGTCCCACGGCTGCTAAGCCCACAGTACCAAAAGCATCTTCCTGGCAGGTGACAACATGTAGAATCTCAGACCCCAATCTTTCACTCCTCACACTGCCTGGTGGCCATAGCTGATGACAATGCCTCTGTAGTTCAGAATTACTGACTGGATTTTAACTGCTCTCACTACACACACACACACACACACACACACACACACACATACACACACACCAGAAGAGGTAAGTTAATTTACCCAAAACTCGTTGAGAAATTGTTATGCCTAGTCTATATTATAAATTCTGAGAATATAGGAACTAAAGAGACAAGTGCATATCCTAATACAGCTCACATTCAAAAGGGTGATGGACAAAGGGGAAAATAAGCAATACAGCCTGGTGATAAGGGCTCTAAAAGAAGGAAGCAGGGTATATCAGTCAGTTCTTGCTGCATAACAAACTACTCCAAAAACAAAACAACTCGCTTAAAATGAACTTATTCCATTCACAGTCCTATAAGTGACTGAAACCTAAGCTGGGTGGCTCTTTTGTCTTGCTATCCCAGGTGTTTATGGTTGGCTACAAAGCTGACTAAAGATAGCTGTTTAAGACAGCCGTCACTCTGGGTTAGCCTGTCTCTTATCCACCAGCTTGCTAGCCTGTGCTTGTACACATAGTGATACGTAGTTTCTGGAGGGGGGGTAGAAATACAAACTTCAAGTCACAAGATTAGTCCAGACTCAAGGTTATGAAAATGACTACATCTCAAGAGGAAAATTGTAAAGAGTTTGAATATGAGCCTTAGATCTGTGAGGCAACATGATGTTAGATTTCTGAGTCTGCTTAAAGAGACAGAAAGCAGAAAGGAATGACTTCAGCAGAAGGGTCTGTTTATTTCAAACAGGGAGAAGCAGACACAGCAGGGGTAGGGGTGTCTGCTGAAGGGGAAGAGGATACTTGGCGTTTATAGAGGCAGTTTGATGAATGCACCTGCTGGGGCTACATGCAAGTCTGCAGTTTCTCCCTTCTGGACTTGTTTTCCAGAACAGGCTATTTTGTCTTTAGAAACGGGCTTGTCCCAGCTATCAGAACATGGGTCATTTTGGGTGACTATGTTTGGCAATGGCAGAGATGGGTAAGGGGCTGGAATTTTAATATAGGGCCCTAGTCAAAGTCTGGCAGAGTTTGTTCAAGTTATATTCTAACAATAAGGAGGCTACCAGTTGGAACCATTAATGACGTTAGTGTAGCATATTAGAAGGTGGAGGAGTGGTGGGGAGGGAATGGAATAGAGCTGCGTCAGATGAAGAACAGGGACAGCATCTCTAAGGAGGTGACACATTCTCAGAATTGAAGTCTGAGAAGGAAGCACCATGACAAGAAAGGCCAGGAAAGGGTATCTCCTAGGATTAAGTTGTTATAAAAGATACATTTTATAACAAAAAACTCCGGCATACCCAACTGTAGGATCAGCATATATCCAGGAAAGGACTGCTTGGAAGTCACACAGGATAACAGCGTAAGCGTTTAAAATGTTCAGTCTTTCACCCCCAGTAACTCCAAAGGGTTTTGGACCCTTCAAAAAGCATGACTTCTAAAACAGGCATGTAAGACATAAGGAATGACTGGAGAAATGGCTCTGTAGTTAAGAGCTCTTGCAGAGGACTGAAGTTTGATTCCCAGCACTAACATGGTGGCTCACAACCATCCATGACACCAGTTACAGGAAATCCAACAAGCACACATGTGGTACATATATGCACATGCATGCAAAAAACAATTTAAAAAATCCTTTAAAAGAGAGATATAGGAGTAAGGACTTTTTGTTTCCTTATGTGTTTTGATTGATTGGCAAATTTAGGGGAAGATGTAAAAGAAAGAGAGAAGTGGAAATCCTTCCAAAGGAAAGAGGACCTTATAGATGCCTGTTACAGTGAGCTTTCGAGGGACAGGGAGAAATGGTATTTTTTATTATTTTTTTAGAAATGACTTTTTTATGTATGAGTGCTCTGTCTGCATGCATGCCTGCATTACAGAATAGGTCATCAGATACCATTATAGATGCTTGTGAGCCACCATGGGGTTGATGGAAATTGAAATCAGGACCTCTGGAAGAGCTGTCAGTGCTCTTAATTGCTGAGCCATCTCTCCTGCATGAGAAATGGTACTTTTAAAAGAAGATCTAAAAAATAAAGAAAGAAAGAATTATCTTGTTTTATTTCATGTGTATGAGTCTTTTGTCTACATGTGTATCCACACACCACATGAGTGCCTACTGCCCACAGAGACCAGAGAGACATCTAGTCCCTAGAAATGGAGTTACGGATGATTGTGAGCTGCCATTTGGGTGATGGGAATTGAACCCTGGCTCTCTGGAAGAGCAACCAGCATTCTAAAGGGCTGACTCATCTTTCTGAGTCCCAGAAACGATACTTTAGGAAATAATACATTGTAGAAGGAAAAGAAAAAACAATTAGAAACACCAGGAAAAACAAAGTAATGAATTGTTATAATTGCCTGCTACATGACTCTGCAGTAAATGACTTTACAGTCACCATAAACTATCTTAGTAATGATAAAAAATAAAGCTACATTGTAAAGACGAGAAGTGGGGCTAGGATAGGAATGAGCTCCTCATTTGTTAAGTAACTGAAAACTGTCTAAAGCTGAGCCCTGTCCTTGGGAGGCTGAGTAGAAGGGTCACGGCAGGTGGTGGTGGCACATGCCTTTAATCCCAGCACTTAGGAGGCAAAGGCAGGTGGATCTTAGTGAGTTTGAGGCCAGCCTGGTCTACAAAGTGAGTTCCAGGACAGCCAGAATTGTTACACAAAGAAACCCTGTCTCAAACAAACCAACAAACAAAGGGGGGAAAAAAGCAAGGCTCACCCAAATCCTGGAGCTCAGGGTAAGCCTGGGAAATAGAATGTGATTCCATCTCAAAATTATCTAGAAATGACCAAAAGCTTTCCGATGTAAAGAATATAAAGCATGGCCCACAGATGCTTCACATGTCTGCTTTTCCTCAGTGGGCCCTTAGCTTAGGTGATGCCTTTCAAGGGCATCCCAGCTTTATGTCAGCCTTCCTTGTTTTTTAGAGCAGTACAGACTCAGCTCCCCATCTCATCTGCAAGTGTAGATGCCAAAGGATTTGTTCTGAATCTGTTTCCCCTCTCTCAACAGCAGAAGAGAAGAGACCATGGCCACAGTTGCCTTCACAAGATCCCACCATCTTCTTCTTTCTCCCAAATTAAAAGTTTCTCAGGCAAGTTGTCACTCACCCAACAGTCCTCAAAGCATGTCCCCTGGGACAGCAGCGACCAAAGAAACACCACCCAGAAACTCGCCAGAGCTGTGATGCCTCAGACCTTCCCCATCAGACACTGGTGGCCGAGGCTTTCACAAACCCTGCAGAAAAGTGATGCCTGCATGTGTGTCCCTGTGGTGTCACTAAGTGGGTATGGTACACATCTCGTCTCTGGCTCTCCTTAGGGATAGGTCGCGCCTGCTAGCTGCTTCCGTGAAGGTGCAGAGCTGTTTCCTAGACTAGTTGGAGCCTGCTTCAGCCAGCCCCAGAAACCATATAAAACAGAATTTTAGATTGGCTATGTCACACGTAGATCTGTTTTATCTATCTTATGTCCCTCTTAGCTCCAGGGCCCTGCCGACATATCAGAACTACCACCAAAATAAAGACACTTCTGTCAGAGTTATCCTTTCTCCTTGGCCCCTCAGCACCACGCCACAGTTCTCTCGAGACCCCAGCCTTCATCTTCTCCTGAGAGATGTGATGCTCAGATAAGCTGTGCTGTGGTTTAGCATGGTTCATCCTGGCCCTGGGCCCCCGCTACCACCTGGCTGCTTTTTTTGTTCTGTACCGGAGCTTGATGAGCCCCTCAGATAACTCCAGGCGGGGGTCACGAGCTTACATCATTTCCTTAGATGGGAAACAAACAAAAACAAGCCTAATTTTCAAGCTCTAGATACGGAAAGATTCCTATGGGAGTGTGCCTGTTAGATTGAAATGAAGCTTTGAGTAGGATAGGAGGGTGGTTATCAGAGTCAGGAGTCTGCCCCTGGTACAAGCATGTGGTAGGCTTACTGACTTCCCTCTTTCATCTTTGCCCTTACAGTCTTGGGGGCTTCATTCCACTTGCTAAAAGGCGTGTGGGTGTTAAAGTCACGCCATGGAAATAAATTATGCACAGACACACACCACAGCTTTTTTTTATCCTTCCATGTGAGCAATGTTTTTGTGACTTTCTAGCTCTGTAGGCCCCTGCCTGCTTTTTGCAATGTCTAAGAGAAAAGAAACTCAGTTCCCACCAACCAAAAACAGAAGAATATCTAAATTTTAAAATGTGAAAAAAATATGAAAAGTTTTTGAGAAAGAAAAGAAAAATATCTGAAAAGTAGTAATTGTGGTCTGGGGGGCGAATGGATTAGTGAGTAAACCACTTTATATGCGTGTGAACCTGGGATCAAACCCTTAGCACCCATATAAATGACAGAGGCGTGGTGGCTCTCTATAAGCTCAGTACTCAGGGGTCAGAGACAGGGGATCCCAGGGCAAGCTGGCTAGCTGGCTAGCTGAATCAGTAAGTTCTGTATTCAAATGAGGAACCCTGCCACAGTATATAAAGTGAAGAATGATTAAGGTCAATTTCTGGCTTCCATATCCACACAAACACATATATGTGCTCAACTACACACACACACACGAACATCCATGCTCAACCCCCCCCCCACAGAAGTACTAATCATGAAAGCAGAAATCTGTGTTCAACAAGGATAGTATTTTCATCTTTCAAATAGGTAACTTGTTTTGAGTTTAGCAGTGAATATTGGTGGTGAGAAATCAAGTATGCTCACCAGTCCCTAAGAATGTGAAAATTAGCCCTGCCATATTAGAAAGGACCATGACAACATCTGCTAAAGTGTAAAGTTGTCTCCCCTTGGTTCACAGCATTCCAACAATGTCACATGTGTGACAGCAACCTCCATGTTGCTGATAATGATAATCACCAGGAGAGGATTACACAAATCATAGTTTATTAGTTCCATGAAATACCATGCAGCAGGACCAAGATGATGTTTTTCAACTTATACAAACATGGAAAGATCCCCATGGTTTTGAATGATCAAAACAACTTGTCTATCATATGCTCAATATACTGGCATTCTCAGTAGCAAAATCAACCTGTCCAGGAATATATGTGTTGGGGTTTCTTTTCCTCTTGCTATAATCAAATACCCTGACAAAGTCCACTTAAAAGGGAAAGTACTTTTTCTGGCTCACAGTTCAAGGTGAAGTCTATCATGGTGGGAATATAAAGGTGGCAAGAACTTGAAACACCTGGTCACATCAAATTCACTATGACTAGGAGACAGCAATGAATGAATGAACATGTTCATTGACCAGGTCACTTTTCCCATTTATACAGTCCAGAATTCCCTGTTCAGGAAACGATCCCACCCAACATTCAGATAGGTCTTCCCATATCAATTAGCAACATACAGGTGTGTTCAGAGGACCATCTCCCAGGTGATTCTAGACTTTGTCAAGGTCACATTAGTATAAACCACAGTAATTTGTTTATAATGATACACAAAATGCTTTTAGAAGGCTTCAAACCAAATGACTACAATGCTTACCTCTAGGAAGAAGTCAGGGTGGTGGTGAGAGGCAGTAAGGAAGAGTTTGGCTTTGCAATCGCTGGTATTTTACTGTGAGAGTATTCTGAGAAATAAGTAGCAAAACCGTTTGTGCAGTACGGGATGTTCAACACAATGACACTGAGCGTCTTAAAATTCTAATAAGTTTTCTGTCTGCTGCACAACATCACAAAATCTGAAATTTGTTTTAAATACTAAGTAGATGTTGTTCTTTAGAAAGTTGTTATAAAAAAACCATCCCATTTGTTAATCTGTCTTTATGTTAATCTGTCCTGATACTTATGAACAAAGATCAGTTCTCTGCACCCAACCATAGGCACACACACATAAACATGCACATGACAGAGACCATAACTCATCCTGGTGATGTGATTTCCACATGCTGCCCCACCGTGCTGCCTTTCAGGATGTCTAAGCCACATCCAAGCAGGCCTGGATGATTTGCTGATAGCTTACGTTCCCAACTTCCGTGCCACCTGACTGTCAACTCATAATTTTAGAGCTGATGAAACCCAGAGACACCTGACTTGATGGTGGGGCCTGGACTGTGGGTGTCACCTGACAGCCAGGAACTTGGCTTCCTGACCCCAAACCACACACCTTCCATGTGGCCTTGTGAGTATATGTTTTTCTAGCTTCCTAATTCATGCACCTCACTGCTGCTTGACACAAAGACAGGGAGATTTGGAGGAAAGCACAAAGCTAGGAGGACTGGAGAATTGTTGGCATAACCATAACCATACTCTCAATGAGTTGAGAAGAACCAAATGACAGCCCTGGAACGAATGGCCTCAACCACTGGTTCTGTTATATGATGACATAAATGTCACCTTGAGTTCTCCCAGACCCCAGGGTGACCACTTTTCTCTGGATGGACTTTTTTCAATAAGATGGAGACTTTGAGGCTCCCAAGTGAGAGAAACTTTATTTTCTCTGCCAAGCTTTCCCCAGATTTTACTCACACTGGTTCCTGGCACCTTCCCCCAGAAGAAGTGTTTATCAAAGATTAGGCAATTTCCAACTCAACACAAGTTACATTTCTATTAAATGTCCAGTGGGGGCTGGGTCATACCCCAGGCAGAACTTGGATAGCCCAGGATAGCATACAACTACTTACTTCACAGAGACACTGGCGGCATTTTTCTAAGAGGAACAAAGGAATACATAAACAAGGACCAAGAGACCCTTTGGATTTAGTATGGCAGACACTGCTTCCTCCATAGCCTATTCTTAAGAAAGGTGAAGAAGCCCCAATGAGACAGATGATGACAATATGCATGTCACATTGTTGAGAGAGAGCTTCCCAGGGCAAATGTGCTGTAAGAGACACCTGGAGGCCTGGTGAACCACAGGACGGTTTGGCCAACATCCTCCATTCTAAGTAGTGTCAGCATTGCCCACCAACAGTAGCCTCTGTGTCCAGTCCCCACTTCCTACATATCCCTCTTCCTACACTTTATTTAGCTTTCTGACACAAGACCTGCTATCCTGAGCCCTTTGTCTCTTCTCAGTGGCTGTGTCTCTTTGCCCTGGTCTCCTGTGCATTTGGTAACTGGTCAGACTTTAATAGGAGGATCTTATTAAAATTCAAATTCTAGTCAGGCATGGTAGCACATGCCCTTAAGCCCAGCAGTTGAGAGGCAGAGGTAGGTGGATCTCTGTAAATTCGAGGTCAGCCTGGTCTACAGAGTGAGTTCCAGGACTACCAGGGCTCCACAACAAAACCTTGTCTTGAAAAAATGAACAAACAAACAAACAAAACAAAACACCGTGTTCTGAGTTGACCAGTGTTGGGTAGAACCTGAGTCTCCCTTCCCATAAGCATCCAGACAATGCCCATGATGCTGGGCCACAACCATGCTGATCAGCAAGACAGCTGGACGTGTGGGAATGAGGTATCCCTCAAGGTAGCCCTCCTAGACAGAGAAGGATTAGGGGTTTGGGCAAGTTGCTCCTTTGTTTATCTATACAAGGGAATGCTACCATTTAAGTAAAGCTGTATTTGGAACTTTTCTGAATCTATGCATATAGTTATAAATTCTTATTCATCTTTCTCCTTATTAACGAACAAAAGTCCTCACCTCTGTTCCTTCGTCTCTGTCTCTGTCTCTGTCTTTCTCTCTCTCTCTCTCTCTCTCTCTCTCTCTCTCTCTCTGTGTGTGTGTGTGTCTGTGTGTGTGTGTGCGCGTGCGCGTGTGTGTGTGTGTGTGTGTGTGTGTGTGTGACAAAACATTTCTGGTAAGTGTGAGAATCGGAACTTGACTGCTAATTCATCTGCTTCTAAGACTGTCAGACCTTCTCAGGAGCCAGAATGATTTATGGTTTGCCACCACCATGCTGTGAGGACAGTGGTTTCCAGCAAGTTTCACTTGTGCAGCCCTGAGCTTCAGCAGAAAGCTGGGGAAAATCCGCTTGAGAAAGAACTGCTCCTCCTGAGCCTCATCACCACAGCTCTCCAGGGCGCTGTGGACAGAGCCACTCTTAAGGGTTGGCATTTACCTTCAGCAGTGTCTTCTAAAGCAATCTGAACAACACTAACCTTCAAATCTTCTCATTTGATTTCCGTCCCTTGGGGTGATTCTTTCAGGTACAGCAGATAGACAAACTAACATAACAGGTTCCTGGGGGGAAATCCTGAATAGGGACATTTACAGGGACTGTTAGCAACTGCCTTTTCAAGGAAGTAAGTAGTCTTTTATTTTCATTCGTCCTCATATTATTTCAAACTTTTCTATATTAAATATGTATCACTCTCACTGTGCTCCAACCTCTCCTGACTTCTGTGTTTCTTCAACCATTGATTTCTTTCTATCATAGCTCAGTTTCTATTAATTGAAATATATAATGTTTATTCTTTTGTTGTCTGACTTCTTTTTATTTTTTACCATTTATGTTTTGTTTTTGAGACAGATCTCACTATATATCTGGCATTCTGTTCAGGTCTTTGTGTGGACATGTGTTTCTTTCTTGGCTAAAAAAGCAATGAAAAAACTGGGACCTACAACGACCTTGTTTAACTTTTTGAAAAACTGCTGTTTTCAGATAACTATCATTTTTATATTTCTACCAGGAGTGGATGGATTTCTTTCTGCTTTTAATTTTCTTACATAGGGATTAAATGAATTCATACTATTGTAAAAATAATCCCCCAATACAAGAATATACAGAGTAAGAAAAGTCCCTTTTATTCCATCTCCCTTCTAGTTTCTCATATTCTTTAGTTTGATGTGTATGTCCCTTTTCTTTATAAGCTATGGTCACTGTGTGTGTGTGTGTGCACGCGCGCACGCATGCATGTGTGGGTATATGAGAGATTGTATGTGTGTGAAGTTGTATGTGTGAGAGAGATTGTGTCTGTGATTGTGTATGACTGTGTGTATGATTGTGTGTGAGTGGATGTGGTTGTGAGTGTATGTAAGTGAGTGTTGTGTGTGATCGTGTGTTTGTGAGTGAATGTGTATGTGACTGTGTATAAATATGTATGAGAAATTGTATGTGTGTGAGATTGTGTGTATGAGAGAGATTGTGTGTGTGATTGTGTGAGTGTGTGTGACTGTTGTGTGTCTGTGTATGTATATTTATGAGAGATTGTATGTGTGTGAGATTGTGTGTGTGTGAGAGAGATTGTGTGCATGTGATTGTGTGTGTGCCAGTGTGTGTGTATGTGTGTGTGTGTGTGTGTTTATGTGTGTATGCATGTAAACAGAAGCCTCTTCTGGGTAAGCCACAGAAAACAGTCAGACACTCTGCCTTGAGGGCTGGGCTCCATTCTGCAAGTCCCACCAGTGAGAACAAAGTCACCTTTTCAGGCCAACTGTAAGTCCCTTACTTGGTAAAAAGAAAAAAAAGAAAAGGAGGCTCTTGGGGGATTAGTCATTCTGAAAAGGGCAAAAGGGCTTCAACTCTTCAACTTTCAGCTTTGAAGATGAGTAAACTTAAAAGTCCTTACCATTGAGTCAGAAAATTTACCACATGTGCCAATGTGGTAAGAGAACCTACTGTCTCATGTTAAACTGACAACAATATCACCCCACTCAGCCCAACACCTTTTTTTCTGTCTCCCCATATTCATATTTTCTAACTTTTAAAAATTAACAATGTTTCTAGGGCTAAAGTAAATGACAGTCCATCCCTCAACAAGTCCCAAGGTTAAATACCTGCCTTACATAAAATCGGGACTTTGATACGACAGAGTTGTATGTCCCCATTGAACATTTTATCATGAACTTGGTTTTGCATTACTGAATAGTAACTCAAAAGACAGCTTCAACCCAAATTTTAACTGCCAATGGCTTCACATAGATATATGATTTGTTTTACCATTTCCTCTTTGTGACATATTTATACTAGTCAATTAAGATTTGGGGTAACACTAGTGGAAAAATTATTTCTATACCTCCACGTTGGTAATAGGTGGAAATTAGGTTCTGATGGCAACATTACAATGCAGTCATGCATTGTGACCCCCTCTAACTTACCTTCCTGCAATAACATCTTTCTTGCTATTTTGAACTCAATACTTTATGCCATTTTCGTTTCGCACTTACCCCCAGACTTGAACCTTCAGGACTTTGTGCTCAGTACTTAAACTCATATTGTCTGCTAATACCTGACAACATCTGTGCACATCTCATTCCCAAGGTGGCTTGGATGTCACAGTTCATTTCACGTGTAATGTCTGGCCATGTGATGTATGCAAAAATTAACCTAGAGACATTGTGTGCGACATTTTAAAGCATTATAGGATGCTTTAAATGTATTTATAAAAACAACTTTATTATTTAGCAAAACAACTTTCACATGTAACATTAATAATTATATTTAATCATCATCTGAGAGTCAGCATAGTAGTCAAAGTCTCAGATATCTTCCAAATGTTCTTTCTAGCTTTTTTATCCAAACTAGGAACCATTCCCCAAACCATTGCATCTGGCTGCTTTGTCTGTTCTTTATCTTCTCTTTCCTTCCTGCCTTCACTCACACCATTTTCTTTTCTTCAGCAATGGAGATTGAGCCCAGAGCCTTGTAAATGCCGAGCAAACTCTCTACTTTGTTCCCAGGCTCCCCTTCTCATTCTTTAGTCCAGACTCTAGTATCTCTCCTAAAAGTCTATCTTTACGGCAGCCACTGGGCCAGTAGCTACAGAGGTCCTGCTTTGCTGACTGGTAGTGTACTTTAGTATGTTTTTCTCTTCCTATATGTCCTAGATGTTTCACCTACAGGTAAATTATCCCCTAGTCATACATCTTTAATGAACCGGAATCACAGGTGATACTCAGCACAGATTGTACCGCTCCATCACAGCATTAGGGAGCATGCAGCCCGGTCCACCTGTTGTATGATTCTGTTTCATATCATGCTGCTACTTTCGCACTATATGTATGTCTGGGTCCCAGAAATTTGTTAGTCCTTGCCTGGGTCTACCTTCCTATTAGCCAGTACAAGGTCCTGATGCTCTAAGCCAGCTATCCTTCTTTTTTAGGTGGCGTTCTGGCAGAACAAAACTTGATTTTGTCCACCAGGGCTTTAGATTACCTCGAAATGTAGTTCCCACTCAAAAGGCATCAAATACACTTTCATGTACATTACATGCTGTCAGAGTTGATATGAGCTGCCTCAAGTGAGTTTTTTCTTTCTTGTATCATTGCAGACTTGTGAATTATATACTCAGTGAATTTATTGAGTTCTCCTTGGATCTCAAGATGACACTTTTCTCACCAGAAGCCAGTGCAGACAAAATTAAGTTAATGTAAAACCAAGTTTCACAACAAGAAATGTTCCAAGTATAACGGGAGGTGTTCTAGAAAGAGGAACCTGCCTTTCTCAGAGGCCTAGAGTCAAATCATCTAGCAGAGTATCCAGCCCTTATTTTGTGAGAAAGTTTTATTATCTCTGGTCACAAAAATCATAAAAACTTTATATATGTATATATATTTTCATCAACATTTCAGTAGTGTTTGTGTATTTCATGTGTGCCTCAATAAAATTCTTCCTTCTCCAACGTGGATGGACCACAGAAGTCAAAAGGTTGAACATCCCTGAGGAATATCATTACTTTCTGACTGCATCAAGATACAAAGGAATTCCCTATCTGAAGGCAGGCTGCAAACAGTGCTGGATCTTCCCTAACCACCAGTGACTGTTCAGACAGAGAGTAGGGAAACTCAAGCCCAAGTTCAAAGCTACTTGGCTGCCCCATGCTATAAGAAGTTTCCAAGCCACAGAAACCAATTTTTTTCTAAGTTGCAGTTTGACCCGGTCTTGCCCTTCTTCTTTCCCACATAACAAACAGTCGCACCAGAGAAACAGCATCCCTTCTAGATGGTTCCTCTAGTAAGACATCATTTCCTCACTGTGGCTTGCGGGAAAAAACACTGCAGAGACCCAACACTGTCGTTAAAACACCAGAATCCTGTCTCTTCCACACCCTGCATGCCCTGATGGGTTTCGGTTTGACTGCCTTATGTCAGTCACCTCTGCTCCCTTCCCTAAGGAGGTGTGCCTGCGAAGAGAGGGCCACAGCACCAGAGCACCTCGCCTTGTACGTAGCTAAGGTCTGTCCTTCTATCGTCCTGAAACAAGGTGAAGCATTCTCTGGCTCCTCCATATGTTTCTGGTATTAGAGTTGGGGATTTGGAGGTCAAAACAAATTTGTGAGTTTCTTCAAAGAAAAAGCAAAGTATAGAATCAGTGTGCTTAGTTTTATAACTCTGCACCCATCTGCCTCACCACTGTGACACCAAGCCTCAGGTGGTGCTTGGCATGTATATCAGGTATGCAGCGTGCATTTGCACAACCTAACAAACTTGTTCACCTAAACTCCATAACAAGTTCTGTGGTTTTTAAAAATTTCTTCAGTGAAAAAGTGAGCTCCATAGCAAAGGTAATAACCACCAGGTGGGAAATAAAATATTTTGACAGGGGCTGGCAAGATGAATCAGCAGTTAAGAACATTTGCTGCTGTTGCAGAGGACCCAGATTTGGTTACCAGAACTCAAATAGCAATATGCACTATATGTCACCCCAATTCCAGGGTATCCATGTCCTCTTCTGGCCTCTGAGGGTACCAGGCATTCATGTGGTACAAATACATACATGCAGGCAAACACTCATGTGCATACAATAAAAACAAATGAGGTAAGTTTTCAGCTTCTATGAGTAGCCATTTTTTTTGGGGGGGGGAGAGAGGGTAAAAGAAAAATATACAGAAATTTATACAGGATATACAGAAAGACAAAATTCACAAAGCCTTAGAAAATCATGAGCCTCAAACCAGTTGTCTGTTTTAGTTTGTACTAAAAACCAAGGTGAGCGTCTTGCTATCGGCAATGTACCTACTGAACTGTGATCTTGCTCCTGGCATCACTGCAGAAGCACATCCATAAACATACCTTTGTATGTACAGTACATTCACAGAAACTCCAGCGATGCCAGGGTGCTCATCAGACTTAATTTTTAAAAAATATTTATTTATTTATTTATTTATTTATTTATTTATTTATTTATTATGTATACAATATTCTGTGTGTGTACCTGCAGGCCAGAAGAGGGCATCAGACCCCATTACCGACGGTTGTAAGCCACCATGTGATTGCTGGGAATTGAATTCAGGACCTTTGGAAGAGCAGGCAATGCTCTTAACTGCTGAGCCATTTCTCCAGCCCCAAGAAATAATTTTTTTGATCTACCCTCCACCTTTTCTCTGCACACATTAAATGATCTTCCCCTGAGGCTAAGAGAACACCTTTTAGGAATCAGCCAGGTACACTTGGTTTCTGACCCAGAAAATACAAAGGTGCAGCAAAACAAAGAGTACTTTGGGGCTTCCTGGAGGTTTATATATGAGAACCATTGTTCTCAGTTTTACTCATCATCCACCCTCTCTCTTAACATTAAAAATAAATCCCTTTTTAAACTTTTGCCCTCTGAAGGTTTGTCTCTGATAGGGTTTTGTCCTTTCATTTTGTTTCTCTCACAGTAACTACAGTACCCGCAAGCAGTCTCGGTGCTGACATTAGATCAGGGGTAAGCCCCACTCCCCAGGTCTGCTCTAATTTCCTGGAAGCTGCCCCTGCCTCCACTCTGAGAACACTTCACACACTGCCATGTGCTGGACTCTGCTCAGATTTGTCACTTTCTTTCATATCTTGTCTCTAAAAATAATCTCCAGTAAAAGCACAGAGGAAAACATGTTTAGAGAGTCAGGTGGAAACCTGCTGGCCGGGGCCGCGTAACCTGGAAATCTCTCCAACGATAGGAGTAAAGAAAAGTAATTTTTCAAGACTGAGAAGAGAAAAGTGTCACTGGTTCCTATGAAGTGAGAAATTCAGCTATCGCGTGTTTCTTCTGAAGACCCTGAGAACTGAGTCTCCTTGCTATGATTGCAGGAGACCTGATAAGGGCAGCATTTCCTACAAGCCAAGCACGACCCAGCAGGACATGTGACCCAATCTCAAAAGATTGTGTGTCATATGCTCGGAAAATAATAGTGGGGTTTTCCACCAAAATGTCTGATTTTGGCCTAGTCGTTAGGACAAAATATAAGGCAATAAAAGACGGAGGGGAAAAAATGCCTTCTGAAGAAAATATCGCACCCCTATTAAGAGAAAAGTAGGTTTTTCACACTTCTTGATGGTATTATTTCCATTACCTACGAAAGAGCATTTATTCCATCAAAGATAAATGGATAAACAAAATGTGCAGCCACAATGGTGTTATAGTCATCCATAAACAACAAAGTCAGGTTTGGTGGCACAACTTTGTGATCTTGGCACTAGAACAGTTGAGGCAGAACGATTGCTGAAAAATCAAGGCCAGCGTGCTACATAGTGAATTCCACAGTGTCTGGTCCCAAGAAATCCCTTTTCCAAAAGTCTGGCATTTAGACAAAAGCCAGTACCCACTCAGCAGCATGGGAAAAATAGTCCCTATCTGCTAAAAGAAAGAATTGTCCTCCTCTCTGGCAAAAGGACCTCTGGCTCTTTCCTTGAAAGCCTGTGGTGCCTATGAGCATTTCAAACTCTGGGCTAGCTTCTAGGCTCCCTCAGTCTCTATTCAAGATAAACACTTCAAAACTCTCCCTCCTACCTTACAGATTCCTCTCCTCCAAGGTACTTGTTCCCAGTAAGCCCTGAAACCCCCACACCCACAGCCCACACCCATGCCCCACACCCCAACACCCACAACCCACACCCTGGCTTCTCTCTGCTTTGCTGACTCTCTGCTTTCCCGAGTGACAGCCTTGGTGGTTTGGAATAAACTTTTCCCATTTAGTCAAGGAGTGCTATTTGGGTTTCTTTACTGCACCCATTTCATTCACACAGCAAGATCTTGTGTCAACCTCTACCCCAAAGAAAAAGAACAGAATCATATATGTGGTTTGTAGGAAAATGGGTGGAACTGAAGATCATCAAACTGCGGCAGACTTACAGAAAGCTACATCACATTTTTTCTCCTAAACAGAACAGACTTTAAAATGGACACTGAAGTAGAAAGTGTTAAAGGAAGAGAAAAAGGATAGGAAAAGAGAAAGGGGGGGCATAGGACAATAATGGGTACATACGATCAGGTAAGCGTGCAGCATGTCACTATGAAACCCTCATTTTATGTGACGAATGTACAATCAAAAAACAAAGCAAACAAGCAAACAAGCAAACAAGCAAAAACAGCCGGGCAGTGGTAGCGCACACCTTTAATCCCAGCATGTGGGAAGCAGAGGCAAGTGAATCACTGAGGCCAGCCTGGTCTACAAAGCTAGCTACAGGGCAGCCAGGGATACACAGAGAAACCCTGTCTCAAAAGTCAAAAACAAAAACAAAACAAACAAACAAAAAAACCCAATTTTTTTTTTTTTGAGCTGGGCTGAGCTGGGCTGAATTATCATACAAGTCCAAGGTTCTTCACTTACGCTCTTGCTGCTAACACATGCTCTTACACACAGACACTCACGTTCTCACACACTCTCTCACATATTCACATTCATACCCACAGATACTTAACACATACATATATCATTTTCCTTTTATATCTTTGGGAACTGGTTCCAGAATCTCTCTCTTGGATACCCAGATCAGCAGGTTCTCGTTTTGTTTTTACTTTTTTTTTTAATTATTGCTTGCTTTAATTAATTTGGCCATGATGGTGTAGGTCAGTGGTCTTTCTCCTCCCATCTCTGGGATTAGCAACAGTTATGAGCCATCGTATGGGAGCTGAGAATTGAACCCAGGTCCTCTGGAAATGTAATCAGTGCTCTTAACCACTGAGCCATCCCTCCAGTCCTATCAGCAGGTGCTCAACTCCCTTATATAAAATGATGTAGCAGATGCAAACACACTGTCCCTTGGACATTTTAATCATCTCCAGATTACATATACTACCCAAAATACATAACTCTTTCCATAACATTTACACAGTACCTCAGGCAACATAAATGCTATGGAAACAGTCATTATGCTGCATTGCTTAGGGGATAATAATAGGGAGAAATGTCTGTATCAGTTCATTATAGACATACTTTTTCAAATATGCTTGATTTGAGATTGGGTAGTCCATACATTAGAGAATATATATATATATATATATATATATATATATATATATCCCGTTACATATGCATATATACATACATGTGTGTGTATGTACATACACTATATCTACAGATACATATTCTTTAGTCATACTCTTGTCATAGTTTCTAATAAAAATTTTTACTATCAGTTACAAATTTCAGACTTTACAATACATCTTCATTTTCTCTCTGTTAGAATAACAGCACCTAAGCACTGGGAGTGTAATTCATACACAAAGCCCTGAATTTAATTTCTAGCCTTACTCATCAAAAATAAAATTCTTCATGGTATTGTGATTATTAGAGCATACCAGAGTCATATTTTATGATTATTTTACAATAGATGCCATCCTACTTCAAATTTTTGAAATCATTTTTCAAGAATGAGTCTTAGTTCATCTCTTTACAAGATTTTATGTATTCTGTGTAATATTCTCTGTGTAAGATGCATGTTCATTCATTGTTTTTCGTCAATTGTAGATGAGAAAACTAGTCCACTGATTTTATCAAAGTAAACAAAAATTCAGAGACAAATTTAGAGGTTTTATTTGGAAAAAAACAAAAGGATTAAAGCTGGGGCATGCTACAGGCTAAGTTTCTCCTGTTATACCCAAGGAACAAAGGTAAGATTTGAGTTTATTAAGGAAAAAGAAAAGTGACATACAGTGTTTTCAAAGAAAGTCTATGGCTCTTGCAGTGTTTTGGGGGAAGCCAAGAGTTCTGACTGACCAAAGTTGTAGTAACAAGGTACAATCAGTCTCATAATAACCTGCCGTCTCACTGGGCGGGGCTTGAGAGACAGTGAACCAGTGTTCCCATAGAAGGAGTTAGCTGTGTCTGTTCTGCCCACTCTCCTGGGATAGTTTCAGCCAGGTTTTGACACAGGTTTTGACACAGGTAGCTCCATTTTGAATCTGACAAAGTGATTAAAAACAATACTATTGGCATAAATGAGAGGCCTAGGGAAAGCAGGGTGCCACTTTTGGTCAGCATGAATAGATTATAATTTATTTTACTAGACTTTTATGCTGACTAGGACACAATACATAATCTCTGCAGAGCATCAACAGCCAAGTGGGAAGGGGTTGCTTCCTACAACAGCTCATATATATCACTGTAGCATTATATTCAGGGGAATCAAGAGCCTGCAGCTTAGCTTTAAAGTCCTAAAAAAGTTGGCTACATCAACAAAAACACAGACAATTGATGGTCTCGTAGCAGCAAATCCCAAAGAAGGGGAAACACACAAATTAACATCACCAACAATGAAAACTGAATTAACAGGAGATAGCAATAACTGGTCATTAATATCCTTTAATATAAATGGACTCAACTCACCTATAAAAAAAAACACTAGGTTAGTAGATTGAATACGAAAACAGAATCCATTCTTCTTCTGAATACAAGAAACACACCTCAACCTCAAAGACAGACATCACCTCAGAGTAAAGAGTTGGGGGAAAAAATTCAATCAAATGGACCTAAGAAACAAACTGGTGTAGCTATCCTAATATCTAACAAAATAGACTTCAAACTAAAACCAAACAAAAGAGACAAAGAAGGACATTTCATAATAGTGACAGTAAAATTCATCAAGAGGAAATCTCAATACTGAACATCTATGCCCCAAATACAAGGGCACCCTCATATGTAAAAGAAACACTTCTAAAGTTTAAATCATACATTAAACCCCACACACTAATAGTGGGGAGACTTCAACACTCCACTCTCACCGCTGGACAGTCTGTCAGACTAAAAATTAACAGAGAAATAAGAGAACTAACAGATGTCATGCCAAATGGACTTAACTGACATCTGTAGAGTACTCCATCTCAACAGAAAAGAATATACCTTCTTCTCAGCACCTCATGGAACTTTCTCAAAAATTGACCACATACTCAGTAACAAAACACACCTCAACAAATGCAAAAAATATTGGAATAACCTTATGTATCTTATCAGATCACCATGGCTTAAAACTAGAATCCAACAGCAATACTAAGTCCAGAAAACCCACAAACACATGGAAATTAAACATAGCTCACCTGAATCATCAATGTGTCAAGGAAAAAATAACAAGAGAAATTAAAGACTTCCGAAAATTCAATGAAAATGAGCACACAACATACCCAAATTTATGGGACATAATGAAAGCAGTATTAAGAGGAAAGTTCATAGCAATTAAAGAGGAAAGTTCATAGCGATAAATGCCTACATAAAGAAGCTGGAAAAATCCCACACTAGTGAATTAACAGAACATTTGAAAACTTTAGAACAAAAAGAAGCAAACTCACCCAAGAGAACTGGACAGAAGGAAATAATAAAATTGAGAACTGAAATCAACAAAATAGAAACAAAGAAAACAAATACAAAGAATCAGTGAGACAAAGAATTGGTTCTTTGAGAAAATCAACAAAATAGACAAACCTTTATCTAAACTAACCAAAAGGCAGAGAGAGAATATCCAAATTAACAAAGTCAGAAATGAAAAAGGGGACATAACAACAGATGGGAAGGAAATACAGAGAATCATCAGATCATATTTTAAAAACCTGTACTTCACAAAATTGGGAAACTTAAAGGAAATGGACAACCTTCTAGATAAATATCACTTACCAAAATTAAATCAAGACCAGATAAGCAAATTAAACAGACCTATAACTGCTAAAGAAATAAAAACAGTCATCAAAAGTCTCCCAACCAAGAAAACGCCCAGGACCAGATGGTTTCAGCTCAGAATTCTACAAGATTTTCAATGAAGACTAATACCAATACTCCTCAAATTGTTCCACACAATAGAAACAGAAGAAACATTGCCAAACTCTATTTATGAGGCTACAGTTATCCTGATAACCCAAACCACATAAGGACATTACTAAGAAAGAGAATTACAGACAAATCTCACTCATGAATATTGATGCAAAAATACTAAATAAAATACTGGCAAATTGAATCAAAGAACACAGCAGAACCATCATCCACCATGATCAAGTTGGCTTCATCCCAAAGATGCAGGGATGGTTCAATATGCGAAAATCTGTCAATTTATATAATCTATCACATAAACAAACTGAAAAATTAAAATCATGTGATCATCTCATTAGATGCCCGGAAAAGGCTTTCGACAAAATACAACATCCCTTCATGATAAAGGTCTTGGAAAGAGCAGGAATACAAGCAACATACCTAAACATAATAAAGGCAATCTACAGCAAGCCAACAGCTAAAATCAAACTAAATGGAGAGAAACTCCCAGAGATCTTACTGAAATCAGGAACAAGACAAGGTTGTCCCCTCTCTCCATATTTATTCAATATAGTTCTTGAGGTCCTAGCTAGAGCAGTAAGACACCGAAAGGAGGTCAAAGGGATACAAACCTGAAAAAAAGAAGTCAAACTCTTACTATTTGCTGATGATATGATAGTTTACATAAGTGACCTCAAAAATTCTACCAAGGAACTTCTACAACTCATAAACACTTTCAGTAATGTAGCAGGATACAACATTAACTCAAAAAAATCAGTAGGTTTTGTGTACAGAGATGATAAGTGGTCTGAGAAAGAAATCAGAGAAACATCACCCTTCACAATAGTCACAAATAACATAAAATATCTTGGAGTAACTCTAACCAAACAAGTGAAAGACTTGTATGAGAAGAACTTTAAATTTTTTAAGAAAGAAATTGAAGAAGACACCAGAAAGTGGAAAGATCGCCCATGCTCTTGGGTAGGTAGAATTAACATAGTAAAAATGGCAATCATATTGAAAGCAATCTACAGAGTCAATGCAATACCCATCAAAATCCCGGAAAAATTCTTCACAGATCTCAAAAGAATGGTACTCAACTTCATATGGAAAAGCAAAAAAACCCAGAATAGCCAAAACAATCCTGTACAATAAAAGAACTTCTTAAGGCATCACTATTCCTGACTTCAAACTCTACTACAGAGCTACAGTACTGAAAACAGCCTGGTATTGGCATAAAAACAGACAGGAGGACCAATTGAACCAAATTTAAGATCCAGATATTAATCCACACACCTTCAAACACCTAATTTTTGACAAAGATACAGAAATATCAAATGGAAAAAAGAAAGCATATTTAACAAATTATGCTGGTATAACTGTATATCAACATGTAGAAGAATGAAAAGAGGTCCATATCTATCACCATGCACAAAACTTGAATGCAAATGGATCAAAGACCTCAACATAAAGCCAGCCACACTGGCCACACTGAACCTCATAGAAGAGAAAGTAGGAAGTACAATTGAACACATTGGCACAGGAAACCACTTCCTAAATATAACCCCAGTAACACAGACACTGAGAGAAACAACTAATAAATGAGACCTACTGAAACTGAAAAGCTTCTGTAAAGCAAAGGATATGGTCAACAAGACAAAACGACAGCCTACAGAATGGGAAAAGATCTTCACCAACCCCACATCAGACAGAGGTCTGATCTCCAAAATATACAAAAAGCTCAAGAAATTGGTCGTCAAAAGAACAAATAATCCAATTTAAAAAATGGAGTACAGACCTAAACAGAGGAATCTAAAGTGACTGAATGACACTTAAGGAAATGCTCAACATCCTTAGTCATCAGAGAAATGCAAATCAAAACAACTCTGAGATTCCATCTTACACCTGTAAAAACGGCTAAGATCAAAAACACTGATGACAACTTATGCTGGAGAGGTTGTGGGGAAAAGGGAACACTTCTGCATTGCTGGTGGGAATGCAAGCTGGTCCAGCCCCTTGAGATATCAGTGTGACGATTTCTTAGAAAATTAGGAAACAACCTTCCTCAAGACCCAGCAATACCACTTTTGGGTATATATCCAAAGGATGTTCAATCATGCCACAAGGTCATGTGCTCAACTATATTCATAGCAGCATTGTTTGTCATAGCCAGAACCTGGAAACAACCTAAATGCCCCTCAACCAAAGAGTGGATAAGAAAAATGTGGTACATTTACACAATGGAGTACTACACAGCAGAAAAAAATAACAACATCTTGAATTTTGCAGGCAAATGGATGGAGCTAGAAAACATCATTTTGAGTGAGGTAACCCAGACCCAGAAAGATAATTATCACATGTACTCACTCATAAGTGGTTTTTAAACATAAAGCAAAGAAAACCAGCCTACACACCACAATCCCAGAGAACCTAGACAGCAATGAGTACCCTGAGAGAGGCTTACATAGATCTAATCTACATGGGAAGTAGAAAAAGACAAGATCTCCTCAGTAAATTGGGAGCATGGGGACCATGGGAGAGGGTTGAAGGGAAGGGAAAGACAGGGAGGGGAGCAGAGAAAGATGTAGAGTACAATAAAAATCAATTTTTAAAAAATCCCATTTTTCTAGTGTGTGTTTGTGTGTGTATGCATGTAGTGTGTGTGTGTCTGTGTGGTGTGTGTGTGTGTGTGTGTCTGTGTGTGTGGTGTGTGTGTGATGTGTATGGTGTGTCTGTGTGTGCGGTGTGTGTGGTGTGTGTGTCTATGTGTGTGGTGTGTGTATGTCTGTATGTGGTGTGTGTGTCTGTGTGGTGTGTGTGTGGTGTGTGTCTATGTGTGTGGTGTGTGTGTCTGTGTGTGTGTGGTGTGTGTATGGTGTGTGGGTATGTGTCTGTGGTGTGTGGTGTGTGTGTCTGTGTGTGGTGTGTGTGGTGTGTGTGTCTGTGTGTGGTGTGTGTGTGTGTGTGTGTGATGTGTATGGTGTGTCTGTGTGTACGGTGTGTCTGTGTGTGCGGTGTGTGTGGTGTGTGTGTCTATGTGTGTGGTGTGTGTATGTCTGTATGTGGTGTGTGTGTCTGTGTGGTGTGTGTGTGTGTGTCTATGTGTGTGGTGTGTGTGTCTGTGTGTGTGTGGTGTGTGTATGGTGTGTGGGTATGTGTCTGTGGTGTGTGTGTGGTATGTGTGTGGAATGTGTGTGTCTGTATGTGTGTTTATGTGGTGTATGTGTGTTTACCTATAAATTATTATTTACATGGAACAACACCTCCAAGGGTTTTCCAACTTCTTAGGGAGCTCAGAAGCCAGTGTTTCCATAGTCATCAGACAGTGAATTGGCCTCCTCTGAAAAAAAAAAACCCACAATTTGCAACTCTAAGTGAACAAACACCAGCTTCTGTGGTGAACATAACCAAGCATTCGTGACCTCAAGACTCATGACAACAATTCTTAGAATTATTTTTTAAATGCTGACGTTACTCTTTTCATATCTTTGTTATTGTTTTTTTTTTTAAAGTCAGACTCAACCTTTTTTCTACTGGTTTACTCACCTTTCTTTCAGGGTCCCAAAATAGTCAAGTCCAGAGCAGTTGCATACAATTAACAAAAAGATTGAGGTGAGTGTTCACTCTCAGATTTTGTGTTTGTAGAATTCACAGCATATAGAAGCACATAGGTACAGCTTGTAAAATATGGTATTTGACTTTAACAAGAGATAAAAATATATTTGGGGTACTGGTAAATTATGCCCACGACATCAGGTAAACATGTAAGCAAGCACATCATTTAGCTCACCTTCTGCTAATTTAAAGCTTCTCTGTCATAATATTTACTGCAATAGTCTTGTACACTGGCACCCAAATCTTCCTTGTCTTAGAGATTAGGTTAGGAGACTATTTTCTATTTGGGGAAAAGCACTTACAAAGTTCTAGTCATTCAGAATCTTTAAAAAATAAAGAAGATATTAATAAATAAAAAATAAGTGGTGGCGGCACACACCTAATCCCAGCGCTTGGGAGGAAGAGGCAGGTGAGTCTCTGTGAATCTGAGGTCAGCCTCATCATAGAACCTCCATCCAGTAACTGATGGAAGCAGATGCAAAGATCTACCACTAAACACTGGGCAGAACTCCTGGAATCCAGACATAGAGAGAGAGGAGCAATATTATGAGCAAAGGGGCCAAGACTATGATGGAGAAACCCACAAAAACAGCTGACCTGAACCAGTGAGAGCTCAATGACTCCAGACTGACAGCTGGGGAGCCTCCATAAGACCGAACTAGGCTCTCTGAATGTGGGTAATAGTTGTGTGGCTTGGGCAGTTTGTGGGACCACTGGCAGTGGAACCAGTATCTATCCATAGGACATGATCTGGCTCTTTGGAGTCCATTCCCTATGGAGGGATACCTTGCTCAGCCTAGACACAGGAGAGAGGACCTTGGCTCTGCCTCAAGTGATATGACAGACTTTGTTGACTCTCCGTGGGAGGCCTCACCCTCTCTGAGGAGTGAAGGGAGTGTAGGGTGGGGAAAAGATGGAAGGAATGGGAGGTGGAGCAGGAGTGGGAATTGGGAATGATATGTAAAATAAGATTGTTTTAAAAATAAAAAAGTAAATAAAAATTTCACAAACATGAAAAAAAGAAATTAAGGAAAAGACAAAAAATTAGAGTAAATGAATAAACTCCTTAAAGAAAGTTCAGAAACTTTCTTGTTTCTGAACAAGAAAACTTGAAAACAGAACCCATCCTGTTGCTCTAAAGTAAACATACCTCAGCATCAAAGATAGACATTACCTCAAAGTAAAGGTGGGAAAAAGATTTTTCCAAGCAAATGGCCCTAAAAAGCAAGCTAATATATAGCCATTCTAATAGCTAGCAAAATAGACTTCAAACCAAAAATTAATCAAAAGAGACAGGGAAAGACACTTCATACTCATCCAAAGTATGAGGAAAAATCCACCAAGATGATGTCTCAATTCTTAACATTTATGCCCCAAATTCAAGGGCACTCACCTTTGTAAAAGAAACTTAATAGTAAGCTTAAAACACATATTGACCCTCACACATTGATAGTGGGAGTCTTCAACATCCCACTCTTATCAATGGATAGGTCATCCAAGCAAAAACTAAACTGGAGCTAACAGACATAAATCAAATGGGTATAAAGATATCTGTAAGACATTTCATTCTAATGCAAAAGAGTATACCTTCTTCTCAGCACCTCACAGAACTTCCTCCAAAATTGCCCACATATTCAGTCACAAAGCAAGTCTCAACAGATACAAGGAAATCTAAATAATTCCCTGTGTCCTATTAGATCATCATGTATTAAAAGTGTATTTCAACAACAACAGAAAGCCTACAAACTCAGGGAAACTGAACAACTCTCAACGGAATAACTGGGTCAAGACAGAAATGAAGAAAGAAATTAAAAACACTCTAGAATTCAATGAAAACGAATACACAACATACCCAGACTTAAGGGACACAATGAAAGCAGCGCTAAGAGGAAAGTTCATAGCACTAAGTGCCTTCATGAAAAAAATGGAGACATATCAACCAGTAAATTAACAGTACAACTAAAAGCTCTAGAGCAAACAGAAGTAAGCACACCCGAGAGGAGTAGATGGCAGAAAATAATCAAACCTAGAGCTGAAATCAATAAAATAGAAATAAAAAATAATACAAATAATCAATGAAACAAAGAGTTGGTTCTTTGAAAAAAAATCAACCAAATAGACAAACTTTTTTGTTGTTTTTTGTTTTTTTGTTTTTCAAGACAGGGTTTCTCTGTGTAGCTTTTGGAGCCTGTCCTAGCTCTGTAGACCAGGCTGACCTCGGCCTCCCAAGTGCTGGGATTAAAGGCATGTGCCACCACTGCCCAGGTGAAATAGACAAACTCTTATCCAAACTAATTGAAAGATACAAAGAGAATATCCAAATTAACAAAATCAGAAAGGAAAGGGGGACATAGCAACAGATGAAATCTAAAAAGAAATCATTAGGTCATATTTTAAGAACCTGTATTCCACAAAATTAGAAAATCTAAAGGGAATTGATATAAGATAGAAATCACTTACCAAAGATAAATCAAGATAGATGAACAATCGAAATAGACCTGTAACACCTAAGGAAATAAAAACAGTCATTAAAAATCTCTCAACCAAAAAAGTCCATGACTGGACAGTTTTAGCACTGGATTCTACCAGAATTTCAAGATTTATTTGCTTGTTTATTATTTATGTATTCAGGTGCTTTGTCAGTATGTATGCACACAGACTAGAAGAGGGTATCACATTGAGAGCTGCCAGGTGAGTGCTGGGAATTGAACTCATGATCTCTAGAAAAGCAACCAGTGCTCTTAATTGCTGAGCCATCTCTCCTGCCCCCTCTACCAGAATTTCAAAGAGCTAATGCCAAGGCTCCTCAAATTTTTCCACAAAATAGAAACAGGGAAAATGCCAAATTCATTTTATGAGGTTACAGTCACTCTGACATTCAAACCACACAAACAGAAGTACAGACCAGTTGTCTCTTATGAACATAGTTGCAAAAATCCTCAATAAAACACTCACAAGCCAAATCCAAGAACAAATCAAAAAGACCACCCACCGTGATCAAGTAGATGTCATCCCAGAGATGCAGAAATTGTTCGGCATATGAAAATCAGCCAATGTAATCTATCATATAAACAAACTGAAAGAAAAAATCACCTGATCATCTCATTAGTAATGCAACACCCTTTCATGATAAAAGTCTTGAAGAGATTAGGAATACAAGGGACATGCCTAAACATAATAAAGACAATTTACAGCAAACCTATAGCCAACATCAAATTAAATGGAGAGAAACTTAAAGCAATTACACAAAAATCAGGAACAAGACAAGGCTGTCCAGTCTTTCCACGTCTATTCAATATAGTACTTGAAGTTCTACCTATAGCAAATAAGACAACTAAAGGAGATCAAGGGAATACGAATTGGAAAGGGAGAAGTCAAAGTTTCATTATTTACAGATGATATGATAATATAAAAAAGAAACTCCAAAAATTCTACCAGAAAACTCCTACAGCTGATGAACACCTTCAGTGAAGTGACTAGATACAAATGATGAATTGTCTGAGAAAGATAAGAAAATCAACACCCTTCACAAATCTCCACAAATAATGTAAAATATATTGGGATAACGCTAACCAAGAAAGTGAAAGACTTATATGACAAAAACTTCAAGTCTCTGAAGAAAGAAACAGAACATGGAAAATTTTTTCCATGCTCATGGATTAGTAGGATTAGCATAGTAAAAATGCTCATCTTACCATAAGCAATCTACAGATTCAATGTAATACCTATCCTCAAAATTCCAACACAATTCGTTACAGCCTTTGAAAGAACAATACTCAATTTCATATGGAAAAAAACCATGAGAGCTATAACAATCCTATACAATAAAACAACTTCCATAGTTATCAACATCTCTGATTTCAAGCTGTACTATAAAGATATAGTAATTAAAACCTTATGTTATTGGCATAAAAACAGACACATTGATTGATGAAGTCAAATCAAAGACCCAGACATAAATCCACACACCTACGAACACCTGTTTTTTGATAAAGAAATCAGAAATACACAGTAGAAAAAAAAACATTTTAAACAAATGGTGCTGGACTAACTGGAAGTCTGATGTAGAAGAATGCAAATAGATCCATATCTATCACCCCGCACAAAATTCCAGTCCAGGTGGATCAAAGACCTCAACATAAAATCAGATATACTTAACCGCTGCCATGAGGACCAGCTTCCAGCAACTTAGGGTTTGAGTGGGAGTCATGGAGTTGGTGAATTAATCATTCAACTTGACATTTCTCTCTGAGGGAGTAAAATTTAATTCTCTGGTACCAGTGGGGTGGGGTGGGGTAAAACTTAACTCTCTGGGGCCAGTGAAAAAGGAAACACACACACACACACACACACACACACACACACACACACACACACACACTTAGGGTCTTTCTCTGTTCTTTATTTCTTTTCTTCCCTCTTTCTAGATGTATCACTCTGCTTCTCTTGACACCTTGCTTCTAACTTTCCTTTTCCATCTTCCCTGGTGTTTTCCTTTCTCTTACATCTTTATTTTTTTCCTTATAGCTTATATTCCCCAGTAAAATCTCTCAAGCAATAAAAAATAATGTGGTTACAGTATATTTTTCAAGTGAATAATTACAATTAATACAAGTAAGAAACAGCATGTTTTCTATATCCCTTACATGATTAGACATTTTACATATTACAGGTGAAAACCAAGCTGTCCCAAGAACCACATCCATGCATGTCCAAGCAACTTGTTATAGATTAAAAGAGTGTAAGCAAACAAGGCATTTTCTCGGCCACTTCTTTTACTAGCAGGCTGCATGTTTCAGTTACAAAGATATGATCAATTATTTTGTTAATTATCTCAAAAGATAAACTTCTTAAAAAAGCTTAAAAGAATCACAAATCTAAACTTTAGTATATGAAAAAGGAGCAGTCAACTCTATTTTAAATCTTTAGGGTGAATATCCATTCATCAACAGTTTTTTATATCAGGAAACTGAGGCCAGAAATAGGCACAAGGAATTAATTATCATCCCACTAAACTAATCTCTGTCATAATCCCTTACTATAGTTAATAAAGACCCTCAATCATACAAATCCTATTTAAACTAATGCTATTACTGTATAAAATCATTGCTTCAATTAAACAGTATAGCCTAGAAGGAAATCATCTTCATAATAATCCACAGGTAAAAATGCCCTTTAGAATGGGAGATCATCACACTACGTTAAGGTCACGCCCATTCACACCATGCCAGATACCAGAGAAAAATGGCAGCAGCGAGCATGTAAAAGCATAGCAGTAGCAAGAGACATTCTGGAGCCTGAAGTCCTGACGTGAGGGGTTGCCAATCTGAGATTCACCCATAGAACCTTGCTTCCCTAAGGGCCGATCTCCTGAAGTCAATTGCCACGTGCTACTCTGATATGGCCACTGGTACACACTGAACCTGATAGAAGAGAAAGTGGGGAATAGCCTTGAACTGATCAGCACATGGGATAACTTCCTCTACAAAACACCAATAGTGCAGGCACTAAGATCAACAATTAATAAATGAGACCTCATAAAACTGAAAAGTTTCTGTAAGGCAAAGAACACCTTCAATAAGAAAAAATGATAACCTACAGAATGGTAAAAGATTTTCACTAACTCCACAATTGACAAAGGGCTAATATCCAAAATATATAAGGATCTCTAGAAACTAGATATATTAAAAAACAAATAATCCAATTGAAAAATGGGAAACTAATCTAAACAGAATCCTCAACAGAGAAATCTCAAATGACTGAGAAGCACTTAAAGACATGTTTAACATGTCATTAAGCCATCAGGGAAATGCAAATCAAATGACTTTGAGATTTCATCTTATACCGGTATGAATGACCAAGATCAAAAACAGAGTGACAGTTCATGCTGGTGAGGGTGTGGAGCATGGGGGGACACACTTCCATTGCTAGTGGGAGTATGAACTTGTACAAATCTACCTCAAGACCTAGCTACATCACTCTTGGGCACATACCCAAAGAATGCTCAATCATACCATAAATTCACTTGCACAACTGTGATCATAGCAGCTTTATTTATAAAAGCCAGAAACTGGAAACAACCTAGACTTTCCTCAATAGAAGAATGGATAAAGAAAATGTGGTACATTTACACAATGGAGTATTACTCAGCTGTTAAAAATGACATCATGAAATTTAAAGACAATTGGACATAACTGGAAAAGAAATCATCCTGAGTGAGGTAACACAGACTCAGAAAGACAAACATGGTATGTACTAGCTTATAATTTGATATTAGTTGTTGGGTAAAGGATAATCACTCTACAATCTACAGACCCAGAGAGGCTAAGTAACAAGGAGGGCTCAAGAAGGAGAGTGGTGCATGGACCTCCCTGGGAAGGGGAAATATCAGAGATTTTGTGGGTGGTGGGTAGGGATGGGATCAGGCGAGGAGGAATGGAGGCAGAGAGTTACAGGAAGAGATGTATGAAATTGGGGGGCATTTGGAGGATGATGTGGAAACCTAGTGCAGTGAAAACTTCCTAGAATCTATAGGGTGACCCTAGTGAAGACTCCTAGTAATGAGGGATATAGAGCCTGAACTTGCCATCTTCTGTAACCAAGAAAGGCTTTCAGTGGTGAGACAGGGACACCAACCCAGCCACAAAACCTTTCACCTATAATCTGTCCTGCCTGCAAGATGTGCTGGGGCAATTGTGGCACAGAACTTGTGGGAGTGGCCAACCAATGAGTGGTCCAACTTGAGTCCCACACCATGAGATAGGCGTTCCAGATACCGCCTCAATGACCAGAAACACAAGGCTGGATACCCCAGAGACATAGGATAGAGCCAAACATGAATGGCAAAAAAAAAAAGTCAATGTAATGATTTCTAATGATACTGTGTTATACACACAGGTGAGTAGCTGACCCCTCATCAGAGAGGCTTCATCCTGCAACTGGTGGGAGCAGAAACAGAGACCCACAGCCAAACATTAGACAGAGCTCAGGGAACCCCTTGAAAGAGAGGGCAGATTATAGGACCCAGGGGGGTCAAGGAGACCAAGAGAACAAGGCCCACAGAATCAACTAAACAGGACTCATAAGGACTCACAGAGACTGAAACGGACCATCACAGAGCCCTCATGGGATTGCACTCGGTCCTCTGAATATATATTATGGTTGTGTAACTTGTGTTCTTGTGGGATTTCTAATAGTGGGATTGGGGTTGCCGCCGACACTTTTGCTTATCTTGGGACACCTCTCCCTCTACTGGGTTGCCTTGTCCAACCCTGATACGAGGTAGTTTGCCTAGTCTTACTGTCACCTGTTCTGCCATTTTAGGTTGATATTCCTGGGAGGCCTGCCCTGTTCTGAAGGGAAACAGAGAATGAGTGACTCTGAGGGAGGGGAGAAATGAGGGGGGAGTATGGGGTGGGGTGAGAGAGGAGTACGGTATGTGGAGGAATGGAGGGGGGTAAACTGCAATTGGGATGCAATGTGTGAGAGAATTAAAAAAAAAAACCTAATCATCATGATTAAACTTGAAAATCACAAAATAATTGTCTTCTTTACAGACAGACTTTTCAGAGACAAAGACTGAAACAGCCGCTGCTGTGAGTCAAGCCTTTGGGCAGCACGGGCATGTTCATCCCGACTCTTCTGCAATAATCCTGCACTCTAGGGGGACTGGCTGTGGTGAGAGCTGTGGTGTCTGAGACACAGCACATAGATCTCCCAGTTGCTCAACTTCATCATGAGTCTGCTATTGTTCTAGAAAATAAAATGCTTTTTAAAAACAATCTTTCAAACTGTGTGCAGTGGGTAGGCCTGTAGTTTGAGAAACTCAGAAGCAAAAGTAGGAAGATACTTGGAACCTAAAAGTTTGAGACCAGCCCGGAAGACACAGTAAGATAACAGGCATCTAAAACTTAAGTTCCTAATGACATCTCTGGAAGTGCTTGCTGCTGTGGTTTCAATTTTTACTTTAAATATTTAAAAGTGAAGTTTTGCTCATCCTGCAGTTTTGTTGATGTATCATTTTTAGGTTGGTGTAATTATTCACAGAGTTATCTTATTTTGTAAAAAGAAAGAAAGAAAGAAAGAAAGAAAGAAAGAAAGAAAGAAAGAAAGAAAGAAAGAAAGAAAGAAAGAAGGAAGGAAGGTGGGAAGCTCTTATCAGGTTTCTACACTACCCAGACATGTGCCAGTGAGTCCTTCTTGAAGCCAATCTGACTCCAAGCAGGGGAATGCCTGTAAGCCGACCAGGGCTTTAGACATACCAAGGCTGACAGTCCTTTATTATTGTTGCTGTTTGTTGTTTGTTGTTCCATTTAAGAGAAATAGACTGGTGTACCTCTTCTAACGAAAAGACGTAGTGATGGCTTTGGCTAGTTTAGGAGCACGATCCCAAGATATGCTGGAAGCAACAAGAAAGGGAAAAGTTCACAGATGAATGGGTGATTTGTGGTGGATGTCAAGACAGTGGTTAGTGGTGGAGTGAGATGGCAGCTTGTGAAAAGTCCTTAGATGGCTCAGAGTTGGTTTTCAGACAGCCAGGAGATTATGCCACTTTCCCAAAACACAGTCTGAGTATGGGTGTGAAGAGCATGGGGCATGGGTGCAGAGTTTACGTCCGTCCTCAAAACTAAAAAGCTAGGAATAAACCAAATTCCATAAACAGAATTCAGGGGTACCCTGAAGCAGTGGAAAATAATCTAACTTTTAAAGGACAACAGCTTAGGAGTCTATACAGATAGTAAGGAAGAATGGAAAGGAGTAATGGGGAGCTGCCTCAGGGGTAAAAGTGCTTGCTAAAAACAGTCCTGGGTTGTAGGAGAAAAACACATTGAGTATTTGAGCACTTAAAACAATGACAGAATTAACACCGGTGGTTCAGCAGTGACCTTCATTTATTTTCTTTCTCTGTCATTAAATTATAATACTGAAAACTGCTTAATAAGTTCAAGTGATTGACAAATATAAAGTTCTAGTGTTTTCAGTCCTCCTTTGCAAAATTGGTGTGCAGAATTTTCAACACTATCTATCTGGTCGTGCATTTTAAAAACTGAGATTTTACTGTGGCCACTCTTCTCTCTATATTTCTAGCCCAGTACACAAAAAATCTTCCACATTCTGGGGTCAACTGAAGAAAATTACCCTTGTATCACCATAATGTGCACCCTAAGAGAAAAAATAACAATCTCAAGAGAGCTTACCACACGAAGACAGCTGTAGTGAAATCTGCACACTTATCTTTGCACTTTTGTTTTTCTTAAATAAGTTCTGGGATGCGAAGGCAAATTAATGGGTGGAAGGGTGTGTGCATTTTCAGTTTTGATAGCAATTTCTAGATTGTCTTCCAAAAAAGATTATCTTCCTAATAGGTCTTTTTTTTTTTTTTTTTTTTTTTTAGATAGGGTTTCTCTGTGTAGTCCTGGCTGTTCTGGTACTCACACTGTAGACCAGACTGGCCTCAAACTCACAGAGATCGCCTGCCTCTGCCTCCCAAGTGCTGAGATTAAAGGTGTGCCAGACCATCACCTGGCCTTATCAGGGTTCTTGAAGTGCATCTTTGCCCTCAAGTAAGTTTCAGTATTAAGTGTTGAAAATCTTTAAATATTTCCTCACTTATGACGAAATTTGTTTTAAACAGTAGTTCAGAGCTACCGAAGGAGCTTAACTTTGTGGAAAAGCAGAAGAGCAATTGTACTGGGATTAAGAAGGACAATGAGTGTTTGGGGACCAGAAAACATCTTTAAAAGACAGTCAATGTGGTTATAGTAGAACAGGATTGACCAATAAAATATAAAAATTCTATAAAGTCCAGAAGAAAATGGAAAATAAATGTCAACATGGCTTTATGAAGTCAAAACTATATATATATATATATATATATATATATATATATATATATATATATATCCTTGGGAGAACTTAGGGTTGGATTCCATCAACTTGACATTACAGCAAGATCATTCAGTAAGAAACTGAAACAGCAGTGGTTGAATGATTTCATGAAAGCCTTGACTTAAGACTAAGTAAAGTAAGTCAAAGAGGAGGGCAGATACACCAGAAGAAATTGAAAGGGTCAAAGGTCACAGCTAGGGGACAGTGATGTCAGGGTCCAGGTTTAGCGGAGTGAGAGAGTTTGAGTGGGATGCAAAACATTGGTAATAAAGAAATAATACCAAACAAAACACTCACAATTGTATAAAGCTGCATAAATCTGCTCAAATTTTCATTTATCTTGGAAAATAGGAATAGCTGGGTATGTTTGAAAAGATATAACTTGCTTTTTTTTTAAGAAATGGAAGGGTTTGCTCAGGATAAAAAAATGACCCATAGACATAGTTTTTAAGTACAGCAGAAACTTATAAATATCTGTCAAGATAGATGTTCCTGATTCTTTGTCCAACTTTGCAAGCATAGCTTGAAGCTGAGTACAAACCAGCCCAGGCTGGGTTGCTCAGGTTGGTCATGAAATAAAGATGCTTTCCTTCAATCAAACTTAAATTATGATAGTGGGGAAGACAGCCCTGTATCAAATGACTGAAAATGGGGTTTTCTTTTAACTTTTATCATATTTTAGCCCTCCCACCCCCCATTTCATGGAGAAAACTTCCATTTTGAACACAGTTGGTGCAGGGCTATTCAGATCACACAACCTGGCCTTTGTAGGCAAACTCTCTTAGCAAACTAAAGTGTCCTGTTCCCTTTCTAAGATGAGATGCACTGGTTTGTCAATAATCCTGGCAAACAGGGAAGACCATAGTCCTGAGAAGGAATTCATTCAAATTTCATTTTCTTCCAATTTTCTTCCTGAAACAATTTATGAGATATAAATGTATGTCCCTGGATCTGATACAAATCTAATTCCTCAGTTGGGACAACCCTCCATCCATAGTCATCAATCTCCCACACTTCCCCATACTTCCGAGGCCTCGTCAGAATCCCACTGCCTTCTGGAATACATTTCTCAAATTCTGCTCTCCAGATCATAAGCACAATCATTCATGTTCTCCTCTAAAGTGTCTTAATACTTGCTGTCTGCTTTGGGGTTGTTTTCCAAGCTCAGGTTTCCTCTTGACTTCATTCCAGGGCCAGGTTTGAAAGGAATTAATCCCATCTTGCTTGAGGTTCCCCTCCCCACAGTGTCTTTCATGTATCTAGTTTTGTGTAAACAATTGCTGAGCACAACACTGAGTTAGCTGGTTAACCAAATGAATATGTTTACGTGAAGTATGAAATAAGGATTTGCTGGAAATCATCTTTGCAAGAAACTTTTCTTTTACTTCCCCCAAAAGATGTTCCTTACAACTATTTTTTCATATTTTTCTTAAGGTAAGCTTCACTGTTTGATGGTTTTGGTGTTTGTTTCCTTTTAGGGGTGTTGTTAACATATAGAGATTTATCAGTGAAACTAATCTATAATTTGTGCTAAGTCTTGCCGCGATCCACACCATCATAAAGGGAGTTGAATTTTATGGTGAACCACTTCCTTGCACCACCTTTAATGCATGCAATACATATTTCATTAATCTAATTTGTCAGCACTCTTCCACACTCTGCCTGTCCCTAGCAAATTTTGAAACTGACTGATAATAGCCTCTGCAGCCAGGAGAGCAACGAAGTGTCATCGCTCCTCAGAGAGTCCTTCTGTCGTTTTTCGTCTGTTGCTGGGATACATCTTGATCACAAGCAGTTTGGAAAGGAAAGGATTGCTTCAGTTTGCACTTCCAGGTAACAGTCCATCATGGAAGGAAGTCTGGGTAGAGCTCAAGCCAGAGCTGAGCCAGGAACCATGGGGGAAAGCTGCTTACTGACTCAGTCTGGCCTTCATTCATGCTCAGACAGTTTTTTTACACAACACAGAAACACCTTCCTGGGAGTGGCATCACTCACAGTGGGATGGACCCTCCCACATCAATAAAAAAATTAGGACAAGCCAGGTATGGTGGTGAACATCTTTAATCCCGGCACTTGGGAGGCAGGCAGGGCTCTGTGAATTTGAGGCCAGTCTGGTTTACAAAAGGAGTTCCAGGACAGCCAGGGCTACACAGAGAAACCCTGTCTTTGGAGTGGGGGGCGGTTAGAACAATTACCCAGAACTATGGCCAGAGGCCAATATGATCTGGAAAATCCCTCAAGTAAGACTTCCTCTTCCCTGGTGACTGTTGCTTGTTGACTGTAAAAGCTAATGGGAACATCTCCCAACTTGGACTTCCCTTCTTTAAAGTCTTGGGGGACTGTCTGAAGAATGCAAATAGATCTGTGGACATGTGATGGAACGTAGACTAAAAATGTGTGTTCATTTGAGTTATAAGAGCTAGTGGGACAAGCCTAAGCTAAGGCCAAGCTTTCATAGGTAATAATAAGTGTCATTATTTAGGGCTGGAAGCCCAAACGAAAGTCCGATTATAGAGGTAGGGGTCGAAATTTATCAAATCACACAGCATGTATGCAGGAAAGTCTCAGACAATAGAGTTCCAACTAATATATTTGGGATCATACGAGCATATCAGAAATAGAGAACATCAAAACACTAAACCAAGGAAAGGGTGCAACACCTTCACCTGGACCCAATAAAGAGATGGATACCTAACATAGCAATGGTGACAGCCCCATTGACTTAACATCTGAGTACCCAGGGTGAAAATCAGAGAAGTAACTCCCAAAGAACTCCCAAATGTCTCAGGGGATCCAGCTTAGTTGAGCTTCGGCTGCTAATGCAGCTACTTTAACTACCATCAGTCTGCCCACTCGCCATTCACCCATCAGGACCTGATCCTGTGCCTCACCTCCATGGTCATCACTGTCCTGCATCTCACTAGGCAGCTCAACCTCGAAGATCCTTTTAGTGTGATTCTGTGGCTTGACTCTGCAGTGTATCTCCAACCCATCGCCAACAAGGTTTGTTATCTGATCTGATCCCACCCACTCACCCGTCTCTTCATCCATCCTTGCAAAGGTTTCTTTTGCACCCATTTCAGCTTCTTGCTTCTTCCTTTCAGTTAGGTCTCCTGGAACTCTGCTAGAGCCTCTTTAACCCTTTTATAGCTATGCTGGAACATATCCATACACATATATGCATCTTTGTATTGTAGATAGATTTAATGAATCATATGTAGTGTGTGACTGAAAAATTAATATCAGTAAAGAACTGGAGGGGGAAAAAAGCAAGACTACTTGACAAATTGCAGCCAATAAAACTGAAGCAACTTTTGTTCTTAAACAAATTCTGATATTGTGAAAAGATGCAAATGTGTTTGTTTCTGGCACAGCTTGCTCATGACACCCCTCCCCCAATCAGAAGGCAGAGCTTTACCTCTGGGGCAAGCAGGAGTGGCAGTGAGGGTAGACAAGAAGACCCTGTTATTTGTACTAGGATGACACTTAAAACCATTGGCAGTGATCACATGGCTGTATTCCAGATTTGCCTCCCCTAAATAATCATGGCATATGGCTTTTCTGAACATACTTTCTCATCTGAAAAAAGTTTCCTTTTAACTCTTATCAGTTTAACTTATTTCTGCTTTGATGTCCTGACCACTTAAATAAGTATGTTTTCATTATTGTACCTTTTCCTTTTCCTAAAGATATTCTGTCTTTTAAAATTAGCTTTATTCTAAAGGATTTATCTGTTCTAAACTTTGTTCTAACAACAAAAGTTTCAAGTTCATTTAAGAAATTTTTAGCCGGGCAGTAGTGGCACGTACCTTTAATCCCAGCACTTGGGAAACAGAGACAGGTGGATCTGTGTGAGTTCCAAGCCAGCCTGGTCTACAAAGTGAGTTCCAGAACAGCCAGAGTTGTTACACAGAGAAACCCTGACTCAAAAAAAACAAAAACAAAATTAAATTATATATGTGAGTGTGTGCGTGCTCATGTATGTGTGTATGTGGAAGGGGAGCATAGGTATGGCTTAGTGTTCATGTGAAGATCAGAATCCTGAGTTGGCTCTCCTACCATGTGGATCCAGCCAGTCTGTAGATTCTCAGTCTTGGAACCAAGTCTCTAAAATCATTCTGCATCAAAAATACCCTATTGTGATTCACTTTAAACTGCAGTATTGAGTGGTGATAGACAAACCCCAAAATACACCACCAAAATTAATGCTGCATGTTTGTTCTCTCCTACTTTAAGTCTCCCAGTCTCAAAAGGCTGGCAGCTCTGTTCGATGTTGGCTTACCCAAGTGCCATCTCACCCCCTACCCTGTAACTCCCATCCCCCCACACCATCCCTTCCATCCCTGAGACAGGATTTCTCTGCAGCTTTGAGCCCGTCCTGGAACTCACGTGCTGCCTTTTAAGAAAGGGTGCTGGGTTGGTTGTGTGTTCAATGGATGGAGTACCCAGTATTTGTGATAATCTCTTCCTATACCTGACCTTCACAGGACAGTGTTCTGTTTTTTATTCTTTATTGTTCTGTTTTGTTTTTAAAGAGTCCTTATCTTTAGCCCTGGATAAGTAGCCCTGGATGGCTTTGAACTCACAGATCACAGAGATTCTTCTGCCTCTGCTTTAAAGGATTAAAGGCAAGCGCCACCACATCGGTCAAGGACAGTATCTTAATAAGACATAACTTTGGGACAACGGTTAAATTTTCAGATTCGAATGACTCAAGCTAGACTTCATAAATGAAAATTTCCTCCGGGGGCATCAGGACGTTATCCCACAACCTTCTGGCGAATTTAGTGTCTGTCTCTGCCTAATAAACTGCTGTACGCAACCTATGTGTTTGCACACTTTTTTAAAGGTGAAGTTTAATTAGTCACTTCTGCTAGCTTTATAAAATAATGCTTCTGCCAGCATTATAATATGATGCAGATGGAGGAAGAGCGCGCATCACTGCCAGCACTGGCTTGTCAGCCTGATGCAGTCACGCTAAGGTCCAGGTCACCGAGCCTGTTCGAAAAGTCTGGAATTACCCTTGATCCTGGCGCCAAAGCCCAATTAGCGGACCCCAACTTCCTTAGGGAGTAATCAATCACGCTGGAATTTCACGCGACCCGCCCCTCTGTCACCATTGGCAACGGCAGGCACTGCCCCAAGCTAGCGTGGCAGGAAAAGGCGGGACTTCCGGATCTCAAAGCCAATGTCCATGCGGGAATCAGTCAGTTATGTGGCCCTTTCTATCACGTGATATTAAGGGCCAATGACAGTGTGCAGCCGAGGACTCACGTGCCTCCGTTTCTATTGGCAACCCGCGGCTTCTAAACAACCTACTCCCTCAGGCCCTAGGCGCCGGCCTCCCAGTTTCCTGTGTGATCCCGCCACCGCCATGGTGAGTATCCGCTCCGGAGAGGCCCTGCTAGGGATGGGACCACGAGCAGGGCCGCGCTGGCCGGGCCTCGGTGGAGAACGGGGACTGGGATCACCTCGGCCAAGCCGCGGTGAGATCATGCTTGGCTTTCGCCGGCCTGCCCCCCACCCACCCACCATCCTCAGCCGTCCGAGCAGGCGCACATCTGCCCTTGGAAACCGTTCACGGGCTGGTACCAACTTTCCGTGTGAGCTTGGTTGAGTCTAACTTTCTGCAGCCCCTTATTTTACAGCTGATTCAATGTGGGTGGTATTTCCTTTGTTTGGACTTGTGAAGACTTTAGGCTAGAATGTAGCTCCGTAGGAGAGTTCGGCTTACCTTGAAACAGGTAAGACTGGGAAGAACACACCAGTTCATTCAACAGCTTGCCAGTTTAAGTGGTTGTCTGTGGATAAAAGCACGAAAATGAGGTTGAAGGGGGAGTGGCGTTATTGAGAGTACTGCTCAAATGGACTGTCGACATAGCCCAGCAGTCAGGATTCCTAGTAAGCCCGCACTTTGTGTACACCTGAACAAAACAGATCAGTCCTTAACCTTCCTGAGCTTAGAACTAGTCCTGCTTCTCTAGATTTCAAAGACTAGTAAATAATGCTAGTGGTGCCAAGGGGGAAAAATGCTTGAAGGAGACCCATGTACAGCGGAGGTTCCCTTTCGGACCCGGATTAGGCACGGACCACACCCAAACACCTGTTTTCACAGAGAGATCATTTATTAAGCGGAGAAGAAACGTTAAAGTGGCCGCTTTCTAACTCAGGCAGAAAAGGGGAGCTTTATGTTAGAATGGGCTAGGATGCGGCGGCATATTTTGATTTGACATATTAGGTGAAGAGGCTTTTGATTGAACTTTTTTTTTACACTTTTTAAAATTTATTTATTATGAATGCTGTGTTCTGCCTGCATGGATGTCTTTAGGCCAGAAGAGGCCACCAGATCTCTTCATAGATGGTAGTGAGCCACCATGTTGTTGCTGGGAACCCAGGGCCTCTGGAAGAGCATCTCTCCAGCACCTGATTGCTGGACTTTGATAGGTGTACCTTGACAGTCAGCCTCATGAGGGGAAAGCGGTGGCTAGCTTTAAGAATACAATCTAATGATGTGTGTGTGTGTGTGTGTGTGTGTGTGTGTGTGTGTGTGTGTTAACAAGACAGAAGGAGTGGGAAGAAGAGCAAGGCCCGCAAGACCCATGCTTGCCACACTGAGCTGACCAGAGTCCCTTCAGTACTGATTTGTGTTCTTACTCTTTTCTGTCAGTTTGACAACTAACACTTGGCAATTGGGTGTAGATGATTCATTAGTAAATTGAAAGTCATACAAGGGTTGGTAAAATTACTCATAAAATAATGCACATAAAATAAAAACTTTTTAGCAATAGATCCACTCTCCTGTTTGACTGCTAGCCAAAGCTTTTTTTTTTTCTTTTTACCTCCAGATAATGATGGGGCAGCATTCTGGAGGCAGAGAAAGGTGGATCTCTGTGAGTTTGGGGCCAGCCTGGCTTACAGAGCAAATTCCTGGACAACCAGTGCTACACAAAGAAACCCTCTCAGAAAAATCCTTTAAAGATATCATAATGCATACAATGTATTTTAAAGCCTATTTACTTCCCCCTCCACCTCCTCCCAGATTCATCTTGTACTTCCTGTTGTTTTTTTAAACCTACTTTGTATATGCTGCCCATACAATTATGGGTGTGAGACCATCCACTAGAGCATGGTCAACCTATCATGGGCCATACTCTTAAAAGGAACTGACTTTCCACCCTCCATATGTCATTGACTATCCATTACTCCTCAGGAGTGAGGTCCCATAGATTCCCTCCTACCTCCATGCTAGACTGTTGGTTAGCCTGACTGTGCAGGCAACCACAGTTGTGAGTTCCTAGCACAGCAGTCCTGTCATGCCTGGAAGACACTTTTTATCTGATCCTATGGATTCGTCTCTTAGGCCCTTTGCTTCCTCTTCAGAGATAGTTTCTGTGCCTTGGGAGAGGGGTGTGGTAGAGCTATCCCAGCTGTGGTAAGCCTGCTTATTCTCTGCACTCTGACCTGTTGTGCCTGCTTTAACCACCATCATTGCCCAAAGAACCTTCTCTGATCAGCTCTGAGAGCTGCATTTACCTATGCAGCATCTTGATTTGGTTATTTTAAGATAGCATCTGGCTTATTACAAAGACTAGTGGCTATTTTCAGACCAAATATACTTTTTAAGGCTGTATTTGGAAAGGTGAAGTTTCTGTGATAGAAATCTGAAAGTCAGTGTATTAAAGAATGCAAATGTTTTAATTCCCTCCCACATGACATCTTCTCTGTTGTGGAATATTGCTTCAACTATGCAAAGATGTGCTGCATTTGTTTCACCCTGCCTGCCTAAAGCACCTGATTGGCTTAATAAAAAGCCAGTAGCGAGGCAGTAGAGGGATAGGTGGGGCTGGCAAGCAGAGAGAATTAGGAGGAGGAATCTAGGCTTGAGAGGACAGAAGAGAAAGAGGGAGAAAAAGAAGGTGAAAGAGAGATAGCCACCTGAGGCCAGCCAGCCAGACAGACATAGAAGAAAGCTGGAAAGTAGGACATACAGAATGAAAGAAAGGTAAAAATCCCTGAGGTAAAACAGAGATGAAGAGAAACACATTAAATCAAGTTCTAAGAGCTAGTGGGACAACCATAAGATAAGGCCGAACATTCATAACTAATATTAAGTTCCTGTCATGATTTGGGAACTGGTTAGTGGTCCAAAAGAAAGCCTATTACAGTCTCTCATTTAGATTAGTAAGTGGGTCTGTGCTGCTCACTGAGGTCAGGATTGAGGGCCTTATCTTTCTGTTCTTTTGGCCCTGGGTCATAAAGGTGGCTCATCCTAGTCACCCCTTCCGCCATCTCTCAGAGAAATTGGAAATGACAAAGGTTTAAAGTATACCCCATATCTTCAGTCTGACAGGGATCCACAGCCAAGCACTGGTCTGAGCTCCTGGAGTTTAGCTAAAGAGAGGGAGGAAGGGTCATATGAAGAAGGGGCAGGGGTCAAGATCATGATGGGGAAAACCTACAGACAGCTGACCTGAGCTACTGAGAGCTCACAGACTCTGGACTGACAGTTGTCAGTCCCTCTGAATGTAGGGAACTAGGCCCTCTGAATGTAGGGAACAGTTATGTGACTTGATCTGTCAGGGGTGGCAGGATGACAATGGGACCAGGACTTATCCCTGGTGCATGAACTGGCTTTTTGAAGCCTGTTCCATATGGTGGGATGCCTTGCTCATCCTTGGTACAGGGTGTAGAGACTTGGTCCTACCTCAATTTGATATGCCAGACTTTGTTGACTCTCCAAGAGAGGTCTTTCCCCTCTGAGGAGTAGAAGGGGAGTGGGATGGGGATGGAAAGTTGGGGGTGAGAGAAGGGGAGGGAGGGAGAACTGGGATTGGTATGAAAAATGAAAAAAAATATTAAAGAAAAATACCCCATACCTCTTTGGATTACTTCTGTTCCTGAGAAGTAGTCATGTGACTATATTTGACTTCAGGAAAGTTCTAGCAGGATAGGTTGGGTAGGTAGGAGGAAGAGAAGACAACAACCTGATATACATCTAGTACACAGTATCATATCATCATTAGTTTTTTGTTTTTACTTTTTATTTTCTATTTTTTGAGACCAGGTCTTTTTGTGTAGCCCTGGCTGGTCTGAAGCTTACTGTGTAGATCAGATTAATCCCAAATTTAGAGATCTGTCTCTGACTCCAAAGTGCTGAGATTAAAGAGTAGGTCACCACACCTGGCCTAACAAAGTCTTGTTTATTTTCATTTTTAGTTTTGTTATGTGACCTGTAAGACTAACAAATTCTCTCTTTTTCAGGCAGAGTTGGGCCTAAATGAGCACCATCAAAATGAGGTTATTAATTACATGCGTTTCGCTCGTTCAAAAAGGGGCTTGAAACTTAAAACAGTAGATTCCTGCTTTCAAGACCTCAAGGAGAGCAGGTATCAAGAGATTTTAAGGCCTTACTTCTCAAAACTGTGGGTCATAAAACCGAATGAATGTGTATTCCTAAAAAATTTGGCAGTAGGAAAAGGTTTCTGAAAATGCAATCACTAAAAATTAGCTCATAATTAAATTCCTGATGAATCCGCAGTGTTCTGAAAGCATTTGCCAGTGTTTTGTCCTGTGATGACTTCGCTGCAGCCTGGGTTCTGTCACACTGCAGGTGGTCACACTGCAGCCTGGGTTCTGTCACACTGCAGGTGGTCACACTGTAGCCTGGGTTCTGTCACACTGCAGGTGGTCACACTGCAGCCTGGGTTCTGTCACACTGCAGGTGGTCACACTGTAGCCTGGGTTCTGTCACACTGCAGGTGGTCACACTGCAGCCTGGGTTCTGTCACACTGCAGGTGGTTACACTGCAGGTGGTCACACTGCAGCCTGGGTTCTGTCACACTGCAGGTGGTCACACTGCAGCCTGGGTTCTGTCACACTGCAGGTGGTCACACTGCAGCCTGGGTTCTGTCACACTGCAGGTGGTCACACTGCAGCCTGGGTTCTGTCACACTGCAGGTGGTCACACTGCAGCCTGGGTTCTGTCACACTGCAGGTGGTCACACTGCAGCCTGGGTTCTGTCACACTGCAGGTGGTCACACTGCAGGCACATTTTGCACTGCACAGATGCAAGCTGCCTGGAACTCTTTGGCTTAGACTATTGTATGCTCTGAATTACAGCGATTCTACTATACATATAAATATTCTGCTCCTACGAAAACATAATGTTTTAATTATAGCAAAGACAGTATTTTCTTATCATCATTCCTCAGCCTGTATCAAACAGTATCTCTGGAGTCTGTTGTATTAGAATCTTTGATTTTTAAGAATTGTTACTTGAGTTGTTGAGTTCCATTAAAAAAACAGAAAGTGAATTGTGATTTGGGAAAAAGATAGAATTTCCAACTGTTTTTGAAATGGCCATAAATATATTTTGCTGTTTTGTACTATGTATTTTTGCAGAGCAGCTTTCTTAACATTGATGGTTGTAAAATCAAATTATCAATGAACTCTGAAAAAATGTTGAAGGTATGCTCTGCCCTTTATTATCAGATACTCAAATAAGCACATAAATACTATAAAAATAAGCACAGTCACTTCGTTATATGAAAAATTTGCTTTCAGCTTTAGTAAATGGCAAATTTTATGTATACCAAAGAATTGTTTTAGGAAAAATTTTTTTCTTTCAGTTTTTCAAGACAGGGTTTCTCAGTGTAAAGCCCTGGCTGTTGTGGAACTCACTTTGTAGATCAGGCCGGCCTCAAACTCATAGAGAGTTATGCCTTTGTCACCCCAAGTGCTGGGATTAACGGCATGTGCCACAACACCTGGTTTGTTCTAAGAAAACATTTTATGATTTTTAATTAGTAAATCTGTGTACTTACTTTATATACCTGTGTACCTGGTCATGTGAAAATTTCTCAAAAAAGAAAGGGTCCTGAGTGGATAAATTTAAACTCTGATTAGGAAATCAGAGAAAACCATGGATTCATTTTGGTAGCTAGCATGGGGTTGCTAGGACAGAAACCACAGCAGTTATTGAGAGAAACTCCCCTGTGTTCCATGGATTTGTGAAATTAAATAGTTGTGGTCTGACAGTAATAGTATCTTGTCAGACATGTACATGATAATCGTTGTATACTGGAAAGTTTCAGATAAAAACTGTGAAGGACTTATGTATCAAATCTTCCATAACTTTAATTTCTTAAGTGATTTTTAAAAGAGCAAAGCCATATGCCATGGCAGTTATGAACCTGTGCTATTCATTTAGAAGAATTAGGAGAGGGAAAAATAGCATGAAACACTTACTTGGTAGTACCAATTGTTAGTTGATTTGAACCAAAAGTTCGTACGTTTTGTTGGCCCAACAATGAAAAGTAAATGTTTAATGTCAAGTCCCATGTAAGAAGAAAAGGGCTCGGGGTTGTCTGTAGCTACTGTGGAAGTCATCAGCCTTGGACTAGTTTCTGTTCAACTAATTAACCTAATCTGGTGATTTGGTTTATTAATCCCAGTGAATGAAAACAATATAGCTGGCAAAAATATGGTATAGTTTTTAAAGAATATAAAAAACACTAATATTTTAATAAAGACTATGAAATTAAAGTATTATGTTCTTTAAAATGGCTGTATTCTTCTGGTTAAACGATAATAATTATACATTGAATACTACTTAGTGGAATATAGTGCTTTATTTATTATTGATTTAAGCATAGTTATACTAAGACTAAGTATAACTGACTCTTGCTTTATTTTGTGTGTTTGGAAGAAAGGAAAAGGACAAAGGTGAGCTAAGAGTCTGAGGGGAGAGACTGGAGGAACAAAGCTGGGAGTGGCAAAAATTATGTTGCTGTGACTGTCATTGGGAGTAGGAGGTGTGCATGGGTGTGTTAAGGACTCCAACTCTTGGTCATGTTGGGTGTCGTCACCCACAGTGGACCCACAGGCAGGCAGGTCTCTTCTACCCTCTCAGCTCTGTACAGTTAGGGGATTGAAGATGATGGCTCATTCCCTGAAATTCCTTTCCAACCCAAGTATCTCCAGTGAAAGTAGATTTTAATGCTGCTTTGATGGAGACTTTAATTTTTGTGGTGTCATAGTAGTACTTTAAGACGTTAGATTTTATTTTATTTTGCGTCCCTGAACTGCTAAGAAAATTTAATATACAACTTTGGTTTGTGTCTCATAGGCATTTACTAACATTTAAGTGATTCACAATATTACTAAAATGCTAGAGAACTGACAGAAGATGGAGAAGCTATGTGTTCTAGGAGACTTTTTTTTAAAAAAGATTTGTTTATTTATTATGGATACAATGTTTTGCCTGCATGTGTGTTTTGCCTGCAGGCCAGTAGAGCACACTAAATCTTATTACAGATGATTGTGAGCCACCATCTGGTTGCTGGGAATTGAACTCAGATCCTCTGGAAGAGCAGCCAATGCCTTAGCTGCTGAGCCATTTCTCCAGCTCCCCAGGTGGCTTTTTAAGTTTCTAAGTGTGATAATACTAATTTAGAGGAATATAAAGTAAAAAATAATAGTAATGAAAGGTTAAATAGATGAAGATTTAAGGGGTGTTTCTCAGCATGTAGTTGTATTTTAAAGTGAATACATTTGAAGAATTATCCACAATCTAATCATTTTAATAAATCTCTCCCAGAGAGGTTCCTGTAATATTTTATTCTTTAAATGTCCTGATGTGGGTTTCTGATTTCAGTTGTATTTTGAAGTTGCTCCTGTGATTAGTTAGCCATTGGAGTCTTAACTGTTTTCAGGCTGGTAGAAGAGACGTTCACCGTGGATGAGGTCACAGAAATCCTGAATGGGCTGCAGGCTGTGGTACACAGTGAGGTGGCGTCTGAGCTCATCAATACAGCCTACACCAATGTGCTACTCCTACGGCAGCTGTTCTCACAGGCTGAGAAATGGTACCTAAAGCTACAGACAGACATCTCTGAACTTGAAAACAGGTAAAATTTGTACCTATAGTTGAGATACAGAGACCCAAGCATGATCTTAAAAACTTTGCTAGTGCTTTCCTTGGGCTGGGGTGTGAGACAGTGTGGGTGGAGTGGCAGTAAAGCACACTCACTAGATGGTCCCTTGAGTAGCACTCAAAGCCCTCTTAAAGAAATTCTGTTTCCTTGGCCAGGCAGTGATGGCGCACGCCTTTAATCTCAGCACTTGGGAGGCAGAGACAGGCGCATCTCTGTGAGTTTGAGGGCAGCCCTGGTCTACAAGAGCTAGTGCCAGGACAGCCAGGGTTACACAGAGAAACCCTGTTTCTAAAAACCGAAAAGAAAAAGATACTCTGTTTCCACCATTCTTAGGTACTAAAAGAGCATTTGAGCTACATGAAACTGCTTTTCAATCTATTTAAAGTAATGGTTCCTTACAGCATCTTCGGTAGCATAATTAGTATTACAGTGGTCTTGATACACTGAAGTAACGATTGGAACTGTCGAAATGTATTGGAGTATCGATTATAGCACTGCACATTCATTTCTAGATAACTACATTTAGGAAATATAAACTATAAAAGGCTTTTTTAAAAAGTTTTACAATATTGAAAAGCTCATAAATTCAGAAACCTCTAGTAAGATCAGTGAAGTTAAAACTTGTCTTGAGAAATAGCATGCCAGTTGGGCATCATGGTTCATACCTTTAATTTCAACACTTGAGAGGCAGAGGCAGGCAGCCTCTGTGAGTTCAAGACTGCTAGGGCTATACAGGAAGAACCTGTCTCAAAAACAAAAAAAAAATACAGCCAGAAAAAGGACTCACTGCCAAGCCCTGCAAATTGTTCTCCAAACAATCTCTCCAGTGGAAAGCGATGAGCAAATGCTAAGCACAGTCCCCAAGCAAGGATGGAAACTCACTTGGCTTCTGCAGCTGCCAGTGACTGGTGAGAGAATGCTGAGTGTTGATGTTTGAAGAAGACAGAAGAGTGGTCTCTGAGACAGCACATCTGTCATGGTAGATCATTAGGGGCGTGTTCACACCACCTATATTTCCATGGAATATGCCAGTATTCTTGCTGTGGATTAGTTTCATATCCAAGACAACTGTATTACAAATCAGACTTTTTCTCAGATAGCAGTAAATATTGTGCAATAGAGAAATCATGCACAATACAGAAATACAGAGAAATAAAATTGTCATTTATATATTATAGGCACTGCTCCTTATGTATTACTACATATATCATATACCTACCAATTACAAAGTACCAAGAGCTGCAGATGATTCAGATTTGCTTACAGGAGTGTAAATTACCATTACTAATTAAATATCAGTTTTACACAATCTTATGCTTCTTTCACAAGCATGGGATAGGCTGGTTCTTGTGAAATCTATTGTCAGTGAATATTCTCTTAAATTTGCTTTTATTCTTCAGAGAATTATTAGAACAAGTTGCTGAATTTGAAAAGGCAGAATTTACATCTTCAAATAAAAAGGTAATTTTAATAATTTCTAAATCCTTACTTATTTTTGCATGCATGGTTATGTGTCAGTGTGCTTACCTGCTTATGTGTATATGGTTGCACATGTGTACAGCTGCTTGTGCATATGTTTGTGCTTGCATATGGAGGCCAGATATTGATGAAGTGTATTCTTTGGTCACTTTCTACTTTTACTGAGGCAGAAACTTTTACTAAACTTAGAGGTCACCAATTTATCAACTAGTCAGCTTTCCCTAGGAATCCCTTGTCTCTGCCTACTGCTACTGAGCCAGAGATTACAGATAGGTCAGCATGCCTACCTGGTTTTTTATGTGGGTACTAAGAATCCAAACTTACGTTCTCAGGGGTCCCCAGGTAGGGGTCTTGCGCAAATCAGGACACAGGGGATGCAGAGTATGAACAACTGCATAACAAGCTGTATTTCATATGACTATTTATACAGACTAAAAGGCATTATCTCAACTCTGAAAACCCCTAACCCACATACATGATCATGAGAAACTCTTACCTCACCTTGCAAGAAACAATATCTCAATAAATAACAGTAATAAAAATAAAGAGAAGTACATTGAAACAAGGCAAAAAATATACAGAAGCAAAGCACTTCTTTAATCTATATCTGGTAGAGCGTGAAGAACTGAGCTGAAAGGCCACTTCCTTATCCAGGGTACAGATTCTGACAGAACATTTGAGAAATGGGCAGAGAAAGTATGCTTTCATCTATACTTGGTTTGCCAAGCAACCGTTTCCCAGCTTGGTCTCATCTGTCCCAGGAGAAGCCTGCCCTCTAAGCCAGTTCTGTGTCTCCACAGTTTTTTCTTCCATTTTTTATTTTTATTTGAAGCTAAATGGAGTTTCAACCATAAAGTATGTAAATTTTCTGCATTTGATCGAATACAAAACTGATACATAATCATAAGAATGATTACAATAAGCATACCTCCGGAGGTATGGAGAATACTTTGTAAAAATCCCTTAGAATCTAATCCTGTCAATTCATCAACAAAAACTTGTGCAATGGTGGAGGCATCTGAATCGGGAAATGATTTAGCAGAAGTAAATCCTATATTATCATGTAAGTGATCAACGAGAGATCGAGCAGAGGCATTGCCTAAAAGATAAGCTTCATTAACCTTCCATTCATGTAAAGAGTCATTATAAGCCTAATCAGTAATGCAGAAAGTGGGTTTAATTCCAATCACAACGCAAGGTAATTTGTTCTTGCAAAGATAGATATTTCTTTCTCAACCATCCACAGTTTGCTTAAGTACATCAGTCTCTGTCCGAAGTCGAGCATCTATTTGAGCTTGCTGTATCCAGAGTTCATGAGAATCTTTATGCCATTGCTCTACAAAGTGTTTTGTCTGCAAAGACCTATGTAAAGCAATACCAGTCACAGCAGTAGCAACAACAGCAATAAGGTTAAGAATTACAACTATTACTATACCTAACATGTGCTTTGTTCTTTTAATATCTTTTTAAAGAATTCTACAACAATATGATCTAGAGGATTTTGAGCCCAAGAACAACCCAAGTTTACAGGCAGCAGCCAAATATGTGTACACTGCTGTAATATCATAAGTGATTGATTATGAGGATTAAACTTTACAGAGGAATTAATATATGAATACAATAGACAATCATAGCAACTAATTCCAGTAGTGACATTGACTCTTCCAACTAAAAATACATATGGTAGTGGCACACAAGCAGTAACATTAGTACTTCTAAACAAGGTAAATTTATAAGTAGAAGTGGATACTGCTGTTCTAATAAATGAGCCATTAAAAAGCTGAACAGGTTTTAAGGCAGCTACATTCTTCCAAATACGCGTCTGTATTGCAGTAGGGGCTGTGAGTAAAGCAATGCGATTATCACTGATTCCTCCATCTCCTCATGCCAGAAGACGGCTTCCAATTATCGTTTCATTCTCGGCTCTATTCATCCTGGTAACATTAAGCAAATCACAAGTGGTAATATTCCATTCAGAACAACTGTTAATAAATTGACCATATGGGCCCCAATTAATCAATTTATTTTGAATTATTTTGCCAAATTTGCTCAAACAAGTCTTCCAAATAAATAGCTGATATTTTAAACCATAATATGTAAAATATGGACATATAGGATATGCTAATTCATAATTTTCAATAATATTGTCCCAGGTCTGATTAATGGACCATGCTGAAAGTCTTTGAAGATGAGTATGAGATCTGTCAATTTTAATACCAGGTTGTAACCAATGCTGAAATCCCATTGAAAAACAAGGACCATTTTTAAAGCATATTGACTCCCTTTTATCCACATAAGTAAAATTATATGGAGTCCCTTCAAAATTATTCAGATAAGTCAAGTTATTCCAAGGAGGAGAGAGGATACTGGGAGTGGTATACACTAACACATCAGTATCTTCCCAGAAGACAGGCTCAAATGTAGTTGGGATAGGGACATAAGCCCAATAACTTACAACTCATCCCTGAACAGAAGACACAGTTGACAAAGCACACGTGGCCAGTAAGAGATGTTCACTTGTAACCAATCTTCCAGACTGCTGGACAATAATCTGACCCTGGGCTGCAAGAGATTTCACCTGACCCCATGTTGGTAGGGTGAGGACTGATGCCGTCGAGGTCACTTCCATAGAGATAATCGTGCCATGGCCAATACTGGAGGGCCATCATGACGACGTCGCACTCCTGTCTTCAGCTTCTGCTCCTTTCCAAGCCCTGATTCAGTCAGTGGCCGGGGAGCCATAATTGACGCCCATCCTGCGGAGAGACAAGACTATATCCTCTCCCTTTCACCATTAGCAATGAAGGCTGCCATTCAGCATCTATGGCAATTTTGACCCAAATTTTTTCTGTCAGTTCAGCATTTGGGGTGTTTACAAAATGTTTCTCTGCTCTAGTTAAAACATCCCCTTGGGGCAGATTCAAGAAATTTAATTAGAATAACACCTGATGTAAAACGGCTCTCACATCATTCTGAAAATCCCACATTAATTTTCTATTATAATCTTCCTTTCTCCTCCTTTTTAATTTTTTAATTTGTTGTTTCAAGGTATGATGGGCACATTTAACAACAGCTTGACCTGTGGATTATATTCAATACCTGTTACATGAGCAATATTATACCATTCACAGAACTTAGCAAATTTTTTGGAAGAATAAACAGGTGGTCCATTATCTGTTTAAATAAGAGAGGGAACACCCATGATGGAAAATACTTCTAATAAATGCTGTATAACATGATTTGTGTGTTCTCTAGCCAAAGGGGTAGCCCATATAAATGCTGAAAAAGCATCTATGGTCACATGGAGGAAAGATAATCATCCAAATTCTGGGATATGAGTAACATTCATTTGCCAGATTTTATTTGATTGAGATCCTTGAGGATTAACCCCTGAGGAATAGAACATATATGTAACGGATGACAAATTGGACAGTTTAAGATAATTTGTTTAGCTTGTTGAAATGGAATTTTATATTGGACATGTAGATGATTAGCATTCATATGTAAATGTTCATGTTCATCTTGAGCAGAGGAAAAAGCTACTAATTTATCCACTTGAGCATTTCCAAATGTTAGATATCCAGGCAAATTTGTATGTGATCATACATGGGTAATAAAAATGCGAGAATTTCTATTCTGAATAAGAGTTTGTAATCATTTAAACAAAGTTAACAAAGAATACTTAGAGGAAGGAAGTACAGCATTAAAAATATTTTGTACAATTCCTACAACATAAGCTGAATAGGCTACAATATTTAGTTCTCGAGGAAAATCTTGAAGGGCTTTAATAACAGCATATAGTTTGTTTGGTTGTACTGAAGAATAATCTGTAAATTCTACCCAGTACTTAGATTCTGTCCAATAAACACCTTTTCTCTTGTCTACAATTTATTTTAAGGTGACCCGTTTGCACCACATCCATTGCATTTTAAATCTTTTGTATTTTTATTTCCCCTTTTGCAAATTATGATATGTGGTGGCCATAGTTTCAGCAAATAATTGCATATTTCTACTTTCAGATAAAATGTCTTTGCATACCTTCATATAACTATTGATATCTCCTGTTTCTTTTACCGATAGCATAGCTTGTTTACAGTCCTCAGTGGCATTTTCATATGCTGGCACTCTAAGAAGTTGTTTCCTGCCTCCTCTCCAATTACAGTTCTTTCTATTGTTTGTTCTAGTCTAACCAGGAGCTCAACGTAAGGCTCGTTAGGTTTCTGGATAACTTTAGTCCAAGAACCATAGTTCTCTCCCACGGGGCGAAGGTGCTCCCATGCTTCCATGCCTATTTCTCTCAGCTGGTCATGTATTTTAGCTGTGGTATTAGTCTCTGATTAGGATCATCTCAAGTTCCTGTGCCTGTTAACATAGGAAAAGTAATTTCCCTTAGCACAGGATTGAGCTAATGGCTGCATTCGTTCAAGCTTTCTGAGCACAAAGGTCAAAAAACCACATTTGCCATTGCAAATATTCAGGTTCCCTTAGCAAGGAACGACAGACACCTTCCAATCTTCTGTAACCCAGTTTCCATAACGTCTGATCATGCCATTGAGCGTTTCTTTAACATAATGAGATTGAGGATCATATCAAGTGACAGCTTTATTTATACAGACTAAAAAGCATTACCTCAACTCTGAAAACCCCCTTACCCACATACATGATCATGAGAAACTCTTACCTCATCTTGCAAGAAACAATATCTCAATAAATAACAGTAATAAAAATGAAAAGAAGTACATAAAAATAAGGCAAAAAGTATACAGAAGAAAAGCACTTCTTTAATCTATATCTGGTAGAGCGTGAAGAACTGAGCTGAAAGGCCACTTCCTTATCCAGAGTACAGATTCTGACAGAACATTTGAGAAATGGGCAGAGAAAGTATGCTTTCATCTATGCTTGGTTTGCCAAGCAACCGTTTCCCAGCTTGGTGTCATCTGTCCCAGGAGGAGCCTGCCCTCTAATGCAGTTCTGTGTCTCCACAATTCCTGCAGTCCAGCCTGAATCCCAGGTCGTGTAAATCCTTCATTCAGCTGATGCAGAGCATATACTTTATGGTGGTCACCCCTGTGATTATGTCCTGACTCTGCTTCTTCACTGTGCCATAGGCAGATTACAAGACAGCGGGTGGAGACAGCCTGGTTGTCTTTCTAAGCAATTATGTGCTGTGGTATCCCTTACTAGGTACACCATAAATCATATGATTTATGAGTTTATCTTGTCAGATAGCTAAACTCTACTGAGATGAATCCGTGTATAGAGACACAGAAGACATTTTCTAATAACTCTTTAGAACATGTTTCTGACTAAGGAATTTTGGGATCGGGGGGATACTAAACTACCAAAATATTTGTGCTAAGTTCTTATTCATCTATAATTCCTCAGTCATTACAGCTTCATGGTATAAGGTTCATACAGAAATTATTTTAAGCTACCACAGATGAAAATCTACCACAGTCCAAGAGGCTAGATATTTATCAAGTCTGGCAATGAGCTCCTTGTCTCCCTACTTTCCATCTGTATTAATAAAAAGGTACAGGGAGGTTGGGTTTCTTTGGGTGGGAGGGGAGGGGTTGCTTATTTGTTTTTGTTTTGTTGTTTTTGTTTCTGGTTTTGAAGACGGTTTCTCTGTGTTACAGCCCTAACTGTCCTGGAACTTGCTTTGTTGACCAGGCTAGTCTTAAACTCACAGAGATCCTCCTGCTTCTGCCTCTCGAGTGCTGAAATTAAAGGCATGGACCACGATACCCAGCTGGGTTTCATTTTTATTTCTATTATTATTGAGCTTCATAGGGTACATCATAGGCACTGGACATAACAGAATGAAACCACCCAGAACCGTTACGTCTGTGGAGCTGAATGGTGGATTATTTATGGATTTTATCTTGCTTTTAGAAAGTTCAAATGTTTAATGATTCTTGTTTTACTCTGTGGTGATTTTAGATTATTTTCTTCATTTTGTTACAGCCCATCATAGATATCACAAAGCCTAAACTTATTCCAATTAATGAAGGTGGAACAACAGAACTGCTAAACAAGGTAATAGTTTCATCATTCTGAGAAATGGGAGAACCTTGGTTCTGCCCCTTGCACCCCCATTTCCTGTACAGTGCTAGGGTAAGAGAAATAGTCTTGTCACAGTTTTACTGAATGGAACCCAGTGTCCAGAAGAGGGCATACTTGCTTTGTAGAGTCTGGAGTGACCGATAGATCTTTTCTCAGTAAAGTGTAGGGTAGGGAATTTTGTACTATGTTGTTCTAGTGTGCATTTGAAATTTGTGATCCACAAAAAAATATATGGCTTTTTTAATGCTTATAGAAGTTATCAGTATAAAAATAAATTTTTCTCAACTCCCATATTCTTGGCATTATGCATGTCAGATTTTGTTGTACTTAAAAAGCAGTACAGTACCTGTACAAAACTGTTATCAAAACTGTTACCATTTCATTGGGAAGTAGGAACTGACATTTCCAGAAGCAGAAATGAGAGACCTAAAGGGTTCTGTGGGTGGTGTAGTTCTGTGTGGATGTGAGGAGATAAGAACAGGCGTTTGAATGAGACAGCCTCCAAGCTGGGTCTTAAAGATAAATGCAGGCTAAGTTAAAGGGGGCTTGTTTGGCAAGGGAGCAGAATGGCTACTGGCCAGAGGCAGACAGAAGATTGGCATGACAAAATAACCAAGCACAGGGTCTTCTGAGCAGTTCAACATGATATCGGAGTAAAATGCAAAATCAGACTTGTCAGGGAGGTACATCACATATCAAAACTGCATAAGGATAAAGGTGTTTGGCCTCCCTCCTCAGAGCCATGCAGAAGCTGGAGTACTGGTTACTAAAATGATGAAGGTAATGTGATTTCAGGGTTAAGTGGCAGCAGTGTGACAAAGAACAGGCCCGAGTTGCAGAATCAGAAAGCTAGGTAAGAAAGGAGAATGGCTGAAAACAGAGAACAGAAGATGAAAAGGTGTTTCTAAGGGAAAGGCAGCTGTGGGGTTGGGACAGCCTTTACGAAGACAGGATTTTACTCCTAACCAGGGCATTTGAATTTTTGAGCCATTGTATAATTTTGGTTATTTTTTAAGTGAAATAAGCAGTGATCATTCCAAGTGTTAAACATATTTTGGTTAAAATAATAAAATTCAGGGGCTGGGAAAGGGCCCAGTGGTTAAGAGAACTTGCTTCTCTTGTAGAGAACCTCGGCTCAGTTCCCAACATCCTTGTGGTAACTCAAGGCCATGCATTACTCCCTTTCCAGGGTATCTGAGGCCTTCATCTGGCTTCCACTGACATGCACATTGTATATATACATACATGTAAGCAAAACACTTCTGGATAAAGTAAAAATAAATCTTTAAAATAATAATAATATTTGAATTTACTCACAAAGGAAATTTTAAGACTTCAACAAGAAAATGAGAAATTAAAGTCAAGGCTGAAGACCATTGAAATACAGGTAACTGAGAAATCCTCCAATACAGTTATTGAAGAATTAACCTAGAAAGTAAAAGTTGAGTGTGTCCTGGTTACATTTGATTATAGGCTACAAATGCTTTGGATGAGAAGTCAAAATTGGAAAGAACACTTCAAGATTTACAACTTGAGCAAGGAAATGAACAGGTAAAACAATTTTATCTATCTTTTCCACAGCTTATAAAAAGTAAAATTAGAAACTTCAGCCATAATCACTGTTCCTCGTGCTCTGTCTGTTGTTTTACATCGAGAAGCCCCGGCTCAGAAACTCCATCCTTTGTTCATTTTCTAGGGATGAGTCACAGCTCACGGGACTAGCATACGTTAGAGATTTTAATGACAAGCAAGATGTTCTTACATTTATTATTGTTAATTTTTCTCCTTTCCCTCCTATACCCAATTAGAATTGAGGCAGGGGAGGGGGTGGAATAAAGGAAGTGGAGGAAAATTTACATTTGGGTTTTATTTTTCTGAATGTTACTTGAGTCTTCTTTGGATGAGGTTACAGTGAGAGGAATTTAATTGGTTGCAGGCTTCATTTATACAGCATGCTGTGGGGATACAGCAACATCCAGAGTGGTAGCTCTGCAAACCTCCCTCAGAATAATAACTGAATATTGCTCCACCTGCTGGGAGTTCATTAGTATATCATTGCCTCTCCCACTGAGTGTGACATGGTATTGTGATTTTATATGAGCAAGGCCATGTGCTGAATTTTCAGTGTAGAATCGTCTTTTTGTTTGTTTTGTTCTTTTATGGTCTTTTGTTGTTTTTGTTTGTTTGTTTGTTTGTTTGTTTGTTTTTGACTGTTTCTCTGGGTAGCCCTGGTTGTTCTAGAACTTACTCTGTAGACCAGGCTGGCCTCAAACTTAGAGATCCTCCTTGAGTGCTGGGATTAAAGGCTTGTGCCACCAACCCTTGGCATAGAATTGTCTTTTCCATGGTTGTCATTGTAAATGTCTGCCAGTCTTTAAATCTACCTCTGTATATTTTCTTTTTTTCATTTCTAACATTTTTTTTCTTCTTATGGAATGGGTATTGTGCCCAGAACCTATATATGCTAGGCCAGCACTCCTATGCTGAGCTGTATCCCCAGCCTTCATTAGATTTTGTTAAACTTTATTCTGCGAAAAAATTCAAACATGCAAACATACAGAGAGTAGTATAATGAACCCCCATGAAACCACTACTCGGCCTTACAATCATCAGGCTTGGCCAGTCTGGCTTCATTCCTACTTACACTTTCTTCCCTTCATCCATGTCTTTTTGAAGCGAGTCTCGGGTGTTATTTTTTCTGTAGATACTTATTCTTATTGATATGTTATTTCTTGTATGGCTAAGGAAAAGTGTGTGTGTTTCCATAAGAAGGTGAAGATTCTTTTTTCACTTTCTGTGAAGAACTGTGATGGAATTTTAATGGGAATTGCATTGAATCTGTAGATTGCTTTTGGTAGAATGGCCATTCTCACTCTATTAGTCCTATTGATCCATGACTATAGGAGCTCTTTCCATCTTCTGGTGCCTGCTTGTTCAGTATTTTTATTCAGTGTCTTAAAGTATTTGTTATACAAGTCTTTCACTTGCTGGGTTAGAGTTGTTCCAAGATATTTTATTTATTTTTGAGACTGTTTGAAAGGTACTGTTTCCCTGATTTCTTTTTTGATTGGTTATCATTTGTACATAGGAAAGCTACTGGGTTTTGTGTTAATTTTGTATCCTACTACTTTGCAAAAAAAAAAGTTTATTAACTATAAAATTTTCTTTGTGGAGTTTTTAAAGTTTTTATATAGAAAAAATAAAATAAATAAAATACTTGGACTTCTTCCTTACCTATTTGTATCCCCTTGTTCTCGCTCAGTTGTCTTATTGTTCTAGCTAGAACTTCAAGTTCTGTATTTGAATGGGTATATCTGAAAGAGTGGACATCTTTGTCTGATTTTAATGATACTTTGAATTTCTCTCCATTTGGGTTGGTGTTGGCTATGGGCTTGATGTAAAATGTTTTCATTATGTTGAGATACGTCCCTTGAATTCTAGGACTTTTATCATGAAGGGGTGTTGGGTTTTGTCAAAGGCCTTTTCTTTATCTAATGAGATAATCCTGTGTTTTTTATGTTTCAGTCTGTTTATGTGGTGTATTACATTTCTTGATTTATAAATGTTAAATTGTCCTTATATCTCTGGAATGAAGTCAATGTGATCATGGTGGATAATCTTTTGATATTTTTATGGATTCATTTTACAAATATTTTATTGAGAACTTTTGCATCTATGTTCATAAGAGATATTGGTCTATAGTTTTCTTTCTTGTCATTGGGTCTTCTTTCGATTTGGGTATCATGGTAATAGTAGCTTTTTGAAAAGAATAAGGAAATGTTCCTCAGTTTCTATTTTTGCAGAATAATTTGAGGAGCAGTGCATTAATTTTCCTTTGAAGGTCTGGTTTCTGTATTTAATCCATCTGACCCTGGACTGTTGTGGTTGGAAGACCTTCCCCCGCTCCCCTGACACAGAGTTTCTCAGTGTAGCCTTGGCTCTCTTGGAACTCACTCTGTACACCAGGATGGCCTAGACTTCACAGAGATCTGCCTGCTCTATCTCCCAAGTGCTGGTATTAAAGGTGTGTGTCACCACTGCCCGGCTGGTTGGGAGACTTTAATTTCTGTTTCTGTTTCACTAGGGGTGATGGGTCTGTTTAAATTGCTTTGATTTTGATTTAACAGTGGTAGTTTGCATATATCAAGAAATTCTTCAACTTAGGTTTCCTGGTTTGGTGGAATTCTGATTTTTAAAGTATGTCCTTGTGATTCTCTGAATTTCCTTGTTATCAGTTGTAATGTCACCATATTCATCTTAAATTTTATTAATTTGGAATTTCTTTCTTTTAGCTAATTTGGCTAAATCTTAGTGATTTTCTCAAATAACCAACTCTTTGTGCTGTTTTGTTATGTTTTTATTTCTTGATTTCAGCCCTGAGTTTATTTCTTGACATCTATTCTTTTTTTTTTTAGTATGATTTCTTCTTGTTGTTCTAGAGCTTCTAAATGTTTCAATGATTTACCAACATGAGATCTATCCAGTTTTTTGATGTAAGCATTTAGTGCTATGAACTTGCCCATAGAACTGCCTTCAATGTGTCCCATAGGCTTGGGTATGTTATGTTTTCATTTCGTTCAATTTTAAAGTTTTTCATTTCCTTCTGTCTTGACTGGTCTTTCTTTTTTCTTTCTTTCTTTTTTTCTTTTATTTATTTATTTATTAAAAATTTCCACCTCCTCCCAGCCTCCCTTTTCTCTCCCCCTCCCCATGTCCCCTTCCCTCTCTAGTCCTAAGAGCAGTCAGGGTTCCCTGCCCCGTGGGAAGTTCAAGGTCCTCCCCCCTCCATCCAGTTCTATAAAGGTAAGCATCCAAACAAACCAAGCTCCCACAAAGTTAGTCCATACAATAGAATAAAAACCCAGTGCCATTGTCCTTGGCTTCTCAGTCAGCCTTCATTGCCAGCCACATTCAGAGTGTCCAGTTTGATCACATGCTCCATCACTCCCAGTCCAGCTGGCCTTGGTGAGCTCCCATTAGATCAGTCCCACTGTCTCAGTGGGTGGACACACCCCTCGTGATTCTGACTTCCTTGCTCATGTTCTCCCTCCTTCTGCTCCTCGTTTGAACCTTGGGAGCTAAGTCCAGTGCTCCAATGTGGGTCTCTGTCTCTATCTCCATCCATCGCCAGATGAAGGTTCTATGGTGATATGCAAGATATTCATCAGTGTGGCTATGGGACAAGGCCAGTTCAGGCACCCTCTCCTTGGACCTGGGAACCCCTCTAGAGACAAGTCTCTTGCAAACCCTAAAATGGCTCCCTTAGTTAAGATATTTACTTCCCTGCTCCCATATCCACCCTTCCTCCATCCCATCCATCCCTTTCCCCCAAGCTCTCCTGAATCCTCCCCTTCTCCCTTCTCTCTACCCATCTCCCCTTCCTTCTACCCCTCCACCCCCCCGTGCACCCAAGGTTGCCTGGCAATCTTGTCTACTTCAAATATCCAGGAGGATAACTATATGATTTTCTTTGGGTTCACCTTCTTATTTAGCTTCTCTAGGATCACTAATTATAGGCTCATTGTCCTTTAATTATGGCTAGAATTCACTTATGAGTGAGTACATACCATATTCCTCTTTTTGGGTCTGGGTTACCTCACTCAGTAAGACGTTTTCTATTTCCATCCATTTGCATGCAAAATTCAAGATGTCATTGTTTTTTGCCGCTGAGTAAAACTCCGATGTGTATCTGTTCCACACCTTCTTTAACCATTCGTCTATTGAGGGGCATCTAGGTTGTTTCCGGGTTCTGGCTATTACAAATAGTGCTGCTACGAGACAGGGTTTTTCTGTAGCTTTGGAGTCTGTCCTGGAATTAGCTCTGTAGACCAGGCTGGCCTCGAACTCACAGAGATCCACCTGCCTCTGCCTCCCAAGTGCTGGGATTAAAGGCACGTTCCACCACTGCCCGTCTTGACTGATCTTACATTCAGTAGTGAATTGTGCAGTTCCCATGAGTCTGTGTTCTTTCTACTGTTTCTGTTGTTGATACCCAGCTTTAATCCATGGTGGTCAGATACAATGTAGGATGTTATTTCAATTTTCTTGTATTTGCTAAAACTTGTTTTTTTGTCTATGTATGTGGTCAATTTTGAAGAGATTTTCATGAGCTGCTGAGAAGAAAGTATATTCTTTGGTGTTTCAATAGATGTCCACTGGGTCCATTTGATTTGAGATGTAATTTAACACCAGGATTTCTCCATTTATTTTTTTGTCTGAATGACCTGTCTGTTGGCAGGAGTGGGCTAAGTGGGTTATTAAAGTCATGCACTATCACATGTGAGGGTTAATATGGATTGTAGCTGTAACTGTATTTCTTCTATGAGCTTGAATATGCTTGTGTTTGGAGCATAAGTGTTTAAAATTGTAATATCTTCTTGGTGGGTTTTTCCTGTAATGAGTATATAGTGTCCTTCCCTATCACTTCTGATTAGCTTTGACCTGAAATCTATTTTGTCAGATATTAAAATGGCTATACCTGCTTGCCTCTCAGGTACATTTGCTTAGTACATCCTTTTCCATGCTTTTATCCTGAGGTGATGTCCATCCTTGATGGTGAGATGTGACTTTTGGAAGCAGCAGAAAGATGGGCCCTGTTTTCTAATCCAGTCTGTTAATCTGTGTGTTTTTATTGGAAAATTGAGACTATTAATACTGAGTTATTAATGAGTAATATTTATTGATTCCTGTTTTTTTGTTGTTGTGATAGAAGTTTTCCCCTTTTGGATTTGCTGTCTGGGATTATTTATTGTTCCTTTTTGGGTGTAGTTAACCTCTACAGACTCAAGTTTTCCTTGTAATGCCTTCTGTAGAGCTGGACTGATAGATTGCTTGAATTTAGTTTCATTGTGGAATGTTTTTCTGTCAATTATGATTGATATTTGACTGGCATCTGTGGTCTCTCAGAGTTTGAAAACATCTGTGCAGGCCCTTCTGACTTTTAGAGTCCCCACTGAAAAGTCAGGTGTTGTCAAATGGCCTTGCCTTTATATGTGATTTGGTCTTTTTCCCTTGCAGATTTTAACATGTTTTTTTTTGGTCTGTATGAATTTCTTTTCTGGTTCTATGTGTTTGGTGTTCTGTATGCTTCTTGTACCTTGATAGGCACCTCCTTCTTTAGACTGGGGAAATTTTCATCAATGATTCTGTTAAAAGTAGTTTCTGTGCCTTTGACTTGAGTTTCTTTTTCTTTTTATAATTTATTTGTACTTAATGTTCATTGGTGTTTTGCCCTCGTGTGTGTGTGTGTGTGTGTGTGTGTGTGTGTGTGTGTGTGTATCAGAAGCCCTAGAACTGGAGTTACAGACAGGTGCGAGTGACCATGCAGGTGCTAGGACCTGGATCCTTCAGAAGAGCAGTCAGTGCTATTACCCGCTGAACCATCTCTCCAGCCCCTGAGTTTCTTCTTTTTATTCTAACCTTATTATTGTAGATATGGTCTTTCCATAGCATCCTAGGTTTCATGTATATTTTTGAGCATGGATTTTTTTTTAACATTTTATTTGACTGAGCTATCCATTTCTTCTACCTTGCCTTCAAAACCTGAAGTTCTCTCCTCCATGTTTTGTAATCTGTTGGTGGGGCTTACTTTTGAGGTTTTAGTTTGGATTTTCTTTAGTGATTCTAGTTCTACTTTCATGCCTCAAAATGCTTTCATTATTTCATTCAAATGTTTGTATTTTCACTGTCTTCTTTAAGGCATTTGTTTATATTCTCTTTAAGGTCCTTGAACATATTCATAATTGCTGTTTTGAAGTCCTTGTCTTGTGCATCAGCTAGATTGCATTTCTCAGCTCTGATTATCACGGGGTTCCTGGCTTCTGGATGAGGCATGTTATACTGACTGTTCACGTTTGTGTTTTTGTGCTGAGATTTCAGCATCTGGAGTTAAGGTGCTTGCAATGTTTCTTGGTGTAGATATCTGGCTGTGTCTTTGGTGGGTGGGTGTTCCATTCTTGGTTCGCTGTTGCCCACTCTGGGTCCTTGGAGTCTCTGGCAGAGAGTGTTTCTATAGGTTGAGAGTCACACAAATGAATGAAGGTGGACTTAGGATAGCTGAGAAGGACAGCATGAAGGAACTAGGGGGACTGGGGTCCACACCAAAAGGAAGAGTTCCAAAAACATAGGTGTGGTGGGAGACTCATGCAAGCAGGCTGCTACAGAACAAAGAATAGGCCTAGAGAGGTTGGAATGGAGACAGAAAATAAGGGTTGCTTTGTTTTTTAATTTGACTTTTCAAACTGATGTGGCCTAGGATCCAGCTCAGTTCACTAAAGGCTTGCTTAGCGGGCACAAAGCCCTGGATCTGATCCCTAGTACCACATAGACCAGGCGTGTTGGCGCATGCTCATAATCCTGGCACTTGGGAGGTGAAGGCAGGAGGGTAGGTGTTTGAGATCATCTTTGGTTACAAAGCAAATCTGAGGCCAGCTTGATTTATAAGAAACTCCACCCCCCATACCCTTCTCCAAATGATTTGCCATTCCAACCCTCATACACATAGTGTTGTCAAATTAAGATCTCACTTCTCTCTTCTTCAGTCTTTGACTGAAATTCTAGCAGTTCAAAAATCCTGTTTTTTATATTTGGAATGCAGTGACTACTGAATATCTGCCATGTGTATACCAAGGCTGAGGCTGGATTGAGCCTGCTGGCATCCCTGCTGGGATTGGCACTTACCCAAAAGGGTGAGAAAAGCTATGTACATACACAACACGGCACTACTGTCTCTTTCAATGTTGGATCACTATTTTGAAACAGCTGTTATTTAGTATGTCAAAGGAAATTCTACTCATGTATTTATTTTTCATAGGATTTTATAAAGGCCCATGACTTGGATGACTTGGAAAATACAGTTGCAGCTCTTAAGAATGAATTTCAGAAAACCCTTAATGACAAGACAGAAAACCAAAAGTCTTTGGAGGAAAACCTAGCAGCAGCCAAACATGACCTCCTCAGAGTCCAGGAGCAGCTGAGCATGGCCGAAAAGGTCAGGACACACACAGAAGGGCTTTGCCTGTTTTGACTGATTATCTAATGCATACAGTATTTGGAGGAACAGATGTGACCAGATAAATGCTAGACAATGGCAGGAGAGGGTTATTTTTATTCTGGGTTTTAGTCAATGTATGTTTTGAAGGCCTATTATTTTGGGCACTTTTATTCTTCTATCTTTGTGATAATGGACTGCTCTCTTCTTCCTTCACATGCGGCCTCCACTCCACACCTTCGCATTGGTTTCTGCTGGCTCTTCCTACAGCCTCACAGAGACCTGGGTGGCTTTTTTTTTTTTTGAGATATTTTTCAAAATATTTTATATGGGAAATACGTAGAGAGTAAATTCTTGATTTAAGGGTTTAGATACTTAAAAATGTGTGTGTGAGACTGAAGAGATGGCTCAACAGTTAAAAGCACAAGCTGTTCTTAGAGAGGACCCGAGTTTAGTTCCCAGCACCCACTGTCCAATTGTAGGGAATCAGTGCCCTCTTCTGTCTTCCACGGGCACCAGGCATCCATGTGGTAAACATACATACTTATAGTGAAACACTCATATACATAAAATAAATAAGTAAATTTAATTTTTTTCAATCTTCTGAATTTTTTTTAAAAAGGATTATGGGTGCTAGGGATAGAGTCCAAGCCTTGTGCCTGGCGAGTGTTCTGCTAGCTGTGCTACAGTCCTAGGAACTAACACGTAAGATTCTCAAATTAAGGGCTAAAAATATGGCTTAGTGGTTAAGGCTCTTGGAGAGGATTTGGGTTTGGTTTCCAGCACCCACATCTGATGGCTTACAACTGCCCATAATTCCTGTTTCTGCATGAATGTGGTTTATATAAACTCACACTGTTAGATACACATACAATTAAATAAGAAGAAATGAATCCTTTTAAAGACATTCAAGTTTAAAACCCTTTTCCTTGAGTTTCTAGAACTTGGGGATTTAAAAAACTATTGTACATATTTCACATGAAAATTAGTTTGTGTGACATACAGATTCCCATATCTAGGATAGAATGTACTCGTTACTTGTTAACATGGTGTTGCCTTGGAAAATAGTAATATTTTATTAACGTCTCATTTAAAGTATTTTTAAAGTTCAGGTGGTTTTAATTTTATACAAGTATATTTTTAAGGAAATAAAATTAGCAGGCTGTGTATTTTTATCACATTTGTTATTCTTTCCTTAACATTTCTTAGTAATGGTTGACATTTTTCACAAAGCAGGAGTTAGAAAAGAAATTCCAACAAACAGCAGCATATCGAAACATGAAAGAAATTCTCACCAAGAAGAATGACCAAATCAGAGACCTACGGAAAAGACTGGCAAGGTAAGCTGGCCAGTCCACCCTGGGGCTCCTCTCCACACTTGCCTGCTGGTACCAATCAGTCAAGCCCTGGGTAGGCCCATGTTTAGTCCACAGGGTTGCTTTTAGGCCCAACTAGACATTTTCCCTCACCACGCGGTACTTGGTTGCTCTTGGCAGTGGATCCATTAGCAGGTAATGGCACAGAAATAACAGCGGGCAAGGGAGCACATTATGCTTCATGGTGTTCTCCAGATACTCATACCCTTTGCTTGTTGGGTCATTTTTGTCATCAGTGACTTTGTCAGAGTTCTCAGGGAGGACATTTGTAAAGTGAAGTCAAGATCAGATTTGTAATGGGAGGGAGTTTGTTACCTTGACTCATAGTCATGTCAGCTGTCCATGATCATCTGAGGACTGTCATCATTATACTAAACTACCATGAGGCCTGGAATCTGAAGATGTCTTAGGTGATCACCATCGTAACACCAGTCTTGAGTATCACTGACTTCTGTTACAATAGGGATAGAAGGTGAGCAGTTACGCCATTCCAGACAGTTAGTGGAGGTATTTCACTTATGACAGCAACAAGAACAAAAAGGATCCTGACAATATGCTCTTAATTTTGTCTCTAGATACGAATCTGAAGATTAAAGACTGAAGGTTTTGTCTAGAACCTGCCACACATAAACATACAAGTTATCTCCATCCACCTCAGGCATGTATTTTGAAGCATTTTGTCATATTCTCTCTTTTTCCTAGTGTTTAGACTTTGCTTGTAATATTAGAATTAGCATTCTTGTCTTTAGTTCTCTAACCGAGAAGAGAAAAAAAAAAAGTAATGATTTTTTGTTGTCCCAAACACCTGTCTGTCAGTGCTCCAGAATCTCCATGCAAGTACAGTTAGATTTCTTCATGGCAGAAAAGAGTTTAGAATGGAATAAGAGCCATCCTTTTGTGTTAGTAAGAAAAGTAACCCTTTTAATGTTAGAGACACAGTACCACCAATGCTTGTACAGTCCCTGAATGTAAAGATAAATAGTAAAGTTATTAAGATTGCAAATAAACCTCTTATTTTTAATAATGAAATTCTAGTTAATTTATTCTATCTCATCGTCAAAATGTATAAACTCATGGAAAATATGTTTACTGTCTGCTGTAGTCAACATTCTTAATCAATTATAAGGGAAAGTAAGTGCAGTAAATGTGAAGACTCAGTTAACTTTTGCATCTCTCTGTCACGATGCTGCTTATCAAAGAAATGCAGGCATTTTCTTGCATCCTAACTTATCACGGGTCTGTGTTATAGATGGAGAAGTCAGATTTATCCTATGCTTTCATAGTTTAGAAAGCAGGTGGACTCAGAGTATATGCAATCATCGGACTTATATCCTTTTAACCTATATGTAAGTTATAATTCTTTCAAACTGACTCATCAGAAAGTCAGCGACAAGGTTCCAGGTTGGACTTTGGGTCATAGTTTGTAGATGGTGGATAAATGGTGTTTTCAAGAGATTTTAGTATTTCTATTGGTTTGCTTTTCCTTGACTGATCATATATAAAGTATTAGAAACAGGACACATACCTGCAATGTTGTGGTACACGAATAAATAAAGATCACAAGGCAGTTAAACCTCAGAAAGAAAGCATTTACCTTTTACCTGTTAACATGGAAGTTTTCCCATTTCTCAAAACATATCACAGTCCTGTATGAACAACCTGAGAGAGGGTCTCCACCTCCACAAATAGGGAACTCATTCCCAGGAAAGAGTGTTCTGATCAACAATCCTGTATGAACAACCTGAGAGAGGGTCTCCACCTCCACAAATAGGGAACTCATTCCCAGGAAAGAGTGTTCTGATCAACAATCCTGTATGAACAACCTGAGAGAGGGTCTCCACCTCCACAAATAGGGAACTCATTCCCAGGAAAGAGTGTTCTGATCAACAATCCTGTATGAACAACCTGAGAGAGGGTCTCCACCTGCACAAATAGGGAACTCATTCCCAGGAAAGAGTGTTCTGATTAACCTTACATCTGTGTTACTGTTATTTTCACTCACACTTTTAGTATTAGCCTTGAATATACTGTGGGGTTTTTGTAGGCTTTGTTAAAATACTAAAGGAACAAATAATAGTGAGGTAATTTCTCCCTGAGAAAGCAGGGAAGGCAATCTTAGAAGATGAGTGAATCTGCAAAGGAAGAGAAAAAACAGAGTAACAAGCCAACCTGTATTTCTTTAGCCCAACCCTAGCTAAAAGTCCATTTCATCATTTGTGAACTAGCATGTTCTGTATAAGTCAGAAACCCGAACTTCTAACTAAATGGAAAATGTTTCTTTCAGAAACTGTTTAGTTATATTCTGCCTACAGCTTTCTCAGTTTAATGTCAGAAAGAAAAGATTTGATAAGCAACCTGTAAAACATTACTGGGTAAAAGTTTATTTATTTATTTATTTTTGTTGGTAGGGGTTTTGAAATAGTCTGTGTAGTGTGTTCTACTTGTTGAATAATAAATTCAAAAGTACTTATGAAACCTTAAACTCTCTTAAGCAGTAAGATAAACAAACAGGCCGCATAAGTCAATGCGATGCTTCTTTCTCTTACACCATTTACTGCTTCTGGGTTTTTTGCTGTACTGATTTCCTTTTAAACTCATACCGCTCAGCAAAATGTGATTTTAAGTGTTTATTTCACTTGGTTTCCCAGTTTTAAGATTTACCTCATTTAACTAAAAAAGCCAGTTTAGTCTATACATTTGGTCCTTTAGGAAATAGTTTAGTCTTGAGTAAGCTGTTAATGTTCTGATAACTGTGGACAGTTTGAGCTGGTAAGCCATCTTAATGACGCTCCTGGCCAGGGTGCAGCATTTAACCTACCATACATGAGGCCCTGGGATCAGTTCCCACACTGTAAAACAAAAACAAAAACAAAATGTAGCTAATACCTTTAATTTGACAGTTAAATGTTTATTTGTTCTTATCTTACAATTGTATATGTGCTAAGTAAATATTTACTCATTTGTTTATGTCTTATAAATCTAATTATATAGAATATTTTGTTCTCTGAAATATGTAATTATATTTGATAAAACCTTTACTATCTGTTATTTCCATTTTGATAATCCCAAGGAACCTGACACCCACTTCTGACTTCCACAAGCACCAGGCAGAATGCTCATATACATAAATCAAAAGAAAGAAAGTGAAAGTTGATCTCATATAACTTCCTCTTTTTTGTGTTTAACTTTTATACTTTATATACATTTAACTTTTATACTTTAAAATTACTAATTATGAGACTAAGAAAAAAGCTTTGAAAATCTTATTTAATATATGTGATATCTGTATATGTGTGTTTGTTCACATGTGTGGGTATATATGCCCTTGCGAGCACCAACATGCCTGTGTGTGTGTGTGTGTGCACATCAGAGGTCACTGCAGAGTGCCTTCCACTATCACCCTCTGTTTTTTGAGGCAGACTCTGTCACCTGACCATGAAGCCCCTAGGTTCTTTCTGTCTCTCCCTCTCAACACTGGGATTATAGGCCATGCTTCTGTGCCCATGTAAAGGATGCTGGCAATCAGAACGCATGTTTTTGCCTGTACAACAAGTACTTTACCCACTGAGCTACCTCTCTTTCCCACCTTCTATTGTTTTTTAATGTACCAGTTTTTAAATGTAGTAATGTATGAAGCCAGCTATCAATTTGTCAAATAGAGGTTTATGAGCAGTGTGAATTTTGCTAGCAAGAAATCAGGCCTCATAACAAAGGCCTGTTACCCTAACAGCTTGGGATGCTGAAGTAGGAGGAGCACAAGTTCAAGTCCTGCAAGAGCTACAGAGTCAGTTCAAGTCCAGTCTGAGCAATTTAGCAAGACTCTGCCTCACAATAAAAAGTAAATAGAGGGCTAGGGCTAAAATTAGTGGTAGACCCTCTTGCCTAGCATGTACAAGGCCCTGGGTTCACCTCCGATACTGAAGAAAACAAAATTAAAGAAATAAAGAAGGAACCTGGAGAGATGATTCAGCAGTTACGAGAGCTTGCAGCTCCTTCGGAGAACTGAAATCCAGTGCCCAGCACCGGGCAGCTCACAGTTGCCAATAGCTCCAGCTCTAGAGCATCCAGCCTCCTGTTTGGGTCTCTACAAACATGCACCTACTCACTGACACACATACATACATATAAGTAAAAACACAGTCTTTGGAGGCTGGAGAGAGAACTGTTAAAAGCACTTAACAAGAGTTAAGGAGACAAGGGTTCAGTTCCCAGCACCCGTGAGGTGGCTTACAACAAACTATAACTCCGATTCCAGGAGATCTGATGCTCTCTTCTGTGGGATGCATGTACATGATGCACATATGTACACATAAAAAGTAAATCCTTAAAGGGGAAATTAAGAAATTGAGAAATACAGTAAATTTGTGGGTTCTTTGTTTTTGTTTTTTGAGACAGGGTTTGTCTGTGTAGCCCTGACTGACCTGGAACTCACTCTAGATCAGGCTGACCTCGAACTCAGATCCACCTGCCTCTGTCTCCCAAATTCTGGGATTAAAGGTGTGTGCCACCACCGCTCAGCATGGGATGTGCGTGCCTCAGTGTTTATGTGGAAGTCGGAGGACAACCTGTGGGAGTTGGTTCTCTCCACATGAATCCAGGGGTCTACCTCAGGTCATCAGACTTGGCAGTTGAGTAGAAAAAAGAAATTAAAAAAAAGAAAAGATATGACAAGATGAATGAAATGGGTGCAGTAAAGAAACCAAAGTAGCTGCTCCATGAGTTAAAAGGAAAAAAATGATCCACACCACCAGGGCTGTCTCTTGGGAAAGTGTGTGTGTTGGAGGGGACTGGGAGGATTAATGGATGGGATTGCCAGGGTTTTAAGGGAACAGGTACCTGTAAGGAGTGGAACCTGTAAATTAAAGTGGAGGACTTTAACACTTTAAAGGTACTCGTGAGTAGGGATTGAAGGAACTAGAATAAAAGCTACCACGGACCTTGAGAGGCTAGTAGGTATCTCAAGCATATACTAATAATGAAAGAGCCCTTTTTCCAGAGATGAAGAGAATGTTTCCTTTTAGCAGATAGGGACTATTTTTCTCAAGTCCCAGAGGGGATGTTGGCTTTGTCTAAATGCCAGACTTTGGGAAAAGAGATTTCTTGGAGCAAGCACCTTTATTTGCTGAGCCATCTCCCTGGCCCCTTGTGGTTTTTAAGGTAAGAGACATATTACATCAGGATTGAGCAAAACAGTTAACAAAAGATCCCATGATAACCTTATTGAGGAAAGCTTTAGCCAGTTCAGGGTCTGGGTGCAAGTGACTTCTATAGGGATTCCTGAAGGAGGCAGGAATTGAGAGAGGTTAAGTTACCACACAAGTCACCAAGACTATCCTGCTGGAACCCTGTGACAGTCATGGAATACTTCTACAGAAGCATGACAAATCTGAGCTACTAATTCCCTGCTGCATCCAGCCTGTTCTGAATGAGGATCAAGTCCTCCCTCTTGTTGGGTTGCCTGCAGATACAGTCAGGAAGCCTCACGTTGGGACTGACTGTAAGCAAATCTAAGAGAAAATGGAGTGAGTCTAAATGGGTTTAATTTTTAGTTTAGGTGTTTGGTAATTAGTAAAGGTGGTTATACAATGTTGTATGTATACTAAAATCCACTGAATCAGACATTTCAAAGGGGTCAATTTGATTTGTAAATTATATTTCAAAGTACATCTGGGTGTAAAAGGGATAGTATGTCAAAGCAACTAGTAAGCATCTCTCACCCCATTCATCTGAGGGCAGTGTCTGGTAGTCTTTTTTTTTTAAGCAATAAAATAGACAAAAGAAAATAGCAGCTAGAAGGTTCCCAGGACAAACTATATTCTTTACTGTTGGAAACTGTACTGAAGCCATGGGGAATTTTTTTTATCTCGCTCCTTTTCTGTTTATTCTAAATTTCCCCTTCAACTAGCCCTTCCGTTGATCAACCCTGCTCACTTTGTCCCCAAATATCATCAAGCATTCCTGTGAATACTTCTTGTCCCCAGCTCTGCATGACAGTTGAGTAGTCACCCTCTTTACCTTGTGGCCGTCCTCTCCTGGGCTGTTTGTTTAGTCCCCTCAAGAGTCCAAAGTAAGAAAGCAGCGGCAAAGTGGAGCACTGGGAGCCAAGAACAAACACCGCCTTCCATACTGATGGAGGTGAGTGGACACAGGTCTCCAGAACAACCCACACGCCTTGCTAGGCTCCTTTCAAACAAGGACATGTTCCAGATGATGGGAAGCGACTCTCCTGTAGGAAGGGAATGGGAGCTGCATCTATGTGACACTAGAGTTCAGGGCAATTTGGGTAATCAAGGTCTACCCGGATAGGTCTCCTTCCTTCCCAGCTATAGCAGTGGATCAGACAAGGACTTCCAGGCACGGAATTTGGAATTTGGTCTTCTTTATAACTTTTATGGTCCCCAGACTTGATTCTGAGCACATTTTGCTGCCTGTACGCTGAATGCATCTAAATGTTTCTGGGACATCTGAGGTGATAGAGACTAATCAGAATCTGCCTTTTTCTTTATTCCAGTTTTTTTGGTTTTTGATTTTTTTTGTTTTGTTTGGGGGAGGAGATGATTCAAGGCAGGATTTCTCTGTGTAGTTCTGGCTGTCCTGGAACTTGCTCTGTAGACCAGGGTGGCCTTGAACTCACAGAGATCTGCCTGCCTTTGCCTCCCAAGTGCTGGGATTAAAGGTGTGTGCCATCACTGCCTGGATTCATCCCAATTTTTAAGGTGCCCACAAAGTCTTTTCTAGGGATATTTCTGGATCAGCTTTGCTATTTGGACTTCCTGCAAATACCTGAATTTTTTATGTAAGTAGTCTACTTGGGAGGTGATTCCAGAAAGGACAAGGGCATAGGGTGAGGGGCGGGAAAGAAGAATGTTACCATTGGGGAATACCATGCTCAATCTCACTGAGGAGTGAGGAATCTAGGAATGTACCCTCCTTTATGGGGATGAGGATTTCCCTGGATTGCTAAACCTCAGCACTAATTGGGCCTGGCTAAACAAACAAAAAAAAAAAATTCCTAGTACGTGGGGCTAGCCTGTCTTTGTGATTCAGTGTCAAGTCCATTTTACATGTTCCGTTTATTGTTGTTTTACTTGCATGGTTTCTCTGTGTGTCCCTGGCTACACTGAACCTCAGTTTGTAGATCCAGTTGGCCTCAAACTCAGAGATCCACCTGCCTCTGCCTCCTCAGTGCTGGGACTAAAGGTGTGCACCACCAACAACCAGCTATCATGTTCAATATAGACATTGATGAAATTGAACTGCTTTCAGCAAAAGTACTGTCTAAAGCCACAAGCCAAACTCATCTAGATTATAAAAATCAAATATTTCCTATAAATTAATTGCTTAATATTGAATTTTTCCATGTGATCTGGCTACGAAAACAGTTCCTAATATAGAATGAAATTTTCTTACCTCTGGAGAAGCAATTGATGCATAATTTTATTCCTTCATAGTTACTCAACATAATTACCATATACTTCAGTGTTCTCAAGGAGAGCTGTTTGACCCTTTAATAAGTTTGTAAGCAGAAAATCAGTTCTCTGAATTGCTGTACCTATTCCCTGTCCTATTAAGCTGGGTGCTTTAAAAAAATTGGTTTTACCCAATGTGTCAATCTCTGTTTTAGTTTCTAATGCGGCCTTGGAGAACAGACAAGCTTTTAGGATTTCATGTGTATCCAGAATGTACCTTTTAAGGAACTAATTCTTCCTAAGAGTAAAGTATACATGATATTTGTTGTAGCACAGTTAATAAAAACCCAAAGCCAGAAATTGGGGTTCAAACTGAAGGTCAGAAAATCAAAGCAGTCAGCTACTGACTCTTACCTCTACCTCAGACTAGAACAGCAGGCAATCCTGCCTCCAGGGATCTCAGAATGAGACTGTGTCTGAGAGCTGTCTCCTCCCGTCTTATATTCCTCTCTGGAGCTGGGATTAAAGATGTGCACCACTACTACCTGGTTTCTGTGCCAAACTAATGTGGCTACTGGGATTAAAGGTGTATGTCATTGCAGCCTGGTCTGTAAGACTGACCAGTGTGACTGTTTTACTCTCTGATCTTCAGGCAAGCTTTATTTATTAAAATACAAATGAAATATCGCTACATTTGGCGTCTTGGTAACCTCAAGATTTCCTAAATTGCTTTATATCAGATTGTCAGTCCCTCAGATTACCAGTTTTTGTTTTAGATACTTGAAATATATAGGTAACTGATTCTGGATAAATAAATGCTATATGTGCTCTATTTCTTTCTCTTGATGTATCACACTTGCTAGGATTTCAAGTTAACTAGAAATGGTTGTAGAAGACATTCTTGTTTCATTTGCAGTCTCAGGGGTAATGCTTTTAAATATCTTAGCAAGGATTATATGATCAATATTCTGTATCAGCTAAGGAACTTCTTTCCTAGTTTGCTAAAAACTACAGATACTAAATTTTTCAGAATTTCTTTTCTGAATGTACAGAGATGGCAATGCATTTTTTCTCTCTTAATGTTAATGTTGTAAATTACAATACTTAATCTTTTAAAAGTTTTGTTTATTTCTTAATTATTTTGATTTTTCAACACGGTTTCTTTGTGTAGCCTTGGCCGTCTTGGAACTTTCTCTGTAGACCAGGCTGACCTCCAATTCACAGAGATCCACCCGCCTCTGTCTCCCAAGTGCTGGTGTGTGTCAGCACCAACCGGCTAAAAGTTTTATTTTTTTAAAGACAGATTCTTACTTTATAGCCCAGGCTGACGATGAAATCTTGATCTTAGTGCCCTCACTTCCTGGGCACTTTTTTTTATGTTAAACCTTCCCTTCGCCATGGCAGTGGGTGGGTGCTGTAGGAGAGTGGCTCTTACAAGTGTTAACTGTTACTAATCTTAGTCTGGTAGAACGCCTTCTGATTCTCCCAGAACATGAGAGTATGGGAAGCCATCTGAAACCAATTCCCCCCCTCACACCCTTCTCCCTTGGGAGGCTCTCAATGAGCTCAGAATAGATTGACATGCAAAATACAAAAATACTTACTAGGGGGTCTAGACTTGACGTCCCAATAATAGAGTGTCTCATAGCTCTTGTTGCTGTTATCCTGCCTGTTTTGATGAGCTGCTGCCGTTTTGGTATGTGGGAAGAAGACCCAAGAAGCTGGCACCTTTGGCTTACTCTCTTTTGTTATTGATGTAAGTAATAAACTACCTGAATCTAAAAACGGCTCATCAAACATCTGTCTTAGTCTGGGCTTGATCTCACTTTGGCTGCTGCTGTGTACCTAGTAGCCTCTCGGGAACCAAGGACTACATCCTGCGTCTGCTGCAGAAGCAATCACAGCCAGCCTTCTACCCTCTGCACTTTGAGAGCTGTGCAGCTGAAGAGAGTGCCTCACTCAAGTCTACGCTCCCTTCAGGGGGCAGGGAAAGGAAGATTGTTCCCAACAGCAGTCATCTGAAATATAAAATGTTGTTCTTGAGTTCGGTGTGTCCTGTCTTCCGGAGTCTGTAGCCATTCTGCTGCACCTGAGGGTCCTGCCGATTCCCTTTCCTTCACCCTCAGGCTACTCCATAGGTGATGCCACCGTATTTGTGCCTCCGCCTGCCTCCCCCTAGGTTATGACTTCAGTCATGACATGTTTTCCTTTTATATATTGCTGGGTCTTGTGAGCTGACACGGGATTAAATGGTTTTAAAATATTCACTTCAAAACTGGTCTGGAATTTTCCTTCCTTGGCAAACATCTGTTACTTGAAAGCTGCCAACAATGTTTCTGAACCCATAAATGATTAACCTTTAAAAAAAAAAAACTTGATCTCTGATCATATTCGGCAAAAGCGTTGAATACTTCAACCACAGTTTATAAGTGCAAACAGTGATCTGAAGTAAGCCCATTTTGAAGAAAAGGACAGTAGAGGCGAAGGAATGGGAGTGAGGTAACTCTCAGCAGAGGTCTTGCATGACTGGGCTTGCTGCCATTTGTGCTGGGTCTCTGCATGGCAATGGAAGAGTGTATTCAAGTCTACAGTGTAGATTCAGTCATCTGTGTTGTCCTGTGCATCAAGTTCCTTATAGTCCGCAATTATCTGCTGTTGTTTTGGTTTTATATCTTTGTTTTCCTTATGCTGGATGTTCTGGCCACATATTTTTGGACCTCAAAATAACATTTTTAAGCTTATTCTAGGGACCATGGCATTTGCTTTCGATGATTTTACATTGTCCCATTTTTAATTGCTTTATTTTTATCAGATCTTTTAGGTAATGTGTGTGCATTTTTAGGGAATATCTGATGAGTTCTATCAAACAGGACCTACTATTATACAGTAATTACACAGTCATACACATCAGTTCCCTATGACTGCTCTAACAGATTGCACAGTTGGTGGCTTAAGATAACAGAAATTTGTTCTTAATTATGGAAATCAAAATCTCTAAGTCAAGACTTGATCAGTCGGTTTGTACTGTACGTGTGAGAGAGATGTGCCCCATGGGCCTTTCCCTGGCTTCTGGTGGTTGCTGAGTGCCCTTCTGTTCAGTGACTTATAAACACATCGCTTTGAGCTTCGCTCTACCCTCATATCACCTTCTTTTCTGTTTTCTTTTCTAAGGACACTTGTAATTGGATTTAGTGTCCATACTAATCCAATATGGTCTCATCCTGAGACCCTTCACCACATCTGGAAAGAAGCCCTGTAGGGTCTATGTGGGCATATGTTTAGGGGCTACTACAGAAACTCGCACCAGTGTTAAACGGTGATAACAGAGAAGTAGAATAGTTAGAGGTCGAGTGCTGAAGGACTCTGGATGTCACTTCAGTAATGTGTCAGGACGAGTCACTGAAGAGGCAGCAAACCAAAGCAGTGAGAAGTCAGCTGGTAAAACTGTCTGACGTTCAAGAGAACAGCAAGTCAAAGGCACTGCCTGGGAATGGCCCTCGCACACTAGAAGACAGCGAAGAGTCATGTGGCCGGAGCCTGCCTGCGGGACTGTTGTAAGGATTCAAGACTGACTGATTTATTGATTGATTTGGAATAGGGTCTCACTGTGTAGCCCTGGTTGTCTGGGAACCTGCTTTGTTGACCAGACTGACCTTAAACTCAGAGATCCATTCACTTCTCCCTCCCAAGTACTGGGATTAGAATTTTTAAGAGTGTTATTTGTTTTTTATTTATATGTATGAGTGTTTTGCCTGCATGTTTTTGTGTACCACATGCAAGCCCGGTGCTCTTGGGGGCCAGAAGAGGGTGTTGAATCCTCTGGAACTGAAGTTACAGAAAGCTGTGAGCTGCCATGTGTGTACTGGGAACAGAACCCAGGTCCGCTATAAGAGTAAGTGCTCCTAACTACTGAACCATTTCTCCAGCCCATGAATTTGGGATTTTATGCTGAAGAACATAAAGCCTTTGCAATTTATTATTCCTTAGAATAATAAAAACCTGACAATCACATTAAAAGAGAATTCTGTGATTATCTAAGCCATTTGAGAGCAGAGTAATGTAAGTAAGAAGTGGTGGACTAGAAGTGTTCGAGTGGGAAGAGTGTTTGAGACTCAGCAGACTGCAAAGGCTACAGACCATAGCATATTGTTCAAAGATCCTGCCACAGGGTTCTCCTAGAGCCCAGATAAAGAACAGCACCCAGAGAGCCCCCCCTCCCACGTCTCTCTCCCACTTACTTTTCTTTCTCCAAAAGCACTCTCCTGACTTCTAGCACCATGGGTCATCTGAACTGTCTGTTTTTGTTGTTTTTTACTATATAATAGAATCATACACTCTATATACTTGACTGTGTCCTGCTCCATCCAACCCTGGGGTGAGATTTCAGAGAATCCATCTCTGTTATAACAGCTACCAATCATTTGCTTGTTCCCATTGCTACATAATATTATCTTATGTGAATAGCCTATCATTTAATCACTGTTTTACTATTGATGCGCATTTGGAGTTTCCAGTTTGGGATAGTACAAAGAATTAATAAAACAAAGTGTGATATCATTGCTGGATTACAACACGTGTGAATATTCAACAGTAGTGGATATTGCTCAGAGTCTCTCTGAGTTGCCAACACTGTAGGAGAGAGAGCTTGGTTCTGGGTATGTTTTGGAGGTAAAACAGCATACAGCCCTGATTCACAGAAGATGAACAAGAGAACTCAAGGGTTGACTCCAGGTGTTTGCAGCTGGGCCACTGCTAGGTAAGGCTCGATATCAGCTGAATTAGAAGCAGGGATTTTGGGGTGTAGGTGAAAATAAGAGAAAGGCAGGGATTTTGTTATATATAATCCTGAGATGCCAAATGTGATTATTAACAAAGAGGTAGACATTCAAGTCCCAACCTCAACATCTTAGTCTAGATTAGAAACAAAGCAATAGGAACATCCACGGAGGGAGTTTTAAGCCATGACAGAGGCAGATACACCAAGGAAGTAAGTATAGATAAGAACATAAGATGGCCTATCACCTTGAAATCTGAGAAAAGAAGGAATCAACAAGGAAATGAAATAGTAGAAACCTGTAAGTCCACAGCGAAGCCTTGAGTGTCCTCAGAGGCACATCGGGAAGGAGAAATCGGTCTGGGTCAGACAGGCTCAGAAGAAGACTGACGAGTTACCATGTCAGCTAGGCATGTGGACAGCGCATTGCTTGAGACCTTACTGGTTTTGCTATCCATTTTTGCCAGTGAGAATTGGCCTGAGTAACTAGAGGAAGTATCATCAAGAGAGAGAGAGGGCTGCCACTAGGGACACAATGAGAACATGATCTAAGCAAGGACGTGAAGAAAGCAAGGGAGCTCACCACGGGGTGTCTGTGGAGAGAACACAGCAGTGTGGAGATGAAGTATTGGTGGAACAGCAGGTGGCATGCTGTGCCTGGAACCTTGAACAGCGAAAATAGTGGGAAACTTGGTCCTGAAAGCAGTGAAGGGTCAGCTCACGTGGTCCCTCATATGTCTCTGTAAGCACTTCGTCTTTTGTGTTGAAATGGGGAAGCTACTCAGAGGTTTAGGGCCAAAGAGTGACATAGTTTGTCTTAATTTGATAAGCTTCAACATCATGGTTAACAGTGATACGTCGCATGCTTACCCTTTAATCTCCAGAACACAGTGGCTTCTTCTGTTATCCCTTGGTCATATCAACATTGTGCTAGAGGTCCACACCAAAACAGAAGGCTGGAAAACAACATGGCCAGTGTTTGTAGATGATAGGACTAGAGGATGACAGGATTGTACATGTTGAAAACAGTGCTCTGCAGGATTATGAAGGGAGAACCTGAAGCCGCTGGAGCCTACCATACAACATGGTGTAAGTTTGCACCTATAAGAAAAATACAACAATTTAATTTGATTGGCCCTTATAGCTTCAAGATCTGTACAGCAACAGTTCACAACTGAAAGAGATCCACAGTCATTGTAGATGATATTACACAATTCTCTCTGTGGCTGATAAACTAACAAAAGAATCAGTGAGAGTGGAATGTAGGAACCGTGAGTGACGTAACATGTTGGACCCAGTGAATACAGCGTGCCTATCCCTCTTTGTACTGCATCCCAGCTTCTCCTTACGCACAGCATTGGTATGTTATGGATTTCAGCCTTCTACTGTCCTGTGTCTCAAAGCCAAATGGGTTGTTGTAAAACAGACTAGTTCTAGGAAATCCCTAAGTTCTATATCCGGAGTAATGAAAATGTACAGGTTATAGCTACATACAGCATGTCTGCACAGTAAAGAAAGTAAAATCTGAAAAGGAGAGTGTCATTGTAAAGTTCAAATCTACACAAATCAAAAGCATGTCTTTTTCAGAATGTGTGGGAAGATATAGTATTCCTTGCCTTGTTCCTGTGACCAAATGCCTGACAAAGCAAAACAAAAACAATAAAAAAAAAGCCACTTAGGGGAAAGAGGGTTTACTTTGGATGTAGTCTGTCTTGGTAGGAAAGGCCTGGTGGCAGGAGTGTGAAGCCTTCTCATTTCTTCTGTAATCGGGAAGCGAATGGGGCCAGAGTATAAAACTTCAAAGCCTGACCTGGTGGTCCTCTTCCTCCAGCAAGGCTCCACCTCCTAAGGGTTCAACAACCTTCCAAAACAGTACTGAGGACCAAGTGTTCACTGCGTGAGTCTGTTGGGGGGAAAGTTCACATTCAAACCGCAACAGAATAATAGAATCATGAGGAAAGGTAATAAACTATAAAATCTTTATTTTAAAAAAATATATAGATTATAGAGTGTCTGGGGGAAGAGAGGAAAATTAAAGAGTGGACAGAGTGTATTCTTGAGCCCTGGCGCTTTTATATTTTGTTACTTGTGTGGTAACTATGTGGACACTTGTTTTGTTAAACTATTCACCTTTCTGCGAATTTTCAGAGGTGGTGACATGCCCACAACACAAAAGTGCTGCATAAATAAAAACAAAACAGCAGGCATTGATAAAAATATGAATTTGGATAGGTTATATATTAAGAAATAGAAACAAAACTCAGAAGAGGAATTGTGGAAGAGTGTCATTCCTTGTAATGCTGCAGGAAGTGAATTTAGCAAAACTATTCCTAGGTATTCTTGAGCTATTTCCAGGTAATGTGGCATCTCAGCAAGCAGGAAAAGTTTTGAGTTCCTTGAGTTCATGAGAAGAAATTTGTGTGGTACATATGGGAAAAATTTCTTCAACATACCTGGGAGTGATGGTGCACACCTAGAATCCCAGCACCCCCAGGAGAGGTAGGATATGTAATCCTCCCCACTCTCTCTCTCTCTTTCCTCCCCATTACTTGATCTGAATTTATTTTACAGAGGAAATTTTAAAAGTAGAAAGATCAGAAATTAACAGTAGATGATGGTAATAATGGTATTGGGGAGAATGGGAAATGGAGGAGGTGTTCAAAGGGAAACGTTAATGCTGTGTGTGTGTTTTAAAATGAATGATTCCAGGTGGTGGCGCACGTCTTTAATCCTAGCACTCAGGAGGAGAGACAGGTGAATCTCTGTGGGTTGGAGGACAGCCTGATCTACAGAGTGAGTCCAGAACAGCTAAGGCTCATACAGAGAAACTGAAAATAAATAAAATAGTGGCAAGGAAGGACTGGTAGGACTCTTGCTCCCTGAAAAGGGCAGTTTATACCAGCAGCCATGATACCTTTAGACGTCAGATACTCAGGAATAACCAGTCAACCTCATTTTCCCCCCTTGAGACAAGCATCTGTAGATTTGGGATGCTGAGGTTGTTTTATTTTTTTTAGACAAGACTTTGCTTTTTAATTCAATTTGGATGTGAACTCTTGATTCTCCTACCTTGGCTTCCTGAGTACTGGGATAGCAGGCGTGTGCCATCACACTTGGCTTGCTTTTATTTTTTTCAAAGTCTTACAAATGATTTCGTTGTGTAGTCAAGTATAAAATACAGTGTGCCCAGCTATGACGTCTATAAACCACACACACGCAAAATGACCAACATCACACAATCACCCTAAGAGTGCAAAAGCAACACACATACTTTGGCAGTAACCAAAAGCTCTCTAATTGGACTTAAGACCTGCTCAACAAGAGAGAAAGCATGCCTGGAACTGGAAACCTAGCCAACTACCCAAAGAGAACCTCCAATCACCACTCTACTAAGACAACATAATCCCTAACTACATTTTAAATATTTGTCCCTATACTCACATGAAAGTGTAGTCCTCACCCTCATCAGAGAAACTTCTTTTTGCAGTAAACAAAGCCCACTACAGAAAACCACAACAAATCAAAATGCTGAATCGTGGAACCCAGTCCCAACGGATACATTTGCAAAACAATTCCTGAAAATGGGACTTTCAGGTACATTGCAAAAGTAGGGGCAGAAAGATTGTAAGAGTCAGGTGATCAGAGAGTTTGCTGTGAGAATTGTGTCCACTAGTAATGTCAGTAGCTGAACCTGTAAAGTCTCACCAACATGACTGCCTCAGCATGAACTGAATAAGGACACCATCCGTAGACATGCTACAGTGGATGGGAGGAAGTTCACAAGGCTTCAACCTTATACACCCCAGGCAAGTAAGGACTGCTGAGAATGGAAGAAATAGAATCTTCCCCGGGGAAGAGCACACCAATTGGTTATCCAATACTAAATGGTCAGCCATGAAATCATTTTACAAGTAACATTATACAGACTAAGTAGACTGTATTTAAGAATGTATATGTATGTGCATATTTAGTTGTGTGTGTACATGTAACAACAATGACCAAAAAAAAGGCCATAAATTTGAAAACTCAAGGAGGGGTATATGGAGGAGCTTGGAGATAGGAAAGGGAAAATGATGTAAATATATTGTAATCTCAAAAAAAGTTAACACTGTGTTTTTAAGATCTCAACATGTTACAAAACTCCTGGGGTTCTTTAAAGTGGGCCTGAGAGTCTGTATGTCTCACAAGATCTCCCCCATGATTGCCCACGTTCTATGACAGACCCCATTTTGAGGATCCAGAGGTAAAAGAAATCAAATATACTTTGAACCTTGAGCTTGTGAAACAAAGCATATGTATTTCCTGGCAGTGTGGGACTCATAGAGCTTCTGCTGTTGTGAGATGAGAGAACAGACACAAAACAGCCCAGCAGGACACAGTGAGATTCCTTAGGGGTCACTGGTGGAGACAGCATGGCCCCAGCCACATTTGACCCTGGAAAATATTTCCACGGTGCTCCAGCTGTTTTCCCCACCAGATTATGCCTTCTAGTTAGTCTTGATTCTTGTTCCCATCAAAAATATTTGAGGTGAAGGAATAAATTTAGCCAAGACTAACAAAATCTCTGAAGGCTTCACCACTGTTCTCTGGGTCCTCTGTTTCCATAACACGTGGCTGGGTCTTGCTTAACCTACCGTGATCAGCTGAGTGGTCATGGTGAGAAGCCAGAGTGTTTTCTAAATAAGCTTATTTCTGCATCTGTTTGAACTGACCTGAAAAATGTATTTGTTCCGTTTGGGCCTTTCTGGGCAAACAATGTCCACTTTGTATTGCATCCACCACCTAATTATTTCAGTTTCCACAGCGTCAACTCACAGAAAATGACCCAGGTTACTCACACTCCTGACCCAGTTGTCCTTTGGAGGTGGGTATATGCACAAAGAAACACACTATGCTGAATTTATCTTAGCTGAAGAATTAGGAAGCCCTGCATTTTAATCATCATATGTTAATAAAAATAGACATGTATTATAGCATTTCCCCTATGTTGTTTTTAGATTAAGGCCTCTTTGCTTTCAAACCTCACACTTGATTGATTTTATGTTCTCATTTTTGTCAATCTCACAGCAGTAACAGGGCAGGGAACAGCTAGACCCAATTCTGTGCTTGCCACCTTGTCTTCAGTTCTGGCCAGCAATTTCTTGCTGTCCTGAGGGCTCACTGCCTCTTGTTAAATGTGTTACATAATCTAAACTGCTTGGAACTGTTCAGTAAAGAGTCAGGACTCCCCCATTTTAAAAGTGCAAAATGTAGGCTAAGAAAGGTTATATATACTTTTCAGAAAGTTTGTGTTTCCCCCAAAGTTCCACCAATAACAAATACAACTATTATGTTAATGAATTCTATCTATTCTATCACTGTCTGTGCACATATGTGTGCCATATAAAGATTAAGTTAAGCAATTATCTACAAATAACCAGAGGAAACTCTAGAAAGAACAAAAGGATCTCACAATGAAACAATCAGATCCTAGGCTGCCCTTAAATTTGGAATGATCCTTGTTCCGTTGCCTTACTGATTGCTGGGATTACAAGCATTCCATCACATTCAACATTTCTTTGTTCTGTGTATTAGTGATGAATTTTTAAGCATGTTTTCCTTCACCAGACTAAAAAATTATGAGCAACTCAATTATAAGGTAAATATAGGAGTACTCTTATACAAACACATACACATGAATTCATGTTTACATATATATATATAATTATTCATATATGTGAGTTTTATAACCACTGCATGAAACATCTGTAAGAGGTCTTGGTATGTTTTATTTCTGCCCATGGAAATACTTGTATTAATATGTATCTGCCAGAACACAAGAACCACAAGGTAGATAGCAACATTCTTCATAACAGCACGAAACCATAAATAACTCAGATATATATATCAACAGCAAAGTATAAAAATAATAATTGTGTAAGTACTGGCAAAAAAAGAAAAATAACACCCTGAAATTATAGTTATAATACCAATGTAAATGTGAGGCAGAAGTCAGGTGCCAAAGGAAAACCACTGTATTTCCCCATAATATAAAATTTAAACATAGATAAAATTAAACAGTTTTCAGGGATTTGTGCTTAGTGGATATACAGAAAAGTAGGGAAGGGTCTATGGAGAGGTCACTTTCAGGGACAGGACAGGTATCTGAAAGGTGGAAGGCAGGACAGGAAGGGGTGCTGGCAACCCCTTCGTGAGACAAAGGGAATCATCTTTGGGTTGTCATCTTGCCTTCATTTAGAAATTAGTGTGTACTTAGTGGTAACAGTGTGGGTATATGAAGACTGGAGAGAAGTTGTGGGTGCATTGTGGTCCTGACATGAGAGGAGGCTTAGCCAGGAAGAAGGACACTCCTCTACCCTTTCCACACAACAGAATGAGAAAGGAAGGGTATGCTTTGTTTCTGAGTATATTTGAGAGTAGACTCGTTGTAATTTTGACCTAGGTGTCACTGCCACCTTAAAAGGCATAAATGGAGTGATGAACAGAGGCAACAAATGTAGACTACAAATTTAGATAAAGAATTGGTGCCCTGTAGACCTAAAAGGTCTTAAAAGATGTTAGTAGACCTTGAGAATATTTGTAAGCAGGGGACGGGAATGGAAGGGAAGTGGAGGAGAAGGAGATCTATAAGTAATGAAGAGAGGTGACTATTAGGGAGTCCCTGAAGCCCAGAAAAAGAGTGAGAACCCGTGCTGAAGATAACTGGAAAGAAAAGGAAATTTCAGATATGAGAGAGTTTCCCTTTGTGGTTTTTAGAACCTGTGTTAAAAGTCATCAGTGGACTACGAGGTGTGGGAAGGAAGATTTGAGGCACGCAGAGCTAATAGAACCCAGAGCCACAGGTCAACCAGAGATGATTAATAAAGGAGCAAGGCCCTGCTGACATTGTGCACCTGTGCTGGCCACATATGCAGCCACAGCCTTGTAGAATGTTCCCAGAAGCTCCTAACAGCAGCCCAAGGGTCCAGGACCATTGGGGTTTGTACTACACGGTAATAAAAAAAAAAATGTGGGTAGGAGCAAGATGTGTAAACTGACCGACTACCTGTGAGGTCCAGGCAGAGAGGGAAACTGTGGAAAAATAGGGCCAGAGTCAGGGTTTGGTGAGACAGCAGAATCTGGGGTCCTTGAGACAGAAGGGCAGAACAGGGGCCCAGGTCTGGATGAGGGCACAAGCATTTCCCATTTCAGAGTGACAGTTGCCTCAAGGGATGGAGTCACCTTTGGTACATGGGACCTCCTTGCCAGGGGATGAGGAGCTGTAGCTCTGGAGAAGCCTAAGATGCCCTTGGTCAGCACCCAAAGAGGGAGCTAAGAAAGTCACATCCTCTCCTGAGGAAGTGGTGCAGCACGCAACACGCGGCTCTTTCTCACACAGCTGCCTACAGTCTAAGCATAGAGAGAAATGCTGCATCATAGACATTATCATTGAACTTCCAAGTCAGGACTGCCTGGTGGAAGTTGTGCAGTGGTGCTCTGTGTCTTTCCAGACCCCACACAGAAGCCACCAGCCACAAGCAGCTAAATGATTGTCATAATGGACAACAAATTCCGACTCTTTCTTTACAAAAAAATAAGTTTAGCTGCAAGTTTCTGGTATTGGGGAACCTTAACACTTGGCAAATTAAATTCCACGTGGAAATGCAATGTACACAAGTTACTGTAATGAGACTACCCTGGGCACAATATCAAAATCCAGGAGACTCTAAAGCTGTGGCCGTTTCTGAAAAGGTCATAGTACCTAGTTGTAACATGGAGAGGGCCTGCTTGTTGGGGGTTTCTGTCCCACCTGGCACCCCATAGCCAGCAAGCCCCAATGAAAATCACACAAAGATCTCTATAAGTTATAAAGCTGATTGGCCCATTAGGTCAGGCAACTTATTAGATAACTCTCACATCTTGATTAACCCATTTTTCTGATCTATGTTAGCCATGTGGCTCAGTACCTTTTTCAATGGGACAGATCACATCCTGCTGCTTTGGTGATCTGGGCAGGAGTGGGAGGAATCAACTTTCTCCTTCCCAGAATTCTCCTGCTCTCCTTGCATCATTTCCACTTCCTGTCTGGTTTTCCCACTTACACCTCCTGCCTGGCCAATCAGCATTTGGCAGAATGATTGACAGAATACAGACAATTCTCCCGCACCACCTAGTGTGAGACATATGACCCTGGAAATACAGAAGGAGGAGAGTCATTTTAAAATTTTAATATCTATCTAAAAAATACATGAGAAAGAGAAAAACAATAACCACCATGTGGATGCTAGGAAATGAACCTGGGTCCTCTAAGTGCACTTAACCACTGAGCCAGCTCTTGGTGCCCCAAGCCCTGCAGTGCTATGCTTGTTCTGATAGTGCACTGTACTTATCCCTTCTGGGCTGTGGCTGGCATTATGTCGTACTCATCCTGAGAAGGCAGGTTTTTCACCTGAGGCAAAATGCTGTGTATTTTTATATTAAAGAGTTATACTGATTCTGTTTCCTAGAACCCAGGCATGCAAGGGTCAAATTCCTCAGTACTCAATTTAAAAAATCCTCAAAGCCTTGCAAACAAAGCTAAGGAGTTTGGACTTTATCTTGTAGGGAACTGGAAGCTCTCAATGGTAGTTAGGTAACAATGGAAATCACCAAGATGAGCAAATGATTGAAAGCTGCATGACCTTCACAGTTGATAGAGTGAGAGTATAGAATCCTGAGGTGCACTTGGCGGCTACACCCATGCGCTCACGCCATGTCCCCCTCCTCTCCTCCTTTTCAGGAAAGTGGATAACATGAACTTCAGGCCTTTGTGTCTTGACTGTCATAGATGCGGTGAAGGCAAAGTCTGGAGAAAGGGTTCTCCCATAAACCAGAGTAGGCTCCCCTAAGCATTAAAGCTTATCTGAAAACTCTGCTTCTGGGACACCAAACATCCCAAAGAGAAACACCTCAAAGAGGTGAGCTTGCTCTACTACCCAGTCTTCTGTGGAGTACTGAGTGACCAAATGGGGCATGTACAGGAATTTTGAGAACTTGTTTTTATTAAATACAGCCATTACTGAGGGCTGAGTTATTATATAAATTATCTAAAGAAGAAGTAAGACTTTAAAATCATCATTTCTAATTATTTACTATTCTTTACTATCGGCTAAGCTCTTGAGGCTACCTTGCCATTGTACATACATGGTTGAGAACTCAACATTACAGTGTGCCGCTCCCCAACCCCAGTGATATCATGTTGGAATCTCAAAATGGCCTAAAGTTGAAGTATTTACACCACAGGCATTAGCAAGCAGATGAGAGGTTTTTCTGCTAAAAGTGGATAAGCGTTTGTCAGTTTGCCATCAGTGTCCACACACTGCATTACTCTCTTCACATGGAAGTCCCCGCCACCACATCTTGTGTTTGTAGCAGCCCATTGCTCAATAGATCTTCTCAGAATTATCAAATGGATTTTTAGGGTGGCATGGTGATCTGACTGTTTGCATTTACTTGGTCTTGGTGATTCTTTGTACTACACACACACACACACACACACACACACACACGCACACGCACACGCACACACACACACCACAGAGAGACAGAGATTCTCACTTTCTGTATCTCAAATATTGGGCTGGCTTCCCAAGGCAGCTAAGACCAGATGCTGGTCTGGTCCCTAGGGTAAGGAATAGGAGAAGGGCATTGCCACCATTGGCCCAACAAATTCCATGTAAACTCGTTTCTAGTGGCTGGTAACTGTTCTTTCTTAGGTGCCCAGATCCTAAATGTCACTGTGTTGCTAAGAATCCTATAGCAAAACCAATCTGTGATACCCAAAGCATAAGTACATAGCTGGAGGCAGCAACAGCTCTTTTGTTCAAACTATTCACCACCATGCCTATAGGTAGACCTCTTACCAGGACTGCGGGGCCTGTGGAGATGGCTCATTTGGTAAAGGGTCTGCCTATAGGCATGAGGATCTGAGTTTCAATCTCTGGCGCCCACATTAAAAAAACAGGTACAGCGGCCTGTGACTACTTCTCCAAATACTGAGGATGTGGAGAAAGGAGGATCCCTGGAGTGCATTAACCAACCAGCCTAGCAGAATCATTGAAATCCAGGATCCGTGAAGGACAGTCTCAATAGGCAGTAACTCACTCACTGCTGAGATTTGCTCTGCTAAGGGCTGAATGCTCAGGATATCTTCATGATCTTGGACTTGATAAGGAAGAATTTGGGCTTTTTGTTGTTATTGTTGTTTGGGGTTTTTTTGTTTGTTTTTTGTTTTTGAGACAGGGTCTCTATGTAGTCCTGGCTCTCCTGGAATCACTATGTTAACCAGGTTGCCTCTGAACTCACAGATCCTCCTGTCTCTCAAGTGCTAGGATTAAAGGCATGTGCCACACTCCTGGCAGGAAAAGGTGATTTAAAGTGAGACATGAGGAAAAAAATGACCACGAAGACAACTTTTTATAAAAGACTGATAGATTTTTTAATATTTATTTTTATTTTATGTGTCTATGTGTATATAACAGAGATATAAAAGTGCCCTCAGGAACCAAAAGAAGGCATTGGATCCCCTAGAGCCAGAGTTACAGGTGGTAGTGAGCTCATCATGTGTGTGCTGGAAACTGAACTCCGATCCTACTTGTTTATTTTTGAGATAGGGTCTCCTATAGCAGGCTAGCTTCGAGCTTGTGATGTAGCTGAGGATGACCTTGAACTTCTGATCTTCCTGCCTCTATCTTCCAAAGGCTGGAATTACAGGTACACACCACCATATATATCCAGTTTATGGAGAGCTAGGAATAGAGCCCGGGGTCTCATGCATGTTAGGCAAGCACTCTCCAAACTGAGCTACATACATCTCCAGCCCAAACTGGACTTTCTTGAAGTTAAGAATTTTCTTCACTAGAAGACACTTATGATGGGCCAGAAAGTCGACACACCGTAAGGAATGAAACTGTTGGCATATAAAGCAGACATAAGACCCATAGCCAGAAAAGGAAAACAAATGCAAATCAGTAGAAAAAGACAGCCTGGTAAAAACTAATCAAAGCTTATGCAGACATTCCAGAAACCCAGGGCTCTTCAGATGGCCCGGTGAGCATATAAAAGGCTACAGACTTGTCAGTTGTCAGGGAAATCAAAAGGCAAATTGAGCCATCAATGCACAGTCATAAGTCTAGATAGAACTTTAAAAGCAGACTGGTAGGGCCAGGGAGATGGTAAGGTCGCTTGCCTGACTCCCACAGATTGTTCTCTGACCTCCACTCCTGCTGTGGACCTGCCCTCAAGAAATGCTGTGTTTGTTTTGTTTTGTTTTGTTTTGTTTTTAACAGAATGGAGAGCGGTTTACAAGGATGCAGAGCAGCTGACGTTAATGAGAATGTGAACTGGTATTTCCTAACCCTGCCCATAGTCCCAAAGTTCCCTCCAGTAAGGGCATCCATCTGAGGAGTATGTTAGAATGCTCACACTAGTTCTGTTCATAGCAGCCACAGACTGAAACAACACAAATGTCCATCAGCAATGCACTGGGACTAGGCATGGGAAGAAGCAGGAGAGGGGGGAAAATCTATAATCTGAAACTTAAGTATCCAGACTTCCTTCTGCTGTGTTGTGACTTGGCTTTCTTTTTCACTGTTTTAAGGTTAAAACTTCCAGGATAGGTATTTTAAGCTTGTTGGAAGGGGGGGGGGGGCAGGGATTTGTTTGCTTGTTTTTCTATTACAGATGAAACAGTGTCAAAGACGTTAAATGACTTGCCCAAGTCACAGACCTTAGTCAGTAGTGGAGTAGAGACAGAAATAACAGACTCTTCCTAAGTCACTGCACTAAACTTTGTGTAGTCCAGTTCAACTACATTTCCTCGCTGGATCGGCAAAAGCATGAAAATCTTAGGTTTCCACCTAGCCTAAGACGAGAACCTCTAGCTCCCATTGGTCTCACAGCAGTTGTTCAAAACCTAATTCTGCACACTGCGGGCATAGGGAACAGCCAGTAGATAGAGAAACTTGGGTCTCCCGTGTGTGCTAGGATCAAACTCAGGGTCTCTCAAGGGGTTCCTCTGAGCCTCCACACCCACCCTCTCCCTGCAAAAGTCATCTCTCCTAGGAACGTCTTGGGTCTTTGTCTATCTGGTTTTAGGACTTACCCCTTTAAATCGTCCCTTCACCTCCAATTTAAATGATTAGGTGGTACGAACCAAATGAAACTGCCTCTGTAGGTTAAAAAAAAAAAAAAAAAAAAAGTCTAGAACAAGGTTATTCGCGGCATTTAAATGTTCCCGCCATCCGAATGTCAGCTCCGGAGTGAGGGTGCTGTTCTTTCCCGTTGCTCTGAAGTGCCTGGCATATATAAAATTGCCATCGATGAATCAGTAAGAGGTGGAGGAAATGTGATCCTTTCCCTGAGCTCTGAAGTCCACACCCGGTGCCAAGCAGGGGTGTCTTCCCCGCCGGGGTCGGCGGGGTGGGGCTCGCAGTTCCCCGCTTACCGGCCTCGCCCCTCTGGGCGTTAATGAGATTAGCAATTAAAAGGCGGGCGAGCAGTGGCCAGAGACCAGGCCCTACCAGAGAGCGAACGCCGGCCATGGAGAAAGCACGGCCTCAATGGGGCAACCCGCTGCAATTCGTGTTTGCCTGCATCTCCTACGCGGTGGGCTTGGGCAATGTGTGGCGCTTCCCATACCTGTGTCAGATGTACGGCGGAGGTGAGTGCGGGCACGCAGGACGCGGCGGGTGCCTGGACGCCGGGTGGCGGTGACGTTCAGTCCCGCGCGCCCCAGCTCAGGGCGGCATTCTGTCCCGAGCGCCCAGCTCAGGGTGGCAGTGCTTGATCCCACTCGCATAAAGGGCAAGTGGCCCTTAAGACAGTCCAGAACGCTGAGGCGCAGGGCCTTTCGCCCTAAGATACTGAGCCTCGCGGTGTTGAGCCGGAGCTGCCACTCCAGCAGATGCGGGGCAGCGGCGGGACCCTGCAGTCACCCCTCTATAAAAGTGAGCAGTTAAACGGTTTAACAGGAAGTTGCCATGCAACTTGCAGGTCCGAAATTTAAATTCCTGACCACAGGTTGAAACACAAAAGGATCGTGAGTTCTTTCTTTAATTTTTCTTACAAAAAAAAAAAAAAAAAGATTGGTTTGTGGATATGGAGACTTGGTTTGGACTTGGAATCATAGAAGGCAGGAAAAACAAATAAATCCACACCCGGATAATTTGTTTCTTGATTCTGCTGTTGTTTTGTTTTGTTTCCTCTGACCGGAGTGGGGGGAGGCAGGCAACTGGGAGAGAGGGTGGAAAAGACAGCAGCACCCTCACCCTGCCTTCCCTCATCGGAGCAAGGAGTGGGGCACTCCGGGACTGAGACCTTCCAAAGAAAGCCAAGGAACTTTCTGGAGTCAGTATGGCATGAAGGAAGTAAGACTTGGTATATATACATACACACCACACACACACACATCTAAACAAAAGCTTCCTCTTCAATTCCACTTTCTAAAACCTTGTCTAAAGGAGAAGTCAGCTTTCCAACTGAGGCAGAAAATATCACAATCACTGTCTTTTAGTAAGACCAAAATATTAGAAACTTTTTAAGCCCTTCAGAAAAGGGATTGTTTCAATAAATTGTGGAAAATTCACTTTTGACAGCCTCAAAGAAAGTTTTTAATAAGATTTTATCTTAATATTTTAACATATGTTAAGTGAAGGGAGAAGTTAGATTTAAAACTAACATTTTTAAACAGTTGTGCTTAAAACCATGCAGAGAAAAAAGAATTTTAAAAAAGTATTCTCAAGTGTTTAGAGTAGGTCTCTGGGTGGCTATTTGCCTAGTAGCATGTGTGTGTGTGTGTGTGTGTGTGTGTGTGTGCGTGTGCGTGTGTGTGTGTACATGTGGGGGAAATCTAATCAGCGCCCTTTTTTTCTCACCATCAGAACAGTGAAAGGTGTTAAATTAGTGCATTACAAAATTTAACCTGTTTAAAGAAAATCTAACCCTCCCTCCTCCTATCACTCTAGCCAGATCAAAATCAACTCAACAAAAGGTTAATAAACAAAATACAAAACACAGTGCATTCTTAATTCTCTGGCTCCTTTATTTAAATCTGAAGCATTCAAATACTCCATAGGTAGAAGACATGCCATCACATGCTTCTAATGCTTCATAACTGGCTTTGAAAAGGATTATTTTCAGAAGCAGATTTTACACCTTCAGTATGCCTGCCTTAATAATCCGGATCCATAGTTCACAGTCACAAGCTAGGTAAACCACACTGTCACGTGACTGCTTGATTTCTTGTTTATGATGGCACCATTACCTGAACAGTCCACGGAGTTAATTACTTCTAGGCTGCAAATGTGCTGAACACAAGTGTGTGAAAACATACAGGCACTAACAGCTTACACAAATTGTGTGTGTGTGTGTGTGTGTGTGTGTGCGCGCACACACACACGGTATATTTGAATGTATGTAAAATGTGTGGAAGAAAGAGAGAAGTGTGGCTAGAGAAAATATGGATTATGCAGTTCCCCCCTCTTAACTATTCTCTAGATATTTGTTTTGTTTATTTGTTTGTTTTTTAATTAAGTTTATTTTTCAAACAATCTTTTCTCATTTTACCTATCTATTCCAGCTCCCACTCCCTCCCTTCCTCCTGCCCCCCCTTACTTTTCCCCAGCTCCCATCCATTCCTCAGAGGGGATAAGGTTGCCCAAGTGGCATTAACAAAGTCTGACTTCTGACTTTGAGGCAAGACCAAGGTCCTCCCTCCTATATCTAGGCTAAGCAAGGTAGCCCTCCAACGGGAATGGACTCCAAAATGCTACTTCACTCACTAGGGATAAGTCCTGGTCCACTGCCAGTGGCCCCACAGACTGTCCAAGCCATACAACTGTCCCTCACATTCAGTGGGCCTAGTTTGGTCCTATGCAGGTTCCCCTGCTATCAGTCCAGAGTAGTGAGCTCCCACTGGCTCAGGTCAGCTGTTTCTATGGGATCCCCATTATGATCATGACCCCTTTGCTCATATTATTGCTCCTCCTTTTCTTGGGTTGGTTTCCGGAAGCTCAATTCAGTTTTTAGCTGTGGATCTCTGCATTTGCTTCCATCAGTTGCTGGATAAAGGTTCTATGATGACAATTAAGGTAGTCATCAATCTGACTACAGGGGAAGACCAATTCACACACCCTCTCCACTATTGCTTAGGGTCTTAACTGGGGTCATTCTTGTGGATTCCTGAGAATTTCCTTAGTGCCAGGTTTCTCTCTAGCCACATAATGGCTCCCTCACTCAAGACAGCTCTTTCCGTCCTCTCCCTCTCTGTCCTTCCTCCATCTCAACCATCCAAAAACTAGAGGGCATCTGGCTTTATAGAGGGTCAAGTTATTCTTAGAATTAATGTTCCATTTCCCTTCAAAACTCTCATTTCCCTCTATGATAGGAAGTAAGTTCTTTTAGTCCTCTTAATTCTGCCACTTACTCGAAATGTTGCATCTAGAATGGATTTTCCCCTCAGAAACCTATAGAGAGAGGGCAGGGTCTGACTTTTTGGCAGGGAGGGGTTCGAGACAGGATTTCTCAGTGTAACAATCCTGGCTGTCCTGGAACTTGCTCTGTAGACCAGACTGGCCTTGAACTCACTGAGATCCGCCTGGCTCTGCTTCCAAATGCTGGGATTAAAGGCATGAGCCCGTGGTTTTGTGGTATGATTGAGCATCTTTTGGGTATATACTCAAAAGTGGTATTGCTGGGTCTTGAGGAAGGTTGTTTCCTAATTTTCTGAGAAATTACCATACCGATATCCAAAGCAGCTGTTTGCACTCCCACCAGCAAAGCCGGAAGTGTTCCCTTTACCCCACATCCTCTCCAACATAAGTTGTCATCAGTGTTTTTCTTCTTGGCCATTCTTACTAGTGTAAGATGGAATCTCAGAGTTGTTTTGATTTGCTTTTCTCTGGTGGCTAAGGATGTTGAGCATTTCCTTAAGTGTCTTTTGGTCATTTTAGATTCATCTGCTGAAAATTCTCTGTTTAGGTCTGTACCCCATTTTTTATTGGATTATTTGTTCTTTTGATGACCAATTTCTGAGATCAGCCCTCTGTCCGATGTGGGGTTAGTGATTCTCATTCTGTAGGCCGCCGTTTTGTCTTGTTGACCATGTCCTTTGCTTTACAGAAGCTTCTCAGTTCCAGGAGGCTCCATTTATTAATTGTTTCTCTCAGTGTCTGTGCTACTGGGGTTATATTTAGGAAGTGGCCTCCTGTGTCAGTGTGAAGGTCATGTGTTCAACCATGTTCATAGCAGCATTATTTGTCATAGCCAGAACCTGGAAACAGCCTAAATGTCCCTTGACTGAAGAATGGAGAAGGAAAGTGTGGTACATTTACTCAATGGAGTACTACACAGCAGAAAAAATAATGACATCTTGAAATTTTGCGGGAAAATGGATGGATCAAGAAAACATTATATCGAGTGAGATAGCCCAGATCTAGAAAGACAAAAATCATATGTACTCGCTCATAAGTGTCTTTTAATCATAAAACAAAGAAAAACAAGACTACAATTCACAACCTAGAGAACCTAGACAACAAAGAGGACCCTAAGAGAGATATACATATATCTAATCTACATGGGAAGTAGAAAAAGACAAGATCTCCTGAGTAAATTAGGAGCATGGGAACCAGGGGAGAGGGAAGAATAGAAGGGGAGGGGAAGGGAGGAGAGTGGAGAAAAATATATAGCTCAATAAAATCAATTTTTTAAAAAAAGGCATGAGCCACCACTGCCCAGCAAGGATCTGACACGTTTTAAAATTTATTTATGTTTTATGTATGTGCATTCTTCATGGCAGAGAGGGCATCAGATCCTATTATAGATGGTTGTAGCCACCATGTGGGTTCTGGGAATTGAACTCAGGATCTCTGGAAGAGCTGTCAGTGCTCTTAACCACTGAGCCACCTTTCCAGATCCCAGGATCTGACACTTTTAAACAGGGCCCATTGATACTACCAGTTCCTAGACTATACCTTGGAAGAAGGGTCAGAGCTGTTCAAATTTCTCCATTCATTCAACTGCTGGGGGCTTGGCCTGCTGTACTGGGTCCTAAGTCACAGCATCTGTTTTCCATCCTAGTATAAACATTCCCACTGTGACTGTCTCCAGAATACCACACAGGGTGCAAGACCCAGAAGAGGTGAGGATGGCTAGGTGTGTGAGCTGCTCTGGGAAGGCCTGTATACACCACTGGAGTCAGGTACCATGGTGACATATGGCACAATCAGTCATCCAATCTGGGCATGGTGCCCACCAAAGTGTCCAGGAATGAACTGGGTCTTACTCTACCGTGTTTTCTTAGGGTGTGTGCATGCACATTCAGGCTGTCTTGTGCTGTTTCTATAGTTCTGGGTGGAACAGAACCTGAGTGTCAGAGGTTAGGAATTAAGCCTCTAGTTAGCACATAAAATTTCCAAAATGAGTGTCCAGGTACTGGGCCCTAAAGTTGTGGTCCAAGCCATAGAAGACCCACTTCTGAAGTTCTTCCAGCATCAGTTCTAGCGACAGTCTACTCCACTGGGCTTCTGCAGAGCATTTTACAAATCTTCAAGTCAGTCTTCACAGAAATGCCAAGGTTGACCCTGGCTGTTACAGAAGGGAAACATGCCCAGAGAAGCAAAGGTGACTTCAGGAGTAATAGAGGCTTAAATCATCCTTGCCTCCAAACGGTACTCTTTTTGAAGTACTCTGTAGCTTCTGTATTTGATCTGATAAAGGCAGGACTCCTCTTGTGATTCTCTCAGTCAGGGCTTCAGCTGGACACCGGAGGCGGCCTGGCCAAGAGTTTGTGTGTCCTCTGTGTTCCCCTTTAAAGGTCCCATGTGCCTTACGTCCCAGTCTTTTCTCTATTTCTGCCCTTCTCTGAGTACACATCACAATGTCTGATGTCCTTCCTATCTGTGTACTTCTTCCCCTCACCCTCCCCTGGAAACCTCCTTCTACCCAAATCAAAAGTATCCCATGCAGCCTTCTGAGACACCTAGGCTAAGCCATCTCTCCTCTGTGGTGATGGTCTCAGCCCATGGTGGAGAGGGTAAGTGACAAGATGTAGTGCCCATGTGTTGGTGGAGAAGTCTCCATTCACTTTCATGATAGAATTACCAGTAGCTGTAAAATTCTATGTGAATATGTATATGATGTATGCATTCCCAGTGTCCCACCCCCAGAAGTCCTGTCTGAGTTGGTCTAGGTATGAACCTAGAGAGTTTTAAAAACCTTCCTATGGAATTCTTCACCGTCTGTAATCACTGTCTTGTATTTTGTTCTAAGGAGAAAGGTGCTTAAAATAATTAAAAATGAATGATATAAAACTTCTAAACACTTAAGTCATTTCACAAGTATTTATTGAGTATCAGCCACAAGGCAGGACTTATATTATGGGGGAGCTAGCAGAGGTGGAGACTACTTTGGGGGCAAGAAGAGGCAAATGTATAAACATCCTATGCACAGCACAGACGGGGCGTTCACAGAAGGCTGTTTACTGAAATGACTGAAGAAGGATTTGATATAAGAGGGAGTCTAGAAAGCCTCTAGCAATGTCATCATTAAATGAGGACATCAGACAGAATTAACGGTAGACTACTCCTAGCGGAGAAACTGTGAAAGGCACAGAGAGCATACATTTAAGGGAAATATCCAGATCCTCCAAGTGGCTGTGATACATGAAGCAGAGACCAAGGCAATGATAGGAGAGGTGAGAAGGGGTGAAGAGGTAGCCAGTGTGTTCTCAAGGGCCCTTGTTCACAGACTACAGAAGAACTTCAGTTTTTACTCTTGAGAGCAAGGCCAGGGTTAAGCAGGAGAGCGGTGTGATCTTCACTATGAAGCACAGCAGGACGGAAGCCAGAGATAAACTGGGGAGTGGATGAAGGGAGGATGTTACCAGATAGGTACAGAGAAAGGACTAGAGAGAAATTCGCAGAGCTTTAGACCCAGGTGGTCAGAAACAAGAAGAATGATTTCACTTTTCCTCACCTGTGCTTTTGCTCTTTGTTTTTAAAACGTGGATCTGAGTCAATCCCAATGGGAACCTGTAGAATAAACTGAGGCGGAAGGGGGTAAACGGAAAACAAAGTAGTACAGAGTCCTACATTGAGCATAGCAATGGCTCTTTAAGTGGTTCCCATCACAGGGAGCTGCAGTGTCATCTAGGATGCGCTTCTTAAATCAAGAAAGTGCATGACTCAAGAAGGAAATCAGGTTAATAGATACCTACCGTGGGTTTTGTAGAGATGAAGGTATATAAGTACAGAGAGACCGAGAGTCGGAAAACATGAGTTGACTTTCTGTAAGTTGCTAACTTTGGGTTTTCTATCTCTATTTTGAGTCTCAAAGAGATAGAATTCAATGTAAGGGCTTGGCCCTAGAGATAAATAGCACTCAGAAAAGAATCTACCTTCCAATGAGATCCTTGTGTTCAACAGTGTATTGCTTTGGTAATTACAAAGATAAGTAATTGCATGCTCCAGAAAAACCCATGGTATGAGTAGGAATTCTGTAAAATAGAGAAATATAGGATGAATAAAAATACAGAATCAGGGTCTAGAGATAAAGCTTAGTAGGAAGATATATATCTAGAGTGAGTGGGGCCTAGGCTGAATCCTCAGCACACACAAAACATAACAAACAGCAAAACCCCCTGAAATTCTGCCACCCAGATATAATAACTGTTCCTATTTTTATTCAAAAACAATAGAACTACATTTTACCTGTCATTTGATGCTTTGCTCTTAAAATTAACCTAGCCCAGGGGCCAGCAAAATGGCTCAGTGAGGAAAGGCTCTTGCTTCCAAACCTGAGGGCTTGAGTTCATTTCCCAGAACCACATGAGAGAAAGAGAGAACCAACTCGTGCACATTTTCCTCTGACCTTTGCGTTTGACTTCTACACACGTGACTTGGCATATGTACAGGCATGCATACACGTGGTCATGCTAATAGCATTCAGGTAGCTGAGGCAGAAGATTTTGAGGCAGAGTTCAAGACCAGTCTATGGTGTGTAGTGAGATCCTGTCTCGGAAAAAACAGGAGAGAAATAAGTAAAAGGAAGAAAGAAAAGGAAGAAAGGAGGAAAAGGAAGAAATAATAAAATGGAGGGGAAAACCTTTTGTAATTATTTTCAAAATCATAACATATTCTTTAAAAATATAAACTTAAATAGCTCGATAGAATTCCATTTATAGAAGTAACAACACATTAACCATTTTCCATTTAACTGCTTTAAAGTTTGACACTTTATTATTAAATAGTCACAATCTTTTAGTGAAAGAGTTCAATCCATTTAAATCATTATCAGACTATATTTGTTGTTCTTGTTATTATTATTATTATTATTATTATTATTATTGAGACAGGGTCTCTCCGTGTAGCCTTGGCTGCCCTGGAACTCACTCTGTAGACCAGGCTGACCTCAAACTCAAATCTACCTGCCTCTGTCTCCCAAGTGATGTAATTAAAGGTGGGTACCACCACCTACTGACTATTGACTGTTTTATGCTGTCTTGCTGTTTGATTGTTGCATTTTGATCTCTTATAACATAAAATGAGTTTTTTTCTCTCTCCAATCATTACAAGTTTTAAGTTCTGATTTTACTCTGCCAATAACCAATTTAAATTTTTGGGAAAAAATATTTATTTCCTCCGTCAGTATCAAGAATGAAATGTTATCTTTGCTATCGCCCTGTGGCGTTGAGACTTTTAACACGTTGGCATTCCATTTTGTGTTGTTGTGACTGAAGAGCACCAAGTGAGTAATTTAAAAATCATGGATGTGTGTTTAGCTCAAGAATCTGAAGGCTGAACGGTCGACGAGTGTGCTGTCTCCGTAGGCTCCACTTCTCTCTGCTGTGACGTAATCCCTGCGAAGACAACTGAAGGGGAGAAGAACTCAGCTCACAGCCTTAGGGTACAGTCCAGCCTGGCAAGGACGTAATGGCAGAAGGAACAGGAAAGCCGATGTTTTCTCTTCCATCACCCATTCCCACATCTGCGTGCATGTCGATGCACACACATGGGTGTGTGGGTGCCTGTTCATATGTTATCTATACACGTGTGGGTAAAGGCCAGAGGTAAATATTACATTTTCCTCAATTCCTCTGCACCTTATTTTTAAAATTTTAAAAGCATTTATTTTTATTTTATGAGAGTTTTGTCTACATAAATGTCTGCATATCATGTACAAGCTTGGTGCCCATGAAAGCCAGAGAGGGTGTTGGATCCCCTGAAACAAGAGTTATAGAGAGTTGTTAGCTACCGTGTGGGTGCTGAGAATTGAACCCACGTCATCTACAAGAGCAACATGTGCTCTTAACCACCAGTCCTGTCTCCAGCCCCTTGTACTTTATTTTTTGAGACTGAACTGAACCTGGAGTTCACCGATTCTGCTAGACTGGCTGGCCAGCGAGCCCCAAGAACTTACTGTCTCTGTCTCCTCAAACTGGGGTGGAAGGGATAATCAGTTTTTTCTGTAGGTGTTGAGAATCAAAATTCAGGTTTTTCCATTTGTAAGGCAAACCTTTCACTGACTGAACAATCTCCCCTTCTGTATTCAGTCCAGAACCCTAGCCCACTGAATGGCACCACCCATATTTAAAATATGTCTTCTCTTTTCAATTAAATCTTCCTGTAAACATCCTCACTGACAGATCCAGAGGTCTGTTCCTATAGTGATTCTAAATGTACTCAAGTTAACAATGAAGATTGCTTAACAGAGTGCCTGTCTCTGTTCTGCATTATGCTGTACTATAACATTACAAAGAACCTCAATGCTGAAACAGAGCAATCTGCCTAGAAAAACTTTTGTTCCAAAGCCACTCCCCCTATATGCTCCATTAATTCATTATCCAGATCCCCCAAGATCCGATCATCTCTCATAGGTCCCACCTACATATATCATTACCATATGAATTAGGGACTTGAGTTTCCAACACATGAAACGTGAGGAACACCTTCAAACCACAGCATGCTTTTACTTCCTGCCCCTTTCCTTACCCCATTCTACATAGCACATTTAAAAAATATAATCTGGGGTTTCAATGTGACAATGATATTTTACTGTAATATCATGGTTACCTATTCGTAAATTCCTTTTCTCTTTTATATTATTTTCCAGTGAAATCAACAGTATTAGTTTTATACTTAATTGTTTTGCTTGTTTATTTACTATTGATTACTTATTTTATAACACAACTCCTTACTTGAGTTCTTTCTTTTGATCTGGTGTTGCAGCTTATCAACAAGTAATTCTTGCAGGGACAGAAAATAAAGAACTCAGTGTCTGAGACTATCTTTCCTTCGTAGCACCATGAATGAGCGGCAATCTCCTTTGCTCAAAAATCTGTAGATTTTTTTTCTGTTGTTTTCAGATGTTTAATTCTGTGATGGAGAATTCTGTGGCTAATTTGATTAATTCTTAGGTACCCAAGGAACTTAAAGTATCATGGAAATATATGTGATGATCTATAATCTCAGTCACACTGTCAGGAAATGGTCTTACAAATCTCATTATTGCACACATTCTAACTGTTATGTCTGTGGTGTTCTCTCCCCCTCAATTAAGGGCTTAAGCTTGCTTGCCATGCCTTGTCTCTACACTTATGACGTCCACCTCTTGGTTCTTTTTCTGTGAGCTTAGCTCATCATTGTGACTATGCTCTACTGTTTGCTCCTACTGAGCTTTAAATTCAACAATTGTATTTTTTCTTCTTTAAGGAACCTGTTTCCTTCTGCACTGTTCATCAACAACAGCATTGCCTGATGATACTCAGATAAATCATCTCTGCTTTTTTCTCTTTCTCATAGCAAGTCTGTTTCAGAGGAAGACATTTGTTCTAACACTCTAAAGGTTTTTAGGTGTTTATCTACAGTGTCTTATCATAAGTCCAAAGAATACCTCTCGTTTCCCATCCTTATAGATAGACTTTCTCCTGTCTTATCTAATGCACACACAAGTAAAGTCAAAGGAAGTTAAAATAGTTCTATGTGACTTCTTAGGCTTTTTTTTTTAATCTCTTTAATTTTTTTGTGTAGTGGTCAGAAGACAACTTTTGAAAGTCTGTTCTCCCCTTCCACTGTGTATGCCCCAGGAATCAAACTCAGGTCATCAGGCTTGGTAGAAAGTGATTTCACCTGCTAAACCATCTTACTGGGCCCTATGTGAATTTTTGGATGTTCTGTTATTAGCAAAGCGGGTGACTTTCCAGACATTTCCACCATTATCCTCCAGTGATATCTTCATTACCTACCCTCCTAAGTAGAACCATTACTGTAGAAGAGTTATCACCAACAGTCTGTGAAGGACCTGCTCCTTGTCAGATCCTTTGTTAAGAACTAAAGGACAGTGGTGAGCCAGAGAGAGTCTTCCTCTGTCCTCAGTGGGTGGCTTGGAAGTCTGGGAGTAGCATAGCTGTAAATAGTATGTGGACAATTGCCTCAAGAACAGGAATTATGAGATCACCTTAGTATTTGAAGAAGTGTAAAAAAAAAAAAAACCGATATTCATTAAAAAGTCCAGTAAGACCCAGAAGATACTAACCTACAGTGGGTAACCAAGTACTTCCTGGGCTCCGGTTTTGTCCAGTACCATGCAGAGCTGAGTAAGGGACAAAAGCTTCCTCAATGGCAAGGAGACAGATACCAGGAGAAAATTGTGGTTAATGTATTTCCACATAGCTCATTACTCAAAAAGTAAGTCTTACAGAGTAGAAGGAAGAGAGGAAAGCTTCTAATGAGGCCAAATGTGTGCAGAAAATGGAAAAGGGGAGACAAAAGAGAAGGTGTTAAGGCCTCCTAAGCCAGGGAACAGTGGCCACAGAGGGAGAGAAGTCCTTGGAGATTAAAGAGGGAGTGGAAATTTTGTCTCAAGTGTAAGGAGCAAGAAAAGAGGGTTTGACCCGGTAAGAGACTGATGTGTAAAGTGGGCAGAGTATCACAAAACCAAGGAGACACCTAAAAATGGGAGCCAGAGATGGGCAGAGTGGAGATGTACTGGCAAATGATACAGTGTTGGTAGAGATATGTTGGCAGATTCCAGGGAACTTAGGAATAAGAACCATGTTACTTTCTCCCAGCCATTCTTCATCTAAGTGTTCGACCCACCCAAGCTAATATAGACATAATGGTAGCAGGGATGCTAACAAAAAAAAATGTTCATATATGTGCTGGTTATCTGTTGTGCATGACAAACCACTTGAACATGAGAGGGCGTGTCATGGGCAGAAAAATTATAAAACACAACTAATGCAACAATTATTGTTTTAGGCGAGCATTATTGGTTCATGTAAAATGACCACACAGTAGACTGAGAACTGAATTCCAAATCAGGCCTATAATGCAGCATTTGGGAGGCTGAGGCAGGAAGACTTCCAGCCTAAATCATAGAATGACACCATGTTCTAAAACAAAAGCAAAGAAAAAGTATCCCATCAAAATTTCTTTATTGTTTCAAAGGAAAGAGTTAAGTTTCAGCAGAGATTCTAGCAGACACTACCTAAGCCACATGAACAAAGTCAACATTGCCAAGAAGGGGCAAAGGGGCATCGTGTACCTCTGAAGGAGGACATCAGGTCACTTTAGTGTTTCTGCCAGAATCTCAAATGAGAGACATTCCGCAAAACAACTTGCCGGTAAACTTCTAAAGTGTCAAGTTAAAAAGAAGAAGAGGCCTGAGGAGACTTTAAGACCAGATCTGACTGTATACTGGATCCTACACTGGAAAACTGGTAAAATTTCAATAACTCTATATAGCAAATATCCTGCTTTTGTTAACTGCATTGGGAGTCTGTCAGAGATCTTGCTTTTATGGAACTGAAGTGGAAGAACTAAGATGGGAAAAGCAATGTGGGATTTCCCTCTGTATGCTTGAATACCATTGATAAATAAACTGCTTTGGACCTATAGCAAGGCAGGAGTTAGGTAGGCAGGGAAAGCTAGGCTGAATGCTGGGAGAAAGAAGGGCAGAGTCAGGGAGAAGTCATGGAGCCCCTGCCGGAGACAGATGTGCTGAAACTTTGCTGGTAGGGCATGACCTCGTGGTGATGCACAGATTACTAGAAATGGGTTAAGTTAATATGTAAGAGTTAGCCAGTAAGAAGCTAGAGCTAATGGGCCAAGCACTGATTTAATTAATACAGTTTCTGGGTGATTATTTTGGGGCTGAGTGGCCAGGAACCAACAAGCGGCCTCTTCCAACAGAAAAGTAACTATTTACAGCAACAATCACTTCATACAGCTCTGTGGGCTCCCTAAACAGTTGCTCAACAGCTCCATCTGGCCCTGCTTATGTGGCTAAGACCCTACACACCCAGCGCTTGTGCTAGGGGTCCACAATTCTCCATCATGTAGCACTTCACCCTCGAGAGCCTGGAAGGACTCCATATATGATATCCACTGGCTATACTCATGAGGGTTAGAAGCTGCAAGCCTCTGGAATACACATGTCCTTTTCAGTCTGATGGACAAAGCTCTTTCCAAGGCCAGCCTAGATTCATAGGGTGTGGGAGAGAGAGACCTCCGCTTTTTTGTACGAAGAGCACTGAAGAATAGTGACTATATTTAATTCACCAAGTATGCTCCTTTTTCTAGAGCCTTCCCTCTGAGGTCAAGGTCTCCTTGTACATTAGAATTTTAAATTAAAGAAAAGAGTTGGTTAGGAGACTTATTTTCAAACCAATTGTGAAATACCTTTTATATTAAGATACAGCATATCTGTCTTATCTCTTATTGTACAAGTGTACACTTTCCTAATGAGTTCCAGTTTTAAATATCTTTTGATGAGACTATTTACCACTTACAGATATTGTTATGTTCATTCCTTAGAAACTTGATCCCCCACTCAATAATGCTTAGAGGTAGGGTATTTCAAAAGTGACTAGGTCATTAGGATTTTGACCTTGAGGATAGATTGTCGCAATCACAGAAGTGTTATAAAAATTGATTTCGCATCTCACGCTTTCCCTTTCTTGCTCTTGCTGTCTGCTGCACTTGTCTTCTCTCTCAAAGCCAGCAGTGTGCTCTGCATGGGGTTTCCCCAGAAATTTAGGGACCTAAAGAGCCAGCGCACTCCCAATCTTTATAACTGTCTGATGTACTCCAAGATGCAACACAGTGCACTAAGATGTGTTACTTATGACGTGTCCGTGGGTCTTGAGGTTCCACTATACATGCCTCCTATCATGCTTTCTCAGGTACATGTTTTATATATTTTTTTTCTCCAAGTCTTTAGTTATTCTTTTGGTTCTGCTAAGTGCTGTTCATGGGGAAAATGTCATGTATTTCAATTTATCAACATTTTCTTCCATAGATGGTGCTCACGCTTTTGTATCTAAAACATCTTTGTCTAATATGAAGTTTTAAAGATTTTCCCTGTTGCTTTTCTAAGTTTTAAACTCTAGATAGTAAATACAGGTATGTGATCTATTCTCATAGTTTTATATAAAATTTGCAATATGAATTACATGTGATTTATCTGTTCGTGAATTTTCAATTGTTTTAGTGTGCTTGTCAAAAGATTACAGAGCTCATCTCTCTGAACTGTGTGATTGGGGGTTGGGACAGAGATGCAAATGATTGCTGGGCAGTGCTAAAAATGTCCCCATTCCCACTTGGCACCAGGCCTTGGATTTCCACCTGACCCCTAACAGTCAAGTAAGTAGGCTCAATCACAGATACAAACTGACCATGGGACTCACTAGGCCTGCTGTGGTTACTGTTTGACACTGTGGATAAAAAATGAGATTATTTTATAACCTCTGAGGTTTGGACTACTACTCCAAAAGCTTGTGGGAACATATCCTTTACTTGAAATAGATAAATAGATTTTTGAGTGGACAGATAGAGGTAAAGAAGGAAGAAAAGGAAGATAGATATATGAAAGAATAAATGAATCAAAGAATGCTCAAATAGATGGGTGGACTGATGTCTGGTAAGAGGAACTGTAGAAGATGGATGTGTGGAAGGAGGAAGACACACTAGCAGGAATATAGAGTCTCGTTGGAAAGGTCTGAGGGCGAAGGATGGGGTGGAAAGAGGACTGGATGGGGAAAGGCTGGGTGATAGAAGCACACTTGCATGGAGAGAGGGGTAGGGTAAATTCCATCTCTCACACTGACCTGATGCTCAGCTCTGGCCTCTCACAGGGAGTTTCCTGGTCCCCTACATCATCATGCTCATCGTAGAGGGGATGCCGCTCTTGTACCTGGAGCTGGCTGTGGGGCAGCGCATGCGGCAGGGCAGCATCGGTGCCTGGAGGACCATCAGCCCCTACCTCAGTGGTGTCGGTATGTGGGATCCTTTTCAGTTCCTCTGACAGAGATTTGTGTGTTCCTGGGTATGACAGGCGTTCAGGTTGCTGTCGATGAGCAGGACCTGTGGTTGGGTGAACTGACAGCCCAGGGAGGGCTACCATTGAACTTGGGTAGAGAGGGCCCTGAATTCTGACCCTCATGTGGAACCCCACCCCCGAGGGAAACTCTCACCTTGGGGCATCTCTACTCGGGACCTCAGTGCCTGGCACAGAAGCATTCATTCAGTCCCAGCCACCTACCACCTAGGAATGTACACAACTGTCCCTGCTTACTGAAAATGGCATGACTGTGTGAGCTTATTCATCTTTACCACACCACTTAGGGGCTTTGGGGCACCATAGTAATGCCTGTATGCAGAAGTCAAGGCATCTATGCATGCCAGGTGTGGCCCACTGCGCCCTTCCAGAGTGACCTTCAGTCATTATCTCCTGGTGCCAGGATATGGTTCTCCTGTTTTGTGAAAGCCCAGAGTCCAGGGCCATCAGTGGCCATAAATGTTCAGTGCACTTCATGTCCCAGAAAGGGAAGCAGATAAAAAAGCTCAGGAATGAAGAAGGGTCAATTTGATAAGAGATAGTGCAGCTTTAGAAGAAATGTGTCAGGGGTATTAAGAGTCATATTCAAACTGCCTCCTCCCTGTGAAGAGCTCTAAAGGCCACTGCAGAGTGCTGAGGCAGCACTGTACACTGGAAAGACAAGAGAGGCTGCCTGGCCCCTTGGACACTGACACCCGGATACTGGCAAGAATTCCCAGTTGGGTGTAGAGAGCTGCTATTTGATGATATTGATGCTGGTATAGTCCACTACACTCAAGGTTAACAACTTAGAGCTCTTGCTTATGTGTGGGATGACTAAGATTGGCGGTGTGAGTCCACTTGAGTGCCACATGATGGCAAACTCTCCCTTTCTCACGGTGCTACTGTGGGACCCTCATAGGTCAGAGCGGGTTGGAGTTAGGGGTTGTCTGTCTGCTTCACACCTCACTGCTGCCACATAGATGGGGTTGGCTCCAGTGATTCAACCTCCAAAAGGAGCAAGTATCATCTCAGGCATGTGGTTGGCACTTCTCTGTAGCTCTACTGGGTAGTTTTGAGCCAGCTCTGAGCTTCAGTTTGCTCTTTGAAAAGACAATACTGTTGTGAGAACTAACGACACACAAAATACTGAGCCCAGGACCTGACACTTAGCTGTCAAAAAACTATCATTAGTCTCCTGCCTCAGATGATGAGTGGTTAGGAAGAATAACCCCTAGGGAGAGATCATAGGTATGGTATCAGGTCTAATAAGAACCTGAAGGAAAAGTGTTCCTGTTTGGGGATGTCACCATAGTTCTGTCATTCAAGTGCCACTGTTAAATCGCATACATCTGGTCTTCATCACGGCCCTCCGCTTGCTTACAGGTGTTGCTAGTGTGGTGGTCTCCTTCTTCCTCTCCATGTACTACAATGTCATCAATGCCTGGGGCTTCTGGTACCTCTTCCACTCCTTCCAGGTGAGCCAACCTCTGGCCAGAGCAGAAGCAGAAAGGGTAGAAGATGCAGGGTCACCTACCAAGTGATGGAGGATGAGAACACCAGCCCGTGGGAACCCTCACAGTGAGGGGAGAGAGTGAGGGAAGACACACATCTCAAACCAAGTGGGGACATCAGAATCTGGATCTGGACCCACTACTTGCACACTGTAAGCCATGTTGTGCAGCTGTCCATGTCTGTACGTTTCTGAGGAGCAGGGTCCACAGCACACACTGGAATATCTACAGAAGTGTCCTGAAAACATTACAAACCATCTCATGACAGACTCAGGAGAGAGTCTGTGGTGGGGACTTATGGTGATGACTTCACCATTCCGACAGGTCTGAGATGATTATTTCTCCTCCTGTCCTGTGTCCCCTCTTCCCCCTGTCTTTGTCACTTGTCCTTCCATCTTCTAGCTCTAGGCTGACCCTGAAGACCCCGAAAATCACCTAGAAGGAACAACGCCACTCTAACACTATAGGAACTGTTTTCAATGGCAAACATTTTCAACAGTGCATTATCCAAATTCATGTTGCTGATATTCTGGAAGGGTCTAGGCATTGTCGAAAATAAATAGAAGAACCATAATTCCACGCTGAGAGCTGGTCTTTATGCAAAGATAGGAATCTTCCCCTCCACCAGACGTGTTCTATTCCCCCACCTTCAGTCTTTGCACTCTCAGGGACTCTAATCCCACTGCCTCCACTCCTCTTCTAGCAGCTGCCTCCATCTCAGCCTCTTTCCAGGTGGAAAAAGAGGAGAAAGACCTAGGAAGTACTATTTTAATATCCACGCATTCCACAGGTTGGTGGACTGCCCACAACCCTGCATTAAACCCTCTTCCAAGGGCACGAGATAATGACACAGTTGACCTTCACATACACTTCTGTGGGCCAGGCAAGTCCCCGGAACATATAGATCTACACTCGCATGATCATACATACCACATGAGAGCTTTTGTCCAACCCCACAAGCTTCAATCTACTTTACAGGATTCTACTTCATGGGGTGGGAGTAGGGGTCGTTCGCAGAAGGTCCCTTCAACCAAGCAAATGTAGGAACCTTATCTTTAACTTCTGATGCAGATGAAGGGAGGAGAGAACTGAAAATTTTCTCAGTTATTCCATTGAACCAGTTCGTACATGCCCCAGAGCTTCTTCATGTAGCGTGTACATTGGCAGGAGCATTCAAAAATCTGATGTCCAATTCATCTCAAGCAAAAGATTCTGGATATAGCCAAGGTAGCCCCAGGTTTGCAGTCAAATATGTGAAACAGAGTGAGCTAGCGTGTTCTCAGAGAATGAATTAAGTGTTCTTTCAGCTAGGCAAAGCAACTGAGTTTATGAGGACTTCTGTTTCTTGGCTGGGACCTACGACTGGTTTTCATCGGTTACCAATGTCTCCCTCCTGTGGCCTCTCCATCCAAATGACCTTGCCATTCCATGATTCTAATTCAAGTACCTTCCCAGTTTGATTTTTTGTTTGTTTTAAATTTTATCTTATTTATTTTATGTGTGTAGGTGTTTTTTTTTTAAAGTAATCCCCTAAAACTAGAGTTACAGATGGTCTTGAGCCATCATATGGGTGCTGGTACTCTAATCTGGGTCCTCTGGAAGAACAGCCAGTACTCATAACTAGTGAGCCATCTCTCTAGCCCTACATCTGGTTTAGAGCAGAGTCAAAAGGATCTGGAAAGTCTAGGTCTGGAAGCCTCTGTTCCACTGCACTCTTGCCTAAAGCAAGCCAGGCTAGCCCATATGTACAGGACAAGGTACAAAGCCTCCTGTCAAAGTCACTTCCTATCATCCTCCCGAGTCCTTGCCCTTCCATTACCTCTCCATTGATTCTTACTTCATTCCAAAGGACCCCCTGCCGTGGTCTGTCTGCCCACTGAATGGTAACCGCACAGGCTATGACGAGGAGTGTGAAAAGGCTACGTCAACTCAGTACTTCTGGTACAGGAAAACACTCAACATTTCGCCATCCATCCAGGAGAATGGAGGAGTGCAGTGGGAGCCAGCACTGTGCCTCACCCTGGCCTGGCTGATGGTGTATCTGTGCATCCTGAGAGGCACCGAGACAACTGGCAAGGTGGGCTGGGGAGTGAGATGGTGCTGTGTCTGGGTGAGTGGATGAGTAGCACCTCAGCCCTGGCCTTGATCAACGCCAGGGGCTGTCTCTTGTGGTCCAGAAGTAGAGGCTCACTGGATCAGAAGGTATGGGTGGTGTTATTGGCACGTTCCTCTACTAGCTGACAGTGAGGTGGTTAAAGTTGTGAGTTCTGAAATGAGATGCCCTGGCTCGCTCTCAAACTCAGCTACACCAGGGCATTTCTTGGAGATCTTAAAACATCTGACAATTTAGTCCTTCCCCCTCAAATGCCAGACTATGATTCTGGGGAGGAACCTCAATGTGGAGAAATGAGTCAGCAGAAATGACTTTATTGTGTGGTTGGATTTGGGGGTCTCATTTCAAAGTACTTTCAGGGACTCAATGATACCCAGAACTGTTGGATTCTTTCTTGGTTTGTTTTGTTTTGTTGTTGTGTGATTTGGGGTTTTGCCTTTTATTTTGAAAGTGTCTCCTTATGTAGTTCATGCTAGCCTGAAACTCACTGTACAGCTCAAACTGCCTCAAACACAGTGATCCTCCTGACTCGGCCTTCTGAGTGTTGGGATTGTGAGCCACAGACATGCCAAAACCCTGGCTTAGGCATTTTATCTGCCTAAGCCCTATCTTCCTGCTGGATGCCAGGTTTCCAGTCCTTCTAGGGATGATATATTGGTTGTATTTCCATCACCTGCACCTGTACCAAACTGGAATAAAATTTCTATACTCATCTATTCTACAAAACAAATTCACAGAAGACCACATTCCCGCGGTAGCTTATTCTTTTAACAGCACCTCAGAGTAGATACGTGATGACACTCGCAAAAGTCTGTAAAGTAATCTTCCCAAGATCACAGTAGGGGACAGCAGAGTCAGGACAGAGCCCAGATTTGCTCCAAGGACTTCCCATCCTGTCGGTGGCATGTCCCATGAATGTCCTCTATGTCTTTTGTGACTTAATCACTTCCAATTTTTCTTCTTATGAGAATCCCACAAGCCCTTAGATCTCACTCTCCTGATCACCTGAGCTTCCTTCTCCAGCACTGACATTTTTTTTTCCCGTGAGGCATCAGGCTTATAACAACCTATGTCATCAAGATGCTACACAGCAACCCCTGTGCTGTGACTGGTATGCCGTTTTACATTGGTTTCTAAGTCTCCAAAGCGGTAAGTATCTTAGCCCCAAGCACTTTGTCTCACAACCGAGCAGAAGAATCGGGGTGCTCTTTCTCAGTTAAGCTCAGACCTTGTAGCATCTGCTCTGTTCCAACATAGACCAAGCATGACCCAAAAGATCTAAGGGCAGGGTCTGTACCCTTGAATATAAAAGCAATCTTTTCGTCTCCATGCCTCTTATAACTGTGAAATTAGGGAGAGCCTGGACATGATACCATATCAATTCTCACCACTTATCTTCCCTGACATCAATACCCCAGTAGTTCCATGTATAAAGACCCTGCCCTTTCCTTTTCTGTTGAAATCTCTTTTATTCTGCCCTGAATTTTTACTTATTCATCAGAAGTTACTTCTCATGGTAGGTTAAGCTAGATGTCCAGACATCTTCTCCATGAAATAAAGAAGGGAGTCATTTTATGGAAACTCCAGAAAACCTGTAAGAAACATGGTCCATGGAAAATTCCAGAGCTTGCCCTGAGTGTCCTCTAAGTACCCAGTGTTATGGACCTGGATCAGCCCTCCTCCATGTCTCTGTATTTCTTTCACATCACTTTTCAAAGTGCTCTTATTCATCTTCGTCTATCTGGTTCGAAATATTAGATACTTGGGTATTCTTATTAGTTCCTTGAATGTATAAGAAGCCATGATAAACACATATCCCACTTTCTGCTCAGTGTCCCTCTGACAGTCTTAGAAATAAATAAAATATGGTGCCATGCCAAGGAGGAAATGGAAGACTGAGCATAATTCAAGCATGTCAAGGCATGGGTCACTAACTATGTGTCTTAGAGGTGCATCCAACCTAGAGGATTGATAAAACAAAAACAACCTTGACAATTTTTTTGTTTGTTTTACCCTTGTATCTGTGCAGACCTGCACCTGAAAGTCTTTCCTTTGAGGCTTTTCAGAAGTTAGGGCGACACTGAGTCCAAAATGTCCCTGACAAAGCAACCAAGAGCACATCCTTAAATTACGATGCATGCCAATAGGGAAAGAAAGCTGGCTTAGCCAAAGAGTTAGACTTCTTATGAAGAATACACAAAATCCCATCAGTACTATCTATTGTATTTGTTGTGGGTACTTTATTCCATACACTGCTTCCTATCTATGGGCATGCATAGCCAGGCTCCTCTCAGATCCCATCCTGAAAGTAGGCTCTACCCCAAGCCACTGAACTAATTTTCCTGTTAGAGAAAATACAGATCTTGTAAGTGATTGGTCGTCCTTCTTTTCTTGGGACTTCAGAAAGCTCAGAGCCAAATTTGGCTCAAATACTGAACAGAGAGACTCACATGTTATATGGGCTCATTCAGTCCTATTTTAGAGACAGAGGGGTTGGAAGAGTATGGAAAGAAGAAACTGGGAACCTGTTGCCTCTAATCCATTAAACAAAAAATTTTATGGTGGCAACAGATATGGGCAGCCAAGTCCCATACTGCCTTTCCTAGACCACAGACCCTGTGTCCTACTCAGGATTAGCGCCACCTGCAGCTCTTCAGCAGCTGTGGATGCAGCCTAAACACCAAAGAAGTAAGATGTTTATGGGGATGGTTATCTGTCCTGTCATTCCTACCTCTCCAGCAGTCTTATTCTGTTCCTGGATACCCACAGGTGGTCTACTTCACTGCATCAATGCCTTACTGTGTACTTATTATCTACCTGATCCGTGGCCTCACACTCCATGGAGCCACTAATGGCCTGAAGTACATGTTCACGCCTAAGGTATGGGCTGCAAGAAAGGGGACTGTCTGTTTCTGGGATGCCTGGGAGGAAGAGAAAGGGGGTAAGATCTGTAATCAGCAGGTCTGGTGTGAGCCCAAGACCTGCCAAAGGCTACAGATATCCTGGGGGCCCAAACTTCCTCCTTAGATAGATCATCCCAAGTCCTATACATTCTTGAAGTTCAATCCTCTGTCCATCCCCTCCTGCTGCCCTCACTGTCCCTGATGACTAGTGTCTGTGCCTTCCTTCTGGTCTTTCTGCTTCAGTTCTCACCCAAGGCCCTGTCCGTACTGTCCACTGAGCCAGGCATCACTCCAGTCTGTAGTGGGAGGCTGCTTGTTGGTTCCCAGCCATCTAGCTAGCTCAGTCGGTAGAGCATGAGACTCTTAATCATGAGTCATGGGTTTGGGCCCCAGTTGGGCACCACCAGTCATCTCCCTTACCTTCCATAGACCCTTTCCCTCTAGGTTGCCATGATCCCCTCTTTAACTTTTTCTTCCCAGTCACCTTCACCGGTGTTCTTCAGTGGGAATGCTATCGCATTTGGAGTAAGGCACACTCTTTGCTTAACAACTCTTGTGGCTAGAATCAGATGACTGTAGCACCTATCGAAATGTACATCCTTGTTGCAAAATCCATAAAGGTCAGTGCTGGAGTCAACTCAGACTTGACTCCACATCCAGGTCACATCACCAAAATTTCTGTGTGTTAAGACCAGTGCAGTGCCTGGCTAGTGACTGAGAGGTTCCATGTGTTGGACTATTAGACTAGACAAATTCAATGGCACTCTCCATGGGTAGGGTGCCATAGATGGCATGAGAGAAAGACTGCTGAATAGTTCACCTGCCAGGGAATACACTAGAGATATTCTGGGACAGAGACATGGACTCCAGCCACAAGCCACACTGACCGCCTGTGTGTTAGAAGTAATTTCTTCTCCATCTCTGAGCCTCCATCTTTTGGGAGGGAGAGTTTGGGATTAGAGCCTAGGATTCCTCAGCCCTATCCCTGCTGGCCTTCTAGATGGAACAGCTAGCCAACCCCAAGGCCTGGATCAATGCAGCCACACAGATCTTCTTCTCACTGGGCTTGGGGTTTGGCAGCCTGATTGCTTTTGCCAGCTACAACGAACCCTCCACCAACTGCCAGAAGCATGCCATCACTGTGTCCATCATCAACAGCTCCACCTCCATATTTGCCAGCATAGTGACCTTCTCCATCTATGGCTTCAAGGCCACCTTCAACTATGAAAACTGCTTAAACAGGTGAGTCTAAGTTGTCCCTCATCACCTTAGGCCTCAAGAGGGAAGGCAAGGCTCCAAAGTGCAGAGCTGGAAGGGTGACTGGGAAGGACTGGGTTCCCAGAAGTCAAGGGGTAGACTAAAGACACCAGTGTTGAGGTCTACAGTATGAGGTTCAGTTATTTCCTCAACTTCATAATTACTGCCTTCTACCAGTACTAGAAACTGGGGGTCCAAAAAGTTAAAGCCTGATTTTCAGGGAATAGACAGTTTAAAGTGGTCATTGCACTTAGCAGAGAGGGGAATTCAGAAAAGAAAATTGTCAATGTCTTAGGTCCTGTTCCTCATCTCAAGTATAACCAAGAACTCTCTAGCCAAGTCCCAGAGGCTACAGATTACTGTCTTTACAATCCTTCCAAACAGAGGACCATCTTTCAGATGCTAAGATGTCCAGTAGAGTGGTCACTTATAAAAGTAGCCATCTCTAGGTAAGGACTGTAATGGAACTCAGTATACATGCAAATAATTTAATTTGCACAGTGATATAAAATTAAGTTTAAGAATTCTAAGCCATAGTTAACTCCCCATGGGAGGCCTTACCCTCTTTTAGGAGTAGATGGGGAATGGGGAGGTAGGTGGGGGAGTGGGAGGAAGGGAAAGAGGGGGAACTGTGGTTGGTATGTAAAACGAATTTTAAAAATGGAGTACAGACCTAAACAGAGAACTCTCAACAGAAGAATCTAAAATGACTGAAAGACACTTAAGGAAATGCTCAACATCCTTAGTCATCAGAGAAATGCAAATCAAAGCAACTCTGAGATTCCTTCTTACACCTGTAAGAATGGCCAAGATCAAAAACACTGATTACAACTTATGCTGGAGAGGTTGTGGGGTAAAGGGAACACTTCTGCATTGCTGGTGGAAGTGCAAGCTAGTACAACCCCTTTGGATGTGAGTGTGGCGATTTCTCAGAAAATTAGGAAACAACCTTCCTCAAGACCCAGTAATACCACTTTTGGGTATATATCTAAAGGATGCTCAAATGTGCCACAAGGACATGTGCCCAACTATGTTCATAGCAGCATTGTTGGTCATAGCCAGAACCTGGAAACAACCTAAATGCCCCTTGACCAAAGAATGGATAAAGAAAATGTGGTACATTTACACAATGGAGTACTACACAGCAGAAAAAAATAACGACATCTTGAATTTTGCAGGAAAATGGACGGAGCTAGAAAACATTATTTTTAATCAGGTAACCCAGACACAGAAAGACAATTATCACATGTACTCACTCATAAGTGGTTTTTAAACATAAAACAAATAAAATCAGCCTACAAATCATAATCCCAGAGAATTTATACAGCAATGAAGATACTAATAGAGACTTGCATAGATCTAATCCACATGGGAAGTAGAAAAAGACAAGATCTCCTAAGCAAACTGGGAGCATGGGGACTGTGGGGGGAGGGTTGAAGGGGGAGGAGAGAGGCAGGGAGGAGAGCAGAGAAAAATGTAGAGCTCAATAAAAATAAAAAATACAAAAAAATGTGTTAAAAAATTTAAATTAAAAGAAAAAGAATTCTAAGCCAAATGTAGTGGTGCATGCCTTTAACCTCGCTATTCTGGAGGCAGAGGCAAATGAATCTCTAAGTTTGAGACTAGCCTGGTCTACACAACAAATTTCAGGACAGCCAAGGTTGCATAGTGGGACCTGTCTGAAAATAAGTAAAAATATTTAAGTGGTTCTAAATTTATTTCCAAGCAGTTCCTCAATGGTATTAGCCACATTCAAGGACTGTCACCAACAATGGTTAATATCTGGCTATGAAGTATTGAATACTTGGAGCATCCCACCCAGTCTCATCAGAGGCCTCTTATCCAGGTGTTAAATATCCTGTCGGGAAGTAGTTTCTGTCCTCTTCTCTGCTCAGGCATCCAGAGTTGTTCTTCCTACCAACTTTCCTCACTGGGTAGGAAGGAAAAGGGAAGAGGCTGCCCACAGTCCTCCCAGGTGTTAGGATCAGTAGCTCCTTAGACATAAAAATCAAGGCGATGGTCTGTTCTGCAGGGTGATTCTGCTGCTCACCAATTCTTTTGACCTTGAAGATGGCTTTCTGACAGCCAACAACCTGGAGGAGGTGAAGGACTACCTGGCATCGACCTACCCAAGCAAGTACAATGACGTGTTCCCGCACATTAGAAACTGCAGCTTGGAATCGGAGCTGAACACGGTAAGAGGCCTGGGAAGGGTGGGGACTGCCTCTCTCCACACAGTCCGTGAAGACAGGAAACTGGATTGTTTTCCCTGCAACAGGGATAAGACCGACTGGACTCCTGCTCTCCCAGCTGCTACTAGGAATCCTTTTCATTGGAAAGCTCCCCTAGAGTCTGAGTTTCCCCCTCCTTTTCCTCACCTCTTTTGAAATTTCAAAAACCTGGGAAAGCAGAGACTAAGATAACACACTGTCTAAGTTAGGGTGGCTATTGCTGTGATGGAACACCATCACCAAAGTAACTTGGGGAGGAAAGCGTTTATTTGGCTTACACATTCATATTGCTGTTCATCATTGAAGGAAATCAGAACAGGAACTCAAACAGGGTGGGAACCAGGTGGCAGGAGCTGATGCAGAGACCATGTAAGGATGCTGCTTATGGTCTGCTCATCATGGTTTGCTCAGCCTGCTGTTTTAGAGAGCCCAGGACACCAGCCCAGGGATGGCACCACCCACAATGGGCTGGGTCCTCCCGCAGCAATAATTAATCAAGATAATAGCCTACAGCCAGATTTTATGGAAACATTTCTCAACTGAGGTTCCCTCCTGGCTTGTGTCAAATTGACATGAAACTACCCAGCACACAGACACCAATATTTCCATTTCTCAAATGAACACTGCAACCTTTTGGTCATTTAATGTCTAGATTTTTTTATATAGAAAAAAATTTTTTAAGGACGTAATTAAAGGTCTCTGAAATTAATATCAGGCTTTTCCTACTCATTGTAGACAAAAATACTCATATTTTTGTGCTCTTGATACATTGTTTTTAAAATCTGTTAACATAGAGTCATGTCTTATGATTTGATAGATATATGAAACACATAGCAAACAGGTCAATGTCATAACATTCCTGTCTCCTCAGACATTCATGATTTTTTGACCCTTCTAGTTATCTTTAGGTTTTGTGGATTCTTGCAGATTAGAGTGCTGGGCACAGCAGCAATAATTTCTGCTCTAATTCCTGTAACTTGGTGGCCCTTGCCTAACCTCTGTCTTCACTCTCTGCCACTTTCCTCATCATAGTTTTTGTCTATGTCTGATTTGTTTTAGCAAACATGATGCCTACACCTCTCTCTACTCTCTACCTTAACACATGACAAGATTTCATTCTTTTTATGGTTAAATAGTATTCATATCCTGGATCTTTTTAAAGGACTATTGCAGTAAAATCAAGAGTGTTGCTATATCCTTGACCCAACGCTTTTATTCAGTTCCTTTGCAATAATAACTAATTGTGATTTTGTTTGTACCTCATTGAAGATTAATAATGCTAACTTTTTGTTCATATATTTGCTGGCTACTTGTATCTGTTCAAAAAATTTTTAGATGTCTGGGTGATGGTGGCATACACTTTTAATGCCTGCACTAGGGAGGCAGAAGCAGGTGGATCTCTGTGAGTTTGCAGCTAGCCTGGTCTCCAAGAGCTAGTTCCAGGACAGGCACCAAAGCTACAGTAAAACCTTGTCTCAAAAAAGCCAAAAAAAATAGATATATTGATTTTATTTCACATGTATAAATATTTTGCTTGCATATATATCTGTATAGTACACATGTATCTGGTACTCACAGAAGTAAAAAGAGGGCTGTTACCAGTGATTGTAAGTTGCCATGTGGGTGCTGGGAACTAAACCCAGGTTCCCTGCATGAGTAGCAGGTGCTCTTAACCACTGAGCCATCTCTGCAGTCCCCTTGTGTTTTTTTAAAGAAATGTCTGTATAGGCCATTTATTTGTCCATTTTTAAACTGGACTCTTTGCTATTAAGTTGTTTGAACTCTAAATAAATAGAATTAAGGAAATGAGAGATACTGAGAATGAAAATGTGAAATGCTAATGAAAGCCATTCAGGATGGCACAAGGATAGGAAGACACTGCATGCTCATGGAATAGAAGATGTCTTCGTTAGTCTTCTGTTGCTGTGAAGAGACACTATGACCAACGCAACTTATCAAGGAAAGCGTTCAATTCAAGGTTTGCTTACAGTTTCAAGAGTGAGTCCATGACCATCATGGCAAGAAGCAGGGCCGCAGGTAGGCAGACAGGCAGGGTACTGGTAGTGGTTAAGAGCTTATATCTGATCCACAGGCAGGAGGCAGAGAGAGAGAAGGTGAGGGGGGGGAGAAGGAAGAAGAAAGAGGAGGCTGAGGGATGGGGGAAAAGAGCAAGAGAGAGAGAGTGGGTCTAGCCTGGGCTCCCTCAGTGACATACATCTCCTAATCCTTCCAAAACAGTTCTACCAACTGTGAACCAAGGATTCAAACATATGAGCCTATGGGGGCCATTATCATTCAAACCACCACAAAAGAATTATTATTATTATTTAAGTGTCCATAGTATCCAAGGCAGTTTGCAGATTCAATGCAATCTTTGCCAGTAATATTATTCATAGAAACAGAAAAAAAAATCTTAAAATCTACATGAAACTATAGAAGGTCCAGAATAGCCAAAGCAACTGAGTAAAAAGAACAAAACTTAAAGCATATTAATACCTGATTTTAAGACAGTCTACGAAGTGTCTGGTATCAGCATGAGAAAAGGCAAAGAGACAAGTAGAACATTAAAAAAGGGAACTCAGAAAACCACGTGATTTCTGCCAAAGATGTCAAGAGAATACATTGAAGAAAGGACCAATCAGTTACTGGTACTAGACCCCCATCTCTCAAGCTGTACATAAGTTCAAGACTATGAAAAGTCTAAGTGGAAACAGGGGAAACACTTGAAAACACTGGTTTGTGTAAGGATGCTTTGGGATAAGGCTCAAAAAGTACTGGCAACAGAAGTAAAAACAAGTAGGATTATACCAAAGAAAGAACCTTCTGTGTAATGAAAGAAAATATTTAGGGACCCACCCACACACATTCACAGAGTAGTGGGGAAGACTTAAATAAAAAATCCTGTTTTGTTATCAGTTGTATGTAGGAATAAGTACTCCTAGAAGATAAAGTTTCCCATTCGAGAATTTTATTGAGATCTGTCCATTTTAATACACGTAGAACTTCATCCACTCATTTTAAGTGCTGTGTTTATTTCATCACAAAAAAATATACTTCAGCTATTTTCCTCATTCCCTGCTAATTGCCATTTTGGGTATATTTCTGCTTTCTGATTTAAAAGCATACTTTTTGTTTGTTTGTTTATACATTTATCTATGACACTGATGGGCTTTGTTAATTAATGAATTTACTTTTGCAGTGCTGGGGTCCGAACCCAGGGTCTTGCAGGTGCTAAACTAGTTGTTACTTCCCCTTGTCAGCTAGAAAAATCTCATCAGAAAGAAAATTCCCTTAGGGGATGTTTATTAATACATTGATTTTAAACTGTAATTTAAGGAGAATGAATATCTTTTGAATTGCACGTTTTTCACTTTCAACTCTAAGTAATGAATGGTGTTTTTTATAGTTAACATATAAAAACAGATTTCATTATGACATTTTAATGCATATGTATCATTGCTCCTTACTCTTATTCGCACACTCTCTACTCCTCCTCTTCTCTTTACCCCTTCTTTCTGGAAAATATGTGTTGCAGTTGTGAGAAGTGAGGGAGGAGATACTATAACATGCAGGAAGAAAAAGAAAAGCCATGAAAAGCTGTTCAAGCAAGACAAAGGCCAAAACAAAACCAATAGTGAAACACAAAAGTAAGACTTTAAAGTACATGTGAAATAAAATAGAATAAGATACATTATGTCAGGGGTGGCTAAGAACACTTGCTATCCTTTCAGAAGACCCAGGTTCATGTCTTAGCACCTGCATGGCAGTTCACCGTCCATAACTCCAGTTCCAAGGGATCTGACCTCCATGGATCCAGGCACATACTTAGTGTGCATAAATTCACACATGCAGATAAACACTGATAGACATAAATTTAAAAAAAATATGTCATCAGCAAATCCATCTTCCTTCTGGGATGAATGTGATTTTTTTCCATAAATCCTAAGCTGTGGTTTGTAGCTTACTCTCAGGTGTGTGTGAGGAGGAAGAGATTTTATATCTCAAAACAGGTTAGACCAGATTGTCTTCCCTCCCGGGAGGTTGCCACGGTTAGTACCACTGCTATATGCCCTCTCTCTGATTTGCTGTGGGATCACATTTTCTATGTGTGGCTATCAGTGTCCTAGGCTCTGGGAAGTGGAGACACACACATTTATCTTTCCTGCTGGGTGCTTTTCCGCCAGAATGCCAACTGATTTTCTGCCCAGGACCCACAGTTCTACCTGAGTATATTTGCTCTGAGTCTCAGTCAGCTTCAGTTCAGTCCTGGGTTCTTTGTAATAGTCAGGGTCACTGCTTGCTACCCTGGTGGAGGAGGTGGGATCCCTGGGGTTTAGGAACTTAATAGTTCCGAATTTTCTGTTCTTCGGGCCAGTGGGTTTTCTTCAAGGAATGGTTCCATTCACTGTCTCGAGGCTCAGCCAGTGGCAAACCAAATAGCGGCCTCACAAAGCAAATCTGCCCTAGGGTTTTCTGCTTGTTTAGGTCTTGTTGTTGCAGTTCAGTTCTATAACCTCCATTCATGTCTTTTCTATTTGTGGCCCCAGGACAAGACTCTCCACCTCTTTCCCTGCTATTCTGGTCCTCAGATTTAGAGCCTGTCATTTCTTTTGTAAATCTAACATTAAATATTTTTATATTTTCTTACTCTCTGTTGTTGGCTGTGGCCTTCTCTTGACACCTTACACTCTTCCGTTGTAGATCGGGATTTTCTTCAAACTTTGTGGGGATACAGAAGAGTGTTGTCTCTATCCCTCCATCTTCAGTTCTGCGGGATTGGGTTTTGATTTAGCAGCAATCTGTTACATTGCTGTTGTGAATAGTGTCTCCTTATTTCTATCATTGTTTATGTTGATTGCAAAAGAAACAAAAATTTTTATATGTTAATTTGTACCTACAAATCTTGATGAATTCCCTAATCAATTCTTACAAGTACAGATTTCCTCTGTTTCCTGTATAAACTATTCTAATACCCATACATAGAATTTTGTACATTTCTTTTTAATATTTGTATTTCAGTCCATTTTTATTGCTGTTACGTTATTATTATTGTTTTTTACTGAAGTCTCAAGTACAGTTGTTTTCCTGTACTTTGAGAAGAGTGAAATTCAAAATGTCAGAAAAACACACCGACTAGTTCTTAGATTTACTATAAAGACTTTTGCTGACTGCTTCTAAAGAATACTTTCAAGACTAGGATAGCGGTTCCATGGCACTGGCTCATAGGTGAGGTTAGGGAATAGTTGGTTGGTTTGGGTATTTTGTTTTGGGGGGGGTTCTCAGTTCATGGGGCGACACAACACTTCCTTCCTGTTGTTTATTGTTCTAGTTAGGGTTACAATTGTTATGATGAAATACCAGACCCAAAGCAAGTAGGAGAGGAAAGGCTTTATTTCCTTCATACTTCATATTGCTGTTCATCACTGAAGGAATATAGTAGGAACTCATACAAGGTAGAATCCTGGAGGCAGGAGCTGATGCAGAGACCATGAAGGGATACTGCTTATATCTTGTTCTCCGTGGTGTGTTCAACCTGCTTTCTTATAAAACCCAAGACCGCCAGGCCAGGGATGGTACCACCCACAATAGGCTGCCCCCCTCCACCATCACTAATTAAGAAGATGCCCTGCACCTTCTGGAGTCATTTTCTCAATGGAGGTTCCCACCTTTCAGATAACTCTAGCCTGTGTCAAGTTGACACAAAACTAACCAGCGCAGTTGTTCAGCCCAGCACAGACACCAAGACCCTAACACAGCAGACTTCACGATCTAGATCCCACTTGGACACCTCTGACTCCCTTTCTGAGCTTTGGCATGACATTCAGTTCCCTTCTTTGGATTCTGGCACTTAATTCTTCCTCGCTTATTTTTGAGATTGACTCTGTGTCCAAGAATGTTATAATTATTGGTTTTTTTCAGCTGACTTTCTTTCCCCTGTTCCTTCCATTCTCTTTCTTATTTCCTTCCTTTCTACCATATCCTCTACTGTTTGAAATTTGAACTTCTTTGTCTTCTTCCTGAAATCTCTCATTAATGTTTAACTTAACATGGCTTAATGTTAGAGAGTATCTTTACTTCCATTTCAAACAATGTAAAAATTTTAGATTCTTAACTTCCCTGGCTTTGCTTTTATAAAGACAGAAGAATGATATTAAAATCCTGGTCTCCCACCTCTGCCTCCTGAGTGCTGGGATTACAGATGTTTGCCAGACCTGGTTACACTCTTCTATTTTAGATATGATTGTTATGCAGTTCAGGCGTTTTAGACTCATAACTTGAAACCACTGCATCCTTAGGACACACAAGACCCTGAGTTCAGGGATAGACAAGGGTGTGTGCTCATGCACACGCACACACACGTGCACACACACACAGACACAATTTTATTTGTTCAATACTTTTTCTTGCATTCCAACTGTCTTTGGGAGAGAGGAGTTAACTTTAAAATACCTTTCTGTGGTGCTGAAGAGATGGTTCAGCAGTTGCAAAAGCGTGGTGTTCTTCCAGGAGACCTGAGTTTAGTTTCCAACACTCACATTTTCAAGTTGTTCAGAGTCACCTCCAGAGAATATGATGTTTTCTCCTGGCCTTGTGGGCAGCTGTGAAGCATGATTAATAAAAACTCAGAGAGAGAAATTGGGGTTCAACCTGTAGGTCAGAAAAGCAAAGCAGCCAGCCACTGGCTCTTACTTTAACCTCAATCCAAAAATGATGATCCTGCTTCCAGGAATCTCAGAGTGAGACCACCTGCACACATATGTCACACAAACATGCACATGGACACATACACACAACTAAATAAATATTATTTAATAGTATTGTCCTCTGCCAGGCAGTGGTGGTGCACGCCTTTAATCCTAGCACTTGGGAGGCAGAGGCAGGTGAATCTCTGTGAGTTTGAGGACAGCCTGGTCTATAGAGTGAGCTCCAGGACAGGCTCCAAAGCTACACAGAGAAACCCTGTCTCAGAAAAAAAGAAAATCTCCCTATAAGGTAAATTTGTTTTATTGTTGTTGTTTATTTTTGGTTGTTTTTCTTTTGTTTGTTTGTTTGTTTTGGAGGAGTGGTGGTGGCTCAAGACAAGATTTCTCTGTGTAAGAGCCCTGGCTGTCCTGGAACTAGCTTTGTAGACCAGCCTGGGCTTGAACTCACAGAGATCTGCCTGCTTCTGCCTCCTGAGTGCTGGGATTAAAGGTGTGTGCCACCATACTTTGCAGGGCAAGTATTAAGAACAGTAAACTTTGTTAGATTTTCCATGTACTTGGCCTCCTTCATTCCTTCCTTCCTTCCCCTCTCTCTTTCTCTCTCTTCCTTTTTTTATTGTTCTTTGTTTGTTTGGTTGGTTGGTTTTGAACACAAGGTTTCTCTGTATACCCTTGGCTTTCTTGGAACTCACTCTGTAGACCAAACTGACCTCAAACTCAGAGATTAACCTGCCCTGCCTTTGCCTCCCAAGTGCTGGGATTAAAGGCATGTGCCACCACTGCCCGGCAATATATTATCATGATCTTTTTAAAAAATATTTTATTTTGTATGCTTTACATGTATATACATGCACCATGTGCATATTTGGTACCCATAGAAGTCAGAAAAAGGTGTCAGATCTCTGGAACCAGAGTTACAAACGTATATAAGCTGCTATGGGTACTGGGAATTGAGCCCAGGTCCTTTGGAAAAGAAGCCAGTGAGTGCTCTTAACCACTGAACCACTTCTCCAGCTCTGGGCCCTAGTTCTTAAAGAATTTGTCCCCAAAGTAGAGGTTTTTTAGGTTAACAGTTATTTTCTCTCGACATTTTGATACTATTTACCTTATAATTCTGGTTTCAATTGTTGCTGCTGATTTTTCTTTTATTATTTTGTTTTAAATTAAGTGTGTGCGTGTGTGTGTGTGTGTGTGTGTGTGTGTGTGTGTGTGTGTGTGTGTGTATGCTACAGCACATGTTTGGAGGTCAGAGTGTGACTTTGTGGAGTCAATTCTCTTCTTTTGCCTTTACATGGGTTTCAGAGATTGAAGGTAAGTTAAAGCCTACACTTCAGGTTCCTTTACTGATTGAATGGTCTTGCCCATCCTTCTTTTATTTGTGTAATGAATAGTTCTTTCTCTGAATTCACTAAATATGTCACTTTGCTTTTGGCATCTTTAGTGAATTTAGTATGGATGTGTTTTTATTATCTAATCTAGGCTGAGCTTAAATAATATTAAACCTGCTGAATTCATAGATCCATGATTTCTGTTCAGTTTTAGCAAGTTCGCATGCATTATTTGTTAAATGTTGCCTTGGTCTCTGTCTTTTCTTCTTGAAAATCTTCATTTAGATCTATGCTAATCTTTTCCTTCCTATTCCACTCTTCTCATAATTTTTATATAATGTTTATATATTACAGTCTCCATATCATGGTTTTATTTGTATGACTGATTGGTTGGCTAGTTTTCTTTCAACTCCTATCTATGTTGGTAAAAGGGAATCTGAGGTAGTTTAGTGAGATTGTTCTCCATAGGCTCATATGTTTGAATCTTTGGTCCCAGTTGGTGGAACTGTTTGGGAAGGATTAAGAGGTGTGACTTTTTTGGAGGAGGTGTGTCACTGGTGGTGGGCTTTGAGGTTTCAAAAGCTCAGACCATTCCCAGTTAGCTCTCTCTGCTTCCTACTTGAGGATAAGCATGTAAAGTCTCGGCTGCTGCTCCAGCATCATGCCTGCCTGTCTGCTGCCTGCCTGCCTGCCTGCTGCTATGCTCCCCCCATGGTGGTCATGGACACTAACCCTCTACAATCATAAGCCCCAAATTAAACACTTTCTTTTTTATAAGTTGCCTTGGTCATAGTGTTCTGTCATGACAACAGAAAAGTAAGTAAGACCAAAGTTGGTACTAAGGAGTGAGCTATTGCTGGGACAGGCCTGACCATGCTGTTGTTTTTGAAAGAATATGGAAGACTATGGGACACTGAATTAGGAAAGCTGTTGAATAATATAAGCAGGGCTGAATGAAGCATCCTAATAGGATCTTGGAGGGCAGTAGTGCTGAGATCAATGTGGATGATAGATGCTTAACTCAAGAAGTTTCAGAAGGGAATAATATTACTGACAGAGTTACAAACCATTCTTGCGGTACTTTGGCAAAGACTCTGAATGCTTTCTGCCTTTATTCTAAAACTCTGCCTGAGGCTAAATTAAAACATTTGAACTAATTTTATTGGCAGAGGAGATTTCAAAACAACCTGATATTAACTCCGTTGTGTTGTAAGGGGAGCAGACCCCTTGTTCCATCCCACCAGGCTAGCATACACCCGAAATAATCACACAAAAATTGTATCCATTTAAACACTGCCTGGCCCATTATCTCCAGTCCCTTATTGGCAAACTCTCACATATTAATTTACCCATTTCTAATAATCTGTATCGCCACTTGACTGTGGCTTACCAGGATGAGTCTAACCAGTGTCCATCTTGGGCAGGAGAAGCATGGCATCTGCCACACTTCCCTTCTTCCCAGCATTCTGTTCTGTCTACTCTGCCCACATAAGGGCTGCCCTATCAAAAGGCCAAGACAGCTTCTTTATTCAACCAATGAAATCAACACAAATACAAAAGGACCTCCTACACCACTGTTGCATAGTTATTACTGATCATTTTACATGGGGCTACAATGAAAAATAATAAGCAGGGTAAAAAGAAATACAAAATGTATGGTTTGAGGAGAAAAAAATCACCAAGAAATTTAATGTCCGTACTGAAAGAGATAAGGAGAGGCCTGACGTGAAATATAATAAAGGGAGTTTTACCCTCAGGGCAAGACCCCACCCAGCTAATCCTGCAGTTTGTAGAAAGAAAATGTCTAAGGAATTTTCTGCTACTTTTAAAAGCCTGCAACCAGAAAAAAATGTTATGAAAATATAATTCAAGAGGGTAATAGGCTCCAGCTCAAATGGCTGAACTTGGCAGCACTGGCCAGGTAGTTCTGGCTTTAGAGTCCTGAAGGATACAGGAGTAAAGGAGTTGTGGAATCTTCCTCTGCAGTTAAGACTCTGAGGCCAGGTGTGTGACAGGGGAATCCCTGCATGGAACCCCAGAGAAGCCAAGTCAGACATGAAGTTATGAAAATGAAGCCTGGACTGTGTTGGAGACCCCAAAGTGTTGGAGATGCCAGAATCACAGGAGATACGTGTCAAATACAGGTTCAGTGGAAACAGTGTTTCCAGAAGAGTGGAGCCAAACCAAGAAAGACAGGTGATGCAGTCAGCAACCCTGGAAGGGAAGCGCCAGCTAAGCCCATTGACAGCAGATACAGAACACAGGATTTGGAGTTAACCCTGCTGGGTTTCTGTTTTGCCTTGGTTCAGTATTGTCTTGCTATATTCCCATTCCTCCCTTTTGGAATGATAAAGTATATTCTGTGCCATTGTATATTGAAAGTATGTAATTTGCTTTTGATTTTACAAGGAGTTACAATTAAGAAGTTGCCTTGAGTCTCAGAAGAGACTTTCAATTTTGGACTATGAGAGTCTGACTAAAGTCACTTCACATTATGATATGACCACAAGCTTTTGACAGTCAAGCAGTAGAATGTCGTGGTTTGAATGAGAATGCCCTCCATAAGATCATGTGTTTGAATAGTTGGTCCCCAGTTGGTGGAACTGTTTGGAAAGGATTAAGAGGTACGGCCTCATTGGAGGAGGTATGTCACTGGCAGTGGGCTTAAGGTTTCAAAAGCCCAGATTAGTTCCCTCTGCTTCCTACTTGCAGAAAGAGATTAAGCTCTCATGATCCAACACCATGCCTGCTTGCCTGCTGCCTTCTATGCTCTCCCCCGACACCGAGGGTCATGGACTCCAACCCTTTGCAACCATATTCCCCAAATTAAACACCTGCTTTTATGTTGCCTTGGTCATGGCATTTTGTCACAACAACAGAAAAGTAAGAAAGACAGAATCTAATAGCAAGTCACTTTTATAGATCTTAATTGGATTGATTCTGTAGTTGGAAAGTGTACAGGGCAAAAAGAAGTTCAGAATGTTCTACCCTCACATGTACAGGTGAGATATATATATAATATATATAATATATAATATGTATATATTATAATATGTATTATAATATATAATATTATATATATATTAAAAGAAAATAAAATGATACATAGAAAATGGAAATGAGGAGACTGAAGAGATGGCTCGGTGGTTCAGAGCACTGGCTGCTCCTCCAGAGGACCTGGGTTCAACTCCTAGCACCCACATGACAGCTCACAGCTTTCTGTTACTCCAGTTCCAGAGGATCTGACACACACACACATGCAGACATACATGCAGGCAAAACACCAATGTACATAAAATTAAAAAATGGAAATGAAGTATACAGACTGCTCAGTTGGGTAAAATTTATATTTGCCTTATTTGATTCTTGTTTTAAGCAGTTGGCTGTCTGGTTTGCAGAAGATGGGTTGATGTAGTTGTCTGAAATTCAGCAGTCATCTGAATCTTGACCTCTTGTTATAAAGATCAAAGTTTGTTACATATCAAGTTAGGTTAAGGTTCACAATGTACATAGACACCATCATCCCAGTTTAAGTGTATCTTTAGGTCAAACTATATTCGACTGAACAGAATTTACCCTGAGATAAGCCTCCCTACCTACTAATTCTCTCTTCAACCATATCTAATCTAATATTAACATTATAGTGACCTTTTAAGCCAATAATTATGTTTATTATTGAAAACACTATTTTTTCAAAGTTATTTATTCCAATTGTTTATGATGTGGTGGTTTCAGGGGTAGCCATGTGCAGGAAAGTGAGATCAGACTATTCCAGTATGGAGTATTTTAGCACTGACATTGTTTAGAATTGATGGCTCCTGGCAATAGTGAAACCATTGCTTTGTAATAGTTAATATTCATTTTAAATTTTCCACAAGTGTCATCAAATCCTTATCTGTTTCTAATGCTGACTGTTCCCACTGTGTTTATGTCATTTGTTTATGCTTATTTGTTTTGTTTTTTGTCTTTGTTTGTTTTGTTTTCTGAGAAAGGGTTTTTCTGTAGCTTTGGAGCCTGCCCTGAAACTACATTGAGCTTACTTACATAGTCAATACTAAATTTTTGTTGCTGTAACCAAATACCTTACAAGAAGAAACTAACAGTGTCGGGGAGGGGTGCTTATTTTGCTTCCTAGAGTGAGAGATTATCACCTATCATGGTGAAGAAAGGTTGTAGAGTTCATAACAATAGGATCATAATACTGAGACTCTAAACTATTGAAAATATTGAAAATCTCAAGACACGTACCCAATGACCTACTTTATCCAGTGAGAGCCAACTCCTAAAGTTATACACAGTTCCAAAAGCTCAACAGCTGGGGACAACATTCTGTTCAAACACGTGAGCCTGTGAAGGACATTTCACCATCAAACTATGACATTCCACCTCTTGTCCCCTTTGACTCAGGTGTGTAACTGGTGTCTTTTAATTACTCTCAGGCTGTCCAGGGCACAGGCCTGGCCTTCATCGTCTACACCGAGGCTATTAAAAACATGGAAGTATCCCAGCTGTGGTCAGTGCTCTACTTCTTCATGCTGCTGATGCTGGGTATGGGAAGCATGCTTGGAAACACAGCGGCCATCCTCACTCCTCTGACTGACAGCAAGGTCATCTCCAGCTACCTGCCCAGGGAGGCCATTTCAGGTCAGGACACCAGGCAGTGGAGGCAGAGCATGGGCGGGTGGGGAAATGCAAGACAACCAGTGGAGGGGCTTCCTCAGGAGTCACGTGTTTCTGAGGCAGCCCCAGAAGAACTGTAGGAGTCTAGCTGTGCTCCAGCTACAGTATGATACTCAATTCTGGGAGCTGGACTGAGAACTCACTACCGCCTCCAAAGGAGGCTGATCTAGGAGCTGTGTGCGTGTGTTATGTGGACTGCAGAGACCCAATTCCAGAAAAGATACCAAGTGCTAGAGGCTCTGAGGAAGGGGAGGAGATCACAACTCTCCCGCCTGCACTCATAGGTCTCCAGGCTTTGAAAGCCCACATCTGTTTTGTTTTAATGCGCATGAACTGTTCCCACAGCAGAAGGCGCTCCTTCCACACACGCTCCAGGCAATAAACACCCAATCAGATCATCCTGCTCTGACTTCTAATGCTACAGTTTTTCTCTCTGTTCCTGAATGTCATTGGAAAGGATAATCTGGGCCTGCTGTTGACACTCAAAACCTGTCAGTGATCTGTACTGTTAGCAACAGTTGTCAGCCCCTGACCCCATCTGATACATCATTATAAGAGCACACACCACTTTGTACATTATGTTTGGACCTATGGGTGGTTGGTGAAGGAATCAGCCTTTTCCGTTATGGATACCCACTTTTAACTTCACCAACACCCCATTCAGCCGGGATCATGAGAACCCTGTACCCAGCCACCTCTGCCTCTGATGGTTCTGTGTCCAGGATAGATGAAAAAGCGCCACACCTGATCACACATTCTGGCCATCAAGTGGAAAGTGCTCTCTTTCCCCTTTCTTCTGAGTCTCCAAGCACTTGGCATCTTTTCTAAAATTGGGTCTGTGTGGTCCACATTACATGTGCATACAGTTCTGAAACCAGTACCTAATCCTTTCTCCTGAGGTGAGCTTCTCAGGGCATTCGGTGGTTGACATTGTACGGTGTGGCAGTGGAAAGGGCAGGACTACTATAAACTCAAACACATCATGGAAAGCCCTAGGGAGTTGGAGGAAAATTTGGAGATTGGTGGCTAAAGGTCAGATCTCAAATATTGACCCTGCCATGTTGTGCTATTTAGGCAGTTACTTGGCATCTCTAAGCCTTGGCATCCTGGTATAAAAGGGATTCCTGGCTACTACCTTGGAGGCTTACTCTGGTCTGATACATTGCCAGAGCCTGGCATGTGAGACCAAAGTAAACTGTGGTTTCTTACCAAGCCAATTCTTATCTGGGCTCCCATACCCTTGGTCCACTTCCCACAGTCTCTGGGGCTAAGTTGTTGAACTCTTCAGCATCTCCAGACGCTCAACCATATGATGTCACCCAAAGAGCAACACTCTGACCTCCCTGCAGAGCAGCTCCTGTAGCTCATGTGGGTGAACCCAGCCTCCAAAGTGGTGTGTCTAGGGACCTGTGGCTCCTGCTGGCATATAGCATGGGATGAGAGGCAGGGAGACTCAGAGAGATGAGCAGTGATCTTGCGTTCCAGGTCTGGTGTGCCTCATCAACTGTGCCATTGGTATGGTGTTCACCATGGAGTCCGGGAACTACTGGTTTGACATATTCAATGACTATGCAGCCACCCTGTCCCTGCTGCTCATTGTGCTGGTGGAGACCATAGCTGTGTGCTACGTATATGGGCTAAAGAGGTGAGGAGACTGCAGACCCTGCCTTCTACGTGGGGCAGAGATGCTGCAGGGCTGTACTCGTAAGAATATCATCTTTCCTCAGTGGGCATGCCCATTTTAGATACAAGAATTGTCAGCCACCCTAGCCCTGTGGACTGAGAGGACTGGCATTTCCCTCCCCGATGTACCCTGCTCCCACCTTCTTTGGGAAGTAGCCTCTGGTCCACAGCTGGGGACCTCTATTGATAATCCTCCCAAAGGCAGAGCCTCAGCCCTTTTCCCTTCATCTCAACACCTCACCAAGGAAAGGATCAGATGGGTTCAGGGACACATTCAAACATCATTAATAACCAGGACAGCATCTTCCAACGGGAAGAGGGCATGGAAACTAGACCCCCTCCCTCCAGAGCATGAATAAGCCCAGGTTCTCTCCTTGTGGTCCAAACAGATTTGGAAGTGACCTTGAGGCCATGACTGGCCGCACCCTCAACTGGTACTGGAAGTCCATGTGGGCATTTGTGAGTCCACTGCTCATCATCGGCCTCTTTATCTTCTACCTGAGCGACTACATCATCACAGGAACGCTGCAGTACCAAGCCTGGGATGCCACTCAGGTACCTGACGATCCTGCAGGCTGGGGATTAGGGCAGAACCCAGGGAACCATTGCTGCGGTGTGGGAACTTCATCGAGATGTTTCCCAGATGCTCAGTCTCGTACAGCAGAACGGGGCTGTGAGCGGTTAGCCATGATGCAGGAGAGAGTAAGAGCCGCCCACAGCATCCCAGGGGACCTTCCCCTAGAAATACTAGTTCCTCTGGCATGCCACACTAGACATATTTATACAGAGCATTTCCACGACCACAGGAAGGTCTAATCTGTGGATAATGTGTGCTAACGGATACGTTACATGCAGGGCCTCAGGCTAAGGCGCTAGAAAGAGTGTTTCCATGACATTCTTCTTGGAGAGCTTCACATACATACATTTGACAAGGTCAGAATTATCTTTCCTTATGAAATACAGAGCAAATGGGCACGGTGTCTCTGAAGGCTTGCTGTGAACTGCAGGGTAGTAGAGCACCAGTGTCCTCTCCCCACTGCTCAGCATCTCCCCCTTCATAGAAGAGTTGGGTGAACAGTTCTCTTGGACGCAATCGGAGGGGGCCTTCCCCTGATGCTTGGTCTCTTCTCCCAGGGGCAGCTGGTGACCAAGGATTACCCCCCATACGCACTCGCTGTCATCGGTTTGCTGGTGGCTTCCTCTACCATGTGCATCCCCCTGGTGGCCCTGGGGACTTTCGTCAGGAATCACCTCAAGATGGGAGGCTCGGCCCCAGTGGCCTAAGCATGGACCTCCCAGAGACCGAAGTCAGCCACTCTCTGTTTCACAGTGACTGCCTGCTGGTGGGAACTCCTTGGTTGGAGTGGTGGTCTAGGGCCTCTTGCTTCTGTAAAGAGGATTGGGGAGCTTAAAGAGAGAAGACTGCCTCGGGGGGACCACATCCCTCAGGAGGGGCCCTCCATTCTTTGCCATCTGAAGGTCAGATCTTGTAGCCTCCTCATCATCAGGGGCTAAAGCCAGTACTGAAGATTATTGTTTCCTTGATTCTAGAAAGTCCTAGAATTTAAGGTAAACTGTCATGAGAAACTTGACTGTAACTAGTGGGAGCCAAACAAGCACTTCAGGGTTTTGGTTTTTTTTTTCCTTTTTGCTTAAAAGAAAAGAAAATGATAGAGGGCAATGGCTTCCCGATCAGTGTCAGGGGTTTGAAGTAATTAAGGTGACATTAATAATTAATTAATTAGTTCTAATGAATTCTTCTTTTTTAAGTCACAGTGAGTATGCAATTTCTGTGTTCCCTGATTACTCTCTGAATACTACCAGGATTTAGTAGCCACTAAGAGAGAGTTTTTCTGGGGTTTCAAAGGAGGTCACCTTTCTAGAACCTAAGGCTCATCACAGTAGGCCAGGACTAACCTCTCTACAACTCTAGACTGTAAGGGATCTGACCAGGGCTTCAGTGTCAGATACATATCCATAGGGATACAAGTAATTATAACTTTTCTACCAACGTCACTCACAATCACCTTCATTCACCTCTACATAATGTTGTCTAAAATGTATATAAATCACACAGAGCAGCGTGTAGCTGAAAACACTCCATATTTATAGCTGTTATTCAACCATCATGTGAATTTGTCTTTTTTCTTTTTTATCATAATAAAATGGAATCAAGATTATCTAGACTGGAAGTTCTTCTTGTAGCAACGATCTTTGCTCTCGTGAGCTCATCAAATTGAAGGATTTCTTTGGGTCCATCTGTGCAGACACCTTTGAAGATACTTGGACATCACTTGAAACATCAGCCAGAGATGTCTCTTATTTCTCACTCTTTTTCTCAATGGCAAAAGTAGGCAGTAGAAAGGTCTTGTGGAGGGGCCTAAAGAGAAAATTTTCTAACTAATTTTCTTGCTCCATTTGCAGAAGACCAAAGTCTGGTTCTCAGCACTCACGTTGAGAGAAGCCTATCGCCTCATATAATTCCTGTTCCAGGGAACCCAGCATCCTTTTCTGTCTTTGTTTTCACCAGCCTGAACATATCCAGACATACACAAAATGCATCCACATAAAGTAAAATTACATGTATGCACACACACACACACACACATGTAACAGTGACTCTTTTAATATTGAACTGTAACTTACAAAAAAAAGTTTTCACTATCTTAGCTGCATCTTATCAACACTCCCATCTTTTCTTTATACCTGGTTTCTAAACAATCACTGCTCTTACAATGTAAGCAGCAGCATTTATTTACTTAAATGTTTACTTCTGATTTCTCATCGGATGGTTTTTAGGCCTTAAGAGTGTGTGCATCCCATAATACAGCAGGGTCGATTCCTGAATCCTTAAGTGTCTGTCCCCTCCTCTCAACCTTCAGGCATCGTCACTATCTTTCAGCACTTGTCATGCCTCCCTAGGGTCAGTCACAGTCAAGGTCTCAACATCATGTACCCTCAAGGGTGAAAAAAGTAAGATTGCCCTATATCATTTTTCTATTACTTTTTCAGAATGTCCAATATCTCTGCCATTCCAAACACCTGGGAGCATTGAAAATTTCCAGTGTCCATGCTGCCAGATCCAAAAGGCAACTATCAGAAAATCTTGGGAGTGAGACCCAGGCTCTCAGGAGAATCCAATGTGCAATCAAATCTGAGAGTCAGGGAAAAGCCTATTTAAAAAGGGAGGAAAGCATATGATGTGTTTGGAAATACTTAAGTACAGCGCACAACACCTGTCTGTGGTCTATGCGCTACCATAGAGTTCGCGAGCTTCAAGCAAGGGGCTGGAGGTTGAAACATACAGACAGACACACAGAGAGACAGAGACATGGACCTATCTAGTCACTGGTAAGTAGCCCTTTATTCAATAGCACCACGGAGGCTTATAGACCCAACAGTCAAGTGGGCCAACAGGTGAAAACCTTACCCTCTGATCCTCAAGGCCAAGACCACGCGTGCTCGTGATGCAGAGCTGATAAACAACTTTGACACAGCCTTTAGTAACTCAATTCAGAAGGAAAGTAAAGATCTCTAGCAGGGGAGAGCAGCTGGAGACCATCACTCCAAATGGTCCCAACACTTATGTTCAGAACAACTTGTAAAAAATTAAATACATTACTGAGCATTTCTAGTTATAGGGGAAGTCACATCTGTGGAACAGTTTTGTTTATGGAAATCAGACAGGTGAAGTAATGCTATCATAAAATACAGATGCTCCTCTGTTTACCACTGTAAAGGCAGTAGGACCTGGAAGAATGGAGCCTAAAAATGAGAGGTTGACTATAGTCTAAAACAATAGCCAACTTCATTCGAAACATCAGACAATTCATACTTTGAGAATTAAGAAAGGTCACATGAGTAAATCTCTCAGGAGTTCAAGCTGTGTATAAACAAGTTGACAAGGAGGACAAGTTGCATGAGGCAAAAACATGTTTTTCTATAGAGGCCCATAAACAATTAACAATAGCCAGTGGGAATGAATAATCTGATAAGCGTGCTCCTATCCAATACACCTGGGAGGTGCACGGAAGCATAATCCAAGCCCAGCTCGGGTGTTGAAGAAACCGGGGTCACAAGACTCTTGTTTTTTTGGAGCTTCCTCACAAGCACTCAGAATTCTTTTTTTAAAAAAATATTTCTTTTTTATTTATTTTTATTTTATGTGTTTGCCATGGGTGTCAGATCGCCTGGAACTGGAATTATGGACAGCTGTGAGCTGCCATGTGGGTGCTGACAATTGAACCCAGGTCCTCTGGAAGAGCAATCAGTGCTTTTTTAAAAAAAAACTTAATTATTTATTATGTGTACAGCATTCCTTCCATGCCAGGTCTTATTATAGATGGGCTGTGAGCCACCATGTGGTTGCTGGAAATTGAACTCAGGACCTCTGGAAGAGCAGTCAGTGCTCTTAATCACTGAGCCATCTCTCCAGCCCACAATCACTGCTTTTAACCACCAAACCATCTCTCCAGCCCCAGCACTCAAAATTCTTACACGACTCCATCTTGAACTGTGTTCCGACACTCCTTCGCCCACATTGTGGTTACACCCTACTGACCTCACTGTAAACTGAAGAGCACCCTACATTGAAAATGCATTTGTTACACCTACCCTCCTGACCATCACAGTCAGAGCAATAGTTCACTGTCAAATGACCATCCCAGAGGCCATGTGAGTATCCTGCTTCAGACTGCTTGCCTACAAAATGTTGGAACCCAAACTAAAACAGAATTCATTTTGCTTTCACACCACTGTAGAGTCAGAAGATCCTAAGCTGAACAGGTGAGCCAGGGAGCTCTCTACAGTATATATACAGTTTCCCCATGTTGACATGACTTTACTTTGCTTTCTGTAGACCTCCTGTAGGTGATGTGGGAGTCCCCTCTGTGTGCCATGATTACCATTAATGAATAAAGAAACTGCCTTGGCCTGTTGATAGGGAAGAACTTAGGTAGGCAGGGAAAACTGGACTGAATGCTGGGAGGAAGAAGGCAGAGTCAGTAGAGATAGGCGTGCTGAAACTTTGGTGGTAGGCCACGACCTTGTGGTGATACGCAGATTAATAGAAATGGGTAAAATTAATATGTAAGAGTTAGCCAATAAGAATGCAAGCTGGTACATCCCCTTGTCAGTGTGGCAATTTCTCAGAAAATTAGGAAACAACCTTCCTTAAGACCCAGTAATGCCACTTTTGGGTATATATCCTAAGGATGCTCAATTGTGTTACAAGGACATATGCTCAACTATGTTTATAGCAGCATTGTTTGTCATATCCAGAATCTGGAAACAACCTAAATGCCCCTCCACTGAAGAATGGATAAGGAAAATGTAGTACATTTACACAACGGAGTAATACACAACAGAAAAAAATCGACATCTTGGATTTTGCAGGAAAATGGATGGAGTTAGAAAACATCATTTTGAGTGAGGTAACCCAGACACAGAAAGACAATTATCACATGTACTCACTCATAAGTGGTTTTTAAACATAAAGGAAAGAAAACCATCCTAGAAATTACAATCCCAGAGAATTTAGGCAACAGTGAGGACACTAAGAGAGACTTACATAGATCTAATCTACATGGGAAGTAGAAAAAGACAAGATCTCCTGAGTAAATTGGGAGCATGGGGACCTTGAGGGAGAGTTGAAGAGGGAGACACAGGGAGGGGAGCAGAGAAAAATGTAGAGCTCAATAAAAATCAATAAAAAAGAAACAAAAAATAGAATTTTGCAGGAAAATGGATGGAGTTAGAAAACATCATTTTGAGTGAGGTAGCCCAGACACAGAAAGACAATTGTCATATGTACTCACTCATAAGTGGTTTTTTTTTCCTTATTTATTTATTTAAAGAATTTCCACTTCCTCCCCTCCTCCCAATACCCTTCCACTCCCCCCACTCTCCCCAAGTCCCCCTCTCCTCCTCCCTCACCATTCCCAAGAGCAGTCAGGGTTTCCTGCCCTGTGGGAAATCCAAGTTCCTCCCCCCTCCCTCCAGGTCCAGGAAGGTGAGCATCCAAACAGGCCAGGATCCCAAAAAGCCAGTCCATGCAGACGAAACAAGACCCAGTGCCATTGTCAATGGCTTCTCAGTCAGCCCCCATGTCAGCCACAATCAGAGAATCCGGTTTGATCACATGCTCATTCAGTCCCAGTCCAGCTGGCCTTGGTGAGCTCTCATTAGATCAGTCCCCTTGTATCAGTGGGTGAACGCACCCTTCGCGGTCCTGACTTCCTTGCTCATGTTCTCCCTCCTTCTGCTCCTCGTTTGGACCTTGGGGGCTCAGTCCAGTTCTCCAATGTGGGTCTCCGTCTCTATCTCCATCCATTGTCGGATGAAGGTTCCCTCTGGTTCTGCTTTCCTTGCTCAAGCTCTCCCTCACTTTGCTTCTCATTTGGACCTAGGGAGTTAAGTCCAGTGTTCCAATATGTGTCTCTGTCTCTATCTCCATCCTTCGCCATATGAAGGTTCTGTGGTGACATGCAAAATATTCATCAGTATGGTTATGGGCCAAGGCCAATTCAGGCACCCTCTCCTCTGCTGCCCAGGGAACAATCTGGGGACTTCTCCTTGGGCCTGGGAACCCTCCAGAATCAAGTCTCTTGCAAACCCTAAAATGGCTCCCTTAGTTGAGATATCAACTTCCCTGCTCCCATATCCATCCTTCCTCCCTCCCCCTCCCATTCTCCCAAGCCATCCCTAATCCTCCCCCTCTCCCCTCTCCCTAACCATCTCCCCTTACTTCCACATACCCCCCGCCCCGTGCACCCAAGTTTGCCTGGCAATCTTGTCTACTTCTAATATCCAAGAGGTTAACTATATGATTTTCTTCAGGTTCACCTTCTTATTTAGCTTCTCTAGGATCACAAATTATAGACTCGAAGACCTTTAACTATGGCTAGAATCCACTTATGAGTGAGTACATACCATATTCCTCATTTTGGGTCTGGGTTACCTCACTCAGTAAAGCGTTTTCTATTTCCATCCATTTGCATGCAAAATTCAAGATGTCATTGTTTTTTACTGCTGAGTAAAACTCTAATGTGTATATGTTCCACACCTTTTTTAACCATTGTTCTATTGAGGGGCACCTAGGTTGTTTCCATATTCTGGCTATTACAAATAGTGCAGCTGTGAACATAGTTGAACAAATACTTTTGTAGTACGATAGGGCATCTCTTGGGTATATTCCCAAGAGGGGAATTGCTGGGTCCTGAGGGAGGTTGACTCCCAGTTTCCTGAGAAACCGCCACACTGATTTCCACAGTGGCTGCACAAGTTTGCATTCCCACCAACAATGGATGAGTGTTCCCCTCACACCACATCCTCTCCAGCATAGGCTATCATTGGTGTTTTTGAGTTTAGCTATTCTGACAGGTATAAAATGGTATCTCAAAGTGGTTTTGATTTGCATTTCCCTGATCGCTAAGGAGGTTGAGCATGACTTTAAGTGTCTTTTGGCCATTTGAACTTCTTCTGTTGAGAATTCTCTGTTCAGTTCAGTACCCCATTTTTTAAATGGGTTAATTAGAGTTTTAGTGTCTAGTTTCTTGAGTTCTTTGTATATTTTGGAGATCAGACCTTTGTCTGATGAGGGGTTGGTGAAGATCTTCTCCCAGTCAGAAGGTAGCCTTTTTGTCTTAATGACAGTGTCCTTTGCTTTACAGAAGCTTCTCAGTTTCAGGAGGTCCCATTTATTCATTGTTTCTCTTATTGTCTGTGCTACTAGGGTTCTACCTAGGAAGTGGTTTCCTGTACCCATGTCTTGTAGACTACTTCCCACTTTCTCTTCTATCAGGTTCAATGTGGTCAGGTTAATATTGAGGTCTTTAATCCATTTGGATTTGAGTTTTGTGCATGGTGATAGATATGGATCTACTTTCATTCTTCTACAGGTTGATATCCGGTTGTGCCAGCACCATTTGTTAAAGATGCTTTCTTTCTTTCATTGTACACTTTTAGCTCTTTTGTCAAAAATCAGGTGTTCATAGGTTTGTGGGTTAATATCCAGGTCTTCTATTCGATTCCATAGGTCGACTTCTCTGTTCTTATGCCAATACCAAGCAGTTTTCATTACTGTAACTCTGTAATAGAGTTTGAAGTCAGGGATGGTAATGCCTCCAGAAGTTTCTTTATTGTATAAGATTTTTTGACTATCCTGGGTTTTTTGTTTTTCCATATAAAGTTAATTATTGTTCTCTCAAGGTCTGTGAAGAATTTCACTGGAATTTTGATGGGGATTGCATTGAATCTATAGATTGCTTTTGGTAGAATTGCCATTTTTACTATGTTGATTCTCCCAATCCAAGAGCAGGGGAGGTCTTTCCATTTTCTGGTATCCTCCTCAATTTCTTTCTTCAAAGACTTAAAGTTCTTGTCAAATGGGTCTTTCACTTCCTTGGTTAGAGTAACCCCAAGATATTTTATGCTATTTGTGGCTATCGTGAAAGGTGATGTTTCTCTGATTTCCCTCTCTGCTTCTTTATCCTTTGTGTATAGGAGGGCAACCGATTTTTTGGAGTTGATCTTGTATCCTGCCACATTACTAAAGGTGTTTATCAGCTGTAGGAGTTCTTTGGTAGAGTTTTTGGGGTCACTTATGTGTAACATGAGGGCTGGCTTGTTGGGGTTTCTGTCCCTCCCAGTACCCCAACAGCCGGCAAGCAACAAAGAAAATCACACACAAGACTCCATAAGGTTATAAACTGATTGGCTCATTAGGTCAGGCTTCTTGTTAACTCTTATAATTTATATTAACCCATTATTCTCATCTATGTTAGCCATAATGGCTCCGTACCTTTCTCAGCTGGGCAAGTTACATGCTGCCTCTTCAGTGATCTGCACAGGAGTGAAGGAATGGCTTCCTGCTTCCCAGAATTCTCCTGTTCTCATTGCATCACCTCTACTTTCTGTCTGGTTTTCCCACCTATACTGCCTGCCTGGCCAATCAGCGTTTTATTAAAATATGATTGACAGAACACTGACAATTCTCCCGCATCAACTTATGTACACTATCATATTGTCAGCAAATAACGAAAGTTTAACTTCATCCTTTCCAATTCTAATCTCCTTGATCCCCTTATGTTGTCTTATTGCTATTGCTAGAACTTCAAGCACTATATTGAAGAGGTATGGAGAGAGTGGACAGCTTTGTCGTGTTCCTGATTTTAGTGGAAAGGCTTTGAGTTTCTTTCCATTCAATTTGATGTTAGCTGTCGACTTGCTGTATATTGCTTTTATTATATTTAGTTATGATCCTTGTATCCCCAGTCTCTCCAACACCTTTATCATAAAGGGGTGTTGAATTTTGTCAAATGCTTTTTCAGCATCCAACGAAATGATCATATGGTTTTTTTCTTTCAGTTTATTTATATGATGGATTACATTGATAGATTTGCGTATGTTGAATCAGCCCTGCATCTCTGGGATGAAGCCTACTTGATCATAATGGATAATTTTTCTAATGTGTTCTTGGATTCGGTTTGCCAGTATTTTATTGAGAATTTTTGCGTCGATGTTCATGAGTGAGGTTGGCTGTAATTCTCTTTCTTGGTTGTGTCTTTGTGTGGTTTTGGTATCAGAGTAACTGTAGCTTCATAAAAGGAGTTTGGCAATGACTCTTCTGTTTCTATATTGTGGAATACATTAAGGAGTATAGGTATTAGCTCTTCCTGGAAGTTCTGGTAGAATTCTGCATTGAAACCATCTGGTCCTGGGCTTTTTTTGGCAGGGAGATTTTTGATAACAGCTTCTAATTCTTCGCAACTAACAGGTCTATTTAGATTGTTCACCTGTTCTTGGTTCAACTTTGGTATATGGTACTTATCTAAAAAAAATGTCCATTTCTTTTACATTTTCCAACTTTGTGGCATATAAACTTTCGTAGTAAGATCTAATGATTCTCTGAATTTCCTCTGTGTCTGTGGTTATGTCCCCCTTTTCATTTCTGATCTTATTAATTTGCATGTTCTCTCTCTGCCGTTTGATTAGTTTGGATAGGGGTTTCTCGATCTTGTTGATTTTCTCCAAGAACCAGCTTTTTGTTTCATTGATTCTTTGGATTGTTTTCTGTGTTTCTATTTTGTTGATTTCAGCCCTCAGTTTGATTATTTCCAGTCTTCTACTCCTCCTGGGTGAATCAGCTTCTTTTTTTTCTAGAGCTTTCAAGTGTGCTGTTAAGTCTCCAATGTGTGCTTTCTCTGTTTTCTTTAATTGGTCACTTAGTGCTATGAACTTTCCTCTTAGAACTGCTTTCATAGTGTCCCATAGACTTGAGTATGTTGTGTCTTTATTTTCATTAAATTCAAGGAAGACTTTAATTTCTTTCTTTATTTCTTCCTTGACCCAGGGGTGATTTAGTAGTTGACTTTTCAACTTCCATGAGTTTGTTGGCTTCCTGGGGGTAGCATTGTTGTTGAATTCTAACTTTAATCCATGGTGATCTGACAAGGCACAGGTGGTTACTAATATTTTTTTGTATCTGTGGAAGTTTGCTCTGTTACCGAGTATGTGGTCAATTTTCGAGAAGGTTCCATGAGCTGCAGAGAAGAAGGTATATTCTTTCCTATTTGGGTGGAGTGTTCTATAGATGTCTGTTAAGTCCATTTGATTCAATACCTCCAATAATTCTCTTATTTCTCTGTTAGGTTTCTGTCTGATTGACCTGTCCATTGGTGAGAGAGGTGTGTTGAAGTCTACTATTAGTGTGTGTGGCTTGATGACTGCCTTGAGTTCTAGAAGAGTTTCTTTTACATATGTGGGTGCCTTTATATTAGGGGCATAGATATTCAGGATTGAGACTTCTTCCTGATGAGTTGTTCCTGTTATGAATATGAAATGTCCATCTCCATCTCTTCTGATTGATTTTAGTTTGAAGTCGATTTTGTTAGATATTAGAATGGCCACACCCGCTTGTTTCTTAGGTCCATTTGCTTGGAAAACCTTTTCCCAACCCTTTACTCTGAGTAGGTGTCTGTCTTTGTGGTTGAGGTGTGTTTCTTGTAAACAGCAGAATGTTGGATCCTGTTTTCGTATCCAATCTCTATGTCTGTGCCTTTTTATAGGTGAATTGAGTCCATTGATATTAAGTGATATTGATGACCAGTGGTTGTTGACTCCGGTCATTTTTTTTGGGTAGTAGAGTGTATGTGTTTTCCTTCTTTGAGTTGTGCTTGTGAAGGGTCGCTAGATGTGTGAGTTATTGTAGGCAGTGTTGGGAATGTTGGATTCCTTGGGTTGTGATTTTTCTTCTAATATTCTCTGTAAGGCTGGATTTGTAGCTACGTATTGTTTAAATTTGTTTTTGTCCTGGAATATTTTGTTTTCTCCGTTGATAGTGAACAATAGCTTGGCTGGGTATAGTAGTCTGGGCTTGCATCCATGGTCTCTTAGTTTCTGCAGTACCTCTATCCAGGTACTTTCATGGCTTTCATGGTTTCCATAGAGAAGTCTGGTGTAAGTCTGATAGGTTTACCTTTATAAGTTACTTGACCTTTTTCCTTTGCAGCTCTTAATATCCTTTCTTTAATCTGAATGCTTTGTGTTTTGATTATTATATGGCAAGGGGATGTTTTTTTCTGATCCAGTCTATTCGGTGTTCTGTATGCTTCTTGAACCTTCATAGGAATATCATTCTTTAGGTTGGGAAAGTTTTTTTCTATAATTTTGTTGAATATATTTTCTGGACTTTTGATCTGCAATTCTTCTCCTTCTTCTACCCCTATTATTCTTAGATTTGGTTTTTTATTATGTCCCAGATTTCCTGAATGTTTTGTGATGAGAATTTGTTGGATTTGCTGTTTTCTTTGATCAGAGCGTTTATTTTCCCTATGCTGTTTTCATAATCTGAGATTCGTTCTTCTATCTCTTGTATTCTATTGGTTATGCTTGTTCCTGAAGTCTCTGTTTGTTTACCTAGATTTTCCATATCCAGCTGGCCCTCGGTTTGTGTTTTCTTCATTGCCTCCATTTCAGTTTTCAATTCTTGAACTGATTCCATTACCTGTTTGATTGTTTTTCTTGGTTTCCCAGGGTATCGTTTACGAATTTACTCATTTCTTCAATCTTTTTGTTATATTTCTCTTCTATTTCTTTAAGTGAGTTATCTCCCTGGGTATTCCGAAGGGGCAGCTTCCCCCAGCTAAACCCTCTCTCCTCCTACTCCATCCCGACATACCCTGTTTAAGAGACTCTATTGCTTTTCATAATGACACTGTTTTCCACTTCTTCCAGAATAGGGTGTTCAAGTCCTTCTGTTGTAAGATCACTGGGATCTGGTGTTTTCATGTTGTTTTTCAGATTGTTGGAGGAATTCTTGCCTTGGCGCCTGCCCATCTCTTCCTTCAGATGCTCTCCAATGGCTCTTCCCTCCGCTGGGTCTTCTGCTACAGGATAGTGCCCCTTGCTGGCCAGGAATCACTTTGCCTGCAGTCCTACCTTGCTGCAGGCAGGCTATTAAAACAAAGGAACTCCCTCCCGTTTGCACTCACCGCCCTGTCCCGGCGGCGCCCACACAGGTTGAGTTGAAGGATTTTATGCCCTGAAAAAGGGAGAGAGGAAGGGAAGGGGTTCCTGGCTGAAAGTGGGGATGGGGTAGGAGGAGAGAGGGTTTAGCTGGGGGAAGCTGCCCCTTCAGAATACCCAGGGAGATAAGGATGGTGGGAAAATTGTGTGTTCCCTTACCGGGCTTGTGTGGCAGGTCAGGAACACACTTACCCCTCCTTTGTATCTTCTGCTCATCATAAGTGGTTTTTAAACATAAAGCAAAGAAATCACAATCCAAAAAAAAACTTAGACAACAATGAGAACCCTAAGAGAGACATACATAGATCTAATCTATATGGGAAGTAGAAAAAGACAAGATCTCCTGAGTAAATTGGGAGCATGGGGACCTTTGAGGAAAGTTGAAGGGGAGGGGAGAGGCAGGGAGGGGAGCAGAGGAAAATGTAGAGCTCAATAAAAATCAATTTTTTTAAAAAGGAGACTGAGCAAGCTAGTAAACAGCATCCTCCACGGCCTCTGCATCTGCTCCTGCCTCCAGGTTCCTGCCCAGTTTGGATTCTTGCCTTGAAGAATCATACATATTCAGTACATATTCAGTGTACTATGCAGGATAGGTAAGCCCAATAAACCCTTTCTTTCCCCCCACATCCCTAAAAAAGAGAGTTAGTCAATAAGAAGTTAGAGCTAATGGGCCAAGCAGTGATTTAATTAATACAGTTTCTGTGTGGTTATTTCGGTTCTGGGCGGCCGGGACAAACAAGGGGCCCCCTGCAACACGCAGAGCAAGATGTTTCTCAATAATTCTCTTGGGCTGGTACTAAGTCATATCTCAGACGAATCTTTTCTGTTTCGAGGCACAGCAGTGGTGATTATGGAATGTGTCCTCTTTCTCACCAATTGGCACTTGACATTAACCAAAACACTTTCTGTTTATTCCAGAAAACTTTGACTCAGATCTGGGACATAAGATGAAGAAAAGTTGTCACTGTAGATAAAACTCAAAGCAAGTGTCTACGGTCGGGCTTTTTCTCATTTCCTGGTTGCAATTACAGGCTTCTGTCTATAGAAGACTTCTTCTTGTTATGTGACCAGACTAATTTAGAAAATGAAAAGATAATATCAAACAGACTTCACACCAAAAACGGTAAAAATTGTGCCTGAATTCCCACTATTGGGGAGGCCAAGACAAATAGATGATAGATAGCTCTATGAATTCCAGGGCGAGGCTACATCATGGAAGTCTGTTTCAAAAAACAAACAACAAAATCCTGTAAAACAAAGAGAAAGGGAGATCATTGTATAATGATAACAAATCAATTATCATTTTTAAAAGTTATTCATACAACAACTGTAGAATATATATTCTCATAAGCACATTGAATTTCCTCCAGATAGACCATATCTTAGGGAACAAAACAAATATCAAATAATATAATAATTGTTATTAGAAGTCAACATGAGCCAGGTGAGTGAGGTGCACCTATAACCCACTTATTTGAAAGATTGAAGCAGAAAGACTGAAGACCCAACCTAAACAAGCAACTTAGTTAAACCCCATCTCAAAAGCTGGGGCTGGAACAATGGCTCAGCAGTTAAAAAGCTCTGGCTATTCTTGGAGAGAACCTGGGTCCAGTTTTCGGCACTCAAATGGTGATTCACAGCCATCAATAAAAATAATTTTTTCTTTTAAGAACTGCAATACCACCACCAACAAAACCCTCAAGACCTTGTAAACAGAGCTAAGGAGTTTGGACTTTCTCATACGGGAAACTAGAAACTTCAATGATTAATTAACAGTGGACTCACCAGGATGAGCAAATGATTGAAAATTGTATAACCTTCTTAGTTGGTAGGGTAAGACTACAGGACCCTGTCTAAAGCTGTCCTCCCTTTCTCTTTTCCCTCCAGAATTCTGGTGACACGGTTTGATAGTCTTTTGCATCCACTTTCTGGTAGACACAGTGAAGTTCCCACCTATAAGCAGTCATCCATTAGCCAAAACGGCTTCCTGGGAACACTCAGGTGGGGTTAAATGGGACTGAATCACCTGTGCTGGGAATCTGGACACCCCAGAGAACTGGGCTTCATCCCTTTCAGTGGGATGATTGTTAAATTCGGTTATTATTGAGGTCAGAGGATGTATAGATTATAAATCAGACACAGTACTCAAAACTCACCATTTCTGATTCCTTACTGTCGGTTATGCTCTGAGACTGCCTGTGTCATTGTATGTGCAAGGTGGGAACCCAGCGTAATGGTGTCCTGTATCACTTAATGAATTGTATTGGAAGCTCAGGATGCCCCATAGTGAGAGTGTTTATTCTATAGAAATTGACAGACACACAGATCACGCAGTCTGTAGCTAAACATTGTCCTGTTCACCATCAGCCTCCAGCAGATACAATCCTATCTTTGTGAAATTCTCTGCAGACACCCTTAAGAGCAGTCTGAGGAGCCCAGAAATTCCAGAGTTTGAGAGACATGAAACAGAAAAGAATGTGACCAAAGATCAGTGGGAGGGTGTGAACTGGCCGCCTGTGAGGTTGAGGCAGAGAAGGGGACACCACCCAAGTAGAGAAGATCCATGCCAAATAGGGCAGTAAGTCGATTCCAGAGTCCTGGAGACAGAACAGCAGAAAACACAGGTGCCTGGAATCCAGAAGAGAACACAGCAGTTGCTCATTCTACACTGAGAGTTGTCTCAGGAGATGGAATCACCTTCAGCACGTGTGGACGAGGAGCTGCAGTCCTGGGGAGGTCCTGAAAACCCTGGTCAGCTCCCAGGAAGACTGGGGTCATCAGAGTATGATCAGTCTCGGGTTGTGGAGAAGGGGCGGCCAAAGTGGGGCAAGCCCCTGCAGTTCTTACTTGTCTGTGTCTCCTATGCTGTGGGCCTGGGCAATGTATGGCGCTTCCCCTACCTGTGCCAGATGTACGGTGGAGGTGAGTACAATGTGCAGTGAGGGCAGCATATCTGACTGACGAGGGCTTTTCATCTAAAGCTTTTACCTCCCTAGAGTCCGGATGAATTATAGGACAGCTGGATGTCAAAGAGCTGACCCACAGTCCAGCAAAGAAGGAAGGTTTGGGCTTTGCTTCCACACACAAGGCGTTTTCTGTGCTATCTAAAACATCTTTGCCTAACTTGAAGTAATAAAGGTTTTCTCTGTTCTTTATCTAAGTTTTTAACCTCTGGGTTGTGCATAGGGAGCGTGACCTACTTCCTTTTCTTCTTTTTTTGTGTATAAAGTATAATACCAACTAAGGTTCATTATATTCAGTTGTGTTATTGTTTTCTTGACAAAAAAAGATTGCAGAACTCTTTTGCTTGAATTATATTGTGGAGGTTTGAGGAAGTGATGGAAGTGATTGCTAGGCCAAGCTAATGCCCACACTCCCTCCTTGGTGTGAGTTTGCTTCTGGCCCTAGGCAGCAGACAAGCAAACAACAGGTTGTCACAGAGACAAACTGACCATGGGCCACGCCAGAGCTGCTATAGTTACTGCTTGATACTTTGGGTTAAAATGAGACTATCCTACCGCCTTTGAGAGTTCGAGCATAATTCCAAACAGATGCGGGAATCTGGCTTCCGTTGTCAGGTGTCTCAAAGAACAAACTACACAGACCTTGGCCTCCTTCAACATCACGCTGCTAAAGGGTAAAAACCCAGCCTTTACAGAGCAGGGAGGGGACTTAGCCTTCAAAAGTCTCTGGAGCAAGAAGACAGTATTCAGACCCTACTTGCACACAAGGACAAGCTGAGCTCCGACCATTAGTATGAAGTACTTATTGCCCCCTCCAAGGCCTTCACTATTTTCACATGGTCACAGGGCTCTTCATGAGACCTCCATTCCAGCTGCTCCACTTCTGGGATCTATGGGCCACCTGAATTCCCAATCTTGGTTTAGGAAAGGACACTGGATACAACCCAAGAGCCCACAATTGAGTAGATTGAGCAATGCATTAAGAGCAGAATGCCTTATGACAGTTTAAGACCATGCTAGGGTTCCTCTGCAAAGCAGGTTTTGAGCTGGCTGTTTCCTGTTCCTGGAAGACTTTGTGAAGAGAAAGGGCAGGACTAAGGCACGGTGTGGGGAGGAGACATCTAAACAATACCAACAGGGGGAAAGGGAGGATCCCAGATAGCCTATCAAATACCAAGTAAGAGATGATTGACAGCCTTGGGGGCCACGCCCATCCCAAAGAGGTAAAACTTGCTTTCCGCTTCCCTGCCGCTGTTTTCTGTCCCTGGGAATTGAGCTTCATGATATCCTAGATGTCTGTCAGCATCCCTGTTACATTTCTTGGCGTCTCTCACCAATGATGTGAGAAGACCCCTCCGTAGGGTCACATACCTGACTCAAAATTGCGGAGAAGGACTTGAAAGTGTCCATGACTGTTCTGGCACTCAAGGGAAGGAACCTTTCAACCACAACTAACACGGTGAGCAGACAGCTCAGAAAGGGAGGAAGAAAAGTAGGACTTTCTGATAGTGCAAGGTAATGATTTCATTTGGCTCTCCATATGATAATTAGGGTAGAGAGTTAAACCACAACTAAGCCAAGAGACATTGGACTCTGAGGAACCAAGTATCTTCCAGAGGAGGAAGGGTAGGAGGGAGTAGATTTCCCTACCCCTCTTCTTGGTGGCTTCCTTAGCCCATCCAGGGCTTGTGAGCTGTGAATAGCTAAGTGTAGGCACCTGGAAGTAGACTGTCTTGGGTAGGGAAGCTTTGCTCAGCTTTTACCTCTTTCTTGGGCTGTTCTAGCACACAGGCAAAACCTGAACTAGACCTGACGTTTTCCAGTGCAGAGGAAAGAAAGTTGATACCAAGCTTGCTTTTGAGTTCGAGGTGGGCAGTACCCGAAATTCAAATGGAGCCGGTGAATGAGCTAGCAGGGCAAGTTCTGTCGCTGTGTAGGAAATCTTTACTGGGTGCTGGTGCCCCAAGGTGCTTTAGCTGTTTTCCCAGAACTCACATAGCTACTGCTGGGGTGGTGGAACAAATGACCCCCTCCACACACATGCCCCTTCCTTAGCCCAGCTCCCGCATGTCCCTGGTGTATGAGTAAAGCCCTCTGCTGGCCTTACAAAAGACACTGGGCTGTGGACATCCCCAAGCTGCTGGGTGGGGAACAAAGTGGCAAGAGCATTTAGCTGGCGGCTGTGGGTAGAGCTACTGAAATCTTGCTTAAATGTCATGACGTCCAAACTTCTACTCCCAGCGCAGTAACTATCAATCCTTGGAGCTAAAGGAGAGGTTTTTGTTTTGTTTTGTTATCATGAGCCTCTATCACTAAGATTACCAGACCTGGGAAGTTCATGTGAATTTTCAGCAGCCCAGGGCCAGGTGATAAACAAGCTGCTACCGTTGACAGCTGTGGGCAAAGAAAGATCAGCCTGCTTGGGTTCGGAGGCTGTAGCTGAAGGCTTCACCGGGAATTAATGCTGCTCTGCCTGGCATTTCCAACCCCGGTTCTCCTCAGTTTGATGTAGAATATCTTCTCCTTGTTGCCTGCTCCACTGTGCTATGGGCACACCCACATTTTTTTTTTACTCTCCAGTTGTGTGACAAATGGGAAAATATCCCATATTCTCTTATTATGGGTACATATGGTAAATTATTTGTTTTGAGTACTTAGGGTGTTTGCTTACAGATTATTAATTTGAAGGGGGAAAATAGACCAAAAGGAATATTTACTTTAGGTCGTTTTGAATGTTGGATCTTTTAAGATTAGGAATTCATTAAGATCCCAAGATATTAAAGAATCAATTTTAAGAACAAATAATATGCCAGGCATAGTGGTGCACACTTTTAGTCCTAGCACTTAGGGTGATCCCAGCACTCGGGAGGCAGGGGCAGCAGATCTCTTGAGTTTGAGGTCAGCTTGTTCTACAGAGTGATTTTCCAAAAACTCAGGATTACACAGAGAAACTGCCCTGGCTCAGGAGACACATCAGCTCGGCAGGGCCTTCCCATGTCTCTTTTATTTTACACGTGGCACAGGCTGTGTGCTCCCTAGACTGTGTCATGAACCCATTTGGATCTCTTTTATCCACTGACCTTAAGTAAGGAACACTTGATAGGATTTTTTAAACCCTGTAATGGGAAATATGAGACATATAAACCAAAAGTGTAGCAAGTCTCCACAGCTATGAGCAGATCCTATGTGGGTTTTAGAGCTATGTGGACTGGTTTCTTGCTGGGTGAAGTTTAAGAGGCCATTTCCAGGTTCCTGTGTTTCCTAGCATGTCACAATGTCTTCCAAGTGTGGTCAATAAAGAAAGCACCTTCAGGGTGCTCCCAGAAGCAACAGAGGGGTACATTAGGTGTATCTGAAACCATTCACTGCAGTGGAGTCAGGAGAACAAGGGGTTAAGATCTGGGGCTCTGAAGGCAGACTGCAGTGTTCTGAGCACCTAAGGTGATTCTCCCCCTAGCTTCTTGGTTCCCATGGTAGCAGGGTATAGTTCTATTTCTCCACTGGGTTCTTAGTTGGGCATGGTTGCTATGGTCAGGGGATCTTCAGAAGTCGAAAGATATTGTTACCCAGTGTCCAAGAGTATCCTACAAATGTCCACTTGTTAGGCTTGTCAGCCAAGGCTGATAATGGACTGGAAATTCTAAACGTTTTTCTGAGATTTATGCAAATGAATGTTAGAGAATTTCTGAATTGATGTATCCCCAAAAGGAGATAGATCCTAAAGCACTGGGCTTCTTCGAAGCTATCCACTATGAATCTTGGCTCCCAGGCTCTTCCTAATAGAGTCTTGTCCATTTACACCTGCATAACACGTGTGACAGTTGACTAATGGGATGGAACCGATCTGTCTCCTTTTGCATCTATTTCTCTGGCTCTGTGAACTTATGTCAGTTACTGATCACAGGCAATAATTGTGTATTTTGTGATCATATAAGGCTGGAGCAGAGAAGTCCCTGTCACATAGCATGTGCTAAATGGATTCAGACAAGATGGCTTCCAGCACCTCTTCCAGAGCTTGTGTGGTTTACATAGATAAAGTTTACATAGACAGATGGTTTACATGGCAATCAGTGGGGGGTTTTTTGTTTGTTTTTGTTTTGGGGGACAGGGTTTCTCTGTATAGCCCTGGCTGTTCTGGACCTTGCATTGTAGACCAGGTTGGCCTTGAACTCACAGAGATCCACCTGCCTCTGCCTCCCAAGTGCTGGGATTAAGGTGTACACAGCACTGCCTGACCAAATCAAGTGTTTGATGAATGATGGTATTAAATGCCTTGGGTACAAATGGAGCTCTAGGGCCCTTGGACCTGACTCCCTGTGTCCAGGGACAAGACAGCAGTATTGCACTAAGAAAACTAAAGGGGGGAAACTGGGAGATGGCAGAGAACTGAACCACAGTTAGGTACTCAGCCTCTTCCTGGGACTACACTGGCTGCTGATTGTTGACAAGCTGGAGATGACCATTGTTGGGGAATATGATTTTCAGGTGTGTGGCTTTTGTGTGCTGAATTTGTTTAACTCTGTGAAGCTGTGTTACTGTGCCTATCTAAAACACCTGATTGTCCTAATAAAGAGATGAACGGCCAATAGTGAGGCAGGAGCAAAGATGGGCAGGGCTAGCAAGCAGAGATTATAAATAGGAGAACCAAAGAGGAGGAGCAAGAGAAAGAGGGGAAGAAACTAGGGGTCAACCACTCAGTCAGCCAGCCATGGAGTGAGAAGGACAATAAGACATACAGAAGTAAGAAAGATAAAATCCCAGAGGCAAGAAGGAAGTGGGGATAATTTAAGACAAGAAAAGCTCCCTAGAAACAATCCAACCTATGGCCAGACATTCATAACTAAGAATAAGCCTCTGTGTGTGATTTATTTGAGAGCCAGGTGGTGGACCCCTCAAAAAGCAAAAAGGGAAAAATATCCCACAACAGTCCATCAAGATGGGCTAGGGAATGTGGGTAGAAAAGGGGCAATACTGACCCAAGACATCTCTTTTTTTCTTTCATCTCACTGTAAATGAGACAAACTATTTCCAAGATTCTTCCAAAGTCACTACTCAGCTGCCTCTTCAAACAGTGAACTTAATTAGACATTAAAACAAACATTTCTTTTGTTGGTTTTGGTCAAGAGCTGTGTCCCGAGTATTAACTAAGACAGGGTGTTTCCCTTGCAGGAGGCTGTAGGAGGCTGCCGGCCACCTATGTCTGCAGAACCTTTTCTTCGGCACAAGCTGTTGAGTTATCGTCTGCCTCCATTTTCAGTCTCATGCAAACTGATTGTGGGGAGAGTCTTCCAAACTGTTGGTCACCCCAAGTCTAGATGGAGAAGGCCTTCAGTTAGACATTAGAGAGGCAGATAACTTCCTTGCTCACTGCCACTCACCCATGGCTTTACAAAATTTATTAACTCTAAAAGGATAGCTTTTTTTTTCAATCCCTTGTTCCCAGTGTATGACCCAGTGAGTGAGACTTACCTGGATAATTCTCTGCTGGTTATAAGAAAAACAGGTACTTTGGTCACTAAATTCAACAGCAGCTCTCCTGTCCATTGTAAGCCACTGGGTTTGGTTTTACAGAGGAGCAAATGCCTTTTGTGTAAATTGTCATGTGCTGTTTTGAGCACCCTGAGAAACTGACTCTAGAGGTGGAATTTGGCCCTTCTACTTCAGACTCAACCATGTTTGCCTCAAAATATCCTCCAAAGCTCCTTTTCTTGTTAGGATACCAATGTCACACTGTGACAAGGGGAAAGAACAAGAGATTAAAGACATTGTTTCATGGTATATGAGCTGCTTATGCTCATTAAAATCAAAAGTGTTGTCATGGCAGATCACCATGTACTGTACAAAGACTGTCTTGTGGTTTTTTTTTTGTCTTGTTTTTTTTGTTTGTTTTTGTAAGCTTTACCTGGGAATTTACCAACCCCTGTTGTTTAACAGTATATATACAAGTAATATATATGTAGTTTGGGTTCAACTTTCTTAAGGTGATGTTATATAATACTATCTTCCAAGCCAAAACCCTGCCACCTTCATGACCTCAGCTGGTCCTACTTGCAAAAGATTGCCACACCTAGATTTGGTGGCTGTTGATCTGTTGTCTTATAAGATGGCTGGATATTTTTCTAGAAGGGAAAAGAAAACAAGAAGGCTTAATCATGTTACAAATGTCTGACAGATTATATAAGGTATATAAGAGGCCACAGTTCAATACACCAATGTTGAACCTAGGCTTAAAGAAATAGAGTTACTGGTCTATGCTCCATGGCAATTATAAGGCCTGACTTAAGAAAAAGGTATGTCTAATCAGAGTGTTTGTTCTTTGTCTGTTATTCTGTGGTTCATTTGAAGAGATACTCAGGGATCTGAGTCCCAACTCAACTTCTTATCTATAAGGGTCTATTAGAGTTCTCTAAAAAGACAGAAATAATAGTGTGAATTATTATACTAGTTTATAGGCTATCATCAGATAGTCCAACAATAGCTATCTTCTTTAGAGGGGGGAGCCGAAAATCCTGTAGTTTTTCAGTCCACAAGTCTGGATGTTTCAGTCTGTTAGAACCTGAAGAAGTAGTTTCTAACACCATCAAAAGAAAGCCTCATCATCAGAACATGGTAGCAAGCTTCCTCCTTCCATATCCTTTTAGGGAAACTGCCAAAACCAGAAGGTATGACTTTGACTTAGGGTAAGTCTTCCCATCTCAAATGATCCAAGAGAATTCCCCACCGCGGTGCCCAGTTCTTTGTGCTGTAGTTGATCCCATGTATAATCAATGTCAGCAATCAAGTTTAGCCATCACAAAGGGAACATAGAGTCTCCTGAAAGCTGGAACTGGAGCCCTGAATGGACCCATTGGATGACCTCAGGTTATATTTGAAGATGTGGGGCTGCAACCCACTGGACAGGCCCCAAGAGCCTGCCTTGTAAGAGTCCACCTCTCTCAGACTAGCCCAGCCCAGACCCTGCCTCTCTCAACAAGAAGCAGCTAGAGCTATTGTAGCCCCTTGCCCTGACAGCTGTTGGTATCGACCTCTGAGTGGGACTCGGGGATCACTGAAGGAAAGTTAGAGCAGCATAGGTAAAAAAATTGTAGGGGAAGCGGGTTTCCTAATATGGCAGCTTCTTGCTCCCAGAACACATTGCGGGAAGGAATGACAGGAAGGTATGAGGGCAGGTATCAAAACAGGACCTGGGGGAGAAAGCGGAAGGACTCAGGAACCCTGTAAACCACACAAATTAAGAGGACTACTGGTCTTAGGGCCCCACCCAACTAAAGCATTAAAGCTATTCCCTTTCTTTGCAGTTGGGTCTTCTTCATGGAAGTTCAGTTCTTGCTCTGTAGTCCCATAGATGACCCCAACACCACTGTTACACAGGCAGCCTCTATGTGCCAGGGGTGCATTTTATGATTATTAGGGTTTGTGTGTGCCTATGCGTCTGTTTCCCTTAATGCCAAGGAGTCAGTTCCCTCTAGAAGCCACCCTCAATCCCTGCTACTGCTGTGTCAGGCTTTGGCTTTTGTATGCCTTTCTCCCATTGGAGTTTCTCAGGTCCCATCCAAGGAACCATGAACTGGGTGGATGAGAGAAGATGCCAAAGCAGTCTTGGGTCATGCCTCCATGCCCCTGACTTGATGGGCAATCTTGTGTCCCTGCTGCCTCTGTACATTTATCTGGCAGTGGGAGGGTGTTTACAGCTCCTTTCACAGACCACTCCTTAAGAATTTGTGGATTTGAAAGGTTTTTTTAAGTCACCGTTAGCAAAATGAAATTTAAGACTGAAGGTACATGCTTAAAATAGATATACAGAGATCTCTTTAAAAGGAGGATGTGGTATGAAGTTCTGTGTACTGGGTGATCCAACTAATTTACCTGCCCCTGTATTTGCTAGGCCACTAAACCCTCTGAAAATATCAAGTCTGAAGGAACATTCTATAACCCAGGCAACTCTAAAGCATCCGAAATCCTCTACCTAGGTGAACCCTTCAGGGAAGGAAGCAAGTTTGCTGAGTTTTCCACCCCACCCACAGACCCTGTATGATCAGACCTTAGAAAAGGTATGGTCACATAGACTCCATCAAAGCTGTAGGAAGACAAACACTCAGGAGCAAAGTTAGAAGTATTTAGCAACTTTTATTGGTCTAGCCTTTCAACAGCCCTTAAATGTTGAAAGAGAAGATAGGGGTTAGTGAGATGACCCTGTGGATAAACATACTTATCTACCACACAAGCCTGGTGACCTGCGTTCAATCTCCAGAAGCCACATGAAGGTGGAAGGAGAAAACCAACTTCCAAAGTTGTCCTCTGACCTCCCAGTCTCCCCAACACACTTTTCAGAAAGGAGGTTAAAAGTTTTGCTGGCAGAAGTTGGTCCAGCAGAGCCATGGAGAATGACGCTCAAGGAGCTGGGGCCAGTGGCAGTTTGCCTCCCAGGATGAAAGTAGTCAAAGATTTAAATAACTAACATGGCTGCCTGTCATCCATGGATAGGCGAACAGAAAAATGCATGGAAAGTGAACAGGAAAATGGAGAGACATGGATGGGTGGATTGATGAATGAAAGGTTGGATTGGTACAACCAACAGAAGATAGATCAGAGGGGTGGCAGGGATGAACGTGGAGGTAAAAGATACAAAGGAAGAAGAACTAGGTTTTGAGGGGAAAGGTCTGAGGGTGAGGCTGGGGTGGAAAGAGGACTGGATGGGGAAAGGCTGGGTGATAGAAGCACACTTGCATGGAGAGAGGGGTAGGGTAAATTCCTTCTCTCACGCTGACCTAATGCTCAGCTCTGTACTCTCACAGGGAGTTTCCTGGTCCCCTACATCATCATGTTCATCGTAGAGGGGATGCCACTCTTGTACCTGGAGCTGGCTGTGGGGCAGCGCATGCGGCAGGGCAGCATCGGTGCCTGGAGGACCATCAGCCCCTACCTCAGTGGTGTCGGTATGTGGGATCCTTTTCAGTTCCTCTGACAGAGACTGGTGTGTTCCTGGGTATGACAGGCGTGCAGGTTGCTGTCGATGAGCAGGACCTGTGGTTGCGTGAACTGACAGCCCAGGGAGGGCTACCATTGAACTTGGGTAGAGAGGGCCCTGGATTCTGACCCTCATGTGGAACCCCACCCCCGACGGAAACTCTCACCTTGGGGCATCTCTACTCTGACTGAACTTGGCTGCCTGGCACAGAAGCATTCATTCAGTCCCAGCCCCTACCACCTGGGAATGTACACAACTGTCTCTGCTTACTGAAAATGGCATGACTGTGTGAGCTTATTCATCTTTACCACACCACTTAGGGGCACCATAAATTTTGCCGAAGTTTGGAAGTCAAGGAACCTATGCACACTGGGTGGCTTCACATCCCACCCATAGCTTTTCAAAGTGACCTCCACTTGCTATCCTCTGGTATCTCCAAGACATGTTCACCTCTTCTGTAAAAGCCCAGGTTCCAGGGCCATCAATGGCCACAGTTATTCTGGGTACCTTTCCAATCCAGAAAGGGGGGCAGTTGTTCCGGAGAGAGGAGGGGTCAGCTCTGTATAATAGGGAAGCAAGCAACTGAGTCCCCAAGGAGCACTGACACCACTTACCGGCCAGATTTCCCTGTGGTGGTGGTGGGAACCATATATTCCCACCAGGACCAAGGTCAGCAACAGTCCTGAGAGCTACTGTGGGAACTAGCCTTCAGCTGCTCAGGAGCTGGAAGGGAGCTATGGAATCAGCAGACTAATCACTCAGTTTGACTTTTCTATCTACGGGAGTAAAACTTAATTCTCTGGGGCTGGCAAGCGGGGTAAAACTTAACCCTCTGTGGCTGGCAAAGAAGGGAAATGCGTGTGTGCATGCTTACACACACACCCACACACCTACACACCTTTAGGGTCTCTGTCATCTCTGTTTTCCTTATTTTTTTTACCTCCATCTAGATGTATCCCTTCTGTGTCTTTATTTTCCCTAATAGCTTATATACCCTAGTAGTATCTTTCAAGCAATATATAAATTACAATGTGGTTACATTCTATTTTAAAGTGAATGATCACAATGAATACAAGTAAAAAATAACATCTTTTTAATAGCCCTCACATAATTAAACATTTTATGTATTACAGATGAAAAGTTATCTCCAAGAACCCATATACATTCATGTCCAAGCAACTTGTTATAGATTAACAGTATATAAGCAAGTAAGATATTTTTCTCAGCCAGTTCTTTTACTGGAAGGTTGCATTTTGTGGTTACAAAGAAAGGATCAATCACTTGATTATTTATCTTCTCCATCTCTCCTAATAACAGAGGGATGTGTTTGGCCCCAGTGTCCTAGTCTAGAGAATAGTTGTCATATCAGGCCCATGGGTGACCTTTTTAATGAGGTTTGTATCCTGGTTCTGCTCAGTGGTCTTCATCTCAGTTTTCTCTTCTGTGAAATAGGAATACTACTGTTGTGAAAATCTAAGACACATTGTGGTGGTTTGAATAAAAATGGCCCCTATAGATGCATAGCGGCCACTATTTGAAAGAATTAGGAGGTGTTGGAAGAAGTGTGTCAGTGGGGGGTGGACTTTAGGGTTTCAGAAGCCCAAGTCATCCCCAGTGTCTCTCTTCTCCTGCTGCCTTCAGATCCAGAGGTAGAACTCTCAGCTCCCAGGCAGCTACCATGTCTGCCTGTGTGCCCCCTGCTTCCTCCCATGACAATAATGAAACTGTAGGCAAGCCACAATTAAATGCTTTCTTTTATAAGAGCTGCCATGGCCAGGACCTCTTTACAGCAGTAGAACACTGCCTAAGACACATATTGAGCATGGAGTTCAGGGCCTTAGATGTTTAAAATGTATGAGAAGTTGTGGGAAGAAGCCTCTGAATCAGGTCGTAAATGTGAGGTCATGTTAAGAAAAAAACATGGAGGGGAAGTATTCCTGCCCAGGGTGGTCCCATCATGTCTCTCCTAGGGATGCTTATAGGTCAGGCTACCATACCTGGTTCTCAGTACAGCCTTCTTATTCCTTTCAGGCATTGCTAGCTTGGTGGTCTCCTTCTTGGTCTCTGTGTATTACAATGTCATCAACACCTGGACTATCTGGTACCTCTTCCACTCCTTCCAGGTGAGCAGAGGCTCAGTCACACCAGGAACAATAAGGGGAGAGGATATAGGCCTCCCCTCCAAGAAGAATGGAGGAGTCTGTGGGTTATAACCCGAAGGGAGCCTGAGGGGAAGGCGTACTTCCCTTCAATCATTCATAGAACTTCTGATTCTGATGTACCACACTAAAGGGAGAGAAACCACTCTAAAAGCAAAGGAGATGGGGACAGTTGGTAGCTGTCTGTGGGAACATCCAGATAAGACCTGCAAAACAGCTCTCACATCCACTAGCAAGACCCGCCGGAAGCTAGGATCTCAGGGGATGAGTACCCTAGAGTACAGACCTGGCTCCTGCTGTTTCGTAGAGTAGCATTGCTACCATCTATCACTAATAACGCCACTGGGCCCTGAGCTACGTCCTGTGAAATGTGGCCTTGAAACAAGAGTTTTCTCTATTTGTTTCTATTAGTGGAACACTTTTGTCCTATAAATCTGACCTCATAGAACCCAGACCTGGGCAACAAGGTACTTACCTTAGAGAAGGCTTACTCCCACACACCTACAACTCTGATCAGATTTATTTCTTTCCCTCAGTTCCCAATATTACCTCTTTGAGCAGTTGGCTTTAGATTATAATCATTGACAACATTTAAGTTCATTTGTTTGTAAGTGCCAAAGAAACCAGTTAAAACAATCGAAAGCAGAAAAGGGTTTCATTGTTCCCACCCTACAAGGTCAAGGAGTCTTAACTGCCTAGCTCGGGTCCTGCTAATTACTGCTCAAAGGAGGTCACTAGTGCCAGGGTCTCTCACTCAAGGGACTCAATACCTTCAAGGCACTGGACTTCTCCTCCTTCTTGTTCCACACCCATGGGATGAAGCATCTGTCTGTACTCTTAAGGGTGTCCTAATGATGAGTTGGCTTAGGGAAGTTGGAACTGAGCTAACTGTTTAACTGTTGCTTTCTCTGGTTTGCTCCAAGTTGAGGGAAAGGAGAGAAACCATGAGTCACTGACAAGTATTTTTTAGTTAAAAATTTTTGTCTATGGGTGTTTATTTGCATCTATATCTATGTACTACATCAGTATAGTACCTGTGGAGGTCAGAAAATGGCATTAGATCTCCTGAAACTGGGGTAATAAATGGTCGTTAGTATTGTGTGGGTGCTATGTGAGTTCTGGAAATTGAACCTAGGTCATCTGGAAGACAGCCAGTGTTCCTAACTGCTGAGCCTTCTCTCCAGCCCCATCATTAACAAGTTCTGACCATCCCAGCAGTGGTACAAAAGCTTGGAGTTTAAAAACCTAGTTTGGCTGCTGTAGTGATGCTGGGTCAGTGTCCTTTTATTGTAGTTGGTCTGTCACAATGCAGATGCTAGTAACAGAGTCTTCTAGACCCATTAGAGAGTGCGGTAGTCCTCAAAAAGCACATGTAAAATTTCAGTAAGAAGCAACTCTTGTCAGCTTTACTAGATCAAGATATCCTAGTCACTAACTTAGAAAGAGGAAAGATTAATTCATAACTTGGCCTCTAGCAAAAAATGAAATTTAGCAGAACATCATGTCCTAAATACATATAGGAGGAAACAGTGATAATGAAACCTGAATAGACAACAAGAGACAAGATTCCCCTTAGCTCCTTAGAGTGTCCACCCCAATGACTTCTTACTTGGCCCCATCTCCTAAAGATCCACAGCACCTCCTCATCCAAGGGATCACAGCTTCTGGGTGTGGATCTTTGGGGAATGCTCAACGTCCAAACCAAACCAATCATCCTCCATGCCATCCGTTACCCCTGAAGACCCAAGTCCTTATCAGTCTCAAAGGCTGCAGCCATTTACCCTTGAGGGACCAGCTTCTTCTCTCCCAAGATCATTCTACCAAGGCTGTATACCATCATCCCACCAAACCCTCGACCTTCCCCTTACCTCTCTGTTGATTCTCGCTTCATTCCAAAGGATCCCCTGCCGTGGTCTGTCTGCCCACTGAATGGTAACCGCACAGGCTATGACGAGGAGTGTGAAAGGGCTTCATCAACTCAGTACTTCTGGTACAGGAAAACACTCAACATTTCGCCGTCCATTCAGGAGAACGGAGGAGTGCAGTGGGGGCCAGCACTGTGCCTCACCCTGGCCTGGCTGATGGTGTATCTGTGCATCCTGAGAGGCACCGAGTCAACTGGCAAGGTGGGCTGGGGAGCCTCACTGGGCTGTGCCTGGATGGATTTGGCCATGGACAGATGGGTGCCATAGTGAGTTCTGCAAGTATTCACAGAGGGCTAGAGAGAAAAGTGCTTCTCCTAGTTAGCTTGAACTGTCAACTTGACACAGCCCAGAGTCACCTAAAAAGGGAATCACAGTTGAAGGGTTTTCCAGATCAGACTGGCTTTGGGCATGTCTATAGGGGATTTTTTTGATTATTATGTTCATTTTGAATCAATTATATTCACTTGATTATTTTATCATCAATTTATAAACATGCCAGTGTCCAAAATCTCTATACAACATTATGCCAACAAGCTGATGATGGCCTTATTATCTGATGTTAAGGGGCCCAATTCACTGTGGATGGCACCATTCCCTGGGTAGATAGTCCCAATTACAAAGAAAATGTGGTACATTTACACAGTGGAGTACTACACAGCAGTAAAAAAAAAATGACATCTTGAAATTTGCAGGCAAATGGATGGATCTTGAAAAAACTATATTGAGTGAGGCAACCTAGACCCAGAAAGACGAATAAGTACTCACTCATAAGTAGCTTTTAGACATAAAGCAAGGAAAAACCAGCCTACAATCCAAAACCCCCAGAGAACCTAGACAACAAAGAGGACCCTAAGAGAGATACATGGATGTACATAGGAAGGAGGAAAAGACAAGATCTCCTGAGTAAATTGGAGCTTGGGGATCACAGAAGAGGGTAGAAGGGGCAGGGGAGGAAAATGGGGAATGGAGAAAAATGTATATCTCAATAAAAACAATAAAAATAGGTATAATAACAAAGAAAACTAGCTACGCATGGTCCTATGAACAAACCATCCAACAATAGTTCTTATTGACTTCTGTTTCAAATTCCTTCTTGTGTTCCTGCCCTAACTTTCTTCAGTGTTGCACCATGACCTAGAAGCATCAGCTGAATAAACCCTTTCCTCTCCTAAGTTGCTTTTGTTTAAAATGATTTATTATAGCACAGAAGAAACAAGCATGGTGCCACAATAAACTATAGTATTTACTGAGAGCCTTGGAGAAACGGATGCCATAGTAGACTAAGGATTTTTCACAGAGGCTGAGGGGGAATTTTTAAAGGCAAATATGGGGAGGGTTATCCAAGATGCTTTGAGACTAGAGCCCCTGAGCACAAGGACTAACAAGGGACACCCTAATCCCAGATGAACATAGTTACTAGGCAGACCAACTTGACAAGTTTCCGGGTCCTTTTTGTTTCTGGTATCATTTCTGACAGTGACAATCAAGCAGTCATACCTAAAAATTGTTCTTCATAGCCTCCTGGCTTTATTTACTTTCATATTAGAGTTGATAAACCTGTCCTGAAAACTTTCAGACCCTGTAAAATAATTTCAGTGCTTATTCCAGATGTTACCAGCTGTGGGCAAACTCCTAAAGCATTTGACCCAAAGACTATGCTATGATCCATCTTCCAGGTGATGTAAGCAGGTGCTTTGCTCTATTTCCATGTTAGTGTGCTGTGATATGTGCCTCTCTCTATGCTGTGGATATGTTTTATTACCATTGATTAATAAAGAAGCTGATCTGACCAATAGCCAGGCAGAATAGAGCCAGGCAAGAAATCCAAGCAAAGATACAAGGAGCAAGAAGGCAGAGTCTGAGAGATGCCAATAGCTGCCCGAGAAGCAAGATGTGAACTGATGCCACGCCCACGTGACAATAGGTAGAGTAATAGAAACGGGTTAATTTAAGATGTAAGAACTAATTAATAGTAAGTCTGAGATAAAAGACCAAACAGTTTGTAATTGATATTAATCTTCTGCGTGTTTATTCAGGAACTGGCTGGCGGGAGAGAACCCTCCACTCACAGTGCTGTTCTCTGGTAGGGCAGCACTAAGCTTCAAAAAACACTTCCCTTGAGTGAGGTTTTCTTTTATTGATTAATCCTTAAGAGCTCACAGCATTTATATTGATTTAATTTCATATGTTTTAAATTAAGCATTCTGTAAAAACAGTTTCTTCATTTAAATGATATATATATATTGATAATTTTGAGAAAATTTTTTGCATACTGTTGCATAACTACTTCTGACAAATTGAGATTGACTCCTCTACTGGGTTCCCACAGGTGGTCTATTTCACTTCATCAATGCCCTACTTTGTGCTCATCATATACCTGATTCAGGGCCTCACACTCCACGGAGCCACCAATGGCCTGATATACATGTTCACACCCAAGGTATGGGGAGAAGTTCTGACGGTGTTGCTACCTGATGTGAGATGTCCTTCTGTATATGTGTTGCTTTTATTGGTTGATTAATAAAGTTGTTTTGACCAATGGCTTAGCAGAGTAAAGCCAGGCTGGAAATCTAAACAGGGATATATAGAGAGAGTAGGCAGAGTCAAGACATCATGTACCTGCCAAAGGAGAAAAATGTCAGAACATTACCAGTAAGCCACAGCCTCATGGTGATACATAGATTAATAAGAATGGGTTAATTTAAGATGTAAGTGCTAACTAGGAATGTGCCTGAGCCATTGGCCAAACAGTTTTGTAATTAATATAGTTTCTGTGTGATTATTCTGGTCTGGGAGGCCAGGAAATGAAAGTGCAGTCTCTGCTTATAGCAACCCATTTTGGTACGTTTTGGTATGCCTAGGGAAAAAAAATCATAGTACAAGGAAGGAAAAGTTGTAAGTAACCAAGGAGGCTGGGCCAATCGCCGTGGATACCTTATGGCCATGGACCAATCCTCAGACAGGTCATTCTCAGCCCTGTGCACTCTAGAGCATTAAATCCATTCCCTCCTACACATTTACTACCCCTAATGGCTGGTGCCAGTTCCTCCCTCCTGTCCTGCCTGCCTGCTCCAGGTCTCGCCCAAAGCCTTGTCTATATGCTCTACTGATCTGATACCACAGATGCCACTCCAGGCATTTCCCTGATCTGCCCCATGCATCCTTAGTCCCTTTCCCTGCAGGTTGCAGTGATTCCTCCCTTAACCTTTTCTTTCCAGGCCAGTGTTCTTCAGTGGAAAATCAGACACATTATTCATTTAGCCAATTTGGTGCCTGGAAACAAATGTCTGTAAAACCTTTCTATGGACCCCCTTAGTGTGACAGCTCTCATGCCTGTCTGGGGCATCTTAAACCCTTAGCCCCTAGCTTTGTGGGGTTTTGGAATTTATCCAGCAACAGAAGCAATCTTTAGTCTTCAACTCTTCAAAGTCTTTGCTGTCTTTAAGATTTCTGCTATTAGCAGGGCAGGGGTAGTGCACATCTTTAATCCCAGGCAGAAGCAGGCGGATCTGAGTTCAAGGCCAGCCTGGTGTCTACAGAAGAACGAGTTCCAGGACAACCAGGGCTACACAGAGAAATCCTGTCTCAAACGAAAATAAAAAGAAAAGGGAAAAAAGGACCTCTGTTTCCAACTCCTACTCTCCTTGGAACTCTTCAGCTGGCCTGTCATTGCTGCTGCTTTAATGACAGTGGTGATGATGATGACGATGTTGTCACCTTTCCCTCTGACAGTCCTGTCACTTCCACAATCTCTTCTTCCTGTTTTCCCTCCAACCTACTCTAATAATGATGGAGAAAAGAAGATGTTGTACGACCTTTTCAGGAAAAACTGAACGAATGCTGTTTCTCCTAGATAGGGGACCAACAATAGACCAAAGAAACAAGTTTGTCCAAGCCTAGCTTAGTGAACCAAAGAGTTTATTAGAGTTTACTTACAGGGGCATGGATGATTCAAAAGCAGTTGTATCACAGAAAAGCCCACCCTAACACAGGCAATGATGCATAAAAGCTAAATTCCCAGAACATCCTGTATTACTTGTCTCTTCTCTACAACAGCTGGTCCCACTTAAATAATCTTGGGGTGTGGCCTTATGAATCTGGTAAATTTTAGGTGACTCTTGAAACCTGTCAGTTTCATTAACTTCCTGAATCTTTTTTTTTTGATACAGGGTTTCTCTGTTTAGCCATGGATGTCCTGGAACTCACTCTATAGACTAGGCTGGCCTTGAACTCACAGGGGTCCACCTGCCTCTGCCTCCTAAGTGCTGGGACTAAAGGTGTGCACCACCACTGCCCAGCTAACTTCCTGAATCTTAACAAGCCACCCTCCAGGAAGAAATGTTTCATTGGGAAGAAATATCTATACAACAATAGGCAAGAACACTTCATTAAAAAGAGGAGACTTTTATGAGGTCTAATGCTACAAAACCAGAGAGCAACATAGCTAACTCGGAAATTGAGCCAAACACCTGCTTATACAGTGAGAGAAAGAATAGGTGTTTGCATCCATCGTGATAGTATTGTGCAACTCAAGTACTGTGTTTGCACCAATCACAGGCTGTCTCCCCTCAAAAAGGAATAAACTTTCTTTAAATGATTAATCTGGATTTTATGTGCATTGGTGTTTCCCCTGCATGTGTGTCTGTGTGAGGCTGTTGTATCCCCTGAAACTTCGATGTGGGTTCTGGGAATTGAACACAGGTCCTCTGGAAGAGCGGCCAATGCTCTTAACTGCTGAGCCATCTCTCCAGCCCCAACAGGGAAATATTGACTTCCTTCTTGACTAACAGGGAAATATTTTCCCTCTGGCATAGATGAAAATGGCTGTTAGAATTTAGCCAAGGTCATGATGGAAGACTGTTCTTTGGAAGCTGAAATAGTCAAGGCTTAAACAGTGCCGTCTAGATTAGTGATAGGATTGGCTGCAAATAATTTTGACGCAGTATAATTTCCTCAAAACTTCCTTAGAGTGTACGCAGCAGGTGAGCTAGCATGAGGGCAATCGGGATGGTTTGCTGGCTGGTTCTCTACTGAAGAGAGTGGACTCTGGGAATGTCCTACTGTCTTTTAAATCAGGGGTTAGATCACTCTTGTTTCTTAACGTACTAGCTTATTTAAGCAAATAGTAGACATTAAAGAGTACCTACGGTAAGAGCTTCTCACTAACATTAACAGTGATTTGAACATACATTAATAGTTCTTTGACTATGATTAACAGTGCTTTCTTTACTCTTAAATTCCCTTGGGACGGTTGGATAATGTTACCTAACGTTCAGTGATGTTCACCTGCTGAGAAATAGACTGCACATAGAACAGGTCTAGATAGCTTGGGAAGTTGGGAGGTAATCCCCCCCCACCTGCCTTTGGGCCTACTTCCCCTGGGAGGGGCAGTCATGAATTGAGCCTGGGATTCCTCAGTCTTATACTTATTGACCTTCTAGATGGAACAACTAATCAACCCCAAGACCTGGATCAATGCAGCTACACAGATCTTCTTCTCCCTGGGCTTGGGGTGTGGTGGCCTGATTGCCTTTGCCAGCTACAACGAACCCTCCACCAACTGCCAGAAGCATGCCGTCATTGTGTCCATCGTCACTAGTACCACCGCCATATTTGCCAGCATCGTGACCTTCTCCATCTATGGCTTCAAGGCCACCTTCAACTATGAAAACTGCTTAAACAGGTGAGTCTAAGTTCTCACTCATCACCTTGGGCCTCAAGAGGGAAGGCAATACTCCAAATCTCTGAGCTGGAAGGGTGACTGGGAAGGACTGGGTTCCCAGAAGTCAAGGGGTAGACTAAAGACACCAGTGTTGAGGTCTACAGTATGAGGTTCAGTTATTTTCTGACTACATAATTACTGCCTTCTGTCAGCACCAGAAACTGAGAGGTCAAAAGTTAAGAACTGCCTTGCAGGGAATGGGCAGTTTAAAGTGGTCATTGCACTTAGCAGAAAGGGGCATTCAGAAAAAAAATGTTTGTTCAGCCCCATTACCCATCTCAAGTGTAACCAAGACCTCTCTAGTCAAGTTCCAGAGACTACAACTTACTGTCTTCAACATCCCTCAAATCAGAGGACCATCTTTCAGATGCTAAGATTCCAGTAGGGTGGCCACTTACACAAGTAGCCATCTCTAAAGTAGGACTGAAATTAATGCAAGTCAATGTATATTCAAATAACTTGAATATTGATATGAATTTAAGTGATTCTAAGGTTAATTAATGGGTTGCTCAGTGGCACAAGCCATATTAAAGTACAATGTTACATTTCTACCACCACATCCGGTTTCATCATACATTACTGGCCCAGATATTAAACAATGTCACTGCAGGGTCACGGTTCTTGTCCTCATCTCTGATCAGATGTGAAGCTTCTGCACAGACATTCATAGCTGCCCTTCCCTACACAGGGTTATTAATCCACTCCTTCTACTCACTGAGATTTTCAGAGCTGTTAGGGCCAGTAGCTCCTTAGTCATGAAGGTTAAGATGATGGTCTGTTCTGCAGGGTGATTCTGCTGCTCACCAATTCTTTTGACCTTGAAGATGGCTTTCTGACAGTCAACAACCTGGAGGAGGTGAAGGACTACCTGGCATCGACCTACCCAAGCAAGTACAATGACGTGTTCCCGCACATTAGAAACTGCAGCTTGGAATCGGAGCTGAACATGGTAAGAGGCCTGGGAAGGGTGGGGACTGCCTCTCTCCACACAGTCCGTGAAGACAGGAAACTGGATTGTTTTCCCTGCAACAGGGATAAGACCGACTGGACTCCTGCTCTCCCAGCTGCTACTAGGAATCCTTTTCATTGGAAAGCTCCCCTAGAGTCTGGGTTTCCCCCTCCTTTTCCTCACCTCTTTTGAAGTTTCAAAAGCTTGGGAAAGACAGAAGTAACACACACCACAAATAAATGCTACAAACTTTGTCATTTGGAGGTAAATATGCATGGCCCTCATTGAGTTGCATTGCGTTCCCATGATTCCTGTAGTTGGTTGAGGCAGGAAGAAGTTTAATATGAGATCACCCTGGAAAACAGGACAAGACTTTATTTTATGTTTTTACTGATTTTTATTGAGCTCTACATTTTTCTCTGCTCCCCTCTTTGCCTTTCCCCTCCCCTTCAGTCCTCTCCCATGGTCCCCATGGTCCCCCTGTTCTCAATTTACTCAGGAGATCTTGTCTTTTTCTACTTCCCATGTAGATTAGATCTATGTATGTCTCTCTGAGGGTCCTCATTGTTGTCTAATTTCTCTGGAATTGCTGGTTTTCTTTGCTTTATGTTTAAAAACCACTTATGAGTGAGTGCATGTGATAATTGTCTTTCTGGATCTGAGTTACCTCACTCAAAATGATGTTTTCTAGCTCCATCCATTTGCCTGCAAATTTCAAGATATCATTTTTTTTCTGCTGTGTAGTACTTCATTGTGTAAATGTACATTTTCCTCATCCATTCTTCAGCCGAGGGGCATTTAGGTTGCTTCCAGGTTCTGGCTATGACAAACAAAGCTGCTATGAACATAGTTGAGCACATGTCCTTGCGGCACGATTGAGCATCCTTTGGATATATACCCAAAAGTGGTATTGCTGGGTCTTGAAGTAAGTTGTTTCCTATTTTATAAGAAATCGACATACTGACATCCAAAGGGGCTGTACCAGCTTGCACTCACACCAACAATGCAAGAGTATTCCCTTTTCCCCACAACCTCTCCAGAATAAGTTGTAATCAGTGTTTTTGATCTTGGCCATTCTTACAGGTGTAAGGTGGAATCTCAGAGTTGTTTTGATTTACATTTCTCTGATGACTAAGGATGTTGAACATTTCCTTAAGTGTCTTTCAGCAATTTTAGATTCCTCTGTTGAGAGTTCTCTGTTTAGGTCTGTACTCCATTTTTTTTTATTGGATTATTTGTTCTTTTTGAACTCAATTTCTTGAGTTCTTTGTATATTTTGGAGATCAGCCCTCTGTCTGATGTGGGGTTGATGAAGATCTTTTCCCATTCTGTAGGCTGTCATTTTGTCTTGTTGATCATATCCTTTGCTTTACAGAAGCTTTTCAGTTTCAGGAGGTCCCATTTATTAATTGTTTCTCTCAGTGTCAGTGATACTGAGGTTATATTTAGGAAGTGGTCTCCTGTGTCAATGCGTTCAAGTGTGCTTCCCACTTTCTCTTCTATGAGGTTCAGTGTGACTGGCTTTATGTCATGACAAGACTTTAAACAATAAGTTCAAGTCAAAGTCTCCTATGTTACCTTCCCAACATTTTCCTACTCAAACATAGGCAGGAATTTTGAATCTTATTACCATATATATGCTAAGTGACATCTATTTTAGCACTGGTTCTGGTAGATAGTTTTCTCAGTCAACAGTTTAATTTTGAGAAAATGTCTAAATAATGTGTGTGGAATCTCACTTATTCTGTAATATATTATCTTTTTCACATAAATATACCCATCCCTCTTACTAAAGACTTAAAAAAAAGATTTGTCATTCAAATCATTTTTATTTTTCATAGGCTTATCTCTGTTACACTAGGGATTTTTATTTATTTATTTTTACTTTAAATTTAGCGTCACCTCCACAAGTTTCAATGGGGGGTAAAATTCCTTAAGGGATTCATAAGAGATTTTTATTAGAACTGTATTAATTCTGTGATGTAACTGGGGGCAGGCTTAATATTACTTGACTTGTGGCTTTTGATTGAAGAGCTTTCTCTCATTTACTTAGGTGTCACGAGCAAGAAAGTAGGTACTTGTATTTGGTCTAACAAAAGGTACATTTTATTATGTTGAAGCTTGTCACACAAAGTTCACATTCTAAGTTCCTGACTATCCTCCTCAAGGCTGCTCACTATGCAATATATCTTAGCTGAAAATTTGGGTCTTGTCTCATTGTGGTCTCTGGTTCGAGGGTCAGGATCCTGGGGAAGACTCTCCAATCATAGGACAGACCAAGATGGCATCTCTCCAGTGTCACCAGCATCCTGAAGATGCACAGAACACTGCATTGCTCTTGGTCTCTGCTTATATACTGTCATCTGGGCGTTGTGGGGTTCTAGTTGTGTGTCTGGTTATATTAAGTGATGTCACTAGGTTCTGGTTTTGGGGTACAGTCTTGGGTGTAATGGAGTTCTTGACTAAGCTATTTTGACATGTCTACAAGTCATTTTTTTTACTATGCTCGTCACATTAGGCATTTCATATTATACAACTAAATTTTTCCATGAATATCTTAGACTATTTTTAGACTTTTAGACTAAGATTGCCTAATAGATTTCCTATCTCTTTTAAATAGTGTTTTCCTTCTTATTTCTATCACCTTTTTATTACAAAAGAAAAAGTTCTTATATGAATCTGGTTAGAAGTCTCACTGAATTCTTATGAATTTCCATATTTTTATGTGTCTTAGTTAATTTTCTTTTGCTATGATGAAACACCACGACCAAGGCAATTTATAAACGAGGCTCATGGTGCCAAAAGAGTCTAATTATAATGGCAGGAAGCATAGTGGCAGGCAGGCAGATATGACAGGGGAGCAATAGCTGAGAGCTTCCATTCTGAAGCACAGGCACAAGGCAGAGAGAGACAGAGCACTAACTGGGAATGGTATGAGATTTGAAACCTCAAAGTCCACCCCTAGTGACACACCTCTTCCCATGAGGCCACATCTCCCAATTCTTCACAAACAATTCCACCAACTGGAGACCAAGCATTGAAATTTATGAGCATCTGGGGCCATTATCATTCATTCTGTATTCCCCTTTCTCTCCTTTTATGTCAGGAAACAGAGGAAGTGCTCCAAAGACATGTTCTGCCCAAGAGCATGGGGTCCAAGGAACTATACACTGTGAACCCTTCCAATCTGTGAGTCAAAGTAAACCTTCCCTTACTTCAGTTGTTTTGTTGGTGATTTTACTCACACTGATAAGTAACCAACACAGTAGTTTCCATAAAAAAAATAGAACAAAATATTCATATTATGGTAGTTAGAATAAGAATGGCCCCAGTAGGCTCACATATTTGAATGCTTGGCTCTAGTTGGTAGAACTGCTGGAGGAGGTGTGGCCTTGTTGGAGGAGGTGTGCCACTGGGGGCAGGCTTTGAGGTTTCAAAACTCTATGCATCCCCAGTTTTCTGTCTGTTAAATGTTTCTGCATCAAGATGTCACTACTGCCCCAGCACATGCCTACCTGCCTGCCTGCCATGCTCCCTGCCAAGAGAGTCATGGATTCTAACCCTCTGGAATTTTAAGCTCCAAACTAAATGCTTTCTTTTATAAGTTGCTTTGGTCAGGGTGTCTTGTCATTATAGGAAAGTAGCTAGGACTTTTGGTACTCTAGCGTAGGTTATTTTTGTAATAGGACTGGCCATGCTGGGTTTTGTTGTTGTTGTTATTGTTGATTGAGGCTAAACTGAAGAGTTTTGCACTAATTTTATTGGCAAAGGAGATTTCAAGACAGCCTAATATTGCTTCTATTGCATGGTTATTAGTATTCATTCTTAGGCAGGTCATGATCAAAAAAGAGCAAGTGAGGAAAAGAAATACAAAATTTATAGTTTACAAAGAAGGTGTGGCCTTGTTGAAAGAGGTGTGTAACTGGGAGAAGGCTTTGGGGTTTTAAAAGCCCAGACCATTCCCAGTGAGCTGTGTCTCATGCTGTGGATCGATATGTAAACTCTCAGCTACTACTCCAGCACCATGCCTGTCTGTCTGTGGCCCTGCTCCCCCATGATGGTCATGGACTCTAACCCATTGTAGTTGTGATGCCCAAACTAAGCACTTTCTTTTATAAGTTGCCTTGGTCATCATTTTTCATGACAATAGAAAAGTAACTACTATTACTTTTCAAAATTTCTGAGCTTTGCCATTAAGTCACTTATTTGTTCTTTAATATATGCACTTAGAATTCTAACTTCCCCCCATATGACTTAATTCTTTTTATTTTCTGATTTTTCTTTGACATACTCCCCATTCAGTGATGAGTTGTTTAATCTCTATTAATTTGTATATTTACTAGTGACTTTTTTGCTTTCAGTTTTGTTTTATTGCATAGTGGTCAGATGGGCTATGCAGAGTTAGTTTGGTCTTCCTGAATTTGTTAAGTTTTGTTTTATATCCCAGGATGTATTCTATTTTAGAGAAGCTTATGTGTGCTGCTGAGTAGAATGTATAGTCTTTGGTGTTTGGAAGGAATATTCTGTAGAAATGTTAGGGTCATTTGATGTATGATAGCATTTAATTTGGATGTTTCTTTGCTTACTCTGTATCCAGATGACCCATCCATTGCAGAAAGTGGGGTATTGAGAACACCCACTATTTGATGTTAACCTATGCCTTTAATTTTAGTACACTTTTAATGAAATTGGATTCACCAGAGTTTGGTGTATTATTTGGGAGAGTAATGTTAATGCTAATTGCCCCCTTAATTAGAATGAAGTACCCTTCTTTCTCTTCTGACTAGTGCTAGTTCAAAGTCTATTTTGTCAGCTATTAGGATATCAACCCCTGCTTGTTTCCTCACCCCCATTTGATTGGAGTGTTCCTCCTTCTCCCCATATTCTCTCTTCCTGCCCCTTTTATTTTCATTTTGAGAAGAATCTCATAGTCCAGGCTTGTCTTGATCTCATGATACTCCTGCCTCCATCTTCCAGGTGGTGGGAATACAGACATTCACTACCCTGGCCAACTCTATTTTTCTTTTAAATGTCTGTACTTCATATCTTTTTTTTCATTGCACTAAGATTCCAACAACAATGTAAGTGAAATTGAGAGTGGGCCTATTTGTATCATTTTTAATATTTAAACACATTCTTAGAGATTAATTTCAGAGACTACTCTTCAAGAATAGGGACAACAAAAGGCCTGTGGCTCTGGTTGCCAAAAAAAAATTGAAAACTGCTTAATTTTTGTGTTTGATTAGACAGGATTTTGTTTAGTCTGAGGAGAAATTCCAGGTGATTTCATGGGGAAGGCAACGCTTTCTTGTGGTGACTCAGGCCCAGGCCCTGCTGCATCAGCTCAAGGCATGGCGCACATCACACCACAGGCTGTAACTCTAGCCTTAAGGCCTCCATCTTTTATTCTTGCTCACTCTTCTCTCCAAGACTCTGTTTTTGCCATTGAAACCTGAGAGTCTTTGACTCTTCCCTCCTTCATTGCTTTTCATTTTGAATTTGAATTTGTTACACTCATTGGGATGTGTGCACATGTTCCACAAAGAAGGAGTTCAAGTCAGAGGACAAGTTGAAGACTTTAGCCTCTCCCTCCTAGGAACTGAACTCAGGTTGTCAGACTTGGTAGCACAGACCTTTGACTGCTTAGCCTCACCCTGAAATCTCTTCTTGAGACATTTCCATGCAAACTTAAAATCAAAAGTTGGATAATAATTGACTCACAAAAGAGGACAAGGAATAATCCACATCCAATTTATAGGCCACAGGTTGGACCTCTTGGTTATTTTATGCAGATTATATTCACACCTAAATGTTTGCCATTTTATTTACCATTCCTTTTTGCATTATAGACTTTAGGGTTTGGGGATCCTCCCTTAAAATATCTTCCTTTTGAGATGCATTCTCAACAGAAAATATGTTCATGTTTAGTTTGTATGTAAATATCTGTTTGGCCCACAAGTAAAAAATTCAGGTTAACAATTTTCTTTCAACAATGTATTCAACAATATCTGTCTTCCATTGTTGTTAATTCTTTCATCTTTTGTTAGCAAGCAGTTTTGTCTGAACCGTGTTATGATCTTCCCCTTGTCTTTGGCCCTCTCAGTGGTGTGGATGTAGCCTTATTTGCTCAATCTAAACCTAAGTGGTGTCAGGTTTTCTGATCTATGGACCATGTTTCTTAAAAATTTGAAAAACTCAAAAATTTATCTCTTAACCACTGCTTCCCTGCCCCCCGCCCTTTGGAACTTCATATCTTAAAATTTGTAAACTATTATATAAGCCTCTTTATTATTTTGATCTACTTTTTCAGGTTAGTTGTATTGATTTTTATTATAGATTTATTTTTTCTGTCTCTTAGCTACAACTGTCTATGTATCTCCCAGTTCACTCCTTTTCTCTTCAGTGGCATCAGATCTGGTGTTTCACTTGGATATTTCAGCAATTTCACATTGTCATTTACAACACTATGTTCGTTTCAATAATATCCATTTCTAGATACTAGTGTTGTTATTTATGACTTTAACACTTTATACATAGCTATTATAATAGTGGCCTTAAGCAGGAAAACGAGAGACTAGAGGACTAGAGGACTAGAGGACTCCTTTACCTCTGACCCTGAGAGAAAGACTGGCTCACAGGACACAGGAGTTAGCTCCCTGAAGGCTGCAAGTTTGCCGCACGTGTTGTAGTGAGAACAGAGGTTAGTGTTAAAAAGATTAAGGGTCAAGACAGCAAAGCCTGGAACACTAAGATGAATAGGAAAGCTTATGGGTGGGTATGAGATAACCAAGCTAGAGAGATAAGGGAAAGGCTCTGAGTCAGTGATGCAGATAGGCTGCCCCCTCCAAAGTCCTTGAGGAACTGTTGTTCTTTCATAAATTCTTGCTTCTAATGAAGCTAATTAAAACTAAATTGCAAGTGTAGATAGAAGGTTTCTCCTAACAGGATTCCACCTAGGTGACTGTGATAGTTAATTATCTGCCATGGTAAAGATACAAGTTGGTCATGTAAATGTGAGAACACTTCTTGGTCTAATTAACAGCTCTTGAGACACCTGAAAAGTCTAAGGTAGCAATACCAGCTAATGACTAATAGAAAGTCAAGGGCAGTAACAGAGCTGGAGACACAGATGAACATACAGGGGCTTGAACCACCCCTAGTTGCATGGGTACTAGATGGACTGTGTCTGTGTCTCCCTGATTGGGCCAGGAGGACATGCACATAGTGTGTGGACCCATGATAGCCCAGAGAATTAAGTAATCTCAACAGAGTCTTTATTCATCCTCTGCCATTGTGCTATAAAAAGACTGGACAAAAGAAATTCAACATTTTCCTCTTGGAAACCTGATGGAGGAGGGTTATCTGTCTATTGTGTTATTTTCATTGGTCAATAAAGAGACTGCCTTGGCCCCTTGATAGGACAGAAAATTAGGTAGGCGGAGTAAACAGAACAAAATGTTGGGAAGAGGGCTATGAGCCAGAAGCCATGGAGCCAGCCACCAGGTCAGATATGCTGAATCTTTTCCGGTAAGCCACCACGATTACACAGATTATTAGAAATGGGTTAATATCAAGATATGAGAGTTAGTCAGTAACTAACTCTCTAGAGATAATGGGCCAGGCAGTGCTTAAATGAATACAATTTGTGTGTTGTTATTTCTGGGGCTAAGCTAGCCATGCAGGAGCCGGGCAGGACGAAAAGCAGGCCTGCCCGCAGCTCCTTTCTACAGAAACCCTTCCCACTCTTGGGATTTCTCTCACTTTTTCATATTTTCTTACTTTCCTGTAGTTTTGGTTTTTGGAGACAGGGTTTCAAGGTTTCTCTGTGTAGCCCTGGCCATCCTAGAACTTACTCTGTAGACCAGGCTGGCCTTGATCTGCCTGCCTCTGCCTCCTTTGAGTAATGAAATTAAAGTCATGAGCCACCACGCCCAGTCCTCTAAAATAATTCTTAATAAAGGCAGCATCTTTAATTTTCATTTGCAAGAGACAATGAACCACATCACTGCCTTGGGCCAGTCTTTAATGATTCGGAGTGTCCAGCCTCTTAGGACCCTGGAAAAATCCCAACTGGGTGAAAAAGGTCCCCTCACTTTCAGAAACTGCGGCAATAGTAAGAATGACACACAAAACAACGTTTAATATATTTTACTATTTACAGTTGTATGCGTCCTTATGATCAGCACCATTGATACGCCATTAAATTGGTCTGTATTATGTCAGTCCATCAGGTTCCTATAAAAAATTCAGAGATTGGTGGCGAAACAACAGATATTTGTCATACTTCTCAAGGCTGGTTTCTGGTGAGACTTTGCTTCCAGGATCAGTGATAGCACTGACTGGGATGCCACCTTTTAAGCCTTACTTTAGTGACTCCCTAAAGGCTTTGTCTGAACTGCAGTCACTTTGAGGGTAGAAGTTTCAACATTAAGAATTCAGTCCAGTCAGCAGTGGTGGCTCACACCTTTAATCCCAGTGCTTGGAAGGCAGAGGCAGGTGGATCTCTGTGAGTTCAAGGACAACCTGGTTTACAGAGTGAGTTCCAGGGCAGCCAGGGCTGTTACACCGAGAAACCTCGTCTCAAAAAACCTAACCAACAAACCATCCATAGCATGTCTGAATGGCAAACATATGTCATCCTTGAAGAGGGACGTTCTAAATGTTTGTCATTCTTGCTGACAATGTCTCACCTTCCTGTGGCTTTGTAAACCCTTATATGTGAGTTCATGGCTTAATTTCTAGTAGTCCTGTGGCTAGTCTAAACTCACCCACTCTGGACCCTTTACTGGTGTCAAAAGGGATTTGACTTTAAGCACAACTAGTAGACTCAGGGTTAGGGAGATGGCTCAGGTTAAGAGTACTGGCTACTCTTCCGGAAGTTCGGAGTGCAATTCCCAGCAGCCACACGGTGACTCACAACCATTTATAATAGGATCTGATGCCTTCTTCTGGCATGCAGGTATATATGCAAAGCACTCATGCAGCACTCACACATAAAATATAATTTTTTTTTAAAAGTAGACTCAGCTTCTGTAGCAGATTACCAACATAGGCATGTGACCACCAAGCAACCCTGCCAGGAATCCCCACATTTCCTCAGTTTCAGCACTGAAAACAAAGACCCAGATGTTTTTGATTTTGTAATATTTTATCTAAAATATAAGTTGGGACAGGAAGGGGAATGCAGGGTTCAGTACTGACAGAAAGTTCATCACATTGAGTGTGTGTGTGTTCTCTTCAGTCCGGGTGAGCCTCTAAACCTGGGCTCTGAGGTAAAGAAAACAGATTCATTATGTGACCAGCTCCAAGGTCCCAACATTGAACATGTGTAAAGAGACTATCAAGGCATGTAACTGGTATCATTTTACCACTTGCAGGCTGTCCAGGGCACAGGCCTGGCCTTCATCGTCTTCACTGAGGCTATTAAAAACATGTACGTGCCCCAGCTGTGGTCAGTGCTCTACTTCTTCATGCTGCTGACGATGGGTATGGGAAGCATGCTTGGAAACACAGTGGCCATCCTCACCCCTCTGACTGACAGCAAGGCCATCTCCAGCTACCTGCCCAGGGAGGCCATTTCAGGTCAGGACACCAGGCAGTGGAGGCAGAGCATGGGCGGGTGGGAAAATGCAAGACAACCAGTGGAGGGGCTTCCTCAGGAGCCACGTGTTTCTGAGGCAGCTCCAGAAGGACTGTAGGAGTCTAGCTGTGCTCCTTCCTGCAAGACTGTGCTACTCAGCCCTATGTGAGACTAAGAACTCACCACATCCCAGGGAAATGAGGCAGTCAGCCTACCCTTGGGAAAAGGTGACAACTCTCCAGCCTGCACTCATAGGTCTCCAGGCTTTGAGAGCCCACATCAGGTTTTGTTTTAATGCATGACCTGTTCCCACACCAGGAGGAGCTCCTTCCACATACTCTCCATGCAATAAACATCCAATCAGATCACCCTGTTCCCGATTACTAATGCTACTTACTAGTTTTTCTCTCTGTTCCTGAAAGTCATTGAAAAGGATAATCTGGGCCTGCTGTTGACATTCAAAACCTGTCAGTGAGCTCCACTATGCTGTTGTCAGTCCTGTCTGATACACCATTGTATCAGACACACCACTTCTTGCATTTTGATTGTGAGGCTGTTAACAAAGGAACTAGCCTTTTCCATGATGCCTATTCAATACCTTCACTGTCATCCTACCCAACCAGGGGTCATGAGTACCCTGCAGCCAGCCACCTCTACCTCCGATAATTCTGTAATTCCACATCCAGGATGGGCAAAACAAGGCCCCATCTAGTCTTCATGTTCTAACTACCCACTGGAAGCTACTCTTTACTCAGCACTTGACATCCTCCTTGGGACTGGGTCTCTGTAGCCTAAGCTGGTATGCAATGCCCCCAACTGCTTTTTCCTTGAGCTGACATCCCCTACCGAGAAGCTCCTACAGCTCCTGTGGACAAATCTACCCTCCAAAGTGGTGTGTCTAGGGACCTGTGGCTCCTGCTGGCATATAGCATGGGATTTGAGAGGCAGGGAGACTCAGAGAAATGAGCAGTGATCTTGCGTTCCAGGTCTGGTGTGCCTCATCAACTGTGCCATTGGTATGGTGTTCACCATGGAGTCCGGGAACTACTGGTTTGACATATTCAATGACTATGCAGCCACCCTGTCCCTGCTGCTCATTGTGCTGATGGAGACCATAGCTGTGTGCTACGTATATGGGCTAAAGAGGTGAGACTGCAGACCCTGCCTTCTACGTGGGGCAGAGAGGCTGCAGGGCTGCACTCTTAAGAAAATCATCCTTCTTCAATAGATACATTGCTTCTAGATGCTTCTTTGCCCTCAGATCTCAGTTATCTCTTGCTTCCTCAGTTTGCCTGCATCCAATAACTTCTTTCCATTTCCTGTTTTCCACTTTTTATCACAGCATTCTTTCTGGACAAGGACTCAGCCTCCAGACCTAGATACGCTGATCATCCACCAGCATTAGGGTCTGCAAGAACCCAGGTCAAAGTCCAGTTAGGAATTTTGACTTAATAGACATCAGACATCAGATTTCTACCCTGGCTCCCTGCCCAACACTGAGATGTTTTCAGCCTTCCAGGTGATGGAATGTCCATCTGGGGCCTGATGAAATGAGGATTACAGGACCTCCTTAATTTGGTATCTGGCTAAGGTCTGGGACAAAGTGTAACAATTGATATTTCTAGCACTTTCCTTGGTGTTCTGAGGACCACCTGCTGAGAACCACTAGTCTCAGACCTTGTTTTTCTAGTCATCCTGCAAGGAGGGGGAAGAAAGAGTCCTTCAGAACCTCAGGCCCCCAGCTCTTGCTCCAGTCTTAACTGCTCTTCCACGAAAAAGATGCTGTTCTGAGACCATTTCTAGGGGTCAGTAGAGGATACTTGGAACCATCACTAACGGACAGAGTGAGCAAGCAGAGAGGCAATGTCACCCTAGCCCTGTGGACTGAGAGGACTGGCATTTCCCTCCCCGATGTACCCTGCTCTCACCTTTTTTGGGAAGTAGCCTCTGGTCCACACCTGGGGACCTCTGGAAGCTAACACCAGGGAGATGTCCCATGACCGTTCTTTACTGGTCATCCTCCCAAAGGCAGAGCCTCAGCCCTTTTCCCTTCACCTCAACACCTCACCAAGGAAAGGATCAGATGGGTTCAGGGACACATTCAAACATCATTAATAACCAGGACAGCATCTTCTTAAGGGAAGAGGGCATGGAAACTGGAGCCCCTACCTCCAGAGTATGAATAAGCCCAGGTTCTCTCCTTGTGGTCCAAACAGATTTGGAAGTGACCTTGAGGCCATGACCGGCCGCACCCTCAACTGGTACTGGAAGTCCATGTGGGCATTTGTGAGTCCACTGCTCATCATCGGCCTCTTTATCTTCTACCTGAGCGACTACATCATCACAGGAACGCTGCAGTACCAAGCCTGGGACGCCACTCAGGTACCTGACGATCCTGCAGGCTGGGGAATAGGGCAGAACCCAGGGAACCATTGCTGTGGTGTGGGAACTTCATCGAGATGTTTCCCAGATGCTCAGTCTCATACAGCAGAACGGGGCTGTGAGCGGTTAGCCATGATGCAGGAGAGAGTAAGAGTCGCCCACAGCATCCCAGGGAACCTTCCCCTACATGGTGAGGACACCATTGTAGAGATGCTGTTCTTCTTTCATAGGAGCCTTACATGTTGGAATGGCTCTTTCTGAGGGTGGTTTTGGTGCAGGCTTACTGTCACACGAAGTGCTGGTCTACAGGCACATTCCCACCCGTTATAAAACCAACCAAACTCCTGGCATAATGCAGGGAGGAAAAAAGACTTGAGTCAGTTTCAGAGTCACGTTATTGACTTGGGCAGAATATCACAGCAACCAGAATGTGCACCAGAGTGGTTTTCCTTCACTCCCAAATGGTCAGAAAACAGAGTGGAATCCTCCAGAGACCGAATAACCCAAGGAACAGTCCCCAATTACCTACTTCCCCAGTTAGCTTCAGAGCCTTTCAAAGTCGAACTGCATAGCTAGAGAAGGTAGGCACCCAAGTCTGAGGAAGGCAGGAGGGATATTTCATGGTCAACCTAAATACAACTCACCCATTTCCCTTCCTTTTCTGGAATGGAGACTGGAGTCTTAAGACTAGTGAAGGTTTCTCCTGTCTCTCTTGCAGGGTCATGTGGTTACCAAGGACTACCCTACATATGCACTCGCCGTCATTGGGCTTCTGGTGGCCTCCTCTACCATATGCATCCCTCTGGTAGCCCTGGGGACTTTCTTCATGTGCCACTTCAAGAGCAGAGCAAACTTTCCTATGGCCTGAAGCGGACCTCTCAGGGACTTACTATCAGCACTCACTGTTCTACAGCTCCTTCCTAAGGTAGATGTTCCTCAGTTAGTTACTTTACTTTCTGCTTCCTGAATCTGCAAAGAAAATTTAATTTTCTGTATCATGCTGACAGAAACCTAACTTTGGCCATAAATACTACAGACTTTTTATATTCCATAATGTATACTTTTGTTGCCAGAATTTATACCCTTTTGTGTTACATAGTCAACTCATAGTAGGTACTTTTCATCATTTCGACCTTTAGCTTTCATTCTAGAAATATCAAATGTTTACATACCACCATTACAGTAACGAGATACTGGCTTACAAATTTACCTCTATCATTTGCTTTTCTGTTGTTGTGATGGAGTCTTGGTATGTCTGTACCCCAGGTTTGGTCTGCACCTGTTCATTTTAGGCTAGACTAGAATCTGTGATCCTCCAGGCACAGCTTCACCATGCTGACGTTCCCTGGAGCCTCAGCCTGCCCTCATGACATGGCATTTCTGAGGCCATGTGCACCCACTGCCTCAGGATGGCAGAGGGAGTAGGTATGAGTCTCAAGGAGCAATCAACACTACAATGGGTTGAAACAGTCCTGACTTCACTCTGTCCAATGCTTGGATTACAGACACCTGACCTTTCAGTATTTCCTGAAGGAGCTTCTAATGGTGATTAATTTCCTCTGCTTTCTCTTGTTGAGGAAAGTGTTTTGCTTCACCACTGAAGTGTAACTTTGCTGGATATGGTTTTCTTGACTGGCAGATTTCTTTCTTTTAGCAGTTAGAACATATTGATAAATCCATTTATTTTAGTCTAACGGATATCACCTTACATGTGACTTGACTCTTGCTCCTTGGTAGTAGAAAAGGAGGAAAATAATGAGCTATAGATGAAAGAATTCAAAAGTAGAGGATGCAAATCTAGAAATCACAGTATGTGACACAATAAAACCAAATAAGATTTTGTTAAATCTGATTTCACTCTGACCAAAATGAACTGTGAGATGATGCGGTAATCTGCTCTAGTATACTGTACATTTACTACATAGTCCATATGTTGTAAATCTCAAATATGATTAAATTTTATTTTTAAAGGTGTGAGGAGGATGAAATCCTTGAAACATACATATCCCTCACAAGGGCCCTCATCCATGTACAGCCTTCTTTCCATCAATGGGCACTAGCTGACATGGATTCCAGATATAACCACTGATAATGAAGACTGAGTTCAAAGGATCCATAAGTATACATAGGCAAAAATTTATAAATTTAAAGCAACAACCAACAACAAAAGGGTAAAAGGAAAATCAGGTATGCTGGAACAGGCTTTAAATCCTCACTAACTAATTACCTACCACATTTTGTTGACGTGCTGGGATTACAGGTGTGGGTCACCATGCCAGGTCTTTTAGAGTACTGGGATTGTGCCCAGGGTTTCATGCATACCAGCTAAGTGCTCTACCAACAGAGCCACATCCCCAGCCCTGAAAATACTTTTCAATATGTACTATTTTCCCGTTTATCAGTTGCAACCTGCATCACTTATCCACCCATACTTCCTTATCACCCTAAAACCTTTATATTAAACCTTTATTATAATTTGAAACAAATTATAACTTGGAAGTGGAGATATTCTTATAGACATTAAATCTCAGTAAATGTTATGTATTACTAAATGTTGTCTTAGTTTTATCTATAAAAAATAATGATAAAGATATAAAAATGTCTTAGGTGATCATCACTGGAAAACAGTTTAGAAGCTATTGGTTTCCTTGCTTACTTATAATGACTAGTACTTCTATAATGACCAAACATTGCTTTAAGATAAAAAAAAAATACCACCTCTGATAAAAATACAGAAACAACACCAACAGTGGTTAAGAAAGAATATGGCATTTTATTTTGCATATGGACGTACAGTACATGAATTAAACTAAATCATTGCAGGGCTCTAAAACATTGATCACTTGCAGCCTAACCCAATTTCCAAGGACATTAGTGGTGCAGATTTGGTGTTTGCTGTAGCTGTTGACATGAAGTATGTACTGTGAAATGCTCAATGACATCTGAATAATAATTATAGTAGACGTGGACTGGGCATCAATATTCCACCTTTGGACAAATTTGCTATTTACATGTCAGAGCAGGTGGCTACTTACTTACCTTACTGTGAGTTTTAATGACTGATTTTAAGCTACACAGGATTTTCCCAGAGTTTCTAAAAGCAATAACTCTTATTGTTTATAAAAGATAATGTTGAAAAAAGGTAATGTTAAAGGCGCTTTTAGAAATATTTAAGGACAACATAAGGTACTATTAGAAAAAAACTCTACATATTTTTAAGCAAAACACTGATGTACCATAGCAGTGTTTAACTGAATTGCTTTAAGATAGCGCAATGATACTACCTTATATACTGTTCTAATATCTAAACCTCATAATTACAATTTTAATATATAACCTGTCTTACAATTACAACTATGCACAGCTTCTGAAGAGCAGTTTTCAGTCTGTTTTATGCATAAATTAAAGTTGGTCCTTGATTTGGAGAACTGTGGCTACCTGGAAGCACTAAATTTCAGACACTTATTGACAGCCAACAAAAACCTTGACAAAGTGAGAAAGCAAGAGTACCATGCACGGAAAAGCAGTTGCTACCCCAAGTGTGAATCAAAATCTAGGCCTGCATGTCTCAAGGAGTAACCAAAAAAGAGAGAAGAAATAAAAAGGTCCCCACAGATATGAGAGGAAGCAGCCGGCCAGTCTGGTGTACTTTCCGCAATAGAGCAGTTCCTAAAATGAGGCGACTTTGGACCTTTTAGCATAAGAGACAGACTTTACATTCTTACATTCTTTGATTTCATTTACACCTTCTAAAAAAGATAAAATCTATCTGAACTTTTCATGACACGTAAGCTGCAGGGGCACAAGAGCAGCTGAAGCCAGGAGGCAGCTACCAGAAACTTCAAACAGCTCTAGATCCTGGTCTCCTCTTCCCTCCTGTGAAATTACTCCTTATCAAACTACCTGATACTTGTAAGAGACATTACATTCTAGAAACATAGTAGGATTAGCGTATTATTAAACGTTTAAGTCCAAAGATATATGGAAAATATGCTGCTAACAGTGGCTGCTTTGCAATGACAATAATGAAACAGAGCTAGAAAAATAATTTTACTGTCTTAAATAATGAAAGAAGTTAAAATTTTAAAATATATTACTTATCTGTGAACTTTTGATTAACTTGACAGCGAATAGATTTCTTCTGATCTGTGAGCTGAATTTAAGCTACATTTGAATTATAGTATAGCTTCAAATTATAAATATAACCATCCCAACAGTAAAGAGATCATTGAAGCAGTAATTACAGATCAATCCTAAGACATCACCCAGCCCAGACCACAAGAGGAGCTTTTGGATAAATGCTTTGAGGAGACCTTGGGACTTCTGTGGAAAGCAGGTCAGTAAAGACTCCAGTTCTGCATCATGGAATCTTCCAAGCCAAGCCGCTTTCCACAAACACAAATTCAGTCTATCTTTTCTTTCTGGACCAATCTAGGAGCATCAACAAAATCTTTGCCATTGTAAAGAATAATAAAAAATGTTCCAATGCTTGCAACTCCCCAGAAGAGGACATATGCCAGAGTTTCTGTCCAAGTGTCACCTGTTGATATTAAAAAGAGATAATGCATCATTGTTGATGCCAGATAAAACTGTTAGTTGTATACCACAATTTCACACTAAAGGTTACTAGCACGTCCACAGGAAAAAAAATACAAGAACCTCTTAAGGTTTAAACCAGGGATCTCAACTCTTCAAGGCTCGATAAGCCATCAGCTGTGAGACTCTAAGAACTTGTTCCCTCTGTGATAAGTTCCCAGCAATACTAAGGGAACTGACCAGAGAAAAAAACATAATTATCATTGAGATTAAATTCTTTACTAACACAGGAAACTAATAGCTTAAAAATACCTATAAAATACATTACAAAATGTGTATTTTAGTTAAAGTTACATGTTTAAATTAACTATATAAATCATAAATTAACTATATAAATCATAACATTTAACAGCATTTAACACAACTCTGCTGGTTGAGTTTATGAAGGTTAGCAGCATCCACGGAGCAAAGACCTATTTTTCTCTTTGAAGAGCTGACACTTCTCTGCACCTGCTGGCCTCAACTATAGAGAAACACATTCAGAGTCAAATGGCCAGTAAGATTGTTCAAGGGAAGGAAACCACTTCTGGACTTCCTACCACATCAGAGGTTATTGACATTTATGTTCCTTCTAGAAAGCCACAGCAAGGGCTGGAAATCAGCTACCCTATCCCATGCATTACCTCACAAGTTACTGTCCACAGCATTCACTATCTTTTTATTCAAAAATATTACTAAATTTGACATTATCAGTTTTCATAGCCGAGTCTTAAAAGTTGTGCAGAAGGCAAGTTAGTATTTGTTTGGGAATTTGTCCTGGTTTTATTTCTATTACTGTGATAAATATCATAATCAAAAGAACCTGGAAAGGAAAGGCTTTATTTGGCCTAACTTTACAGTCCATCACTGAAGGGAAGTCAGGACAGAAACTCAAGGCAGAAACCTAGAGGAAGAAATTGAAACAGAGATCGTGGAGGGATGTTCCTTATTAGACTACTCCCCATGGCTTGCTCAGTTTGCATCACCATATAACCCAGGCCCACTTGCCCAGGGGTGGCTGCCTACAGTGTGCTAGGCCGTCCCACATCGATCATTAGTCCAGAAAATGCCCCACAGACTTCCCTACAGGCCAATCTGGTGGAGAAATTTTCTCAAGTGATGTTCCCTCTTCCTAGGTAACTCTAGCTTGTACCAAGTTGGAAAAAGATAAAATGAAACAACAACTATGACAAAAACTAACCAGGACAGGCCTGAACCAGAACCTCAAGCACGCAGGCTAAGCAAGCGCTGTGCCCCTGTGCTTCTTCCCAGGCCAAGAACAGAGCTTCCTAGAAGCTACCAGAAGTTACCAGACACTTCCCAGAATCCTTCACTTCACTCAGGCCAAGATCTTAGAATTAACTTTTCTTTCTTAAAAGATAATATTTGAGATTTTATTTTTATCTTATAAGTGTTTGCTGGCATGATATCTGTGATTGCTTATAGTGCCCAAAGAGGCCAGAAGAGGGCATCAGATCCCCTGGGACTGGAATTTCAGAGGGTTTTAAATGACTTGAACCTGGTCCTCTGCTCTTAACCACTGAGCACCAAATTTTACTGAGTTTTGACATATGCGGGATTAACTTTTCTTATCTCTTCAGAAGTTCTTTAACTAGTGGTGAAAATAAAAACTCATAAACGGGAGTGACTCCAGGAAACGGGCACCCACTGGGCAGTGTTTTCTAAGACAGAGGATCCAGGGAGAGGCTGAAACCAGTTGTTGGCCTCTGAGCAATCAGCACACGCTGACTAGATTTGTTCCTTTTTCTTTCCTGACATAAAACCTGACATAGAACCACAATCATTACTGTAAGCAATTCCTATACCCTTTTCCTGTTTTTACTGTAAGAATGGGTTTTGCATTTTTAGATGGACAAAGAATATATTACAGAGACAAAAATGCTCACTGTCTGGCTCTTTGCAGAAGTTTGCTAACTAGGATGTCAGGTTATTGTGGCTTCTTCCCTCTACTCCACAAACTCTGTGCTCTGCCAACAGTTTATAGTGCTCAGCTCTGCTGAGGACAGAAATGCATGGCACTGAGCCTCCTCCTAAGAAATGCACACTGATGGCATTAGAGACTAAGGCGGTGAGAGTTTACTACAGCCCACACACAGCAGACAAAACAATGAACAGAATGGTCTCTCCCTCAAAAATCTGATGATTGGGTGGTAAAGACAGTGAGAAAATCATTCTGTGCAGAAAAATACATGGTGGCTCTACCAGGTGTACCAGGAGGGTATTCCACCTCTAAAAAGCAAATTTCTTCATATTCATGACTTTAATGAGGAACAGGACAGAAGACAAGTGCGGAGAGCGCTATAGAAAGCCAGGAAGGAACAAAGGACATGGGAGGCTGGGGAGCAGCATCTGCAGGATGCCATCAAGATAGTCGTTACATAGAAGTTTCAGGATAGCCAGAGCTAAATCGAGAGAACCTGTCTCAAGAAACAAACATCAAAATATGATTAACGGCCAGCAAAATCGCTCAGTGGGTAAAGGCTATTGTCATACAAACATGGTATCTGAATTTGATCCCTACAGCCCACAGTACAAGGATGAGCTAAACATACGTACCACTGCATTCACGGCCTTACACAAGCCGCATACTCACACAAGAGTTAGCTTATCTCGAGAAGGCAGGATAGCAACTTTAGTTTTCATATTTGCCTAATTATGTTCCCTATAATTATTACATGATGGTTTGGTAACAAGAAAAAAATTATAAAAACGTTAAGTTAAAAAACAGGGCCAGTCAAATAGCTTAGTAGGTAAAGGTACTTGTTTTTCAAGCCTAGCAACCTGAGTTTGATCCCTGGATGTCAAAGTAGAAAGAGAATTAATTCCACAAAGTTGTTCCCTGACTTCTACATGTGCATCCCTCATATAATAACAGTAATTAAAGCAGAAGGGGATCAGGGGAGATAAGGGAGAAGGAGAATCGCTAAGATACTTTGTCTGAGAATGTCATAATTGATATCAGATAGCCTGTATACTAATTTAAAATAAAAGGAGATTTTAAACAAAGAATTACCACTATCACTAATAACAACAACAGAAAACTACTAGGAATTGAGATGTGTCCTAGTGGCAGAGTGCTGCCCCGCACCACACACACATACAAAAATAAACCCAAGTATCAAACTCATTAAACTTAATAAGTAGACATCAAGTACTGAGTGAACCCAACACCCAAGATGAACAACCAAGTTCAACATTCTAAAAGATAAATGTAAGAAGGCAAATTAGCAAATTTCAGGCCATCAAGAGCTAAACAGTTAAGACCTGTCTCAAAAGTGATATAAAGAATCTGAAACAAAAGTACACTTACCAGCCATAAGCAAACAGATAATACACATTGAAAAGGCAACAACCATGATGATGGGCAACTGAAAAATACAATTGAAAGACACAGCTTTTTAGGAATAATTAGAGGCTATAAAATCATCCATGTCCACCTAGACTGGAAAAGAGCAAAACTTCTGCAAACTTAAATACACAAGATTTTTTTTTTTTTAAATCAAACACCACTATTTATGGGTTCAAGCACAGTGACCTAATCTTTATACTGGTAAAGTTATGAGATCGAAGCAAGCATGGTTCTGCTCCAAATCTGGGAAATTATCTTTCAGGACAACAGACCTCCCTCCATCCAGGGAATTTTTTCATCTGGCATAAGACCCCAGAAAAGCTGTGAAGTCTTTTTTTTTCCTCAAAGGAGAAAAGAAAAGCAAATATCCCAAACACACTTTGCCTTTCATTTACGAATTCCCTGATCATAAGAAGACTGAAGTTCTACTTCTCCACAGTTCCTTGTGTGCCCTTACACAAAGGGATGTACAGTAGTCACAAAAGAGCAAATACGCAGTTATTTTCTCTGTACTCTGGTCTTCTCTTTGGGGGAAACAGCACACAATGTTTCAGCAGAGGTGTTTCCTACATCTTCAGATAGAATTTTTCCCATCTTGAAAAATCATAAAGTTACTTACTGCCAGGAATTTCCAATCCCTTGGAACACTTAAAGGACTATGAGATTCTAATTCATCCACTGAATAGTTTCCAAGAAATAAGTCTATGGAATCCTAGAAAAGAAAGAAGGAAACTGTCAACTTTCCAAATTTAATCTGACAACACTGAGCAATAATACAAAGATAAAACCATTCAATGCCTCCCACAAAAAACAACCATCAAATACAAACTTACTTGTCTAAATCCATTTCTACAAAGATAAAACCATTCAATGCCTCTCACAAAAAACAACCATCAAATACAAACTTACTTGTCTAAATCCATCAGAAAAGTTGTTCTTGTAATACCGTAATAAAGAGTTGAAGCCATCCATTATAAGTCCCAACCGAGTTCTTTTTCCAGTTCTGGTTAAGAAAGGTCCAATTTTAAATTATATACAAGCATACTAAATTCTAAGTTTTATGAACACTGACTGCTATGAAAAATACATGAGCAATAAAGATATTAAAAATTATCCCTGAAAATACAGACATTTCACAAAGAAGTCACTAGAAGGCCTAAGAAACATATAGAGTTGTCCCTTGTATCTACAAAGAACCCAACTAGGTATTTCCTACAGATGTTCAAGTCCCTCATATAAAAAAAGGTGCAGTGTTTCCACATATCCCATTCATACCCCCTTATTCTTTCTAAGTTACTTACGATGTCTTATACAATGTAAGTACAAGGCAAATAGCTATTAGCCTGTATTGTTCAGGAAATAATGATATTGAAAAAACTGCACGTGCTCAGTACAGACACAAATACATCTTCCTGTACACTTTGATTAGTGGCTGGCTCAATCCATAGATACAACCCACTGATAAGAGGGTCAATTGTATTTGTTCTCTAAAACATTACCAAATAGACACAAGAAAGTGAAAGTTTTAGTTACAAAAACAAGAACTATGAAAAGAAGTACAGCCCATGTTAAGAGGTATTAACACAACAACTAGGAACATTTGCTCCCAGTAAATCTTCACAGTGTTACCGAGAAGATCCAAAGCCACCTCGAACAAATGAAAAAAGCAGGAACTTGGTCTGGAAGCTTTGCAGAGGTGCAGCTCACAGGCTGTGCCTCAAACTGTGAGATCAGAATGGTGATTTGGATGCACAGTGATGCTGGAGAAGCAACACAGAGCCTTCAACCCTCTCTGTACATCAGACTACCCCATGGAGGCTAAGAACCCACCAGTGCCCAAGTTTTATCTCCCAGCAGTCTTGACATGACAAGCTTAGTGAGGCCCAGAAGCTTGGTTTAAAAAACTGCTTCCTGAAAGCTGACCAGAGAACGCTAGAAACCATTAGTACTACAAGCCACTACTGTGGAACACAGGTTAAAAGTGGCTTACCTTGTAAAGTCAGTCTTCAAGGCACCGGTTCCTGCATACTGTTTGGCACAAGCATTAGCATTATCGGCCCAAGCTTTGGGAAAAATAAAACAACAGCTGAAAGTGATAAAGGTGCCAACTGAAATTCTAATACAAAATATTAATTTCAAAATTTGAACAACTTTGCTCCTATTAAGAAATTACCTACCATTTTTGTAAGTCTTCTCAAATTCATCTTGTTCTTCAAGCTTTTGTCCCACATGCAAAACTCCTAATCTCTAGAAAAAGAATCACACCCATGTTTATGAGTGATAAGATTTAGCAGACCTGATTGAGGAAGAAAAGGCAACATTCTCCAAATCCTATCATGGGTTCTTTTCCTGCTGGTGCAAAGCACAGGTGTGCTTCAGCTTTTAGAGCTCTTGTTCACCCACCACAGACTGTAGGAAGATCCTCCACACACTCCCTTAAGCCCCAGAACAACATGGATAATAGCGAGATAGTACTCAGAAAGAGGAAAAGGTAACATGAAACCTAAGAGACTAAGTTGTTACTCCTCCTTCCCTGACATACCCTTTACCCCGCTGCCTTCCTCACCACTCACCAGCCCAGGCTTCCACATCTAAATCACTGAAGTCTTACTCAATGCTACATATGCATCCTCACCAAAACTGCACCCACACAAGTTTATATACATGTGCACATATACACACACACACACACACATACGCGCGTGTATATACATGTGGACCTACACAGGAGTTTATTATATACATATGCACACACACACAACCCTTTTAATAAAATTTCCAGGGTAGCTGAGCCCCTGAATTCTTCCCTATGGACTACTCTTTGAAGTCTACCTGCCATTCTTGGCAAGAGGCAGTGAGGTATTATCTGAAGTGGTTCTGAGAGTTGATGATTTGAAACAAAATCTGAACACCCTCAGCAATTTTGATCTGCACAAAAACTGCCCCTACTGGAGGGAAAAGCACAATGGGAGAGTTCCCATACCATCTGACAAGGCCACCTCAGAGACTGCTGCCCAAAGGTGCTCTGAAGTTCATTATGTTTTATCAAACTGTATCCAGCATGTGAAATAGATTAAAGAACCTAATTCAATAGGCTGTTTAATTAGCCATGGAACCAAACCATTCCTAATCCTTTTCTACCGAACATGATAGCTGAAGTCTCTTCAATAGATTGGCAGAGCACAAGCTAGAGGCTGCTTATCCCTCCTTTGACACAATTGCTTTATAACTCAAGGATAATTCTTTCTAAAGCAGACACCAAAATCTCCTTAGTCAAAAAAAAATGTGAAATAAAAGCTGAATACTTATAAATTACCTAGACATTTGGAGCATACTTTTCCTTCATAACAAATGCCAATGTGATTTAGAAATCTAGGCTCTTTGTTCATATTTAAAATTGCATATACATACAGAAGTTTTTTGCACCTATTTATGTCAGGAAAGTTTATCCAAGAAGCTAACGTCTCTTATCAGAACAATATATTCAAATAAAACCTTTTTTTTTTTTTTGAGCAGGGTTTCATAAAGCCCATGGTGGCCTGGATCCTCCCTTCCACTTCCAAATGCTGTGACTATAGCTATGTGCTACCATATCCAGTTTCTGTGGGATCAAATAAAACTTCATTCACACTAAGAAAGCACTCTACCAACTTAGCTATACCCTTCAAAACAATCTTGATTTAAAAAAATATAAACTTTGTAATTTACTACTAAATTAAAAAAAAAGTTGGATGTAGCAATACAGGTCTGTAACCCCATGAATTCAGAATTCATGAGCTAGACGTCTACATGTGCTAGAGTGACCCTGCCTCAGAAACAAAAAGCAAAACAAATGAAAAGGCATATCTTAAACAAAAATATCTAATGCAGTGGAGTTCAATGGAACGGGTTCACTTATTCATTGCTGACATCAACATAAATAAGGGCCCTCCTAAAAAGTAATATATTTATTCTCTTTAATTTTTAATTCCACTTCTAGGAATTATTCCAACTATAGTTAGTTTAATTATCAACTCAACACAATCTAGAGTCACCTGGGAAGAGTCTCAATGAGGGGTTGCCTAGATTAAGATGACCTGTGGCTAATCTGTAGGGACGGTCTTGGTTTCCAGCTGGGAGGTGAGCAACAGCACTCCTTTGTGTCCAGTGGGAGTAGGAATGTAGCCGGTCCCCATATGGCCCCCAGACGCTCATAAGGAATGGCATTACTGGGAAGTGTAGCTTTGTTGGAATAGGTATGGCCATGCTGGCAGAAGTGTATCACTGTGAAGGTGGGTTTTGAGGTCTCATATATGCTCAAATCACACCGAGTATCTCAGTTCACTTCCTGTTGCCCTTGGATCAAAATGTAGAATTCTCCTTCAGCACCGTGTCTGCCTTCATGCAGCCATATTGCACACTGCCACACTCTCAGCCACCATGCTCTCTACCCTCATGATGGACTAAGCCTCTAAAACTCCAAGCCTCCATCTCAACTAAATGTTTTCCTTTATAAGAGTTGCCGTGGTCAGTGTCTCTTCACAGCAATAGAACCATAAGACATGTCCTGCTTTGTGGAAAGGGGAAAGTGAGCTGAACACTAGCAAGAAGGCATACATTCACTCTCTCTGCACTTGACTGTGGATGTGATCGGCTGCTTCAGGATCCTGATTCTTTGACATCTTCATGTTGTGTAACAATTTCCTCCAAGATAAAACATCCCATCTTGCAGGAAAGCTCCTTATGACTATGGAAGTAAGCAACTCAGAAGCTCAGCAAGTCCCTGAAATGACCAGAAAACACTAGGTCCTGCCCTCCCAAATTTATGAAAATGCTAAGGATTGCCAAGACACCCTCAAAACCACCAAGATGCCTGCAAGTCATGCAGTACCTCCAGGTCTCCAGTTTCATGAGCCATCACCTGTTAGTGTAGGATTTAGGTAATAAGCTGTGTTTGAGTTATTTTTGCTCCCATGAGTAATCCCAATGAACTCACTGATTCACTAAGTTGGACTTCAATGGTCATCCTTACTTTGGTCTGTTGTGGATTCCCTATCTGGAGTAAATACACATTTGTTCATGTCTCCCCAGTAATGCTCTCACATAACACTTCACAATTTCAGTGTAACCCATCACTCTGAACTACAGTAAACCTTTGCTCCCTAAATTGATTTTATCAGCTTAATTAATCAAAGTAATTGGAAAGGAAAATAAAACCCAAAGGAAATAATTCAAGTTAATAATATTAAAAACAGATACAGTCTCTATAGTAGTAAAGGCCCCAAAATATAGTAATGTAAATGGCTTAATTATAGTTCAAAGTAAACTTAAAACTATGATTACATAAATACTAAAGCCACATGGCAAACTAGGGACCACATACGTGCTCCGATGGTAGTTAAAGAAAACTTGTATATATCAATGACAGCAAGGTACAAAATAAAGTCAGGTTAAGGTGCAGCCAATATGAGTACTTTTTGTTGTTGGTTTTCAAAGGTTCTTTTTTTTTTTTCAATAAAAGATTCAAGAAAGTTGCTGGGGGGGGGGGAGGTGGCACACGCCTTTAATTCCAGCACTCAAGGAGTCCGTGAGTTCAAGGCCAGCCTGGTCTACAAGAGCTCATTCCAGGACAGGCTTCAAAGCTATAGAGAAACTCTACCCCAAACCCCCACCCCCCCCCAAAAAAAATCTCAAGAAAGTAAAATTCACCTGCAGCTGGGCCTGAAGGGAGCGTCGTGCTAATAAACTCTGGATCACGTTCGTTCTATCCAGACAGTCCATGCAGTTGCTGCGGAAAACTCCTTCCTGGTTCATCACCACCTTGCCGGCAGAGTCTACTAAAAAATAACTGAAACACATTTGTGTGAGCACTCTTAGACCAAAGTACACTAAACACACCAGCAACACAGCTCTTAAAACACAGGTTTCATGGGGTGACCTTAGTAAAACCATAAGTTACAGGGTCAGATGGAGGCACAGTAGGCATATTTCATTTTTCTAGACAAACGGGAATATGAATGGCTGAGGCAACACAGCTCCTTTTTTATTTGTAACTCAGGAGATTCTGATAGGAATTTTGGAGAAATCATTAACCCCTGATATGTTGGGACATGGCTGAAGTAATTATGTTAAAGCGACCTTGGGAAACATGGTTGGTTTCTATGGCAACAGTTTCCTTCACAGTTCTCCCCATGTGTTATGATTTCTGTGAGCACATCAAAACATGTAGCAAACACATTGAAAAAGCACCATAAAAACGTTCAAATCTTTTACTCCACTAATCCTACACTGAAGAGTCTTTTTATAGGCAAAATTTGAACACATGTAAAAAGATATACACTACTCATCTAAAGAGAACCATTTGCAGCACACTCTTTCCAAGGTAAGGAAAGGACCCAGACACTCCACGTGTTAGGAAGCATCTAATTAAAGCTATGTTGTGACCTAAAAGGCAGCACAGAATACACCGAAAAGTGTCATTACAAAGGCTCCTAACAGAAAGTTTGTGATAAAATGACAGACCACTAAAACCAAAATAGTAAACCAACTGCAATTATGTAAAAATTGGAAAATTTATGAATATTCCTGACATTAGCCCATATGTTAAGAATTCAGTTATTCAGTCAACAACACTCACCAATACAAAAAAATTAAAATATAAAACAGCATGTGTAAGCACTGATAGCCCAATGAAAAGGCTTCACAAAATGCTAAATAATATTTAATTAATAAGATCGGCATATACAACTCTCTTCCCCCTTACCTCTCTAAAGAAGTAATATGGCTTACCTTAATTCATCCTGCATTTCTGCTACTTGATCCAATAAAATACTCAGGCGATCCCATCTCATGTTTTTACACTCCTTATGGAAGTCAAAGGCAATGTACCTGCCAAAAAAATAAATAAAAAAAATTTTAAAAACCCCACATACTCAGAAACTGATAAGACCATTCAATTTCCTTGTACTAATAAACCCTATTAAGGTGATTCTTTTTTTATATGTGAACATGCATAATACTTATGAATAGAGCCTCCTTCATTCTAGACTTATTAAAACAACAACTACTACTATTCACACATGCACACCTCCCTGTTACCACCACTACTCAAACAACTACATTATATACACACATGACTACTACTACTATTATATATACACACACAACTACTACTACTATTATACACACACACAACTACTACTACTATTAGATACACACACAACAACTACTACTATTAGATACACACACAACAACTACTACTATTAGATACACACAACAACTACTACTACTATTAGATACACACACAACTACTACTACTACTACTACTATTATACACACACACAACTACTACTACTATTAGATACACACACAACAACTACTACTATTAGATACACACACAACAACTACTACTATTAGATACACACAACAACTACTACTACTATTAGATACATACACAACTACTACTACTACTATTAGATACACACACAACTACTACTACTACTACTATTATACATATACACAACTACTACTATTTGAGGTGGGATGTCCTTCTGTACGCTGTGAATATATTTTGTTCCCATTGGTTGATAAGTAAAGCTGCTTTGTCCTATAGCAAGACAGAATATAGCTAGGCAGGAAACCCAAACAGATATACAGGAGAATAAGGGCAGGGTTGAGAGGAATGTGAGCCAGCCATCAAAGAAAAGAGACACCATGTAGTCATTAAAGGAGTAATATGCCAGGGCACTACCAGTAAGTCACAGCCATGCGGCGATACACGGATTCATAGAAATGGATTAATTTAATTAAGAGAGCTAGTCAGTATAGGCGGGTCAAGCAGACAGGAAGTAGAGGCAGGGCGATGAGAGCAGGAGAATTCTGGGAAGCAGGAAGCTCCCTCGGTAGTCCTGTCCAGACCACTGAAGAAGCAGGATGTGACCTGCCCAGCTAAAAAAGGTACTGAGCCATGTGGCTAACATAGATAAGAACAATGGGTTTAATATAAGTTACAAGAGCTAATAAGAAGCCTGAACTAATGGGTCAATCAATTTTATAACTTATGAAGATCTCTGTGTGATTTTCTTTGGGACTTGCCGGCTGTGGGGTACCGAGTGGGACAAAAATCCTAACAAGCCGGCCCTCATGTTACAAGTCAGTAATATGCCTAAGCCATTGGCCAAACAATTACAATTAGTATTATGCCTCTTGAGAGGTTATAAGTGGCTGTGGGGACCAGCGGGCAGAGAGAAACCGATCCAGTGGCACTGGGTGGGGCAGAGCAGTCTCTATTTACAACTACTACACACACACACACACACACACACACACACACACACAAAACTCTCTACTACTACTCCACACACACAAAACTACTACTATTACACACACACTTTCCATGCTCATATATAAATTAAAATTATTATAAGATAAATTTTATTTTCACGTTATTCTAGGGGCCTGCAGATAAAAGCAGAGGAGTAAAGCAAATGCTAATGAAGCAGATCGGATGTATACACTTCAAGAGGTATAACCCAGCATATATCTATTTTCTATTTCTGTGTATAAAGAATGTGGTTTCTTCTTACCATTTTCCAGATCAATATGCTCAAAGTATTGAAACTCAGCTCAGTCTATGGTGGATTAGGCTGGGTGTCTGTTGTGTAGTAGGGGTTGTAAGAAGTGCAGGGAGGCAAGACAGTCTCTATAGTGTTAGCTACTGCCCAGACTCCCCCCACTGTTGTCCCCCGAATCACTTTCTTTTGCCAATATCTATATTATACAGATATATGCAGAGAAAAATCTGTCAATTATAACAAACCCTTTACAATTACCTAATATTTAAGAAATACAACTCTACAGGGAAGGGAGCAGAAAAAAACGTAGAGCTCAATAAAATCAATAAAAAAAATAAAATAAAGGAAAAAAAGAAATACAACTCTAAAGTTAGATGGCATCTAAATGTGAAGATGTCCGACTATTTGTCACCTTTCCCTTAGCCAAACTCTGACAGTCAATGCAGAAGACTGGCCACAGAAGTACGGCATACACCCCAACTTCCTGACTAGGAATCACAAGCAGGACGATGGGAAGAGTGACAATGCAGACTGTGGGCTTCTAGCATGGAAGAGGCTCTACCATCTCAATGGTTATCTCAAGAGAGAATGGTAACCCTCAGAAATTAGTGGGCCAATGACAGGAAGCAAGTAAGGCATTTTAGAAGGCAGCTTTTAAAAAGTAGCACTGGGATATTAGATATAAAGCAAAGGCTAACCAGACTACAATCCACAGCCCCAGAGAAGCTGGGAAACAAGAAGGACCCTAAGAGGGATGCATGGATGGCCCCAGGAAGGGAAAATAGATGAGAACTCTGGGGTAAACTGGGGAGGGACGAGATGAAGGGTGAGAACATGAGGGAACAGGATGGTCGCGTTGGGGGAGGGACAGAGAAGGAAAGCAATGGAAGAGACATCTTGATAGAGGGAGCCATTAGGGAGTTAGGGAGAAACCTGGTGCTAGGGAAATTGCCAGAAATTCACAAGGATGACCCCAGCTGAGACTCCTAGCAACAATGGAGAGGGTGCCTGACCTGGCTTTCTCCTGTAATCAGACTGGTGACTATCCTAATTGTTACCATAGAACCTACATCTAGTAACTGATGGAAGCAGATGCAGTGATCCACAGCCAGGTACTGGGATGAGTTTGTAGAGTCCAGTCGAAGTAAGGGAGGAGAGATTATGAGGGGGAAACCTACAGACAGCTGACCCGAGCTAGTGAGAGCTCATGAACTCTCTGGACTGACAGCTGGGGAGCCTGTATGGGATCCCTCTGAAAGTAAATGACAGTTCTGTGGCTTGATCTATTCGTGGGACCAGGATTTATTCCTAGTGCATAAACTGGCTTTTTGGAGCCCATTCCCTATGGTGGGATACCTCGTTCTGCCTTGATGAAGTAGGGCCTGCCTCAACTCAATATGTCAGACTTAGTTGACTCCCCATGGGATGGATGGGGGTTGTGGGGAAAATGGGAGGAGGGGAGGGAGGTAGAACTGTGGTTAGTATGTAAAATGAAAAGAAGAAAAAAGTAGCACTGGGATGGAGAGATGGTTCAGAGATTAAGAGAACTGGCTGCTCTTCCAGAGATCCTGAGTTTAATTCCCAGCAACCACAGGGTGGCTCACAACCATCTATAATGATCGAGTGCCCTCTTCTGGTGTGTATGCATACATGCAGGCAGAACACATATATAATAAATAAATCTTAAGCAGCACTGTTATTTTGAGTGTTCTGACCAGAATTACCAGCTGTAGCCCTGCTCTAAGCCAACCATCACACAGCATATCTAAACTACCACCTGTGACTAACTGGACAGGCAAAGATACTGTTCCAGATGAGGTCACTACAGTGTTAAACTGATCCAGCTCAAAAACCTCTACTTGTGACCTAATAGGCCACTGCTTTGCAAAACCTTGATGTAAAGATTTTAACCAGGAATTAAATTCAAAATCTTACCATAAAGTTACTCTGTGATATAAATTATATCAGAAAAAATTTAAAATCAGCCAAAAATAAAATTATGCTTTGATCTGGTACTGAACTATGCGAGCTGGGGGCTAGAGAGATGCTCAGTAGTTAAAAGCACTTGCTGCTCTCCCAGAGGGTGAGCCATGTTCAGTAACCTGCATTCATATTGGGTTGCTTACATCTAGCCTCCACAGGCACTCCACCTGCATACAATACACATTTTTCTAAAATGCAAGATGAAATATAAATAGCATACTACTTGTATTCATACACATAAGTGCACATGTGACTTGAAAGGATCTACAACAGACAACTAGTAAGGTACCTGATCATCCCACTACCCAAGGATGATACCATTTTTGCAAACGCTTGCTCAAGTGGTTTCTCTGATCCCTTGTGGTTCACCTGTTAAAAAAAAAAAAAAAATTAAAAAACATGACTTTCTATTTATGTAGTGAGTGATACCAGGAAATTAACAAGGAAAGGTTAAGTTTCATTCTGGCACGGAAACACTATAAAGAAAAGGAAGTCATCTGAACCAACTTTGGAAAAGCAATCAAAGTTTACAGTAACCAACAAAATATCCATCAAGAAAAAGTCACCTTCTAAACTGTAGGAGGTCTCTGAAGCATTTTGTCCTTCTTCCTCCACCACACAGGGTGATGATTTGTGGTAAACAATAGGAATCTTGTTTTTAGTTCCCTTCATCAAACCAGTATCAGACCAGATCCTATGTAAATGTAACTATACATACCTGAAGAACTAAATTATCTCTGTATTGTATAACTGAATGACGGTCCAAAAACAATGACCTGATTGTAAAAGCTGTTATTCCTTTGGCTCTGATCCCTTTAAGGGGCAAACCACACCCACTCCTAGCCACTTCTGACCTCCTGGTCGCCATCTTAACTTCTTCTATCCCCATCTCTTGGCGTGTGCACATGTGTCTCCTCTGTCTCTATGTTTTTATATCTCTATGTCTCTCTATCTCTGTCTCTCTGCCTCTTCTTTAAGTAATAAATGTTTAGCTTTATGTTCAGCCTTATGTCCATTTACTCCACCATCCGCCGCAGCCTCTGCCTGGCTTGTAGGCTGCTCAGGGAACATGCCAACATTAAACAACAACAAAAGCTACACCTGAACTATTAGCCAATGGATACCTGGGGCAAGAGCTTCTTTCTGGATAGAGACATAAAATAGACCACCTAAAGTCTGAGCAAAGCAAGTGATGCTCTTTAGAAAATAGGGACATTCAAAAGCAGCAGTATATATGAAAGACTTGAGAAAACTATCTCCATACTTGGGTAAGAAACATGTCTAGAAAAATCCTATTACAACATCACCCCCTGTTCTTTGGCCTTCAAACATGCCTGGCTGGCTGTCACAGCCCACTCCGGCAGAAGTCAGCTGGGGGTATCCTGGGAGGGGTGCTGAGGCTGAGGAAATATCAGATTAAGAGAAATGAGGAAACTGGTAAACTGTGTTGTCTCAGTACAGAGCCCGTTGGCAAAGAATAGAGGGTGGATTGTTCTTTTATTTTTGTTATTTTGTCTTTTTCCAGTTTCCACATGGTCCAGTGGCCACAGTTTGCACCTGCTGCACAGGAGGTGGTCCCCTAGCTGCTGCCATCCCTAACAAGGGGTCAGGATGTTGTTCTGCTCCTTCTTTGTAAATTGGAGGATGCCTGAAAAGAGATGTTAATTCAGCCTAGGTGACAGAGCTGGCACATAGAGCAGGAAGACGTGACAGAGCAGGCATAGGTAGATGTGGACATGACCAAAACACTCACCTTCAAAACCTAACACAGTAGCTATGCTCTTTAATTCATTTGTAATAACCAAAGGTAGAAATAATCCAATGTCTATTAATTTATAAATAAATGTCTTATATTCCTCCAATAAGTTATTATTTATTCTTTAAAAGTAATGCAATTCTAATAAACATAGATGAATCTTTAAAACATTATATTAAATGAAACAAGTAAAACATAGAGGACAAATATTGTATGAGTCTGCCTATATGAGGAACATAGTTCAGAAGAGTCAGAGAGTAAAACAGAGTAACTAGGAGCGAGGGGAAGGTGGTAAAAGGAAGACTATCTACTAGGATCAGAGCTTCTGTTTGTTTGGTCTGATGAAAAGTTGTAGAAACATTAATTTAAAAATTAATTTTCCTGTTAATTATAATTATTTTTGTTATTCCCCCCCAAAAATATTCAAACCTACCAGATTAATTATGACTTGCTTTCCATAAATAATTACTTGTGAATCAAAGTGCCTTTGGAAACCATCCATCTAGAAGAGAGATAAAGGTATAGAGTTTATTAAACTACATTATATGTTTATTTATCATATTTCTTAAAGTACCTCTATAACTATCCCATTTTTTAAGATTTATTATTTATTTTATGTGAGTGCTCTATCTGCATGTACAATTGCAAGCCAGAAGAGGGTATCTGATTCCTAGGGATGGTTGTGAGCTACCATGTGGGTGCTGGGAATTGAACTTAGGACCTGGAAGAATAGTCAGTGCTCTTAACCACTGTGCCATCTCTCCAGCCCCCAACTATCCTATTTTTATACTTAACAAAATGCCAGGATGGGGACCATGCTTTCTGAATTATGGAAACACCATGAGGTAGGTGACAGTTATAGCCATTTTAGGCTGCACTACAGTATCACTATTTGAATTCTGAATGCAACTTTTGACAGATACACTACATTCATTCCATAAACCTCACTGAGATCTCCTAAGTGCTCCTCTGACCTGTAACGTTATTTGAGGCAATTTGTTCTACAGCCCAGGAGACAGGCCTTGAAGATACTGAATTCTGACTTGTGGGGAACAAATACATATTCTATATGCAAATCAAAAAGCCACGAAGGCACTGTGTGACCAAGGCCCCTCCCCAGGCAAGCTGGGCTCTCACATCACCTCTACCTGTCATACAACTTAGGTTCTATTTTAACCAGAGTAAAATTCAGGAAGATACATACATGATTTGCTACTTTGTTGATCTGTGGTTTTGGTTTGTACTTTAGATTTGGTCTTTGTGACCAGAAAACAGGTATTGATCCTCGAGTCTAAAAGAAAAGAGAGAAATATGAAAAGATACATAAAGTAGTTTTCTCAACCTAATTATTGTACACAGTACAGATATTAACAACTTTGCAAAGAAAACCAAAACAAACAAAAACAATCTACCAGCTACAAAACTCTATATGTACCCTCTTAAATCACTTGTTTTGCCAGGTCGGGTGGCATACACCTTTAATCCCCACACTGGGAGGCAGAAATAGGCAGGTCTGATTTCGAGGCCAGCATGGTCTACATAATGAACTCCAGGACAACCATGACTACATAGAGACCCAGGAGAGAGAGGGGGAGAGAGAGACAGACAGACACAGAGAGAGAGAGAGAGAGAGAGAGAGAGAGAGAGAGAGAGAGAGAGACAGACAGACAGACAGACAGACAGACAGACAGACAGAGAGAGAGATCTGAGATCTCCCTAAGTTCTATGTATATTATATAGCTTGGCAATATAAAAAAAAACCAGAAAATTGCTTTACTCATTCTTAAAGGAATGCATTTATGAACATTGGAATTTGTTTATCCAATCCTACACTCTGGAGTAGGAAATACTGTACAACTTCACCAGGAGACAATAGGTGAGCAGGATTGAGTAAGGCAGGTTTACTCTATACTAGGCTAGCATCATCACCTGAGGTAGGATCTCAAGGCTTACACTGGTGAACTGCTAAACTTCCATAAACTTCACTTTATTTTTTTGGTGGGGGGAGAATTTCATTAAAAAGCAGGAAGTATCCATAAGACAGTGCCAGACTAACACCCCTTTTATTAGCTGCACTTTTTCCACACTGGACACAAAGATAGTATTTTAAAAAGAAGGAAAGATTGACCTGACAGTAAACACATGTAATCCCAGCATTGGGGATGTAAAGGCAGGAGGATCAGGAATTCAAACTCATGTAACCAATTATAAAGTAAATTTAGGGTCAGCCAGTGCTACATGAGAGAGACCCTGTTTCAAAAACAGAGAAGGAAGAGGAAGAGAAGAAAAACAAAGAAAAATAAAAAAGGAAGGGGAAGAAGAAAATTTCAACATGACAGAAAATGAAAATGAAGAAGAAACGGCCAACTGGACGACCACCAGACACATGCACTTGCCTGCACAAATGAAGCCCTGTTCCCATTGTAGTGCACGATCTGTTCTGTTTCTACAAAGTTAGCTGCGTGGCCTTCAGAATCAATTCCTAACATTTGGTATAAAAGACATGTATCAAAAAAATCATTAACTCAAGATAACAAGAATTATCAACTTAGTTCACATTAGTGGATAAGTACTCAAAAATTAAAGTTCAAACAAATAGATAGTACATTATTAGAAAACTAAAAGAAGCTTGCTTAAAGAATAGTTAAAATTTATTTATATAAACATAAAGCTAGTCGATACTTTTCACACTATAAATATCCTCAAAAAAAGTTCCCTTTGGAGAAAAGAAAGTCAAGCATGTCTACAAATTCTATTTTGAAGTTAAAAACTATCATTTTTTTGTGATTATACTAGGTAATAATACTAAATGAAAACTTGGCTAACTACATCAGTAGTACTTAGTTGTAATGCAAAGAATCTCTAGAAGATATTTAGCTATCAAATAAAAAATTGTATATGATCCTAAACATCCATGATCATGATCATGAACATGTCCATGACACCTTGTCTGAAAGCACAGTTTAATGTACTTACCAGAGCCTCTACACCAGTTAGGTCTATCTGAAGTATTTCCTTACTAACTTGTTTACATTATTTTGTTGTTACTAAGTAAAAGCAATTTCCAAGGTAGTCCTGACCCAGATTACCAGAAAGATTATCGGAAAGAAATCAATGGATTTTTAATTCAACGATATTTAAAACATCTTTTCCCCTGGCATATTTCAACAGTAAAGCACTTTGAGTTATTGTGATCAGTATATCTGTAACTATATATTAGTAGACAATCAGAAGGAAGCAAATTTACTGAGCTACACTAGCAATGGTATGACTTCTGAATGCCAAATGGCTTTCAGAAGCACAGGCTACCTTTGTTTCCTTCTATGATGGTTTAAATGTGAATGGCCCCCTAGACTCATATTAGGCGGGGACACTACCTGAGAGGGATTAGGTATGACCTTGCTGAAGTGGCTATGGCCTTCTTGAAGGAACTGTGTCACTGGGAGGATGGGCTTTGGAGTTTCAAAAGCCCTAGCCAGTCCCAGTGTCTCTTCTCTTCCTCCTGCCTGCAAATCTGGATGGATAGCTCTCAATTACTCTCCAGTACCATGTCTGCTTGTGTCCATGATGTAATGGACTAAACCTTTGAAACTGTAAGCCAGCTCCAACTAAATGTTTTCTTTTTATAAGAGTTGCTGTGGTCATAGTGTCTCTTCACAGCAAGAGAACACTGAGGAAGATACCTTACATAATTCCCAAAAGGAACAAGATGCAGTATTTTAAAAAGAGGAAGATGTGAAAGAAAGGAAAGCAGGAAAAAGGGAGATATCATTATGAAAATACTTCTAAAATGTATTAATTTCTTAAGAAACCAAGATGTAGGAGAACATGTATAAAATATAACCATTGTCTATAAAAAGAAAGCATACCTGAATTAATTTAAAAAGTTATAGGGTAGAATAAATAAGAAACTGCTATCTGGTTATGTGGCAGAGGAGTAAGAACCAAGCAGATTAGATGAGAAATTTCTGTAATTTAAAAAATAAAATTCATAGCCAGGCAGTGGTGATGCATGCTGTTCAGTCTCTGCACTCTGGAAGCAAAGGCAGGCAAACCTCTGTGAGTTCAAGGCCAGCCTGGTTTACAGAGTAAGATCCAGGGCAGCCAGGACTACATAGAGAAACCCTGTCTCGAAAAACAAAACAAAACAAAAATATTTAAAATATGTATTCGATGCTTAATAATCCAAGGAGATGTTAACTATAATTTGGTTGAAGCCATTCTTAGTAGCTTTTTCTCAATGCTATTATACCATTTGTAATAAGATTAATTAGATATTCTCTATATAACTCTCTGAGCTCAAAATTACAGTTATTTTTTAAACAGGATTTTATTCTGATATATTATGGTTGAAAGCAAAATAAATGCTGGGGAATCTTCATATTTACAATAACTATAATACATATCTTAATAGTTTGGTTTGAGCAAATTAGCATATTTTTAGTGTAAAGCCTACAGAATGTTCAAAATGTAAATAAACATTCTATAAACTGAAGTCATGAAATAAAATGGTTACCTTTATATATACAAAGAGACCAAGAAGACCTACTAACTATTATAATGAGGGCAAAAATCATTAAAAGAGGTATCAAATAACACAATATATAAAAGGTCACAGGTAAGTTATTTAAGGCGGACATTAAACAAAAGAAGACATGGCCCAGTCATGTGACATGAAGTAATTCTTACCTCTTACATAATATCGCACACCAGCTCTGAAACAACTCCTTCTGGAGATGAGAATCCAATCAAAATATTTTCCATTAATAGAACACGAGTGCATAGTAATAACTTAACTATATTAAGAAAAATGTAATGTAGGAATAGTTCTAGAGTCGATACAAATCTATTTACTATAATAGGAATGAATAGTCTTTAGGAGGAAAAAGAAAGACAGGATATACAAGTCTTTCTGGTTCTTCATGATTATTCCCAAATCTTTAGTATCTTCATTTCCTACTGTGAGGTTTGTCAAGTCAGTTCTCCTACAGTGACACATGCACAGAATATTTAAGAACTTTGCTAGTGTTTCTACTTAATTTTTTCCTTTCCCTGGTATCTTCAACTACTTTCTGAAAGTACAGAACTAGGTAGGTGTCAATGATCACCAGAAATCCTATTCTGAATGAAAATCAGGAATCTGAAAAAAATTAACCTTTGAATTAAAAAATGGAAAACAGAGTAGGAGTTAGGAACATAACTCAGCCTTGGGTTTAGTCCCTTGCACTGCAAAAAGTAACTACTTAAAAATTAAATGAAGAAAAACAATGCTATTTCACCTAAGGAAAAATATGAACTATAGCTGGGCAGTAGTGGTGCATGCCTTTTCCAGCACTCGGGAGACAGAGCAGAGGCAGGTCTCCCTAAGTTCGAGGACAACCTGGTCTATCTACAGAGTGAGTTTCGTCAGGTCAGGGCTACACAGAAAATCCGTGTCTCTAAATATATATTGTATGTATAATTATACATGCAAATTAGCACAAGAGTTGGCATATGAAGATTTACAGATTGAAATAAACTTTAACTGCTTTGTCTCTGGAATGTAAAAAATAAGCCTAAAAATGGGGGAAAAATTAAAGCAAAAAACATGTAAAGTGATAGAGTGCTTTCTAGCACGCATGCAGCCCTAGGGTTTGGTCCCCAGCATCACATGAAGTCAGATGTAATAACATGTGCACGTGATTTCAGCACTCAGAGGTAGAAGGGTCAAGATCTTATTCAGAAGTGCAGAGAGTTCAAGGTCAGCCTAGGATTTCTCCAAACCTTTCCTTCAATACTAGTCACTGAACTGTATAATTAAAACTGACTAAAATGGTGGCTTAGCCGGGTGGTGGTGGTACCCGCTCTTTAATCCCAACACTCGGGAGGCAGAGGCAGAGGCAGGCAGATCTCTGTGAGTTTGAGGCCAGCTTGGTCAACAGAGCAAGTTCTAGGACAGGCCCCAAAGCTACAGAGAAACCCTGTCTCAAAAAAACAAAACAAAAATAAACAAAAACAAAAAATAAATAAAACGGTGGCTTGGCTTTCAAGCCAAATCTACTTGATGAAAATAAAATCTTTGCACACAAGTCCACCTCTGACATGCTGAGCTCTCTCTGTCTAGCTCTATTACTGCCACTGAGAAAGGGACCTGCTGTGGAACAACCTTTGTACACTGTAAATATGCATTACTCTCTCTGGTTAATAAAGAACTGATGGGGCTATAGCTGGGCAGGAAGAGATTGAGCAGGAGAGCCAGACTAGGAGAATTCTGGGAAGAAGGGCAGAGTTAGAAAAGTCGCCAGGAGATGCTGGAGGACAGGTAAAGCCACGAGCCATGAGACAGCATATAGACTAACAGAAATGGGTTAATTTGTTTGAAGAGCTAGTTATTAGGGGGAAGGTGGAGGAAATGGAAGGAGGGGAGGGAGTGGGAACTGCCTGAACTACCAACAGAGCATTTATAATTAATATTATGCCTCCATGTCAGTTATTTGGGAGCTGGCAGATGGGAAAGAAAAGTGTGCCAACACAGAATACTCACTTCACTACTTTGCTTGGTTTTCTAGTTTTGCCACTAAACAATTTATTTATTCGGAATGGCTTTCTACTTTTTTGCACGAAAGGCGTCACAGTGTTGCTGTGGGACAATGGTCTTTAATCCTGTCACTTGTATTATTTTTCATAAAACGCTGATTGGCCAGTAGCCAGGCAGGAAGTATAGGTGGGGTGACCAGGCAGGACGTAAAGGCGGGGAAGGAGAATTCTGGGAAAAGGATACATTCTTCAGTCGTGACCCAGCCTCAGAGGAAACAAGATGTGATTGCCTCACTGAAAAAGGTACCAAGCCACGTGGCTAGCTCAGACAAGAATTATGGGCTAATGTAAGATATCAGAATTAGTCAATAAGAAGCCTGAGCTCATGAGCCAATCAGTTTAAAACTAATTTAGACCTCTGTATGATTCTTTGGGAATTAGAAAACCTCAGTCAACACAATGTAAGCATTCCTGTGGCCTTGCATTCTCTGTATGTTTGAGGCTAATTCGCCTCTACAGTTATTTAATTATCCTCTGCATAAACATACTACTAGTTGTTTGTTGGGGTAAGGAGGTCTCAAACTGTTAACCTTTTGACCTCAGCTTACACAGGGCTGAGAGGACAAGCATGCACCACCAACACAGAAAGGATATACTAGTTTATTTGTCCATTCGACAGACATACAAGTTGGTTCTGGATTCTGCTCTCATAACCAGTTTCAACCAACATTTCTTTGTGTGAGCCTGTGGACATGGATCAAATCATACTCACCATCTGCTACTATCAAGAACTGTCAGTGGCCTTGAGAACTATCTGTCCTCTTTACCATGCCCTGCTGTTGTCGAGTTTACCCGACTCATGGAGGAATTCCTAGGATAACATGTTTTAATGTTACACTGGCCATATCATTTATTTTTGCTCATCTGTTTGGGTTTTCCCTGTTTGCTATATGTAACATCTATTTCCTAATAAAATTTGATTCACTCATCATAAAGCATAATAAAATAGTCCTTGAGCCTATCTAACTTCAAAATATAACCAAGTCTCAATTTACCCATTTCTTCTCCTTTCTAGTCAGTTGAATTTATGTCCAGAATTAACTTTTACACCTGTGTGGCAACCATTCTCTTGTCTTTCTAGTTTCTATACTTATAATCACCATTTAAAAAATAAAAAAGCTTGCATGAACTTTATGACACATCATAGCTTTCTAAAGCTGTCATTCCTCCCCCTTCGTTCCCAGAGTCATCCCAGAGCAATTTACTCCTCAGAGTTGTTTGTAATATGTAAAGGACCAGACCATGAAGACCTAATTCCTCTATTCTGTGGGGCTCACGATTTTGTCATAAAATGCTGTTATTCTTTTAAATAATTACTGGTATGAATGCCTTGGGAATTCCTACAAGAAGCACTGGCGAAAGCTCAAGAGATCAACGGAAACCGCTAATGATCCATCCCTGACAACTGTCACCACCAAACTCACTGATGGTTCCCCAGCTCCAAGTTATTTCCTTCAAAAATCACAGCAACAGAGATGATTCCAGGGCAGTCTTATTTCACTTGTTGCCCAAACTATTCTGAGGCAGGACACAAAGATAAAATACATCAGCCTGCTGCTGGAGAGTTAAGTCTGGCAGAAAATATGACTGACTTCATGACTCATTCTCCTCTGATTACAAAGAGTTATGTATGTATGCGTGCAAAAACACACCAACCATCAAAATGAGATAACTTTTGAAAAATGATTTCACTACTCTTTATCCAGAGTTCGACCCAGATCCCAACCCCCTACTCTGGAGGAGGCCAACTCCACACCATTTCCACCACTCCATGGCAAACAACATTGTTTCATGTTACACTGAAAAGGCAAGGCCTGTGCTCCTATGACATTATTACCCACCCAACCCACAGCAGGCCAGAATTCCCTCTTTGCTCACACACTCAGATCCTCACTCAGTATGCACCCTTGCCATCTTCAAATTCTCTAAAACCTTAGCAGAATTTGTTAATTTCCTCATTTGGAGAGGGAGGACGGAGCAGGAACATAGCCTCCTTCCTGAAGTCGTATCTAACCACTAGCACGTCTCAGCTGACGCCCTCTTAGAAACAGTCTTCACTTGGTCCCAGGGTATTACTTTCACTTGCTTTTCCTTTCCCTCTGCCCTTCCAGTTCACTCACTATAGTTCATTTTTAGAAGTTCTTTGTTCTAAGGCCTACAGTACATGGCTCTATCATTTTCTCGCGATGCAGAAACTCTTTCCAATTATTACATCTCTCCCTCTCTAGACTGAGTATCTCCACTTCTCCCTTTAATAATCTCATCACATTTCATGGATAGAAATGCCATCTTGGCGCTGATGAGATGGCTCAGTGGACAAAGGCACATGCCACCAAGTCTGAAGATTTGAATTCAATCAATCCCTAGAAGCCACAAGGCGGAAGAAGAGAACAGACTCCTGAAAGTTATCCTCTGCCCTCCACAAGTGTGTCCATGCACACACAAACTAAATAGATGTTGTAAGAAATAAAGATGTTGTCATCTACCCTGACCAACCACAAATTTACATCTGTAAGGCCAGGGAGATGACTCAAATGGGTTAAGGTACTGGCTACCAAGCCTACAAGGAGCTCAATCCTCAGGCCCTAAAAGGTAAAAGAACGAACCTGGTCCCTGAAGTTGTCCTTTGAACTCTCTACATGCATTGCAGGGAGTATGCCATCTCACATGCATCTCTACTAATCTGGCTCCTCCCTCCTCCCTATATCTTCATTTGTCTACTTGACAATATAGACAGCTTCCTGATTCTAGGAAAAATCACCTCTCACTGGCCATGACCTTGGCTCGCTCACTCTGGGCCTACTGACAGAGTGGTACTATCTTATGCCAACCCTCTGTTCAACCCCACTCTCCCAAAGCTTTTCACCATACGTGAAGTGAAAGTTACAGCCCTCTCCTGGCCTAGAGAGCCCTAGATAGTCTGGGTTAAGAGTCTCATGAATACATCTGCCCCATCTATACTATACTCCACTCAGATGTACTTGATCTCTCTATAGAGACCGAGAAATACATTCCTAGTTAACAAACTACATTAAACAAAAGTACATTTCAAGCTTTAAATTCAACACTAAGTAGGTAAGTTAATTATAAAGCTGTCTAGAAAACAAGTCTATGATCTTATTTGATTACTGTTGCATGATATTTTATCACACTGTGTGTGGATGTGCCACTGTTTTACCTTGCCTGCCTAAGGCACCTGACTGGTTTAATAAAGAGCCAAATGGCCAACAGCTAGGCAGGAGAGGTTAGGCGGGACTTCCAGGCAGAGAAAGGAAGTCAGGATGAATATAGGCATGTGGGAGACACCAGTGAGACATAGAGGGTGCTGGACATACAGAATGGAGGAAAGGTAAAAGGTCACAGGGCAGAACCTAGATTAACAGAAGCAGGTTAATTAAGTTATAAGAGCTAGTTGGGAACAAGCCTAAGCTAAAGGCCAAATTTTCATCATTAATAATAAGCTTCCGTGTCATTTTTTGTGAGCCGGTGGCCCAAAAAAAAAAGGCTGTCTAAAGGAAAGGAAGACAGGAGCAGAAAGAGGAGCAAGGGAGGAGGAAAGGGAGAAGAGAGGAGAGCCAGACAGGGAATGAAGACAACAGACTAAACAAGAGCTTTATGCTGAGATTTTTCTGATTTATTTCCTCAATTACTTCTCTTAATAATATAAAAATTTATAGTAGCTAATGAACAAATAAATTCAACTGCTAGGTCAATAAACTTCATTGCTGTGCTTGACACAAAAATGCCAGTTCATACACAGGGTCCTGACTGCACATCACGGGCACACACTGCACCTTCTTCAGGAGCCCATTCACTGGGAGTTCCTGTTTTACAGTGGTATCTCTGAGAAGAATGTGTTCTTGAAATGAATCTACAATTAGGTAACCAACGCTTGTTTTGTATTTATGCGTTGACTTTCCCTAAGTGTTATTCTTTGTATTTCTATTTTCATGCTTCTATCATTCTTTGAAATTATACTTAAAATTTATAATAATTTAAATAAGTAATTTAAAATAATTTACTTCTCTTCAAGTTGTTGATCACTGACGTTCTTAAATCTGATTTTTTTTAAACACTAAGGAAAAGCATCATTTAAATAGGTTCACTCTACTCTTCTGTAATTCACTGCTATAAGATACCTCTAAACGGGCAAGATGCAGTTACACATCTTCCTTTAAAAGCCTCCAGCCCCCAAATTCCTGAGCAAAAATAATAATTTACTCTGCAGAGGAAATAACCTAAAAAGGGGAAGAGGTTTCAGACTATTCTAAGATTTTACATTTATACGTTAACAGCAATTTCTAATTCTGAAATACTCATCTCACATCACATTTCAGACTGCATCTGTCTTAAAATTTAAACGTTTTTAACATTTAAACATGTAAATAAATTGAAATTTAAACAAAAACTGTAGAAAATAAGATGCAAAAATTACAGATAAGGATACAGCCATGTAACACTGGAAGAGCAAACCGATGGACCTAAAAAAAAGATATGCAATGCATTTAAAATCACCACATCTTAAATAATAAGCCATGTAAGACATACTTACACACAAGCAGTAATACACAAACATAACCATGCAGTGAGAATACATGTAACTTCTAAGGTCAGGGAAATGTCTGTAATGTTGTAGGTAAGAAGGCAGTGTAATCATATGAACACAAGTAAAACTACATGAAGTTGCAGACTCCTTCTTAGACTATGCCTATAACTCTTCTACTTCTAGAAAATAACCAACCAGGCTAATGATCTGCAATTCCAACTACCAAAAATAAATAAATAAAATATTCTGAAAATGGCAGAAAACAAATCACTTCTACAACTGGCTCACACCTCATTTGTACAACACAGGATGAAGGCTGGTATTGAACTAGGGGAGTTTCCACCTGGCCTGGAGACTGTGAGCAAGACCTCCTGGACAGAAGCTGTGCTTGCAGAGGTAACTAATTAGAACCGCAGTCCCGTGAAGAGACTGGAAATGCTGCAGGTTCAAAAGCTAGTTACCTTGCCTTGGGTTAGTCCTAGTCTCTAGAACAGCCATCCTAGCCCACCTCTGTGTCAGAACTGGCATTCTATGATAAATAGATTAAAAAAATCTTTTGGGATTTATTAACTTAGCAGATCATTAGCTTCCACTAACTTAAAAGCTAAGAATGTCATCAGGAAAAGCTGCCTTCCCATCTTGCTGTAACAGCCTCTTTGAGGTACACATCAATGTATTTTAAACTTGATTTATGATTTCCATTGTTCTGTAAAACTATAAAAACTTCAGACTTCTTCCACATTGAAACATGGAATTTGGAGTTAACCTAAATCTGTGTTCCTATGTCATGGTCATTCAAAATGACTCCAGAATAAATCTCGTACTCCCTTTAAGATGAGAGCTGTGGTTTTCGCACGGACAGGACTTAGGCCCTATCCCTTACTTCTACATTATTCAATCAGTACAATTCATTCAGCTGTGATAGAGAAAGTAATGTTTTTTATTTAAAGCTTCCATTCACAAACATTACAGTTTGTACCTTAAGTGCCCCTAATAGCTTGTGTTTTAAAAAGCTTGGCACCAGAGAAGCTCTTTGATTTAGAAGGTACAGTCTAGTAGAAGGAATGACGGTCATTAAAACTGACCTTTACTACACCCTATCCTATTTCCCTTTGTTGACTAGCTACCATGAGGTGATTGATTTGTTCCATCAGTGTTCTCCCTGACATGTTCTCCTGACTAAAGACCCAAGGCAAAGGAGTCATGAGACAATGGACTGAAAATTCTGAAAGCCCTGAGCCTAAACACACTCTCCAGAGCTCTCAGACATCCTATTGCTGAGTCAGGAAGCTAACACATAGATTAGACTTCTACATAGAACAGTAAGAGAGGGCAAGAACAGCCAAGTGTGCATGTGTGTTACAGTTGATTAGAATTATTTACCCACTCCCTAGTGAGTGGTTACTTATTTTAACACATGCAAATATGTATTACAATTAGAAAGCAAATTTGAATAGGGGTACATTACCTCTGGCTGAGCAGACAATTCTCTGAGCAGATGCCCATTCCATACAAACCGCTGATCTGCCTGAAAGAAGTTTTGAAACTTAATGAAATATCTCCAGCCACAGTAAGTGTCCCCAAATGGAAAACTACTCATCAATGCCTCCACCTGGTGACTAACACAAGTTTCTCTGACATGTCCGAACAGGATACACCTCACTTCAAATCCGCTCCTCTTCTCCCCGGGGTTCCTGTCTGCCTCATCACACGCAGAAATTCCAGGTATCCTCTTCCACCTTTCTAGATTCTCACTGGTCAACAACTAAATCTCTTTCAGGTCTACACAAATTTCTTCATCTCCACTACCACTACCCAAGGACAACACCTGACCCAGCATAGCTATTGCATGGCTACTTGCCCTCCATCTTGACCCCACTCAGGCCTGACCTCCTCCAAGATAAAAGAATTCTACACATGTCCTTTCTGCAGTCTCCTCAGTTAGTTCTTCAGTGACTGCCACCTTAGAGTCACCCCTTGCTTGGTCTCCCTGGAGATCTCGTAGCTGCTACTTAAAGGTCTAAGCTCCCCTCTGACAAGCTGACAATCCATCACAAGTACAGAGGAACCTGGGTTTACTGGACTAAGTAGATGGCACCTTGTTGTGCCATACTTCCCTGCTCCTCACACCCGAGGGCATAGGAAATGAGCTACGGTATCATGACCCGTGGAATAACGCATCTTTTAGTTTGTGTTTTCAGTTGTTTGTGCTATTCCCACTTCGTGGTTATCATTGCATGATGGGTGAATCACATAACTAATATTAACTTGCTGTTTTTAAAAAGTTGAATTATTTGGACTACAACTTGATAAAAAGCACTGTGATAAAAACAAAGTTACTGTTGAATTTCAAGTGGAAACAGCAACTAAAAAAGGTAGAGGGATGTAGTGAAAACCACAGGATTCTTCCACATGGCTTTATAAGTGTCAAAGTCTTTAAGAAGCGAAAATGAAACTTTGAGTAAAATAACAGTTGGAAAAATAGAATCAAGAGGTGAAAACAAAGAAAAGTCCTTAGTTCTATGCAAAAACACTGACCATTCAATGTCAATTAATTGGATCTTAAGATAAGGTTTCATTTATCAGTTTTATGGTTCTCTGTGACATTTTTATTTAATTTAAAAAGAAAATCCCTAGTAATCCCAGCACTCAGGAAGCAGAGGCAGGTGGATCTCTGTGAGTTCAAGGTCATCCTGGTCAACATAGTGAGTTCTAGGACAGCAAGAACTATATAGTGAGATCCTGTCTCAAAGGAAAAACAAAAATATTTTTTTAAAAATTCCCTTTCTGTCACAGAAGAGATAGCTTCTAACATCTACAACTTAGAGTCCTATTCCCACTCCTTTGCCAAAAGCCTCCCTCTGGAACGTGAGCAAGGAAGTCAGGATCAGAGGGAACCTTCATCCGACGATGGATGGAGATAGAGACAGAGGCCCACATTGGAGCACTGGACTGAGCCCCCAAGGTCCAAATGGGGAGCAGAAGGAGGGAGAACATGAACAAGGAGGTCAGGACCGCGAGGGGTGTGTTCACCCACTGATACAAGGGGACTGATCTAATGAGAGCTCACCAAGGCCAGCTGGACTGGGACTGAACAAGCATGTGATCAAACTGGATTCTCTGAATGTGGCTGACATGGGGGCTGATTGAAAAGCCACTGATAATGGCACTGGGACTGGTTTCGTCTGCATGTACTGGCTTTTTGGGACCCTAGTCTGTTTGGATGCTCACCTTCCTAGACCTGGAGGCAGGGGGGAGGAACTTGGACTTCCCACAGGGCAGGAAACCTTGATTGTTCTTAGGACTGGAGAGGGAGGAGAAGAGGGAGTGGGGGGAGCGGGAGGGTATTGGGAGGAGGGGAGGAAGTGGAAATTTTTATAAATAAATAAATAAATAAATGAAAAAAAAAGCCTCCCTCTGCCATTACCACCTAACTAATAAGCCTCAACTCCAAAGCAACCTTCCTTGGTATAGCTAGCTGTCCCTGGCACTCCCAGGCAGAATTAGACTCTCCTTCTTACAGGATCCCACTAAATTTTGGTCCCTCTCTTCAGTGGGAGTTATCTCTGCTTGTGAATGCTTGTAGTACCTCTCTAAGTATACTGAAGGCTTTTCCCATAGCACAGGGGCTTCCAGTTTTCATTCTGGGTCCCCACTAAGTAGTACATGCTTGGCATACAACAGGCACAGGGAGAGAAGTTTGATAAACATGTAAGGAGTATAGCAATCAGTTTTAAAAGCACCAGTCTCTTTTGTTTAAAAGCTAAATTCCTTAATTACTTACCTTATATCTAAATCAGCATATAATTTTATTTGATTAGAATGTAAAATTTTAACTCCAAATAGCTAAACAACTAAAATACTAAATTAGTGAATTTTATGACTTTCACTAGTCAAAATGGTCTATTAGTGGCAATGTCATACTGATAGCAACCTTTAAAATTCTGTATGCCCTTAAACATGCTCATGGTTTATCAATTAAAGAAAATTAATAAAGGCAGGAATAGGGGTATGGCTCAGTGATAGAATGTGTCCTAATATGCATGAAGTCCTTGGTTCAAGCACCACACACACAAAATAAAATAAAAACAGATCAAATCAAGGCAGCAAAAAGGCATACCCCTGGCAGCAGAAACTCAGCTGAGGACATTTAAAACCTAGTATTAAAAGTACACTCATATTAGTCAAACCTATGGCACAGGCCTTGCAATCGCACCAGAAGTCTGAAACAAAAGGATTCAAACGTCAAGGCCCTCTTGGACTACATAATGAGTTCAAGGCCAGTCTGGGCAACTCAGTGAGACCTGGTGCGAGAGTATGAACTGAGTATAAGAGCACCCCTCTACCTTCGTACTGGCTCAGATACTTAAATCAACTTACTGTCTCTTCTACTTTTAAAAAAAAAAAATCACAATTGACTGGCCATTACCTATTAAAACACTGATCTTGTTTTATAAGGTTTTATAAGTTTAATTATGTTGCTAATAGCACTGAACTAAGAGCAATGAAATCACAAATGAATATGACACAAAGCAAGCTTGAAGACTTCTCCCCCACATTTACACTGAAAAGCCTGGTAATATTTACGCAAAATTACAAGCTCTGAGTTAGGATGTAGTTCAGTGGTGGAGTGCTTGCCTGGTGCATGCAAAGCCCTGGGCTCAAACTTAATCACTGTATTATGTGTACACACATTCTGAAAGGTTTTCACCTAATCACCTATGTTTGTTTCTACTAGATTCTTGAGTATCTACCCCAGTTTATCTCAATCTTGGCTGTGTATATATACAAAGCAGGGCAGTCAATGAGCCCTATAACAGACATTTGAAACATGGTATGTTTTCAAAGCCTCACGTATGATTCTAATACAGACAAGAGCAAGAGAAATCAAAACAGGACTGGAGGTATGGTTCAATGGAAGGGTGCTTGCCTAGCACATGAGGCCTTGAATTTATCACTAGATCTGGGAAGTGGGGGATAGGAAAAAAAATAAACTCATAATTTTTTATAGGTATACGGGGCATGTCTCTTTTAAAAACAACTAAAAATAAATTAAGCTACCTGAAGATCCAGCTTACCCTTTCCAAGAGACTCATTTCTTGAAATTCTGGACTTGTGTTAGACAGCCGTTGCAAAGTATGGGTCAAGTCATATGTTGTTGAAAAATAAAATCCATCCATATTCAATACATGGTTTAGCATTGCTAGGAAAGTTTTATTATCTTGTAACTGCAAAGATGATAAGAAAGAGTTCAATACTGCTCACAGTTGAAAAGAAAATCTGTCAGCATGAGAAGGCAGCAAAATTAAAAACATGTATGTCCAGCTTCGTTAAGTGTCCTTAACATAAGCACCTGAACAGGGATGGGGAATAGTCCATAAACACTATAGATACTAAACTCACTTGGTATAGGTATAGCCTCCTCCTTTGGTATCTCCACAACTATCATTCTAAAGCACAAGAGTTGGGTTTTGTTTTTCGAGACAGGGTTTCTCTGTGTAGCCTGGGCTGTCCTGGAACTTGTTCTGTGTCCCAGACTGGCCTTGAATTCAGAGATCCTCCTACTTCTGCCTCAGGAGCGCTGGGGTTAAAGGTGTGTACATGACCACCACTGCCTGGCCAGAAGAGTTGTTTAAGAAAACACCACCACCAAATGTGAGGGCAATCTGGCTGTCTTCTCTGCCACCCCACTGATCGCCAGAGTTGATCCAGCTGATCCTGCTGCCTAGGCAGGAGTCCCCTCCCCCATCACTGTTCCATGTTCATCCCTCCTGAAGCTGCACACACTCAATTGAAGAGGTAGACCTTCCCCAGTAGAGGAGGACCGGTCTTCGGTCAAGGGTATACAAGTAGCTGCACTCCCCTGCTGTCAAGAAACCACCACCACCTTAGGTTACAGCACAGCCTGTGTGCAATACTTCCCAGATTCTCTCTGTCCTGCACTGCCCACTCTGTTTGGGTCTACCATCATTATCCGCATTAGCAAATCAAACACACAAATCAAGAGATGAGCATTACCCTCACTTTCAGAAAAATTCACTGATTTGGGCTGGATAGGAAATAATCATTTTTCATTTAAACAAATATATTAATCCTATTAAAAGGAGTATTTCCTTTATTTAGAATAACAATTTTAGCTGGCTTTCCCAGTTAAAAACAATATTGACATTTTTAAAAATAAAACAAATTTGTTCCAAAAACAAAAACAATGTCAAGGTTTGATTAGTAGTTATTAAATTATTAACATGTAAACATATACATTACAAATGAATATACATTTTTTAATTTAAGCACAGACTAGCAAAAGCAAAAGAAAAATGTAGTAAACAGCACGAAATTAGCTTTATGGCTTGATGACAAATCCAAGAAAATATTCCTGAGTAGTTCTACTTTTATTTCATATGTATACATATATGTTGGTGTGCATGACATTGCATATGTGTGTGAGGGTGAGTATGGAAGCCAGAGAATGACCCTAGGTGTTATTACTCAGTACACTTTTTTATAACTTTTATTAATTTTAAGTATATGAGTGTTTTGCCTATATATGTATGTGCACCACATGTGAGTCTAGTGCAGAAGTTACATATGGTTATAAGCCACCTCCCACAAGATCAACAGTGCTCTTAACAACTGAGATGTCTCTCTCCAGACCCTATCATCTATCTTTGTTGAGTTGAGATTTCTTAGAGCCCCGGAACTCAAAGACTGGTAGAGGCTGGCTGGTCAACAGGGCCTAAAATTCAACTGTGTCTGTCTCCCCATCTGAGATTACAAGTGTGACCATGTCTGGATTTTTATTGGCGTTCTAGGGATCAAACTCAGGCCCTCATGTTGGTAAGGCAAGTGCATTAAAGACTGAGCTCTAAGCTTCATGCTTATTTATTTAAAATATTATTTCTCATGGAGAATGAACATATTAGAAAAAAGGAAATTCTAAAGTATAAAAAAAGCATATATTACAGTTTTAATGGTAAAACAGGGTTATGATTTGGCATTTTTATGAATAAGGCATATGTTTTGGAAAAACAAGTCCTGTAGAAACAAACACGGCATACTCCTTCCTCAGGATAAGATGGGGTGGGAAAGACATTTTCTGGTAAACTGCCCATGTTTCTATATAAGTAACCATAATTAAACACATTGGTTCACACGCAAAAAGAAAACCAATACCCTTTTTAAAAAATGGAGCCAAGAACTTGGTACATGTCTTTAATCCTAGCACCCAGGAGGCACAGTAAGATGGAGCTCTATGGGTTCCAGGCCTGTTGGGGCTACATAGTAAGGCCCTTATCTTACCAGAAAAACAAACAAACAAACAAAAAAACAAAATAAACAAACACATACACACCAAAAAAAAAAAAAAAAAACCTTAAGGTAATATTTTTTTTTTTTTTTTTTGGTTTGGTTTTTCAAGATAGGGTTTCTCTGTAGCTTTGGCGCCTGCCCTGGAACTCGCTGTTGTAGACCAGGCTGGCCTCGAACTCACAGAGATCCGCCTGCCTCTGCTTCCCAAGCACACTGGGTGGGGGGGGACACAGAGACAACAGGTGGATCTCTGTGAGTTCGAGGACAGTGAGTTTCAGGACAGTCTCCAAAGTTACACAGAGAAACCCTGTCTCAAACCCCTACCTTCCTAAAAAAAAAACAAACAGAAAAAAAAAAAAAAAAAACCAAGCAAGAAGACCTGAGTTCAGATTCCCAAAACCAGCCTGAGCCTGGGCATGGTGATGCCATCCATAATCCAGTGCTCCTACAGTAAGGTGGGAGGTAGAAATGGAGAATCCCTGGAAGCTCCTGGGCCAGTGTATGTGGAGACAAACAACTCTCAGTGCCTAAAATTGTCCTCTGATCACCACGTGTGGACTATGGACAAGTCTACCAGTCTAAACACTCACATATTGTCACATATTGCCAATCTTCACTTTGTACAGTGTAAAAAATGACTATGTTATCTTAAACCTTAATAACATAAACTACTTTATATAAGCCACTTGAAAAATTGATTGTTCTTAACCTTTAAGGATTCTGTGAAAATATTAAATAATGTTCTTGGGGATGAAGAGTTGGCTCAATGGTTAAGAGGACGGGGGTTCAGTTATCAGCACCTATGGTGGCTCACAATCATCCATGACTCTAGTCCCAAGGGATTCAATGCATTTTTCTGACCTCTGCAGGCACCAAGAACACATGGGCAAATACATACATACAGGCAAAACATTCATACACATTATTTTAAAAAAGGCCATCAAAGATGTTCTTATTATAAGTTATAAATGAATCAAGAAATGAACAGCGAAACTAATATTAGCACTGTATTTAATGAATGACTGTATTCATGTCTCTGACAAGAGTCCCATACACAGCTCACTGATCCTCATGCTTCAGTCTCTAAGTGCTAGAATTACAAGCATGTGCCACTACACCAGTAGTAAGTAAATTATAATCAAAACTATCAGAAATAGAAAAAATTGGAGATATTTTACTTTGTTAAAAAATTATCAAGAAACCTGAGCAGTACCTGCCCACTGCTCCTTATCACGTAATTTATGATCAGGACTATTCTGACACTGGTAAATGTTACAGACTGTTCTGAGTCTTACATGAGTTTTCAGTATTTTATCCTTTGCACTTTGAATGCCATGTCATTCTTCTGGCAATTCCTTTAACAAAGTGTGCTGCAATTGCCATTTGTTCTTCCTTTCGGTCACAGCCACTCCACTTTGCTGGTGACCTCACTGCCCTCTGTCTTTGTACCCAGTCTCTAGACTGGGGATCGCTTAGGTCCCCAGAGTCATTACTCTAGCATTTCATTACTATGTCCAATTTCAAATTACTTTCAGAGCTGCCATTTGTTCGTCTGCGCTTTCATCTTTGCTAAGGTACTTCTTCAGTTAATATACTATGGCCATCAACATTTACTCTGTGTTGTTAGGGGTCTAGTGTTAACTAAACTAGGTAACTAAAATCTGTGGACAAAGGATCAGGCAGAGGAAGGACTATGTGAAAATACATGCACATGTTCTGTATACATACTCTGTGTGTGTGTGTGTGTGTGTGTGTGTGTGTGTCCCAAGTGATTAACAGTGAAGAAAACTTTCTTCTAGAACAAAAAAGAAATAAGCAATTTCAAAAGAATCTAATATTTTTCTATAAAGAATATGAAGCTAAAGCTGAGTATTGAGTTCTTGGTCACTCTGTTTTTTTCCATAAAGAACTTTATATTTAAATTTTTCATTATTTAAAAATAAAACCAACAAAATATATGAACTTTAAAAAAATACTTTTAAATGTGTATTGGTGTTTGGTCTGCATATGTGTCTATGTGAAAGTGTCAGAACTCCTGAACCTGGGATTATAGACAGCTGAAAGCTAAGAATTGAACTAAGGTCCTCTGGAAAACCAGCCAGTGCTCTTAACCACTGAGTCATCTCAGTGAAAAAGATAGTTTTCTTTAAGAAAAAGAAAGAAGAGAAAAGAATGAATAAAAAATAAAGAATGAAGAAAAAAAATGAATAAAAAATATTTTTATAGATAAGTAGAAAGTTAATAGAACAATTTCATTTATAAGTCATTTAATAACTAGGTTTATAAGAAATCCATCTACATTTTACAACCCCCTACTCCATGGAACTTCTGAGTTTTGCAATTAATAACTGCTTCTAAATTCTTACCTGAATATCAGTCAAGTGCAACATTGTCTTCTTATAAGAAAGAACATCAAAATCTGTAGCTTTCCAGATTACATGATTAAAAAATTCACCTACTTTAATCTTTTTGGTAATGACAACAAGATAATTACCTGCAAAATAAATAAATAAATAAATAAATAAAATGCAGAAGTGAGGCCAGCTGGGTTCAGATCAGTGCCAGAGCCAAGGCTCAGCATGTCTGAGGCGACCCTGGGTTGGAGTCTTAGAGGATCACAAAACCACAAACAGAAAACACAAAGGAATGGTCCTTATCTGTAAACTTTAAAACCTGGCAAAAGAAGATTGCATTTAGCTACTCAGATAAAAGGCCCATTTTAAAAAAGCATTCTTAAAATTTATGAATATAAAGAGTAATGTATTATTTGAAAATTTTCTCTTAAAAGCCCACTTTTTTTCCTCAAAAAGATAAAAGCAAACCTTTTGAATTGAGCTTAGCTGATAGAGAGTAGAGACAGAAAATATTTTTTTCCAAGCTTGTGCCTTAAAACACCAGAAGTCACAAGATCTAGGGAGTGCAGGGCAGTCTTCTCTGCACCGTTCCTTTGTCCTGATTACTCTCAATGGTGGACAGACATGTTGGGGCAGTACACCTAACCAGATGCTGGGAACCCACAAATGACTGGACATCACCATCATGACAGCCTACACACAATATGCCAGTCTTTACCCTGGCAACCCCAAGTCCCTTCCCTGATCATTAAGCACAGTTCCCTCCCTTGCCCTTTCTTTTTTAAAAATGAGAGCAGAAGCTGGGATCTTACACGACAATTACACACTACCACCAGCCTGTATTCCCAGCTCTCGTTATATAAATGCTTAAGATCTGTTCAACGTTTTACCTCCAGCTGTCCTGCAGAAGTTTTCCTGTATATAAATCTTTCCTAAAAGCTGTAACACTGCTACAATATCTTATCACTTGTATACCTCTATCATAAGACTGTGAACTAATTGAAAGAAAATGGAACATTTGAAATCTTTTATAACTTTCATCTAGCATAGTGACTTAAGTAAAAACAAAACGAAAATAAGAACACTTTAAGAGTTCAATAACATGAAATTTAAATGAAAATCCACCTTCTTGCATGTACCTATAATCCCAACACTTGGGAGGCAGAGGCAGGATACTGAGTTGGAGGCCAGGCTTGAATACAGAGAGTTCAAAGCCAGCTATAAATATAGATTTAAACCACATGTCAAATAAACAAATAAATACTTTCTTAATAACTCAAACCAAGTATCACACTGCAACATATGCTGTCCTATCAGTGTAAGGTTGAAGGTATAGAATACTCTGATCAATGCATTAAATTTATTTAAATGGGCTGGGCATGGTGGTACATGCTTTTAATCCCAGCACTTGGGAGACAGATGTAAGAGGATCTCTGTGCGTTCCAGATCAACCTGATTTATATAGCAACTTCCAGGACAGTTAGTACTATACAGAGAAGCCCTGTCTCAAACAAAAATTAAATGTTCTTAGAATTTATGAAAATTGCCGGGCGGTGGTGGTACACACCTTTAATCCTAGTACTTGGGAGGCAGAGACAGGCAAATCTCTATGAGTTCGAGGCCAGCCTGGTCTACAAGAGCTAGTTCCAGGACAGCTGGGACTGTTACACCAAGAAACCCTGTCTCAAAAACCTAAATAAATAAATAAACAAACAAACAAATAAAATGAATTTATGAAAATTTAGATTTCAAATCCAGTTAATCAAACATGAAATTTTTCTTTTAAAAAGAATACTTCAGGCTGAGTAGTGGTGGTGCATGTCTTTAATCCCAGCACTTGGAAGGCAGAGGCAGGTGGATCACTGTGAGTTTGAGATCAGCCTGGTCTACACAGTAAGTTCCAGGACAGCCAGGGCTACACAACAGAGAAACCCTGTCAGAAAAAAAATCAACTCCCCCCCCCCAAAAAAAATCAGAATATTTCAGGGTGATAAATAAAGCTGTTTGGAGAATATTATTTTTAGAAACTGAGGACAAATACCTAGCCTAGAGATTTACCTAACAAATGACAGGAAGAACATTTTTTTCTCATTATCTAATGGTATCAATTTAATTACCGTCTTTGCCCATCTTGGCTTATTTTCTCTTACCTGCTACCAGATGGATTGTGCCCAGTATCCCAAATATTGGTCTTGTAACAGCTGAAGGGGGGACATCTTTTTTGACTTAAAAAAGAAGAAAATAATAGAAAAACTCACCAACAAAATAAAAATTTAGTTTGAGTAACTTCAACCAAATCAATCTGTACAATTTATTCTAAAAAACTAGCTTTTCATTAATATCAGACCTCCATTTCTGTAAAACATACAATATAGGTGTCCATGTGATAGTAAAAGAAGATGGTTTCAAAAACAACGTATTTCGGTTTCCTCGTTTGTAATGTTGCCAGAAGACTAAGTACTATCTATCCCTTTAAGAGTAAGCAGAAGTAAGTAAGGATTAGAGAAGAGTTATCTCAATACTACTAACAGAATATGAAATTAGAACTGCCCATCCACGTCTGAGATTCAAGAGAAGAAAGGAAGAAAAAGCATTTTTCTCCTGTGTCTAGCAACAATGTACAAGGGTAGGCAAGAAGGCAAAATACTAACCCTGATTTCTATCAATGACATCCATTATCAATAAATTTGTATCTTAGAGATTGCACTTCACAGTTGTTAAAACTTTCAGCCACATTTTATAGTACTCTTATTTAGAAAATAATGCCCCAAAACCAGGTGGGAGAATTCCAGATCAAACAAGTTTGTTTTGCTTGATTCAAATTCAAATAGCACTATTCCACCTCCCAGTCACATGGGAAGAGAACTCTGAGGGACTGGCAGTAAAGAAAGCAGTCCCTCTCTAACAGAGTTCTCCAAACCTACGTGGCTGGAAATCTTTGTTTTATTAAGCTTATTTTTCCCGCTTTCTTTTGACTTATCAACCTGAATCTCACTACTGTAAACTCAAGTCCTGATCTTTAAAATCAGTTATAGTAGTAATTCTGTTATCTAAATAACTAGTTCTAAATAAAATGCTAAAAAAGGTCAAGATCTATTAGTCCTTAGTAATGCAATTGATTTGATAATGAAATATTCTGTAATTACCTAGTATGAAAACTAGAAATGAGTTCAAGGATAGCCTGAATTACATAGCAAGATTGTATCCACGAATAAAGAGGAAAAATAGGAGAGTGTCTGAGCAAAAAAGCAGCTCAAGAGACTATTTTGTTCTGAATATATTGAAATTATTTGGCAAATCAAATGTACAGCTAGTAGAACAGTAAGATTTATGGACTAGAACACAGTAGTAATAAAACTGTAATAATTCTCAAAACATATGTTAATTTTATATGTAGGCAAAATAACCCATTTTCTAAAGCCACAGTTTGCTTTCCTACTGGTAAAGAGAAACTGGCTGAGAAATAGCTAGTAAGTTAGCCTCATTATCACTGACTTTATATCAAAGTATTTCACTTTCTGAGGACTGTTGATACCATCGTCTTAGATCAAACACGTCTTGACCATTAATATTTCAGTCTATTAAAATGAAGCGTCAATCTCTACTTACATGTAAAGTCATTGCTAGTCCAAAAATAAATGAGAAACACTTCACTAAACACTTACAAAGCACTAATGCATAAAGAAATAATAGTGTTGAATGGTACAATGCATCTCCGAAAGAATATTAATAAGTTAAAAACAATCAGCTACCTTGAGAGAAACCATCAAGCAAGAGACAGACAGAACATATTATCAACCTAAAGCAGAACTCTAATGAAATTTGTCAAAGAAAAACTGTCTAAGGTACTTATAGAAATAACCAGTTACCCATACAAATGGAAAGATTAGTCATCTTTTTATTATTAAACTACTGAAAATATTTTTATATTTTACTTTACCTACTCAAACAATATTTACTAAATACCTAGCCAGGTAATTCAAATCTTTTCTTTTCTTTAAGATTGGGTTTAAATATGCATCCCTGGGTGGCTTGGAACTTGTTATGTTTTTATTCAGGTCACTTCAGGCTGACCTTGAATTCACCAAAGAGTTTCTTAAAAATAAAAAACATATAACTGCTTGGAAGTGAACTACAAATTTTAAATCAATGAAATATGACATTCTAATATGAGTATCCTGGTACTAAACCAATGAAATATGAAATTCTAAAGTGCTATTATTTGGTGCTTAGCCAATGAAATTAAAGGTTCTAATGTGCTATTACCTGGTACATTACTTTGCCATCAAAATTATTTAACATTAATTTCTTCAGAACTCAGTTCCATACACACAACTGGAGAAAGAATATTTTTCACACCCAAGGGAAGCAAAAAATAAAATTGGATTTACAAAAAAAAGCATTGCTTGAAACATTTACAAGTTTCAGTCGGTGAAGTACATTTTCTTTTTCATGTTTAAGTACTCTCACAGTTATGAAACTTTCCAAAACCAAACAAAGCAGTTGTGCAAGTTCCTCACACTTGAAACCCCTTCTTCACTCTTCACTGTCAACTCCAGAAATGAGTCTAGACATTGAAATCAAAGCTATCAGAATACAAACAGGGAAATGCAGAAAGAATCCTGGCCTAGACATGGTAATACACACCTATAATCTCAGCACCCGGGAGGTAAAGGCAGCTATGTAGATCCAGACGGCTGGGTCACCCTAGGCTATATAAAGAGCTCTAGAACAGCCTGAATTACACAGCAAAACCCTTACTCAGAAAACACCTATCCCCAAATTAACTGAGGTAGCAAAAATTAAGTTTTCTAATAAGAAGGCACTCAAAGAGGCTCATAATGATGCATCCCTGAGAGTCTTAATTTACTGCAATCTCATACTGAATATTTCTGGGAATCTCTGAAACTAAACATACCTGCAAGGGTGACCTCTGTGGACACTCGGTCAATGGTGAGTACATCATCTGCTCCATCATCACAAGCTTCCACATAAAATTTTTCAGGTGTGATATGCCTAAGAAGAAATTGACAAGCATAAATATGTCAAATAAAGGCATGACATAAAAGGTTATGACAGCCAGGCGGTGGTGGTGCATGCCTTTAATTCCAGCACTTGGAGACAGAGGCAGATAGATCTCTGAGTTTGAGACCAGCATGGTCTACAGAGCCAGTTCCAGGACACCTATGGCTGTTAAACAGAAAATCCCTGTTTCTTGAAAAAAAAAAGAAACAAAACAAAAATTATTACAACCAGGTTTTCATGCAGTATAAATCGCTACTTCTAAATAGATGGCACTGCTAAGTTCATTATCCTTATGAATTTATTGCAATTTTTCCATTTGTGTATTTAATGCTATAAGATTTTAATTTGCTATAAAGCCATCAATTAGAATCACTTAAGAAAAGAATAATCTTCTCTAACGTATTAATTCAGCATCATGGGAAAGGTACTACAGCATAACAGCACAAGGTACAGAGCCAGACCATGTGCTGTAGGACCATACACAAAAATTCGTCTTTTTCTGTTCATAATTCCATTACGATAAGGGAATCACTGCATGTACATCATGAATTAAATGAGCCAGTTTTGGGGACTTAGGGCTTACTAAACCTACAGTAAATTAAGATGTTGTATTAAGAGCTGGGGATACAGTTCAGTGGACAAGTATTTGTCTTGTATGTGTAAGGCCCCAAGTTTGATCACCAGGACTAAATTATTTAAATATATAACTAAAACAGATTAGTGCTAGCTAAAATGTTACATTTTTTTAAATAAATTAAACATTTGCTTTATGTATACCTTCCCGGAAAAAAAAAAAACCTTCATTTCATAAAAAAGACAACAATAAAAGAGAACCCACTATGATACATAACTTTGTACCCAAAGTCTAACAAACAAACAAAACAAAACAAAAACAGTTGGTTCTTCAAGAGATCAACTTGATAGATCCACCAACTCAGCACAGTTAAGGGCTAACTCTGGAAATATAAACCTTACCTCACAAAGTCAGTCTGCGGCCACCATAGGCAGAGTCCCCGCCCTACCCAGTCTTTATTATTGGTTCTCCAGACTTCAGGTTTGTGTGTGATAGCAATCTCAGCCTTTTCCTCCTCTTCCCTCCCATAACTCTGCTACACTTTGTCTATGAAAAATCTTACACAGCCATCTACTGACATTAATTTTCTATTTACCTAGTAAGTTATCTAGTGTTACAGAGATGTGTCTCATAGCAGAATATACTCTATACTTACTATTTCTGACTGTCAGTTTTCTGAGAAATAGCCAATCCTTGATTTTTCAAATACAACTAACATCTATTTGTGGGTTATTAGTAACTGAACTGTTAATATTAGACTAAGTTCTTTCATTTTAATAAGTATTCTAAGAGAATGAATATCAAGCAAAATACTATACAATGAAGAAAACAAATCTGTTTCAAATGTCAGTATTTAGAGCTTTGTTCCCTTTTACCACCAGACCTATTTCACTGAATGGACACATCACCATTTCTTCATTCCCTTTTGATAGGTATCTGGACTGGTTTTTGGCTTTGGGATATTAGTAATGAAGGTGCCATGAACAACCCTGAACAAACATTCAGTCAATGTGTTCCTATCTACTGAGTAACTATCCAGAGTGCCATGGTCAGACCCAACCAGGACAGTACATGTGTGTTTAACTTGTGCTGAAGAAGGAGAAAAATGAAGATTGTGTGCACAAGAAAACTTTCTGGGTATATTCTGTACCTTAACCCAAGCAGTGATGATATAAAAATCTCAACATTTACCAAATTGTATATTTTAAATATGTGCCATTGGCTACATGAACTAAATGTCAATATTTAATGAATATTTTTAATAAAGAAATTTTAAAAAGAAGTACTAAAGCAAAACAAGACTTTGTGGTAGTTTGAACATAACTGGCCCCCATAACCTCATAGGAAGTGGCACTACTAGGAGGTGTGGCCTAGTTGAAGTGGGTGTGGCCTTATTAGAAGGGGTGTGTCATTTGTTGGGTAGGTTCTAAGGACTCCTTTGCTCAATCTTCACTCAGTGTGACACTCAGGTCACCTTCCTGTTGCCTTCTGATCAAGACATAGCCAGTGCCATGTCTGCCTGCACACTGCCACGCTCTTGCCATGATGACAGTGGACTGCACCTCTGAACCGGTAAGCTGCTGCCTCAATTAAATGTTTTCCTTTACAAGAGTTGCTGTGGTCATGGTGTCTCTTCACAGCACTTCTCTTCACAGCCACAGAAATCCTAACTAAGACTGGGACTGGCATGGTGGAAGGAGAGAATCACCTCTCACAAGCTGTCCTTTGGCCTTCATATGCTCACCATGGCATGCATGTACACTCACACAATCAATTAATGTTTTAAAAAATTAACCGCTTAAAAATTCTGTTTATTTATAAAGCTATGAATATATGAAAAGTAAAAGGTTCCTAACCCTAATAACATAGCATGGAAATGGCTTTAGTAAACAGGTGTAAACAGAAACTGCGCTTTAATTTCCCAGCCATCCAGACCAGAATAATCACACAGAAACTATATTACTAACAACACTGTGTTTGGCCTATGACTCAGGTGTATTTCTAGATAGCTCTTACATCTGAACCCATTCCTACTAGTCTATGTATTGTCACATGGCCATGGCGTTACCTCATTTTCTACATGTCCTGTTTCCTCAGCAGCTAGCTGGCATCTATTTGACTCCACCTATTCTCTCTATATATCTCTGTTCAGATTTCCCGCCTGGCTTTACTCTGCTAAGCCACTGGCCGAAACAGCTTTATTTATCAACCAATAAAAGCAACACATATACAGAAGGACATCCAACATCATCTCCCCTTTGCTAATTAAAAAGATATTTAACTTTAACATAATAAAATTACATATATAAAAGTAAGAATCATAGTTATAATATTTAGTCTATTTGTATTAGGCAAAAATTAAAGAAAATATTATATCATTTATCTTATCTTTATGAGTTTAAAGTTTCGTATCTAATTTATCTTTTATCATAACTAAGTAAAACTATAACTATCTAAACTTCAACTCCATCAAAGACCCCAGAAGAATATAATACTACCTAAATAAACAGGAAGTATACTGCAAGCAACTTCCAAAGTTTTAGAAATGACAGAGACATCTTGTTGCCTAGACAGTCACCAAAAGTTCTTTCGTAACGTTGGGACATTCATCTTCAGCCTACAGGCCCATAATACGTGGCAGACTTTTCAGCGAAGCAGGAAGTTTAAAGATCCATTCTGGGAAGTTGGGTGGTCAGTTGTGGCAGGAAGCCACGGTGGCAGCAGCTCATCCATGTGGTAGGGCTGCACAGCAGGCAGGTAGTTAGACCGAGCCATGGGGGCACGGGCTGGCAGGAAGCTGCCAAGTCATGGGTTGCTGGAGGGGTAGCTCAGCTTCAGAGGGCAGGAGGAGGGGGGGCAGTGGTGTGGGTTCAGGCCATGTGGGTGCCAAATTGTAGTAGTATCAAAGAGTTCCACAACAGCCCAGAATGGAGTATAGCAAGTTCATTATTTGGGGATAAACTCACAGTAAGGGTAGCAATCCACAGTCTTCTGTGTGCACTGGGCTGGAAGATGGAAACTGAATCCAGGAGGAAAAAGTGGCCATGCACGCTTTGCTTTTCGTCTGCACCTATAGTACATGAGACCACACCCAAAGTGGGCCGGTATTTTAATGGCTATTGGCTGAAGGAGTTCCCACAACAGTCAGGAGACGTGGATAATACTCTGCTACTCTGGCAGCCATCTTTACAACTAAAAGTTTGAACAGTTAATCCACAAAAATGAGATGAACAAATAACAGCTTTATGGAAAATTATTTATAGAAGTAACTGTGGTAGGCAGAATTCTAAAAAGTTACCCTAACTCTTATTTCCTAATTATGTAGGCACTGTCCTAAAGAAGGAATTAAATTTACTTATAGACTGTTCTTAAAAGAAGATAAACGGTGGTGGTTGACAAAGACCTTTAATCCTAGCAACTAAGAGGCAGGGGGATTTCTCACAGAAAAATCGTGTCTCAAAAAACCAAAAATAAAAAATAAAAATAAAAGAGGGAAGCAAGTCTCAGATGGTAGGGTTAGACCCAATATGATCTTGTTAGTCAGAAAAGTGGCAGAGAGGAAAGAGAGTTTCATCCTGAAAATGTTTAACCAGCTACTGATGGATCCAAAGGCACAGGGCTAGAGTACAAGGACAGGGGAGGGGCCTTTAGGAGCTAAGACCACTCTCAGCTGACAGCCTGAAGAAAATGATGACATCTGCTCCTCTACCACAAGTAGCAAGACAAGACTGACCAATATAAATGAATTTGGAAATGAATTCTTCCTTTAGCCTTTAGTCCTGAACACAGTTCTGTTAAAGATAATATGCTAGGTTTGCTTTCTACTGTTGTGATAAAACAACATATCCAAAAGCAACTTAGAGAGGAAATCAAGGCAGGAGCCTAGAGGTAGGAACTAAAAAGAGACACCATGGAGGAATGCTACTTACTGGCTTGCTCAGCCTGCTTCATATACTACTCAGGACCACCTGCCCGGGGGCGGGGGGGGGGGGGGGGGCTAGCGCAGACCACAGTAGACTGGGTCTCCCACATCAATTATTAATCAATAAATGCCCCACAGGCTTACCTACAAGAAATTCTGATGGAAGCATTTTCTGAATTGAATTTCCACCTTCCCAATGACTCTAGCTTGTAGGGGTACTAAAGAGTTCCACAATAGCTCAGAATAGAGTATAACAAAGGTTTATTTATTTGGGGACAAAATTCACAGTAAGAGTAGTGTGATCCACAGTTCTCCGTGTGTGCTGAAAGCTGGGAACCAAATTCAGCAGAAAAAAGGAGTCATGCACGCTTTTCATCTGCATTTATACTACCTCCTCAGACCATGCCCAAAATGGGCCGGTATCAAAAGGCTATTGGCTGAAAGAATTTCCACAACACCAGCTTCTGTCAATTTGACAACAAAACAAAACAAAACAAAACAAAACAAAAACAAAACAAAACAAAAAAACTAACCAAGATATTTGTAGCGTATAGTAATTTGACAGCAATAGGACACCAATACCATTTCCAACAGAACCAAGTAACATTCACCTTAACTCTTGGCCAGAATGTGCCCACAAGTAGACAGATGAAGGTTAGGAAACCTCTCCCTGGGACACTACAAATATGTTAAGTATTGTTAAAGCACAGTCTCTTACACTCACTGTTGATGGTAAGTTCTTTAAATTTTTATCTAAGCACACCTTCCTTTAAATAAGCAAAGGTGCTGGGGGAACAAGATAGTTTGACTTTCTAATTGCCAGCTCAGAAACTCTCACTTGCTGCTCTGGCTGTCTTGAGCAAAGAAAAAGAAAAAAAAAAAAAAGGAAAAAAAAAAGAAGAAAAGGGGAGAGGGGGTGGGGGAGGAAAGACAGACAGACAGAAAGAAAGAAGGAAGGAAAGATAGACAAAAAAAAGAAAGAGAGCGTCACCCGGAAGCTGATGGCTTGAGCGAGGAGCACAAAGGCGCAAATATGAATCCCTTAACCAAGGTGAAGCTGATCAACGAACTGAACGAGCGAGAGGTTCAGTTCGGGGTGGCAGAAAAGGTGTCTTGGCACTAGGAATACAAGGACAGCGCCTGGATCTTTCTTGGAGGGCTTCCTTACGAACTGACAGAAGGAGACATCATCTGTGTGTTCTCACAATATGGGGAGATTGTCAACATTAATCTTGTGAGAGACAAGAAGACTGGGAAATCCAAAGGATTCTGTTTCCTGTGCTACGAAGATCAGAGAAGCACAATTTTAATGGAATTAAGATCAAAGGAAGAACTATCCGTGTGGACCATGTGTCAAACTACCGGGCTCCTCAGGAATCAGAAGATGTGGATGATGTGACCAGAGAGCTGCAGGAGAAGGGCTGTGGGGCTAATACACCTCCGTCAAGTTCTCCTGAGGTCTCTGAAGATGAAGATGTCAAACCCACAAAAAAGCACAAAAAAGACAAAAAGGAGGAAAGAAAGAAAAGAAAGAAAAAGAGAAGACTGAAAGCAGGGAACTAGCAGAAGCGCCATCCCGCTCTTTGTCCTCCAGCAGCAAGACAGCAAAGGAAAAGGATGACCATACCCCAAAGAAGCACAGCAGCAAGAACTCAGAGAAAGCCCAGAAGTCTGACTCCAGAGAGGGGAAGAAGAACCAACCAGGCTCCCCTGATGTCAGGAGTTCCTTCCATGGTAGAGCAGAGGATCCCGAGTGGGAGCCAAAGAAAGAGAAGCCCAAGCATGAGCATAAGTCCTCAGCAGGAGGGAGGGAGAAGAAAAGAGCAGAAATAAGGACAGAGGGAGGAGCTCAGATGCTTATTCCAGCAGGCATGGCGGGCATTCTGAAGGGCGGAGTCACAGAAGCAGAAGTAGGAGTCCAGATAAGTCCCATAGGCATAAAAAGCATAGGCACTCCTGGGAGCGGGAGCCCTTCCACGCCACTGACCGTAGGCATTACTGAAGCTTGTGCCAACAAAATTCTGAATTTTGTTGTATAAATATCAAATTCTCTTTGTTGTTGATATTTCTCTATATAAAGTTTTGGGGACTGAATTCTTTCAATCCCTTACATGGCAGACTTGTTCAGAAGGCTTTAGTTTCAATAGCTAGATATTTGAAAAACTACACCAACACTATCCATTGTCCCTGGAAAATAGTTGGCACTGACCAGAGTATGTGGCTAAAATTTGGTTTACAGACTTGTCCCTTAAACCCATAGACCTCTGATTTGCAACTGCTAGCAAAGGCAAACAAGGCGATGCTGCGTTCTAGTCTTCATGTTAGATATTTAGAGCCCAGCACTGTAGGCCCTTACCAGACGGCAGGCACTACTGCAGAGAGCTGCAGCTTCTGAGATCTGGACAGCTTAATGTGGATGTGATAGAATTCCTAAGACCAGTCAGTTTCCTCCCCATTACATCTCTTTTCTGTTTGCAGGGATGGAACCCAGGGTTTGTACATGCTAGAGAAGTGCTCTATTAGAGTCAGCTATTTCCCAGTTCTCTTTGTTTTTAGTTTTTGATGGTTACATTATCTCTTTATGCATTTTTTCTTTGTAACTTATTTATTTGTATTGAGATAAATACATACAAAATAAAATTAACCATTTTAAGCAAAAAGAAAGAAAGAAAGAAAGAAAGAAAGAAAGAAAGAAAGAAAGACAGACAGACAGACAGACACTGACCATTTTGAACACTCCGTGGGCATTTCAGGGAAGCTACAGAAGGTCTAAAAGTGCTTGCTCTAGCTACCGAGAGTGCGGCACCAGCCATGCTGAGGGCAGTACTTCTTCAGTAACTAGCAGAGGGCTGCTGTTGTGACCCATGTAAAGTGGATAGTGGCAGAACAGGTGTGAACAGAGATAAGGTCTGTGGTTGGCACAAATGACCCTTCTCTGGCTCTACAAGTAGGTTGGTTGTTGGAGTCACTTGGTGAGATGAATAAGAAACACCTCACCCTACTGTGCTGCCCTACTGCTGCCAACATTAGGCACCCCCAAATTGTACCAAGTGGCATTTCTTATCATTAGTAATACAGCAATGATTATGCAATATAATCTCAGAGATCAGATGATAGATTAAGGCAGAGTTCTAGCACAAAAGCCCTTGGTCTTAACTCTTACAGAGATGCTGCTAGAACTTAAGTTGCAGATTCTGCCCTACCACTATTCTGGTAATGCGATTAAAATGCTCTCTCTTATTTCTTCCACATTTATAAACAAAACACATTTCTCAGGTTTTGAACACAAAATCTACCTGGTTTAAATCAAGTAAGGTCGGAGCTAGTTTGATGGCACACGCATTTAATCCCAGCATCAGAAAGCAGTGCCAGGAGGATCTCTGTGAGTTTGAGGCCAGCCTGATCTACATATTGAGTGACAGACCAGCCAGAGTCTGTCTCAAAATTAAAATTAGAATTCTGGTATTGAAAACTTATACTAATTTGTATGGAAGAAAGCGTGGACACAACAAAACTGGAGGATGAACAGTAATGTATTCCATATGAGAGGAAGGTACGTTTCAGCGCTATAATTTCTTTCACTGGTGTTGGATTTTCATCAGGCGAAATTTATCAATATAAGTTTGCTTAATTAAAAATGGTATTCTAGGCTTGGATTAAAAACATGAACAATGATGTCACTAACTGATATTTCTAAGGGCAGTAACTATGACTTGGGATCCTGCTGGTCACAGAAGCACCGCGTCATTTGCTCTTCCTGTGCCCTTTCCCTCTGCTCATTCCCCACCACTCATTAACCGGCCTTAACTCTGATCTGAAATATAGCTGCTTTATATAGCAAATTTTGTTTCTTAGGCATCATTTCAAAAGCTGATGAGATTTTTTAAATCAAGTACTTATAGTCAAAAATAAACAAGTAAATATTCTGTGATGCAACTGTTGCTGGTGTGTACGGCTTTACTGCCGTTGGCTTCCACATCCTCACCAGTGGCCACGCTCTGTAGACAAAGGCACTGGCTTTAGCCCACTGATGTTTTCACTGGCTTAGTGACAGAGTAGACAATTTTAAACATCATTTTCTTTTATCCTAGCCAAAAAAATGTTACTAGTAGTATAACAATGGTCATTTAATACATATTCTCAGAAATTAAACTGTGGATTAAGGTAGACTTCTAGGACACCTAGGGCAAAGCTGACAGTGGGCTTCAGGTCTCACACTACTCTTCAGGCCTACTCGGTTTTTCCCCTTCTTTCTTTTCTCTTCCCTTTCCTTCCTCTACCGATCTCCCTACTTTTTGGTGCCCTAATTTCTAACAGGTCAAATTTTAAAACTGATTTAAGAAGAGCATAATATGTTCTCTGATGAGAAATTTAATTTTAACAAGTATCATGGAAGCCACGTTCTGCCAGGAAGTTTTCAGACTTGACGCATAAACAGGTTACACTGCACTCTCAACTAACAAATGCACAGCATAGACTTCATGGTAACTAAAATAAAGAACCTATCAGGTTTGCAGCTCACATGTATCCCAAGATAGCTACACATGTGACCCAACAAAACAAGACAATAAACTTAACTTACACTGGAATTTTTTTCCAGCAATAACTGGGGGGGGGGGGGGAGAACAACACAAAACCTTAGCCAGGCGGTGGTGGCTCACTCCTTTAATCCCAGCACTCAAGAGGCAGATGCAGGTGAATCTCTGTGAGTTCCTGGTCTACAAAGAAGTTCCAGGACAGTCAGAACTGCAAATTTCTGTCTCTGAGGGGGGTAAAAGTGTTGACAACGTCCTCGTGAAATCAGAACCCTCGTGCTTTCCTAGTAGTAGGATAGAATGATGTAGCCAATGTCAAGTCTTTCAAAAATTACAATTGTTACATAAGCTAACAATTCCCCCCAAACACCTCCCCCCTTTTTATTTATTTTTTCTTTTTTGGAGACAGAGTCTCACTATGGAGCCCTGGTTTCCTAGAACTTGCTATGTAGACCAAGCTTACCTCTAACTCATAAAGCTATCTGCCTCTACCTCACCAGTGTTGGGATTAAAGGCATGGCTACAATGCCTTGAAGAATTCTACTTTTGTGTGTGTATTAAAAATAACTGAGAGAAGTATTTAAACGAGATTATTTGCTATACCCACATTTAAAATCGCATAAGTCACAACACCAAAAAATACAGAAGCAATCTAAATGTCCATCATGGGATAAATAGAATGTGGTATGTTGTAGACATGCACTGTTGACATTTTTTATTTGCTGTTGGTATTTTGAGAGTCTCAGTGTGAATAAACAGCTGGGGCTGGTCTTGAACTACTAATGTGTCTGTTTCCTCATTCAAAGAGCTTGGATTACAAGCACAGACATAACGGGCATAGTGTGTAATGTTCTGGTCAACTATGGATTATATGTACATAGTAGATACCCTATGGGCAATAGGCTATGTCATTTGGTTTGGTAAGACGCACATTCTAATGTTCATGAATGATGAAACTTGTATGAGGATGTATTTCATAGAATGTGTTCCCATTGCATAGCAGTATAAGACTATTGATTAGTGGTATGCTAGTCAGTCTTACAAAGAAAATTCTGACACATGCTAGGAGAAGGTAGAACTTTGAAGCATTATAGGAAAGAAAGAAACCAGTCACAAAGAGAGAAGTACTGAGTCTACTTAAATGAGGCACCTGGAATGACCAGTCAAATCCACAGGAACAGGAGCAGGAGAACGGTAGTTGCCAGGTATGGAAAGGAATGGAGAATACAGAGTCATTTAATGGGCACAGAGCTGTAGTTTTGCAAGATGAAAAGAATTCTTGACATGAACTGTAGCAGTGGTGTACAGCAATGTAAAAACACTTAATGCCATGAAATTGAATACATATAGTTAAGGGGGTACACTTTTGAAGTATATCACAATTAAAAACTACTATTTGCCTAGAAACATTGACTGCTGTCATAAAACTGTAGCAATACACCTCCTTTGAAACCTTAAAAGAATTAAGGTCTTAAAATGTCTATTGTATCTCTGGTTGGAAAAACAAAAATAATATTTTACTGTTTTATTAGGAAAAAGAACTAAAGACATAAAGAAAGGTCCTCTGGGCCTGGTACACCATATACTGAAAGTGATTACTTAACAACCTCCCTTTGGGTTCCATCAGTATCACCTCAGTCTTTCTTTGGATGCCTCTCCTTACTGCATAGGTTCACCAGAGGCCCAATACAACTCCCAAACCAGTTGGTGTCTCTAGGAAGCTAATTCATTTCAATTCCAACTTCTTCTAAAATCCCTGATCCTATCTACTTCCTATATACCTTAAAACTTACTCACTAACAATAAGACTCCTCCAAACCAGATCTTAACTCTTCAAGCCCACTATGGTAGCCAGTATAGTAGTGCACCAGTAATCCTAGCACCTCTGAGATAGAAGCAGAATGATGAGGAAGGAATTCAAGTAATCCCTGAGTTCAAAACCAATCTGGGCTCAAGAGACCCTTTCTCAAACAGGATTCTCTATTATGAACTTCTAAAGCCTCCTCTGGACACAAACCTTTATCATCTGCGCCTAATTTCATAAAGAAAACTACAACTGAGCCACACCCTTCCCTCCATGCAAAGCTGTGTGAATACGCTGAGTGTAACACTGTACATATATATGTTCACTGCAGTGAGCTTGGATGGCATCTGCTCTCTGGGCTTCATCACATTTCTCTTAACGCATAGCTGTGAGAATGTTTAAGAAAGGTGACTTCCTGAGGAAATAGTATTTCTTTCTTTCTCCTAAAGGTATGGATACTTCTTTTCAAAAGATTTTTGTTTTATTATTATTCAGATGTGTGTGTGTGTGTGTGTGTGTGTGTGTGTGTGAGAGAGAGAGAGAGAGAGAGAGAGAGAGAGAGAGAGAGAGAGAGAGAGAATATGAGAATGAAGGTGCCAATGGAGCAGTTTTGAATTCCTTGGAACTGGAGATAAAGGCAGTTGTAAACCACCTTATGGGGGTGATGGGAAAGAACTCAGGTCCTCTGCAAAAACAGCAAGTGCTCTTAACCACTGAACCATCTCTCCAGGTCAGGGTATTTTTTTCAGAAGCAAACTACCACCTGCTTCAGTATCTAACAAATATGTCCAGCATGTGAACTATATATGGCTGAGAACAGCTATGAAAGCAATCTGATACACAATCCTAAACTTACCTAGCATATTTTTTGTTTAAAAGCAATTGGGCAGGGTATATGTGGAATGCTTTTATTTATGTATTTGCAGCTTAACAGCATGGTTCTCAACAGTGTATGCTGTAGATGATAAAGTCATTTTACAATGTCAAAATGATGTGGGACTCCCTTTTGTATGCTGTGAATATGTTTTACTACTATTGGCTAATAAAGAAGCTGTTGGGCCAATGGCTTAGCAGAATATAGCCAGGCTGGAAGAGATATATAGAGAGAGAGTAGGCAGAGTCAAGAGACACAATGTAGCTGCCAAAGGAGAAAGTCTCCAGCCAAAACCTCACCTGGTGTGCCACAGTCTCTTGGTGATACACAGATTAATAGAAGTGGGTTAGTTCAAGATGTAAGAGCTAGTTAGAAATATTCCTGAATCATTGGTCAAACAGTGTTGAATTAATATAATTTCTGTGTGATTATTCGAGTCTGAATGGCCAGGAAATGAATGAGAAGGCTCTGCCTACAAAAAGCTAGATACACCTAAAAGTATTCTCTGCCCTAGGTTTTATGTCGACTGACATTTAAAGAGAAGAAGGGTGGTGCAGGGTGGCTTTAATATTATCCAATAATGCATTTTTCTATTTTTGCAATTTCAGATTTACTGTGTCTGACATTATTCATGCTTATGTGAGAAGCCTAAAAAGTTAGGCATGTTGACCAATATCTATAATCATAGCACTAGGAATGGTGAAGCAGGACAATCATGAATTCAAAGCCAGCCTGGGCTATATAGTAGGACTCTCTTTTAAAACAACACCCAGGCAGTGGTGGTACATCCTTTTAATCCCAACACTTGGGAGGCAGAGACAAGCAGATCTCAGTGAGTTTAAGACCTACAGAGTGAGCTACAGGACAGTCAGGACTGTTACACAGAGAAACCCTGCCTCAGAAAACCAAAAAGAAAAAAAAAAAAAAAAAAACAGATTCTGTTTTCTATATGAAAAACACACATGCACATGTCAACTATTTTCTCTTACCAGGAACTCAGTTTTACACCTGGCTATCCACAGACTAAAGAGAACAATCTGATAAGGAAGAGTCATTTGAATAAAGCAATGTAATGGAAAGATCACTGAACTCTTGGCCAACTGTGCTTCAAGGTTAACTCTGCCACAGCTTAGTGCTTGACCTATATGACCAGGACACCATGTGACAGTCTTCAATAAGAGCAAACTATACGTCAGCCTGTGACTTCGCAGAGGCACTGACAATGATATACAGGAAAGGACTTAAGTCTCTGCTGCTTCAGAAGAACACATGCCAAATTATCCCAGACTCTGCTCTTCTTGAAGTAGTTTATACTGGATAAGTTCATTTGCTCTGGAGATTTGTGGAATAGATGATCCTCAAAGGTTCATGATAAGCATTGAAAAGAATTAGAGAAGAAATCAACATTAAGGTATTGATCATGGTTTAGATATATTCAACCTTGTTGGATAAACAAAATATAAGTAACTATTATATCTCACATGACAAACAAAGTGGCTCAAATAGTACTTTGGATTGGTCATTCTATCTTTCAGTCCTCTTGTCTATGAAAGAGTAAACAGAATGTGTAAATCATATGGATATTTGGTGCCCAAACCCTGTGACAATAAATCCTCACTTTTGGCTTGAAAAATAATAAAGACGCTCAAGGAAAGGAAACCAGATTCTCAGAGGAGGTTATCTAGGAGATACTTTGAGTAGTTTATCTACAAACTTTTCAACATTATGAAGTATAAACATTCCTATTTTCAGAAAAAAAGTTATTCACAGAGGCTGAATAATGCGCCCAGGATGCAAAGCTAGTAGAGCATTTAAGCAGTTAATTATCCATTGTCTGTTCTGATTAAGCCACCTGAGATCTCCCTTCTTCACTACAAATGTGGCTGACCAGCATGGAGACAGGAGGGATGAAAAAAGATCAAAACAAACCCAACATGAGCCAGGCTGTGGTGGCACATGTCTTTAATCTCAGCACTGGGGAGGCAGAGGTACGTGGAGCTCTGTGAGTTTGAGGCCAGCCTGGTCTATGGAGCTAGTTCCAGGACAGGCACCAAAGCTACACAGAGAAACCCTGTCTCAAAAAACAAAACCACCCAACACGAAGATAGAAGAGGAGTAGCAAACTTTAGCATGACTTACAGGAAATAAAGTTAAGAGATTATAAAGAAATTAGAATTCAGATGGGTAAGAAATGTGGGCTTGATCTTGTAGGTCAATAAAATGGAAGTGAAAATTGTAAGCTGGGAATTAGAAGATGAACAAAATCTATCTGGAACGCAGATATGTTTAACAAGGCAGAGATGGACTGAAGAAAATGTATGACAATACATTATTATTTAATATTCAAACACTTCAACATTTAGTTAAGTTATATACCAGTAGTATATCTATACTAAGTAACTTTTCATAGGGCTTTGCAGGCATTTTTAAAAAGTGGCTACTATGGCCTACCAATTCTTAGATAGGTCAGCAACTAATTCAACCTACAAATACCTCGAAAACAGAATATTCTTGTTCAAGGGCCATATTTAAAAGTTTAAATAGGAGGGTCAAAGAAGGGGTGAAACAGATTCTAAATCACAAACCCTTTGCCCAAGAAAAACTTGCAATGAAGTTCTATCTTCACATTTATAGAAACATTCAAAGCCTAAAGAATGATAGTGACTTCCATATAGTCCCAAATTCAGTTTCCACTTCAATACAATACATAACTCAAAATCATAGTTTCTACTTCAATGCAAAACCATCGTTCCCACCACTAAATAATAAATTTTCCTTCTCTTTCATGTATACAGAGGATGTCTGCCTGTATTAAGGTCTGAACTGGTGAGACTTGGTGCCTGGGCAACTCAAAAATCATTCTCCTAATTCTCAAGTTATCCATCTCAGTCCTTAGCTGCAGGGAAAGGCAACAACATCCTGTAACCTAAAGCGGAGCTGCTTCAAGCTTAAACACACCTGAGACCTAGTATGGGATCATATTCAGCCCTTCAACTATCAGGTGGACAATAACCTAATTTGCCAGTAACGTACATGCGACTCCGGCCCAACATAGACCAAATACACTTTGCTTCAACTGTCACCAGTGAGGTGATTGCTCACTGTGCCACGGAGAAATAGTTAAAAGAAGAAATGTGGAGGGGGGTGTGCAGCTGGGGTTTTCAAAGAGAACTGTAGTAAGTGGAATAGGGACAAAGGGTAAAATAAAGAACCAATTATCACCTCTTTTTAAAACACACAAGGCGTTGAATAGATGGCCTCCCTCCTAATTCTGTACATTTAACTTTATACTGAACTTTTCAGTTACTCATAAGCAGCACCCAAACTACATTCGTTTCTCTGCAAACAAATTAGAATGCCAATGTCTAAGTTAACAGGATATTCTAATTTAGCTTTCCAAAAGTTGTATTTGTATCTGCTACTAAAGGCATTCCCAGACTATGGTCCGTGACTTTCAAACAATTTCGAGGTAAATACTTAAAGTGATTAGGGTGAAAATATTCGCCCAATAAAGAGTGCAGGTGCAGAGAGTAACAGCATGAGAAATACCTCCTTTAACACACACACACATACACACACAGGGCGAGCCAAAGAGCTTATGTCTATTTTTGCAACTCTAAACAACCAGAGGCTAGATCTCAAAACCTCAAGCACCTAGCTTTGCTAAAAAGTCAGTTTTACTGTGCCAAACTAGAGGCAAGCCTCTAGCTGTCAACGCAGACTGTTAAGCACAGTAAATTCGTCTGACCCTTCGGACGACTCACTGAATTTCTACTACACCCTAAGAAGGATTCGTCCTAGAGACTCCCAGGCCCGGAAAGTCAGAAACCAAGGGAAAAGTCTGCTCCGGCGATGGACGCCAAAGCACTCCAGGAGGTCCAGTCAATAAGGCCTCTCCGAGCAGCCACACGGGGAAGTCTACCGCAGCCTCCCCTAGAGCTGCGGGCTCGGGTTCGGCTCACCACAAGTAGGCCCAGCGGCGGGACACCGGGCCTACGCTGCGGCCGTGCCGGACGAAGAAAGCCGAGCCCACTCGCCTGGCCAGTGCTGGCCTCGGCGCCCGCTCGCCCCCCAGCCCTTTCCTGTCAGCGCCCGCAGCCCACCGGACTCACAGCTTCAGCTGCTCGTAGGCCGCCGCCGCCATCGTGCACCAGCGCCTCCTTCCTCTTCTCTCCACCCGCAGCGGGGCCCGACACCACCTCGGCTACGGATACGGCGCGGCCGCTCTCTAGGTGCGGTAGCCCAAGGAGCCTCGGCCTGGTCCCACCCCCTCCCGGGACCGCCTCTCGGGAGAGCACGGAAGCCCGCGGCGGACAAACCAGTGCGCCAGCCGGGACCGCCGAGACACGCCTCCGACGCACGGATTGGACCGAGCCAAAGAACGTCGTGACGTCGCTACCGGAGATTGGTGCAACGCGCTGCGGTGAGAGGCGGAGTCCCGGTAGTGCTGCTCTGAGCAGAGCGGCTCAACGAAGCGACAAGAAGGGAGAACTGGAGGCAGGAAGCCTGTTGAAACTGCGTAATCGGAGATCAGCCATCGCGGAAAGGAGCCTTTCAGCACTGGGCCAGTGGCGCAATGGATAACGCGTCTGACTACGGATCAGAAGATTCTAGGTTCGACTCCTGGCTGGCTCGTAATGTGCCTTTTTTTTCCCCCCTACATAGTTGAACGTTGCAAAGCCCCCTCAAAAAGAGTCATAGCTAGAATATCAAAGTCAAGTATCTTGAATTTTAATGCTGCTTTGCACAATTTTTTTTTTTTTTTTTTGCCGTATTTGAAACCCAGGGTTGTCTAAAACGGTTTGCAAATTTCCTAGCGCCCCTGTTCTTAAAGCTGCGCTGGAGTCTGTTCACCTGTACAGTTAAGAAAACACTCCTGAGAGTGGAGGTTCGCAATCAGGGACGTGCGTGGCCGGTGTCTTTCCACCCGATGACGGAAGAGCTGACCGAAGGCTCCCTGCAAGTGGAACACAGGCGGCACTGAGGCGAGAAAGGCGCTGCTTCTGCTCTGCAGCGCAGTGGCGGGGCAGGAAACCCAGGAACGCTACAGGCGGCCTTGGCTAGTTCTGCCAGCAAAGCCAACCTGGCCTCCATTCCACAAGGAGACCTTAAAACTTCAGGGATTTCACAGTAAGAGACCCAGAAAAGCGAGAGCATGACGATTCATTTTACGCGACACCAGAGATGGTTGTGACAAAAAGGGGCTCAGTCTATTTATTTAACCAGTCATTCTATGATTATGTCCTAGATAGCATAATCTAACTCCCCAAGCGTTTATTTAAAATGTGCCAAATACAGGAAATTGTTAGGGACAGAAATAGAGCCGGGGTAAGGGGTGTGACTCACACTTGCAGCGCTGACTGACCAGGATGTAGACTGGGCTGGTCTGGAACTCAAATGGAACCTGCCTGCCTCTGCTTCTAGACAGCAGACAGCAAACCCAGCTTCTACATTGTGAGGGGTTTTGTTTGCTTATAATGAATTTATGGTGTTTTTTGTTTTGGTTTGTCCTTAAGGTTTTTTTGTCTGAGATTTAAGATCATTAAATATTCCTTGCGGATATTACAAAAACTAAGCATTTTAAGCATAAATTTTATCGTGAAGATATGAGTTGTTGCCAGTTTCGACACTTAAAAAATAACACGGGCTGGGCGATGGTAGCGAAGCCTTTAATCCCAATGCTGAGAAGGCAGAGGCAGGCAGATTTCTGTGAGTTTGAGGCCAGCCTGGTGTTCAGAGCTAGTTCCAGGGCAGCCAGGGTGTTACACAGAACCCTATGTCTCCTACCCCCTACCTCTTCCCCCCCCCCCAAAAAAAAGGAGGAAGAAGGAGGAAGAGGAAGGACGATAAGAAGATGAAGAAAAGACTATTTAGATGTCTTACGTTTGTGGTTTTTTTTTGGGGGGGGTGGGGTGTCTTATATAAGACAGCAGGCCTTTACCTGGCTATGAAAGATGGAATTGGAACTCTTAGATTCTACATGCTCCCAAATGTTGAGATTACAAGCATGCACCCACACCTGACTCAAATGTTCTTGCTTTAAGATGTTCTATTTGGGTTAGCCAGGTAGACATTTTAAAGGTCCATTTCCTAAGCATTTAGATTTTTGGTAGATAGTTTCAAATCACTTTGTGGAAGAACTAAAGCAATATGCTTCCTGTCACCAGCATGTTTCCACACATGCTAAAAACATTAAACATTTTTACATACATGTAAATTAGATATTCAGGTCTGATGTGGTGGCATATACCCATAATACTACAATTGGAGAGACAAGGGTATTAATTTGGGGCCCTGTCTATAAATAAATAAATAGGGCATCAACATATAAATGTAGATATAAATTGTAGTTTCTTTGCAGTTATCACAAGTGAAAAACACTACTCTCTTTTTACTTCTATTTCTTGGCCTGATGATTATTTTCTCTTGGTGTATTCAATATTTTTCTCACAAACTTGACCTCTAAAGATATGTGTGCACATGCACTTGAGTGCAAACACTCCAGAAGGCTAGAGGTATGAGATCCGCCTGGAGCTGGGCGGGTGACATCCACCAAGGCAGGTGCTTAGGACAGAACTCGGGTCTTTTGTTGTTATACATCACAGTCTGCCAGTTTATCCTTGTTTAACCTAATTTTCACTCATATATTCACTCATATATAGGTGCTTTTTAAAATTTTGATTTGTGCTTGTATTTTACCGTAATCTGCTTATACTTTATCTTGTTGATCATTTTGATGTAACTAAGTCTTTAAGTCTTAAAACCTGTCAAACTGATCAATTACTCAGTGTTTCTCTCAGCATTTTATTTAGGAGGTGGTGGCGCATCTTTTTAGCCCCAGAACTAGGAAGGCAGACACGTCGACCCATACAGTGTTACCCTATCTTTCCAGAAAAAGAAACTAAACTTAAGGTCATGAGCTCTTGATTCCGAAGCCAGCCAAGAGCTGAGTGAACCCCAGAGGACCAAGGTCACACGCTTCTCAGTATGTCACCTTATTTCTATCCCCGATTATCCTTCAACTCACCAGCTCTGGGCTCACTGGTCATTTCCTCTCTTTTAATAAAATGGGAATTTAGTTTGTATCCTGCTTCATGAGGCTTTAGAAAGAATCCTTCCAGTTGATTAGCCACTGCACTGGATTATAAAATACCAGCTAGGATTATGAATTAAGGCCTTTGTGAACACGAAATGAGACTGAAAGATAGGAGAGTGATGGAGGAGGGTTATCTGTCTATTGTGTTATTTTCATTGGTCAATAAAGAGACTGCCTTGGCCCCTTGATAGGACAGAAAATTAGGTAGGCGGAGTAAACAGAACAAAATGCTGGGAAGAGGGCTATGAGCCAGACGCCATGGAGCCAGCCACTAGGTCAGACATGCTGAATCTTTTCCGGTAAGCCACTACCTCGTGGTGCTACCACGAGATTATTAGAAATGGGTTAATATCAAGATATGAGAGTTAGTCAGTAACTAACTCTCTAGAGATAATGGGCCAGGCAGTGTTTAAATGAATATAACTTGTGTGTTATTATTTCTGGGGCTAAGCTAGCTGTGCGGGAGCCGGGCAGGATGAAAAGCAGGCTTGCCCGCAGTCCCTCACTACAGGAGAGTAGTTCATACAGATTTAGGCATTTTGGGGTGTGCATGTGCACATATGTACATATGCATGTGGAGGTCAGCGATCAGCCTCAGGTGGTTTTGTCAGTTGCTGTCCACCTTATTTTTTCTTCTGCAGTGAGATGTTCATCATACATTCTGGCAAGACTGACCATATCTGTGCCTGTTTACACTCGGAACAAAGGATCACTTAGTACATTTTTTTCCCCATTACAAAGTTACTTCAGAAGCTACCTGAAAACAAAATTAGGATTGATTCTTAGCAAAGAAAAATACAAAAAAAGAAATTGATTTCCTGACAGTTGTTGGGAGGTGGGGTTCAAGTCACAGTTTCTCTGTGTAGTTTGAAGCCTGTCCTGGAACTCACCCTGTACACCAGGCAAACTCAAGAGATCCACCTGCCTCTGCCTCCCCAGTGCTGGGATTAAAGGCGTGAGCCACCACTTCCCAGCCCTGGCAGTTTTCTTATTGTATGTATACACATGTATGTGCAGGTATGTATGTATGCATGTAGAACCCAAAGGACAGCCTCTGTATCCACCTCCTTTCAAACAAGGTCTTTCAGCCTGGAGCTCACTAATTGCGCTAGATTAGCAGGTCATCAAGCCCCAGACATCTGCTTATCATCATCTCCCCAGAACTGGGACTATGAGAGAACACCACTGCATCTGGCATTCTTATATGAACTATGAGACCTGACCTCAACTCTTCATAAAAACACTTTACTGAGTTATTTCTCCTCCTAAGACAGTTTTGTTGTTGTTTTGGTTGAGACAGGGTTTCTCTGTGTAGCCATGGCTGTCCTGGGACTCACTCTGTAGACCAGGGTGGTCTTACACTCACAGAAATTCACCTTCCTCTGCCTCCCGAGTGCTGGGATTAAAGGTGTATACCACCGCTCAGTCCTGAGGGTTTGTACAACCAACATAGTTTGCAGTCAAGTCTAACAGTGTTGTTTGCAAGGAATCTATCTGGTAGACAGCACTTTCACTCACTCAGAAAAGGGTACTACAGAACAGTATCTAATACATGCAAAGGACTGTAGATTCTGAATCTTCTTAACAGTCCCGTTTTGTATTTTGTGTGACTGACGGCCATGCAAACCAAGCCATAGCAGTATTTTAAGGTATTCAGAATGTTTTTGAATGTTTTGATTCTTCTGCCTGCCACCTGGGATCCAGCATTGTATCCTCACAGGACTCAGCTGAAAGGAAGTTCACTTAGGCACTAGCCAGGAGAATGGCAAGTCCTGTTACACTGTTAACAGATAGCCAATAAGTCAGTCAGTTAGGGCTGAAAGTTCTTCTGAAACCTAAGGGCAGAATGAGAAAAGGGAGGACAGAGTTTAGACCTGGGTCTGGGATCAGTCTCCATCTCCTGAGTATTATCCAAAGTACAAGCAATGTACAGGAGTCTTGAAAAAGCTATTTCTCTAACTTTCAAGCCAGAGTATCCCAAGTTCCTGTGTTTTATTCCTACATGCTTATAAATATAATCTCCCTGCAGCTCTATTTGGCCAAAATTTATAGTACATTTAAAATCCCAGATAAGTGGACATCTCTTCATGTTTTCTGTGCATGGACCTGGGATGGAGTAAAACGACGAATAAAAGACCCTTAGAGAAAAAATCCTAGGGTTTCTAGAAAGTCTGCAAATTCCTTTATTGTTTTTTTTTCAGTAATATAAAATGTATTTGCAAACACATCTGAATCACCTCAATCAGGAATTTCATTTAAAAAATTAATCACAGAGTTTTAAACTGATTATTCAATTTGACAACAAATACCCTATACTTCTGACATTGATTCCAATGAAATTTTTTCAATCATGTTGAGTCAAAACCAGCACCTCAAGGATGGCAAAGATATATTGGTTCATTTCCTTTTCCTGCCAGCTTTGCCAAAGACAAACTAGATAAGTTGAAGGGAAGAAAGGGGCCTGGCTTCAGGGTCTATCTCCTTAGCCCCATATATCCTTAATTTTGTTGTTGTTGTTGTTTGTTTGTTTGTTTGTTTGTTTTAAAGGTGGGGTATTTCTAGAACAGGAAACAAGGAAGTAACATCTGGCTAAAAGATACCAATAGAATAAACCTTATAAAAAATAAAGAAGATGGTCCTGGTCCCCCTGGGCCAGTTCTGAACTTCTCACAGGCAACAGAGGCCAGCAGGACTGAAACAGCCTACATGTAGAGCTGGGGCCCAGTCAAGAGTCCACATTCACGTGTGGCGGGGCTCCACTGGCCATGCTTCATCACCCACGCCAGCTGCTGGGTGCCCAGCTTGACTGGCAGACGTTAGATACTGCAGCCCTTCCTGCCACAAGTTTGGGGCACTCCTTGAAGATACGGGACAACTGGAAAACCATTTTGTTTTTGGTTTTCCAGTTTCTCCCATTTGAACTGCCAAGAAGACACTGACCTCTGGCTTCAGGAAGTGATAGGCAGGGTTAATTATGTTCTTTAGTGCTGGGTGGATTTGTATTTTTTCTCTCTAAAGTTTTTTGAGCAAGGCCAGGGCCTCTGGTGTTGAGGACAGTCTTAACTCCTGCTTTACAAACCAGTCTCCCAAATGGTGGAAGGACAGGTGCCCACACATCCAGCCTAGAAGTGGTCTTAACATTTCGTCAGTGTGTGGTCTCCCTCTTCGCGCGACTACCCCAGGAGCCAGCATTTCAAGGCGCATGGGGCCGGAGTGCTGATCTCAGCTGCATCTAGTCTTGGATGACCTGGCTTAGCTGCAGTGAAGAGTGGAAATTAGCCACTGCTGATACACCAACAGTCTCCAGTATGATGGGTGGATTCCACCTCGATCCATGATTTAGTGAAAACTATCTGTGAGGTATGTTTTGTGTGTGGGAAAAAAGGTGGAGAGAAATAATGAAGGGAAAAAAAAAAAACAGTCAAAGGCAGTGTACCTTATATTGGTTTCTTCACACCGAATGAAGTGCTGAGAAGTGACAGGAGAGAGAACTCTGAAACAAGCTCAGGCACTCCCTCTGGTGCTAGCTTTGAGACCTCACACACAAAAAGCCTTTCAAAAGGAGCTCTCTCCCAGGATATGGAGCGCATGAGAGCCTAAGGCTCACCTCAAGACAGCAACTCCAATGTCAGACTAGAGGAAGTAAAAACAGCACCAAGCAGTGTACAGGAGGCTGGTGCCTGCACCAGTTCTCTCAGAGCTGGCTGTGTGAGACAGGGCAGGCCCCTGTCACAGCTCAGCTGCCTAAGAAGTAGGAGGAAAAGCAGAGGCACAATGGGGAGACCCAGCCTCCCGGATGTCAGAGCTTGGCTCTGCTTTACCAAGCTAACTCCGAGGATACAAAGCTTCTTTCTTGTTGTAGTGAGAGTTTGCAGCATTCTCAGAGGAACTACGGCTCCGAGGTGGAACGAACTGTAAACCACACCACAGGGTACGTGAGGGCTATGTGGGCGCAGGTATCTTCTTGGAGGGGGGAAGCACTGCTCATCACATCACTGCCTCTCTCTAAGAACACTGTGAAATGTGCTCAGTCCAAAAGCCTGTCCCCAGGAGACACAAACTATTTCTAGGGATAGGATGTGTCCAGTTAACACGGGCCCAGCCTGTGTCATACGCCACGTGCAAGCTAGAGCATCTTCCTGAGTGGTTTAGTGAGGGTACGGCAACGGGGAAAAGCACTGAGAAAACACAGACTTGACGGGGAGTGCACACTGCTGTGGTTGAAAGAAAGGTACCCTTCACACACACAGGAACCTGACCCCTGTCCCTCCTCCTCCTCCTGTGCCCCAGCTCTGGGGACCCCCAAAAATACCCCACAGACCCTTCCTGGGCAGCCCTGGCCCTGCATCCCCACTGTGTCTCTGGCTAGAAGTGGTGCTGGTGGACAGCCGCAGGTGAGGGTCCTTTCTCCAGCCGCTTGACATGGCAGGAGTGACAGAACAGGTGGTCCTCCAGCGGGTAGCAGCGGTGACCATCCTCATCATTGAGCTCTAGACCACAGTCCTGCAAGGAGGCAAGAATGTCCCATGAGAAGAAAACAGACTGCAAGGGTAACACGAAACTACAGTCCACCAAATCAGCAAAGGATGCTCCATAGTTGTCGGAGCTGCCATCCAGTGCTGCCATCTAGTGGCCACCATAAAGCTCTCCAAGTGGGACTGGCTAGAACTAAGCTATGGCTTCACAACAAATACCAGGCTTCCAAGACAGAAGACAAAAAGAAGATAAAAAAAAAATCTTATAGTTTTTATATGAACTACAGATTGAAATAATAACATTGTGCATCTTATGGGTTGGTTAATTAATCCCATAATCCCCCCTCTTTTGAGATAATAGTGTCTCATGTAGTCCAGGCTTGCTGTGTTATCTGTAGTCAAAGACCTTGAACTTTAGATCCTCCTGTTCCAGCATCCTAAGTGATGGAGTTATAGGTATGCACCACCACTCATAGTTTTTGAGATGCTTCATGCTGAACCCAGGACTTCATGCATGGTGGGCAGGTACTCTACCAACAGAACCACATCACCAGCATCCCCAACCTGTTTCTTCCGACAGAACCACATCACCAGCATCCCCAACCTGTTTCTATCAACTATTCGAATATGGCTACTAAAAAAGGAAGAGACTCACATAATTTCAATTGTGGTACTTGTAATTTTTTGTTGTTGTTTTGCTTTTTTTTTTTTTTTTTTTTTTTTTTTTTTTAGGCAAGGTTTCTCTGTATAGCCCTGGCCACCCTGGAACTTGTTCTGTAGACCAGGCTGGCCTTGACCTCAAGAGGTTTGCCTGCCTCTGCCACCACCACTGGGTGAGGCACTTATATTTCTAATGGTCAACCAGGGTCATGAACATGCAGAGAAGATTGTTAAGTCTTCACTCTCTTCTCTGACTCATGATATACCACCAGCATGAGTCCCATCTGCTTCTTCAGTGCTAGCAGTAAGACCCATCCACATGCTCACAATACTCACTGCTCTCCCTACCTACAACACCACAGTGAATGGAGTCTAATTGTAAGGATGAATCCACTCGGTTTGGCTGGAACTGGTGCAGTGACATCTAGCTTTTCTTGCAGTCATGTAGCACCTATGGCTTCTTTAATGTAGGATATCACACGGGGCACAGAGAGCAGCCCCCCACACACACACCTTCATACCCACCTTGGGTATAATCTTCTGGATTTCCAGGGCTCAGTTCAGACAGAAGCTTCTGACAGACAGAGCATTCTGTACCCAGGAGAGAAGATCATCTCCCCGACCCTCACTATCCTCATTATACACCCTAAGTGACGGTCTGACTCTGAGCCCCACTCTACACAAAATTCCGAGTTCTGTAGCTACAGGGATGACAACTGCAAGCTTCAGAACTTCCTAGTTTTGAATCTGCAAAAAATGACATAGGCCTCCACCCAATACATCTCTTATTACCCCCATACAGTCAGCTCCTGGAGAACAGACCTCAGAGATGTGGTGACCACCCTAGTCCCAGGACACAGGAGGCATTTAAAGGTAGGCTCTGGGGATGGAGATGGGGGGCTTACCTCACAGTGGTAGCACTCCACGTGGTAGTCTCTGTCCATGGACACAACACGGATGGTCTCATCTGAGCCCTGGGACAAAAGAAAAGCAAGACATACAAAGAGGCCATTAGAATTCCATGGAATACCACCAGCAATGGGGTAGGATGGGAGGAGATTGTGGGGTAATGGTGAAGGTCTTTGGGGAGGGATATAAATCAAAAGTGAATACTAAACACTTATAGGAAAAAGATCAGATTCGGTAGATGTGAAAATAGGGCTGGGGCAGTGTCAGAGACAATACCAAAAGAAACACCAATGGTGACAGATCTTTTTCTTTCTTTTTTGCATGTGTATGTATGCATGACTGCATGTGCATAGGCACACACAGGTATGCACATGCATGTAAAAGTCAGAGGCTTATGTTTGGTGTCTTCCTCCTCCACTCTCTATTTTATTCACTAAGGCAGGGTTTCAGGGATGTTTATTTTTAAAAAGCGAGTAAAAGACAAGCATCCTCTTCCTCTAATCGAAGACGGTTTGGCCTGGTCCTTGGGACAAACAGGCACAAGAAGCACACGGAGCTAGGAAGCCAGTGCAGGAGAAAGGAATAGTACTGGGCACTGGAGGGCTATGCTGAAAGGTGTAAGAACAGATCTTCTTAGTGAGTCATGGGGGACAGTCCAGTCTTTAGACGACCTAGGAGCAGATCTAGAAAAGCATCTCACCTCTGGTGGAAGGATGGGAAGCCCACAGGCTGCACACTTTGGGGCCAGCACCCTGGAGGAGAAAAAAAGGGAACATGGTACACACTTGTTATCAGAATATGAATGCCAACAAGGGCCTGCCTGGACCCTCCATGGCTAGCACTCAGGGTTATGTGGACCTGGGCTCACTTTTTGGAATATAAACATTATATTTCATGCCCTGCTACAAGGGCATCTGGCTGCTTCCTGCTCCCCTAAGAATAAAGATGAAGCTGGCTGTTTGCTCCCGTTACAGCTGGGATGGTCCAATAAGCAGAGTGGTAGGTGCTAAGCCTGACGTGGTACCTGGGGAAATTGGGTAAAGTTGGAGTCACAGGCTTGCTGGATTCCTCTGATTGCAGTTTTGTGTTCTGCTTTATCACCAAACAAACTTTTAAAGAGTTTCTACACACTTTCCATTCTGCTGAGCTCCGTGGGGCTTGTGTAAGGCTGCCATCTACTCCCTTCCTCTCTCCTTACTTGTGGTAATCCCGGACACAGTAGATCTTGTTCTCGGAGTCCACAGTGAAAGGCACCCCATCCAGACACTCATTACAGATGACACAGCGGAAACAGCCAGGGTGATAGGACTTCCCTAGGGCCTGCAGGATCTGAGGACACAAAGGAAAACTCACAGAGATGAAGGGAAGGAAGGGGCACAAAGAAAGAGGAACACGTAAGTTGAGGGGCCACATGCACAGCTGCACCAGGGCACAGGCTCCACCCAGCCCAGAGCTTCACCTGAACAAAGGTCAAGAGAGGGCTGGTCTGCTCAGACGTGTGGACAGGAGAGGATCAAACAGGGACCTCTGCAAATTCTCATCTGCCGACTGGGAGGGGATGGAAAGCTCCTGTCTGATCCCTCTCATAGCAGAAACTTGTTCCTTCCTAAAAAGCCATTATTCTACGCAGGGCTAACCTTGTCCTGGGACCAAAACCTCTGGGTAACCAGCTAAAAAGAATCCACCCCTGATATGGAAAGCAACAAGCATTCCAGATGGAACTTGAAGAACTTGGACAAAACCTCCTCACACTGACTCCTGGGGCCCCTTCCACTCAGCTTTGATTCTACAGTGTGACAATCTAGACGCCTGGCCGGAGCCCTGATCATCTCAGATCCAAGTGTAGCAGACTAAGTCCCTTTGCTGGGTTGTTTTTGTTTGTTTGTGGGATTTTTTGTTGTTGTTTGGTTGATTTTCGAGACAGAGTTTCTCTGTAGCTTTGGAGCCTGTTCTGGAACTAATTGTAGTAGACCAGACTGGCCTCAAAGTCACAGAGATCCACCTGCCTCTCCCTCCTGAGTACTGAGATTAAAGGCGTGGACCACCACCGCCTGGCTCTTGTGCCACCACCGCCCAGTGTTGTCCTTGTTTTTAAAACAAAATGAAGGAAAAGCCCAAGGGCTTCCCTTCCTCGCTGTATCATCTGATTTGGGTGTGATGCCTTGAACTACCAGAGCCTTTTCAAAACAAAAGACTAAGACACAGAGGAGAGGAGGGCAAACAGAGGAAAGAGAAGCCCAGGGGAGGGGAAGGGAGGAGAGGGGAGGGAAGAGGAAAGGAAAGAGGGAGTTGAGGGGAAGGGACAAAAGAAGAAAGGGTAAGAGGGTGTTGAGGAGAAAGGAGAGGGGAGGGAGGAAAGAGAAAGGGAGCCAAGGAGAGAAGAAGAGGGAGCAGGAAGGGGGACAGGGTGGAGGAGAGAGAGGAGGTGAGCAGGGGAGGGAACAAGGAGAAAGAGGGAAAAGAGGCATTGGGAAGAGAGAGGAAATGGAAGAAAGGAAAGAGGGGGAAGGGAAAGGAGAACCAGGAAGGAAGGCACATCTTTGGCAAGGTCGGTGGGTCAGTAATAGAACATACGGGGAATGACTGACTTATCGCCTTGTCCTGTAAAGTCCTGCTCACAAAGTGTGGTCCCTGCACCTTAAACTTTAGCACTACCTGGGAACTTGGTCTTAAAAAAAATGCACATTCTCAGACCCCATCCTTGATCTCCTCATTCAGAATCACCAGGTGTGATGTCTAGCAGGTGTCTTAAGATGGTGAGATGCCCCAGGTGGTGGTGGCACGCACCTTTAAGTACGAAGAAAAAGAAGGAGGAGGAGGAGAGGAGAAGGATGGGGAGGAGGGGGGGAGAAGAAGGAAGAGGAGGGGGAAGACTGGGAGGAGGACTGGGAGGAGGAGGAAGGATGAGGAGGAAGGAAGGAAGGAAGGAAGGAAGGAAGGAAGGAAGGAAGGAAGGAAGGAAGGAAGGAAGACTAGATGCATGCTATAGGAGTCAGAGTTTTCTGTAATCTGCAGTGGAAAAGAGTCTTTGCTGATTCAGTGGAATGTCCTACAATGTCTGGTCTGGTGCTGGGTTGCTGGGTATTGGACCCTGGACCTCATGCATGCTAAGCACTCTACCAACTGAGCTACATTCTCAGTCCTTGTACATGTCTTTGATGGATGTACGTTCTTTCTGGTTACTTCTGCAATTATCTGGGCCATGAAACAGCAAAATTAACAAAACTATGACATCACCATGAATAGGAGTACTCAGTCCCAGTCTGCAGGGAACACAGGGAGCAGTAACCAACAGCAGGTATTAAGCCATGCAGAGTCATCAAAAAGGCCTAAGGAAGGGGACTTGGAACCTAGAAACGCTCTGAGATGTGCTAGGATCCAGGTCCTTCCACTGGAAGTCTGAGTAGATAACCTCGTAACACACTCCCCAGCCAGGAAGCACAAGAGGACCACTCTGCTGTCTCAGCTTGGATCTCACACCTCCTCCTTCCCTACTGGGTTTTACTGCCTCTAAAACCCTTCTCCACCTGCAGCAAACTGCCAAAGAGGAACAACTGCCAGGCTTCCAAAGTCCACTTGGCAATCGGAATGCATTTCCTCTCAAAGGCGAAAAGAGATTCTTAGATTGACATAGTCCTCTGCTTCTAAAGTCAGATTGAAAGAAGATGCCATTTTGCTACATCCTAGCAAACTTTTCGAATTCTGGCATTGAAGAATGGAGCCTATTTCAGAATATAACACTTTTTTTTTTAAACACAGTATTTTCAAACAGTTTATACAGAGTTGGATAGCTGGGGCTCTGCTTTAGAGCTAAGTGGGTGTCTGCAAGAGTCTTTATGGGGAAGAGATGTCTCACTAGTTAAGACAGAGGACCCGAGTTCAGTTCCTAGCACCCACATCTGGTGACTCACAACCACCTATAACTCCAGCTCCAGGGATTCTGTTACCCTCCTCTGACCTCTATGAACACTCACATACATATGTACATACTAACACAGACATATATACATACAACGACAGCAGAATTTACACATATCACCTCACAGACACACATACATACACATAATTTTAAAAAAATAAAAATATTTTTTAAAAAAGTGTTTTAAAGTACTCTACATTATTAGAATTCTTGGCAGCAGATGAGAATTCTTTTTTATTTTTTATTTATTTTTTTCAGATGAGAATTCTTAAAGCTGGGAGTCACTCTTATACAGACAGGTAGACAGGTATGGCACATTGCGCGCGCACACGCGCGCACACACACACACACACACACACAAGGAGAGAGAGGTAAAATGGGCGAAAAGTCACATTCCTCAGTGTGGTGGTTTGAATGAGAATGACTCCCATAGACTCATGTATTTGAATGCTTGATCTCTAGTTGATGAAACAGTTTTGGGGTGATTTGGGAGGTGTGTCACTGGGGGTGTCTTTGAGGCTTCTAAAACCAGGGTCAATCCCAGTTAGCTCTCTCCCTCCTACTTTTGGACAAGGATGTAAGTAAATAAACTTTCAGTTACTGCTTCAGTGCCATGCTGCCTATTGTCATGCTCCTTGCAAAGATTCACTATGTAGTCTTGGCGTCGCTATACAGACCAGGCTGAGCTGGTCTATATTCATGAACTCATCCTCTGGAATTGTAAGGCTCCAGTAAACTGTTTCTTCTATAAGTTTGCTTGGTCATGGTGTTTTTTCATAACAATAAAAAAGTAATTAAGATGCCCAGGGAGGCTTGGGCTAGTACTGAGGCCACGGCTGTCACAGGGCTAAGCTGTGCTATGTTCAAGGCCTAGATGACAGCAGGTTCTCCTCATCAGCAGGAGGGTTCTGTTCACTGTTGCTTTATAAATGTTAGTATATAACCAGAAAGAAAGCACATCCATCAAAGACAAGTACAAGGACTGAGAATGTAGCTCAACTGGTAGAGTGCTTGCCTAGCATGCATGAGGTCCAGGGTTCAATACCCAGCAACCTAGCACCAGACCAGACATTGTAGGACATTCCTTTAATCCCAGCACTCAGGAGACAGATGCAGGTGTAACTCTATGAGGCTGATACCAGCCTGGTCTATATAGTGAGGCCAAGACTACATCGTGTTTCAAAAAAATCAAAACAACACACACACACACACAACAACAACAACAATACTAGCACCACATATAGCCAGCAGTGATACATGCCTGTAATCCAACCATTCAGAAGCACAGGCAGGAAAATCAGAAGTTTAAAGTAATCTCATCCACTTAGCAAGTTTGAGACCAGCTTGAGCTACATGAGACTACCTCAAAACAAAACAAAGGGAAAAACAAAAACCACATGCACAAGAGTGCTCTGAAATGATAGAAGCTTTGTGTACAAGTAGCTCAAAAATAGTAAACACACAAATTCATGCCAAACAATAAAATCAGCTTAGAAATAAAAACAAGGACTAGAGAGATGACTCAGCGGTTAAGAGTACTGGCTGCTCTTCCAGAATCCTGAGTTCAATTCCTAACAACAACAGTGTTTTTAAGACATAAGCCAAGGGTGGTGGCGCATGCCTTTAGTCCCAGCACTCGAGAGGCAGAGGCAGGGGGATCTGAGTTTGAGGCCAGCCTGATCCACAAGAGTGAGCTCCAGGATAGGCTTCAAAGCTATAGAGAAACCCTGTCTTGAAAAACAAAAACAATAACAAACGAAAAAAGACATAAGAACCCAGGGAGTGACTTAAACCAGTTGTTGGTTTCTGAGCAACCAATACAGCTGACCATTTTTTATGCTTAAATCTAGTATTAAGGATGGAGCCCAGAGGCATATGCATAGTAGGTCAGCATTCTGACAATGAATTATACCCCCAGCTCTTAAATGCTTAAAGGCCAGTTTCCAATGGTAAACAATTTGTTGACCTCACTACCTGATTCCACAGGGAGCATTATTCTTACTTCTGAAACAAAGACTGAGACCCAGACAATCTAAAAGAGCCAGCGGCTAAGCACAGAATGGAATATTGAAAACCTGGGTCCTGTCTATCTAATGCCAAAAGTTTTCTTAGGAATGGCTTGCGCTGGAAGGGAAAAACACATTCATCCGACTGTATCCAGTTCCAATGTGGCTGAAATTTCTGCAAGTAAACCCAGATGCTCCTAGCACCTCACTGGGAAAGGCGAGGAGGACCACAGAGAAATCAGAGGAAGGACAGTGTGGGCGGAATCACTCCAGGGAACATGGTTAAAATTGCATTGGTCCAGGCCAACAATAGCTTCTATTAGAGAAGAAGTGGCCACACTGGGCAAGGACTTCTTTAAATAAAACCAGCAGTGACCACAAACCAATTATTAACTTGTTTTTAGCCTCCTTCCAAGGTGCTACGATCTTGCTGAACAACACTCACCATGTCCATGATCAGATGGCCACAAAGGAAACACCTGTCGGCAGACTGCTGAAAGCCAGAGTACTACAGAGAAGAGAAAAGAAAGATGATTCAGCCACCTCCCCACCAGCAGCGAATGGTGAGGGATTTCTGAGAAAACTGTGGTTCCCCCGAGGGTGTGCAGCTGAGTCACGGGCAGTCCTGGGCCACCCACCCCAGCGACTGCATCTGGGCCCCACACTGTGTCAAGCTCTGTATGACAGATGAACTCAGAGAGGCTTAAATCCGTCATCTCAAAGATTCACAAAACAAGATCCTTAGAATCACTTGGCAATGTGGAATAAATTAAGTTTACGGACTCCACCTCAGATTTACTAAGCTAGGGCCTGGAATCTGTGTCCTAACATGTTTTTTCAGGGTTCTGAAGACAGCACATGTCTCTCGTGCTCTCTCTCTCTCTCTCTCTCTCTCTCTCTCTCTCTCTCACACACACACACACACACACACACACACACACACACTCACAGAGAGGGGGACAGGCAGCGGTGGGGTGGGGAGGGCACATTTGTACAAGCATAAAGCTTTGGGGCTTGTCTTCTACTTCAGGACTCAAGTTACCCAGGCATCCACCAGGAGGACATGGCCCTCTCCCAGTACTACCAGGAGTGCAGAGGAACAAACTCCTGCCATCGGGGCCTCTCAGGCTCCTCCCGTCCTAACCCACCCTCACCCTACGCAGTCTGGGTTATATACTCACCAAAAAGTCTTCCTCACAGAATACTTTGCCGTTGACAAAATAGAAGGCTTTTCCTCTTAACTTCCTGCCTGAAGTAAAAACAGGAAGATGGGGTAAAAGGAAAAAGGTTAATTCATTATAAAGATAGTTTTAAAGAAAGGGCCCCTAGCTCTAACCACACAAGAGATGCCAACTGTTGATAGTTTTGCTATTAAAGGATAATACTAATTGGACGTGGTGCTGGACACCTATATCCTAGCATTTAAGAGGCAAAGACAGGAGGATCACCACAAGTTTGCCAGCCTACGTACGTAAATGCGTGACAGTGCCGCCCTCAGCAAAGAACAGACCACGTCCAGGAAGAAGGGCACCCTGACTGGTGCTGCTTAACAGAAAGACTTGGAGCCAACTTGGGGTTAACCGTACATCTCCTTCTAGGACTTCCTTTCTGCTTAGAAAAATGTCAGTGAACCTTGGTGACAGGACAGAGGAGACACAGGCCAGCACAGGGCACTGGCAGCAGCCTCTCCTGAGGCACTAAGGACTATAGTGGTTATATTATTTGTGTTTTAATAAATAAAGCTGGCCTGAAGATCAGAGGGCAAAGCAGTCACACTAGTCAGTCACACAGGCCAGGCAGGCAGTGGTGGTGCATACCTTTAATCCCAGCACTAGAGAGGAATTAAGATGCAAAAAGACAGCTCTCAGCTCAGTCTCAGTCTGAGGATTCATGGAGGCAGGATCACCATTTCAGTCTGAGGTAGAGGTAAGAGCCAGTGGCTGGCCGCTTTACTTTTCTGATCTTCAGCTTGAACCCCAAAATCTGTCTCTGGGTTTTCATTATTCGTGCTATAAAGGACAGTTACCCAGGACCTACTTGAATAGGTCCCAGAGTGCTATAAAATGGTTAACTATAAACAACCATAAGGACTGGGCGGTGGTGGCACATGCCTTTAATCCCAGCACCAGGGAGGCAGAGGCAGGTGGATCGCTGTGAGTTCGAGGCCAGCCTGGTCTACAAGAGCTAGTTCCAGGGTAGGCTCCAAAACTATAGAGAAACCTTGTCTTTAAAAAAAAAAAAAAGCCACAAGGGAAGGATTGTTGTGTTTTCTCTTGATATGAGTGGTGTGGTCTGGCATATGGGACTGCAAAGCATCAACTCTTAGATTAGACTTCTGATTCTACAAAACTGAAACACTGATTAGAAAAACATTCTCAGTTGGACAGTGGTGCCGGCCTTTAATCCCAGTACTCGGGAGGCAGAAGCGGGCAGATCTCTCTGAGTTCGAGGTCAGCCTGGTCTACAATGCAAGTTCCAAGACAATCAGGGATGTTAAACAGAGAAACCTTGCTTCAAAAAACAAACAAACATACAAAAGGAAAACATCCTCCTCAATCAATGTTTTTTGTTACAAATGAGTGAAAAACCAGGATGTATGATGTACTTCTAGTGTCCAACTGTAGACAGCCCGCAGGCTCCTGGAAGTCCCAAAAGCCTAATGACTTCTTGGCACTGGAGAGAATCAAGATCCTAGGGTCAAGGACCTAGCCTAACAGCAAGATCACCAGTGTCACAAAGCACGGTGGCACAGGCCAGTGTTCCCAGCACTGAGGAGGCTAAGGGGGGAGAAGGACTGAGTTAGAAGGAGGACGAGAAGCAGCGGCAGCAGTAGAGGCTGTCACGCTATCTTCACAATAATCTTGGTTATTAATAGCAGCCTAATATTATCACATACTATAAAGAGGTCAATTCCATCTGTACTCAAGAGGATGTAAATTAGAACCAGAATAAAATTCTATCTTTATCTAAAAAATTGGCAAAGTAATAAATCTGGCTGGGTGAAGCATACCTGTAACCCCAGCACCCAGTAGGAAGGCAGAGGCAGGAGGATCCGGAAGTTCAAATTCAGCCTAAGCTAGCCTGGAGTTAAGTTTGTAGACTAGGTTGGTCTCCAACTCACATTCTCCAGACTGCCTCCTGGGTGCTGGGATTAAAGCAGTGGGCCAACATACCCAGCAACAACAACAACCAAAAAAAAAAACTTTACCAAATCTGGTAACCACTGCAAGAGTATCCAGGAAGTAGCCACCCCGAGAGTCACCTGCCTGGAGCCAAAAGCCCTGAGATCCATGTGCACAAGGACACAACATGCTCTACAGATAAAAACAAAAGCACCTTCAATGCCGTGCAGATGGAAAAGCTATAAACCCAAGAAGGACTTATAATTATATTGAATGGATGTGACACTAAACATTGATCAAAGCTAAAAAACTGGATCTATAAATATCATTAATTAATTATGCAGTATCCAGAGGCTGACACTGGTCCTCCATCAAGTCACACACTGTTCACTAAGTCCTGGTCCAAGCTGATCTATAGAGTACTCCTCTTTCCATGATTAGTACTTGACTTCCCAGCGGATGAACCAGTTAGAGATGGAACCAAAGGTCACAGGAGCTGTGGTTGCAGGTGGAACACTAGAGGGAGTAAGGGTGTCACCAGGAAATAGGACTTCATCTTAAACACCAGCTCTGCCTTCAGGAGTCCAGGCTAGAAGTGCTCAGGAACCTGAGCTAGAAACCAATACTCGGTTTGAATAAGTGTAAAGGAGCTGGAGAGATGGCTCAGCAGTTAAGAGAACTTAATGCTCTTGGAGAGGACTCAGGTTCCATTCCCAGGCTCACAGCAAATAGTAACTCCAGTTCCAGGGAATCTAACACCCTCTTCCGGCCTCCGTGCGCACCAGGCATGAAGGTGGTACACATACTTACAAACATGTAAGCAAAACACCCATGTACATAAAAAATAGAGGAAAGAGTAGCTCTCTCCTAAAACCCATACAAACCATTAATATGCAAAAGTAAACAGAAATGGGGGGAGGGGCTGTAGCATCATCAAGGATTATGAAGTGTTCATGGTCCCTGTCACTGTATATTTTCCTAAGCTACTGAATAAAGTGTAAAGTGACAGACTCTTCCTGGAAAGGAAACTTTAAGATGTTTATCTTGACTCTATGAGGCTGAGACTTGGCTTTGGGACAGATTTTAAAAAATGTCGATAAATATTTACTCAAAGGAAGGATTACATAAAACACAGTGCATCTAACTGATGAGCTGTTATGTAGCCTTTTAAAATACCAGATGAATAATGCTTTAATGGCACCAGAAAATGTTTGTGCTATAAAAAGATAGAATACATCAGTGAGTGAAGACAGCAAGCTGGATGTGTGTATTCACAGCACGACTCCTTTCTGGAAGCACTCCACTGATACACAGCAGGAAGCGGGGGAATAGTGGCCAGCGGTGTTGGAAATTAACATGGAAATGCTACTTGATGTACTTCTAAAGTACTTGACAATTGGTATTAGGAAGTTCACTTTTGGCCGGGCAGTGGTGGTGCATGCTTTCAATCCCAAGCACTCGAGAGGCAAAGGCAGGCAGATCACTGTGAGTTCGAGGCCAGCCTGGTTTACAAAGCGAGTTCCAGGACAGTCAACCAGGGCTACACAGAGAAACCCTGTCTCAAAAAACCAAACAAAAATTGTTTTATTTTTATAATTATGTATAAAAATACTTATCTAATTTTTAAAAGGCCATGTTATTTATTTTTAAAAACATACTATGATGTGAAGAGAAAAAGAAAAGTAAGATTTAAATGTCCCAACCATGTAAAGAATCAATCCTCGAGCACCTGCAGAATGGATGGGTTTGTACTTTCTTCTTTCCCACGTTTCACCAAATGATTAACAACAGGCAGGCATTACTTTGATTTCTTTTTTTAAGACAAGGTCTGGCATGTAGCCCAGGTTGGTCCTGAACTCACCAGGTGGTAGCCCTGGATAGCCTTGACTATTAGGTACTGATCATCTTAAAAATCACCAGCTGGCAGCCAGGTGGTGGTGGTGCACGCCTTTAATCCCAGCACTCGGAAGGCAGAGGCAGGTGGATCTCTGTGAATTTGAGGCCAGCCTGGTCTATAAGAGCTAGTTCCAGGACAGGTTCCAATACAATAAAACCCCATCTCGAAAAACAAAACAACACAACAACAACAAAAAAAAACCAAACAACTAACCAACAAACAAAACACCAGCTGACTAGACAATTGCTCTTCCTGCCAGCCCTGGGCTGAAAAGTCTTGTGCCCAGACAGGAAGGGTCAGGGAAAAGCTCAGAGGCTATAGTTGTTCTCTGTGTCTGGTTTTTCTCTACTCTCAATTTAAACGTTAAGCACCCCAGAGACCCAAGAGGGTAGAAATGGGTCCTCACTTCAGTTTAAAAACCAGATACAGCCTTCAAATTTATTTGCTTCAAATTTATTTGCTTGTTCTCTGTCAGAGTGAAGAAAAAAAATACCACCTGCCTATTGTCTTTTATGTGTCAAGGTTTTTCTGGAGTCTTTGTATAGTTTTTCTAATTTTTAAAGATTTGTTTTTTATTTTTAAAAATTTTATGTACGTGTGTGTGTGTGTGCGTGTGTGTGTGTGTGTGTGTGTGTGCGTGCGTGTGTGTGTGTGTATGTATGTATGCCATGCATTAAGGGCCCAGGGAGGTCGATGGTTATTAGATCCACTGGAGCTAGAAGTGCAGGCAGTTATGAGCTGCCTAAAATATGTACTAGGACTGAACTCAGGTCCTTAGAAACAGCAGTGAGTGCTCTGCACCCCGATGTGCTTGGCCCAAGCTTTGTATATCATCACAAGCTTTGTATATCATCACAAGCTTTGTATATCACAAGCTTTGTATATCATCACAGCTTTGTATATCACAAGCTTTGTATATCATCACAAGCTTTGTATATCACAAGCTTTGTATATCATCACAAGCATTGTATATCACAAGCATTGTAAGGCACAACTGTGAGCCTCGTTGCACGTGTCCACTGCTGACTCTGTCTTGTCACCTGCCTTCCAGAGAACTAACAGTTGTTTTCTGCTCAAACTCATCTTCTACTCCAGGTTCTGGGTTAGGGGAAGGATTTACTAGAGTGAAGCAGAAATAAAATGCATGCCTATTACTATCCATGAACACAGTGGCAATACCAGAATGGATCCCTTCTGGGAGTATCATGAAACCACACCTCAAGATCACTCTCAACGCTGGGGGTTTCCTTTTCTTCTTAAAAACACATTCCTCCAGTATGTATGGAATCCAGCGCCTCATATATGACTGCTGAGCTATACTCCAACCCAAAAGTAGGGTGATTTAGTTAGATGCTATGATCTTTATGTCATAAATGAGGGATTCTAGGTTCATCCAAGTAGCAAGTGGGAGGCTTTAACCGATTCTGATGGTGCCTGATCAGCTGCTTCTTTAGGCCACCCCTCACTCCTAGTTCTTGTAGAACACAAATCCACATTCTCCTGTCCTCAGTGAACGCAAATGAAGCTTTCACTATTTACAGTATTCTTCACTCATTCTGTGACAGGTAAGTATAATCACAATTTTCCAATAATACGTACTTGCATAGAGCAAGACCGCCTCTAACTCACCCATGAAGGCAAGCTAAAACTGCTACCTGTTTAGAGAAGAGAGGTAAAAGGAGACAGGCAAGTCAGGAAACAGCCATCAGCCAGTCTTGAGAGCAAGGAGAAGAGAAAGCTTGATCCAGGCTCGGTCACTCCAGATCAGGCCAGAACATGAGGCAACCCACCTCACAGATAGAGCACAGAGCTACCACTAGGTGGTGCTAAACCCCGGCTGGAGCAGGACAGACTGGGGCAATAAACCAAGGAGAGCCCCAAACTGGCAGGGGTAACATGGAGTAACTGGCAGGGTTAACAGGAGGTAACATGGATTATTTCATCAATCTTGCAATAATGCAACCCCCTTTAGGTCTTTGAGTCTAACTTACTACATGTTTACTGTGTCTTCCTTTGATGGGTAAATAAATACTAAAGAAGTCCAACTTAAAGCTTCGAGCTCAAAATATTAGAGCTGATATTCAAATACAGATCTCCCTAGGGCAAAGGTAACAGTCTCTTCACACGACACAATCTCTCATTTCTGTTCTGCAGGGATATCTCTCAAAGTATGGGACATGGGGGAGGAGTAGGTACCTACAGCCATGTGTGGCTATCTACACATGAATTTAATTAAAGTAACTTGAACAGTTAAAAGTATAACAAGTACTTGGTGGGCACTGAGACCACAAGGTTGTAGGGCATCTGTATTGTCACACAAAATGTTCCCTGAGCTACTTCTTCAAGCAGCCTTTGCCAGGGACATTTTCCCCAGCTCTACATCAGCAGGGTTGGGCTCTAAGCTGTTTTCTTGTTTGGTCCTCACGTGGTTCCAAGAAAACTACCTATCTCTCTAGTCTCATCTAAGGGCACCACCTCCCCAGTGTACTATTATCTCAAAACACCATCACACTGGGATTAGGGGTGCAACATAAAGTTTGGGAGATCACGTGCTTTATTCCATTACAGGGAAGATGTTGGATTTCTTGGTATCGCCAGAGAAATCTCATCTCCACTCTGCTCACCTAGGCAGTGAGATGGGCCACTGTTTTTCCTCCTACAGCGGCTCAGCCTTAGAGGCCTGCCATCGAGGAGCTGTGACTGCTGGCAGACAGAGGACAGAACAAACACACGGTGAGCCAGCTTCAGCAGGCTTTAGAACAGCCTGGCGGGGGGGGGGGGGGGGGGCTATGGAGGTGACTCGGAGAGAAAGACTATTCGCTGTACAGGCATGAAGACGTGAGTTCCCGTCTCCAGAACTCACATTAAAAGCTGGGTGCTGCTGTGCACACACTGGTAATACAAGGTCTGAGGTACAGTAAAGACAGGAGGAATAGCAGGGCTTGCTGGCCACCAACCTAGCTTCAGGTTCAGTGAGAGACCCTGTCTGAAGAAAACAAGGCAGGACACAATAGAAAGGATATCAAATGTCCTCTGCACAGCACACGGAGTCACATCTGTAAACATACATGTGCATATACCCTTCCACCCCCACATACCACTTATGGATCTGTTAGTGTCGGTCCCATTCCAGAGTTTCTGTTTTAGTAAGTTCCAGCTATCAATGATGGACTAATCCAAGGACCACAGAAAACCACAGGGCCAGGATGTCTCTGACCTTCCTCTGAGTCAGGATTCCACCAGGTGTAATGAACTGTGGTTACAATCATAATATTGGATGATGAGCCGGGCAGTGGTGGCGTACACCTTTAATCCCAACACTCGGGAGGCAGAGACAGGTGGTTCTCTGTTGATGTGGGAGAATTATCTGTATTCTGTCAATCATGTATTTTAATAAAACGCTGATTGGCCAGGCAGGAAGTATAGGCGGGTCAACCAGACAGGAAGTAGAGGCGGAGCAATGAGAATAGGATAAGGCTAGGGAGGAGAAAGCTTCCTCAGCCATTCCTGTGCAGACCACTGAAGAGGCAGCATGTAACTTGCCCTGCTGAGAAAGGTACGGAGCCATGTGCTAACATAGATAAGGATAATGGGGTAACATAAGTTATAAGAGCTAATAAGTAGCCTGACCTAATGGGCCAATCAGTTTATAAGCTAATGTAGACTCCGTGTGATTTTCCTTGGGACTTGCTGGCTTGTTGGGATACTGGGTGGGACAGAAACCCCAACAAGCCAGCCCTCAAGCTACACTCTGTGAGTTTGAGACCAGCCTGGTCTATAAGAGCTAATTCCAGGACAGGCTCCAAAACTACAGAGAAACACTGTCTTGAAAAACCAATATCTATCTATTTATCTATCTATCTATCTATGGCATCAAGCACACATGTCAGGGTGGATATCAGTGCCACAGCCCTGCAATTCTAGACTCAGAATCCCCCGTTTTCCAGCTGGTGTGTGGTGATGCATTTCTGCAATCCAAGCACTTAGGAGATGGAGACAGAAAGATCAGGAATTCAAGGCCAGTCTCAGCTATTTCAAAAGTTTAGGGTCAGCTTGAACTAAATGAGACCCTGTCTTAAAAAAGAAAAAAAAAAGCTTTCATAAGGGGAATCCCCCCAGTAGGACACAGCTGGAGATATGGACATTAGCTGTGCCCCCAAATAATGACTTCCCTGAGTTGGGGAATATAAGTTAAAGGGGGTCTTAATTTTTCTATTACTACATAGCTTATAAAATATTTACTGATAAATGCACAGAAAACTATCACAAACTACTTCCTGTACATAAAGTGAATATATATTTCACATTTGTCTTTAGATTACTTCAATAGAAGAGCAGTATGGATGAGTGACAGGGACAGCATTGGCAGCGTCACACAGAGGCCACCCACCTCGTGTGAAAGGCAAAACTAGGCTTGCAGTGACAACTAGGCTTGCAGTGACAACCTTCTCCCTTTTAGAAACAGGAATGACAGGACGGAAAAAGCAGTTGGTCACTAGCTAAGCCTTCACTACAAAGGTCTCCTTGATGGGGAAAAATGCAAAGGTTCCCCAGCAAGAAGATGAGTTCCTGAGAAAAGGAAGTAAAAATTAGTAGTCATCTAGATTAGCTCATGTCTGTTGTCCACGGTGGCTATTTCCATTAAAACGTAATCAAAATAAAGTAATATTAAAAGTTCAGTTCTGTGCGGGGCATGGTGGCTCACGCCTTTCATCCCAGCACTTGGGAGGCAGAGGTGAATCTCTGTGAGTTCAAGGCCAGCCTGGTCTACAAAGTGAGTTTCAGGACAGCCAAGGCTGCTAAACAGAGAAACACACACACACACACACAGAGAGAGAGAGAGAGAGAGAGAGAGAGAGAGAGAGAGAGAGAGAGAATAAATGAATAAATTTTAAAACAACTCAGTTCCAAGACAAGTGTGGTGGTCCACACCTACAATCCTAGCATTCAGGAGGCTGAGAGAGAAGGATTGCCACAACTTTGAAGACAGCCTTACACAGCAAATTCAATTCAAGCTCAGTCTGGGCTAAGAGAAAGGCCCTGTCTCTAAAAGCTAAAGAAAGAAAGACAGAGAGGAAGTAAAATCGTTAGCTACTTGAGTTCTAGATCTTAAACAAGGACATTCCAAGGACTTATGGTCAACTGTGACTAACGGGAGGAGAGCATTGTGTCAGCACAAAACTCAGACTAATCTGCTTCAAACAGCTTTTCCCAGAATAGCTGAGTTTTTAAGCATACTACTAATAACAAAGAAAGACAGGGGAAAAAACTATTTTGCCGTTGCTACTGTTGGAGACAGCACATTACTCTAGCTCAGCTAGCCTGGAACCCTCAATCTTCCTGCCTAAGCCTTCTGATTGCTGGGATAACAGGTGTGAGCCATGATGCCTGGCCTATCAACCATATTGATTAAGCTCAAATAAGCAGGTCTCACTTGCACTTCACAGTCTCCCCTGGCCCTGGTAAGCCAAGGTCCAGGGCAGAAAGGTGGGAACTCCTTGCCTGGAGTTGTCTTGCCTTTGTCCTTGTCTTTTTCCAAGAAAGAGACGCTAGCCTGTTCTCTAGCCACTGGGCTCCTTAGTGGCTATCTAGAAAATGATGAAACTAGGAAAGCTGGCAGAGAGGAAGCCCAGCGCAGGGCCAGCTCCTGTGAGGCCACTGTCATAAGTTACCAAGGTCAGGTCCCTTAGTGACTTTCTGCTTCTGTAAATGAAAATTACCTAAGGAAAACAATCACACCTGCCACTATTTTCCTCTTTGTCCATAGGCTCCATGTCTCTAATCCCTTCTCAGTGTCCAGTGGTACAGGGCTGGGCAGTGGCCACTGCAGGGAGTGTTGTGGTGTGGAGTGGCCTTGCTTTGGCCACTCCTATGGGCTCTGTCCAAGAATTGTATTTGCCAGGCTCCCAGGCTGCTCAGTGCCCTGAAAGCATAGCTGGTTCCTGGATGCTGAGCCCCAGCCCTCCTGATGTCTGGACTACACACAGGAAGATCTCTTCCCCTCTAGTTTCTCACTGGCCAGAAGGCTGTGTTGGTTTTGAATCAAGTCAACAGGATCTAATGCAGCAGGTGACTCTGAGGATGAAGAATTAAGAGGGAACGGATGTGGGACATTCTTCTATGAGGAAAAAATGGGTATAAAAGTGAGTAAAGGATTTTAGCACAAGTACAGGTGCTTCTGTTTATTCCTGGTACTGAGCTACACGGGAGTCTGTTACCATGCGCACTTTTTCTTTTTTACAATGTAACTATACTAAATTTGTGATGTAGAAAACACAAAAAGTAATAATAAACTTGACTGATAATTTCTCACTAACAAATTAACTCTGATTTTAAAAGGTGTAAAAACGGAGGTTTTAACATGCACTCTTCAATACAGTAGCCACTGACTACATGTTACAATTTGAGTTTGAACTTTAGCCAATTAAGATGAAAGATTCAGTACCTCAGTCACCTTAGCCTCATTTCAGGGGCTCAGAAGCCACATGTGGGTAGTGGATGCTGCTGTGAACAGTGTGGGCCTGCAGTGGAGGAGGAGCCAGAGGGCTGGAAATCCACAAGATAGACCGATAAGTAAGGCCAAGTCTGTGGACACAGACCAAGTTACTAGGAGCCTGCGGTGAGCCCTCAGGATACTGACCATGGAAGTGAGCCCTTGGGCTGTGTTAGGAATCATCTCTGTAGGGGAGCCAGGGAGCCTGTGTTATAAAAGGCTCCTTGAGGCTGTAAGCCACTCACAGAGAAGGTCAGGACCGCAAATGCAGTAAGTAGTAACAACATGAGCTGTGGATCACCTAAAGTTGAGCATTTCCCAACTCCTCACTCATGCTGAGTCCCCACATCCTCTTGTATGAAATGAGTATGGCCAGGAAGCAGCAGGCAGGCACGATGGGGTGAGGACTTCACGGCAACACACGTTAAAACAGTGGTAATGAGACAGACATCTCCACAAGCAGGTGCAGAGATGTCAATGAAGGTGCCAGGAAAAGGATAGGAAAAGAGTCAGAGGGAGAACAAATATTTAAGAGGACATCTCAGACACAGAGAGGGGAAGGACACTTGGACAACTGAGAGAGCCAAAGACACCCAAGAGTGGAACTCCAGTACCTGACGTGATATTTGAGGCATGAGAGACTCCCCTTAACGTCAAAGAGGCAGGTGACACACGGGGGCACACAAGATGCCACCTCTGGTCTGAGCCAACAGGGACAAGATGACGATTTCCATACAACTGTTTAATACGAGGTTCTTAAAATGGAGATGCAGCAGCAAGTGGAGGTTTCACCAAAGCAACTTCTGGATGGATTTCCAAAGCCCCCAGACTAAACACGTAACAAACATGAAGAACAGGATAACAAGCATGAAGAACAGGATGACCTTTCACAGTTGAGGACTTCACGGTCTCTGGGTCATCCAAGTCTAGCCTGGAAAACTATGCCTGGTCCTAGCCTCATCTAGCCTACTGTGCCCTTGAGATGAACATGGGGACTCTGAAAACATACCAGGTCCTGGTCACCCGTCTGTGTCTCCTGCCATCTCCAGCCTGTTTGGGTTCTTTCCCTCACTGTACCGCTTCCTCACCCTGCCTGCCTACTCTCCCTTTCTCACATTCTTGACCTTCAGTGTTCTCACATCTATCTGACTCACTCAGCTCATACGTAAGTGCTGAACACAGTGAAGAATGCTGGGACAAGAGGGGACTCAAAGGCCACAAAGACCAGACCTGCATCAGAGCTGAGTCCTTCCCTCTCCTACAGGAAGAGCTTCTCATTCCTGAGTACCACTGCCTTAGCTCTAGTCTAGGCCACTTTCCTCGGCCCCTTGAGAGGGGTTGCACACCAAGCCTGTTGACACAAGGCCCTGCCTGAATCAGCGGCTTGACCAAAAAGTCAAAGCAAGATGGTTACCCAGTGCCAGCCTCCTCCTTTGGTTGGTATATTCTCTCAACAAAAGGAACTGAGCTCAGGAGGGAAGAAGAAGGGTTGAGGATCCACTGGGTTCTGGATGGAGAGACCATCACGCTGTCTGGGATGACATAATTAACAAGCCAGGCTGGACTGTAAAATGAGGGCAAGAGCAGAACTCCCTGGCCTATGACAAGGACTTGGTGAGGCCCTTGGGGCATCCCACCCAAGGTAAGCTAGAAGTGACACCTTGATATTACCTAGGAATAGTACAGTGCCTCCTTTGAGGCTTATGGGCTTGCCACAAATTTGTTGGTTCAACCTCCACAAACTCAGAATACATGAGTGTTTCGAAAGCTGTGTTGGCAAGCACTTACAAAGTCAAGGAAAAGGGTCCTGGATCCCAGAGGCAGCTTGAGAATTTGTAAGGAAAAGAAAATGGATAACAAGAACCTTCTTGGGCTCGGGAGATGATTCAGTTGGGAAGGTTCTTGCTGTGTCAACATTTAGACCTGAGTCTGAGTCTGATCTCCAAATTCACAAAAAAAAAAAAAAAAAAAGGCACTGTAGAGTGTACTATAACCCCAATGCTGAGGAGTTGGGCACAGACAAGACAATCCAGAGCTCACTGGCCAGCAGCCTAGCCTAATTGAAGGCTAATGAGAAATCTTGTCTCAAAAGACAAGATGGATGGGCCTCTGAAAAAGCTCAGTGGTTAAACTATGCTGGCCACTAAGCTTGATGACTCAAGTCTGATCTCCAGAAGTCACATGGTGAAAAAGGAGAACCAACTCCTACACGTTATTCTACAAGTGTGCTGTGGTATGTGCAGCCCCACCCACGCACCCACACAAAATAAATGTAGTAAAAGGAGAAAAAAAAATCAAGGTGGACATCTACCACACAAACATGCACATACGCTGCAACCCCGGCAACAACAACAACAAAAACCTTACTTTTTCTGACCCTAGCTGGCTGGGGTGATTATATAAGGCCTTGCCCACTTTCTCCCTTTGTAGCCTATTCCAGAAAGTGCCAAAGGGAACTCCACATGATCCCCACAAGTCAGGACACTCCTTTCTTCTCCCCCAAGCCCACCACCACCACAGATGAGTGCTAGCATCTCACTAGTCAAGATTCTAGACAGTGTGAGCCAGCACTGCCTAGACCACTCTCACTTTCCCCTCCAGTGTGAACCAACAGCTTCCTAAGAGCCTCCTGTGAGGGCCACAGCCACCATGGGTGGGTAGGGCAGAAGAAAGGAGAAGTAAAACTGTGGTACACATCTCCATGGCAACCAAACTCTCGAGGGCTAAGGAGCTCATCGAGAAACAACAGAACTTGAACAACCCACGCAGATGCTCACATGTCCACTCCCCGAATGCCTGCTTCTGGGAAGGAACTCCAAGGAAACAGCTCAGTGAGGGGGAAAAAAAGCAATAACTCATAAGCCAAAAGGAGCTAAATGCCGTACGACTGTGGTGTGACTAAGTGGATTACCATGTGAGCACTGGTACAATTACAGCTGCTAAATAAAAAGAGGATGCACTGTGGGTTTATTTTGGTCACAACTCTGAAAAGTGTGCAAATGTGGATAAAAATTGGAGGGGAAACACCCAAGTGAAGACAGATGCAGTGCAAGGCTAAAGCAGCAGGCGTCTCTGTTTTTAAATTGTTCTCTGTGGTTACCATGCGGTTCTCAGATCTAAAAACGAACTAAACACAGTAACTCAACGAGAGGTGGGTGAATGTGCAAGCCTGTGCATGAGAACCGGCCATAGCACTCAGTCCTAGAAAGGCAAAGGTCTGCCTGAGTCTTGGTGGAATGCCTTGTGTGTAACTTCCTAAACAGACTATGCAAGAGGGAGCCTGCTGCCAGCCTCTCATTTCTACGAAGAAACGCGACCCTCTGACCAATGCTCAGAATAGAGTGTGCGCACTGTGGCTCCCTGACCACAAGATTGCTGTGCAGGGTCTTCTAACTAGCACTGTGGTCATTTGACTCTTCCTTTAATGCTGGGACAAGGACCCAGTAAGGTGGCAACGTAGACATACTCTTTTCAGTTGTCATTTTGTCTTAGTCTGTTTTCTATGCTATAACTAAATACCCTAGACTGGATAATTTCTAAAGAAAGAAGTTTATTCGGTTCACAGTTCACAGCCAATTGGAAAAGTCACACTTAGAGAGGGTCTTCTTGCTAAAGAGGACTTTAGAGATTAAAGGTAGTACAAGGCATTTCGGAATGACAGAGATCTGTCCTCTTGTTATAAAGCATTTGGGGAGCTCCATCCTCATAAGCCCAACTAAGCCTAATCACTACCCCCACCTCTGAATGCTGTAAACAATAACTCTGGCCATTGCATGTCAACATGAATTTTGGAGGAGAAAGACACTCAAGCCAAAATACAATGTAAGTTATAGTCAAAACTTAAAAGGAGCCTGGGTCCACCTAAGTCCACAAGTGTCTGTGTGCCACCATTTGAGGCAGTCTAAAAAGTCCACTAAGGAACAGATGCTATTCAAATGGCCACAGGTAAGAACGGTTGGATGTCTGTGTTCCCCTAAACTTCTTATGCTAATATGCAAATCTCCAAGGTGCTCATACTAGGAGACAGGCATTGGGAGATGAAACCTTGTGAAGGAGCCAGAGCTCTGGAATGACTCAGAGAAGCCCCTTCTGAGAGCTTTCACCCTCTTCTGTGAGGACTCCAGGAAGGCCATCTATGAACCAGGAAGCAGGTCCCACCAAACACTAAATATGCCAGTGCCTGACCTTGGCTTCCCAGCCTCCACTGTAAGCAGTCAATGCAGCCATTGACCAGCCACTTGGTCCATGGTGGCTTTGTTACAGCAGACCCCCATAGTCCTTTCCTAGTTCAAACAATAACTGCTCGAGAATAAGAAAAAGGAAAAAAAATGAAGAAAGGGGAAGGAAAATCTCTACTTGGGATGTTTCTTTTCCTTGGTAAACAGAGCAAATATTAAGAAACAGTTATTAGTTTTCTCAGGGAAGAGCACACCAATTGGTCACTCAACAGCAAATGGCCAATCCTAAAAAAAAAATACAAAATAGAAGTAACATTATACAAACTGAATAATGTAGGAATACACACCCACACTTGCAGAAGCATGTAATAGCATTTATTGAAAAACAGAAGCCATGAATTTGAAAGATTGCAAAGAGGGGTATATGGAAGGGTTTGGAGAGAGGAAAGGGAAGGGAGAAATAATGTAAATAAATATAAAATGTAAAAGTATATAAAATGATTATATTATAATTTCAAAAATCAAAGAAAAACACTTGGAAAAGCCAAAGAGCAAAGATAATTTTTCTTTTGAACATGTTGCCCAGGTTATCCCTGAACTCACTGTGTAAGCTAAGGATGACCTTGAACTCTTGATCTGCCTGATGGGACTGATTATAGGTGTTCACATCACACCTGATTTTTGTGGTACTGGGACTTGAATCCAGGACTTCAATGTATGCTAGGCAAGAACTCTACCAACTGCACTATATTCTTACCCCCTCAAAAATAAATTTTAAAGAGACCCAGTTACAATGTCCACATAGACAAACCACAGACACAGGTCAAATAATTTAATTCAACTAATGAGAGCACTGGGATATGCTACTGTGAGAATACCAAAGTCATGTATATCATGGACATCAGGCGTGCTGAAGGAAAAGAAGTTGCTTACTAGATACAAAACCGGTCAGTCTCCACAGCAATAAGAAATATCTGCATCTCTAGCAGACACAGCTCACATTGTTGCGTGTAAGTCACATGCTCAACCTCAGAGTACAACAGAGCTCAGGCACAAGAAAGCCTGGAGACCGAGAGATCACATGACTCTAGAAACACAGGAGATTGCCTGACCCATCTCAGAGTGCAACAGAGTTCAGAGACAAGGAAGGAAGGGAGACTCAGAGACCAGGAAAGCAGGAAGACTCAGAGAGAGACCTAACAACTCAGGACATGCAGGACCTAACAACTCAGGACATGCAGGAGAATTCCTGATCCATCTCAGGTTTTCCGAATTTTCCCCTAAAAACTGAACAATGATAAATGCACAGACCTTGAGCTTGCAAGCATGTTTTAGGAGAAACTGCAGTGGAATGGAAGAGTGAGGGTTAGAACTCTTGGGGACTGTCAGTATAGAGGCAGGCTAGTGTGTCTTAACCAGCATTAGCCCGGGAACCTGAGGGAAGTCTGCCAGGCCAAGCAGTGGTAAGCAGGCCCACCCTGGCCTTCGCCCTGACCCACCTCACCCCAGAAGCTTCTGAAATGAAACACACAGTATTTATAATGATTAATTTGGGTTATCAACGTGACAAGATATAGAATCACCTGGGATGCAAACCTCTTACCGCATCAATGAGGGAGTTCCTAGATTAGGTTAACTGAGGTGGGGAGACACAGTGTGAGCAGCAGCATTCCGTGTGTTGGGGACTGAACAGAACAGAGCTTCTTACCCGTGTCATTTCTCTCTGCTTCCTGGGTATAGAAGCAATGTGACCAGCTGACCCAATATGGACAACACTCTCTAACTTCACGCCCAAATAAGCCTTTCCTTCTGAGAAGCTGCCTCGTCAAGTGTTTTGTTACAACAATGAGAAAAGCAAATTATGAGGCACTGAATTGGTGCTTTATGTTTAAACTGCACCTTAAAGACTTACAAATTATATCCTTTGAGCAACTATAAGTTCATTATACACACGTGTACACACACACACGAGGTGGGGAAGGAGAGCAAGAGGGCAGTCAGTGTTCTAAGAGTGACTCTCCTCTTAGGAAGCCCACGCCTTAAGTATACTCTTCTCTCTCTCTCCCTCCCTCCCTCTTTTGTCCCTACCCCACCTCTTCCTCTCACTTTCTCTCTCCACCATGCTTAGACTTGATGTGTATACTAATCTCATCTCTACTTAATAAATTCACTAACTTTACTTTATTTTGATCAATTTTTAATTTTTTTTTTCCGAGACTGGGTTTCTCGGTGTAGCTTTGGAGCCTGTCCTGAAATTCACTCTGTAGACCAGGTTGGCCTTGAACTCACAGAGATCTGCCTGCCTCTGCCTGCCTCCTGAGTGCTGGGATTAAAGGCCTGTGCCACCACCACCAAGCAAAGGAAAAATATTTTTTGGTGGTATAGTCAAGGGCCTGGCTTTAGCTAAGTAGAAGTCCTAGGGCTATGGCTACAGTGCTGGACTGTATTTGCCTGCCACCAATGACATTTAAAAAATATTTTTTATTATTTCTCTCTGTAGGTGCTGGTAATCAAACCCAGGTCCTCTGGAAGAGTAGCCAATGCTCTTAAGCCCTGAGCCATTTTGCCAGTCCCACCAATGATATTTTGCCTAACACATTTCATGAATGTGTTGTATATATACGGTTCCTTACTTTTCTCTAAAACTTCTCTGTTATGATGTTGACATCATTCTTACATGCAAGAGAGGATGACGCATCGGTGTCTTGCCCCTCTCCACTTTAACAGGGTTCATTCACTTTGCCAAATTGCCTGGAACTCATGCAATCAATGAGATCAAACACGCGGAGAAGAATGTCTCCACAGAAAAGGATGAGTTGTTAGGTTCACTATGTGAATCAAGACACAGAAATGATAGAGATCACTCCTTGTGTGGCGTTATGACCCAGTAAAGAGAAACTTCCTCTTTCTTTTCTCTCCCTCCCTCTCCCTCTCTGAGACAGGGTTTCTCTGTGTGGCTCTGGCTATCCTGGAACTCTGTAGACCAGGTTGGCTGAACTGAGATCCACTCCCAAACCCGCAACCCAAGTGCTGAGGGCTGGGATTAAAGGCATCCTGTGCACCACCACGGCCCAGGCTAAGAAATAACTTTCAGAGGAGAAAGGAAAGATGGGGAAAGGGGAGAGAGAAAGAGGGAGGAACTGCTTTTACAAAAATCTCCTCTAATCCTCAGCAGACGCCAGAATCAAATATAATCCAGGACTCAGTCAGACGTGCAAACACCCTGCTCGACAGACTCCACAGTGACCAGCTGCCGCCAGCTCAACCCAGTCAGTGTCTGCTCTGACAAAGCACTGGACACAGTGATGGCCTCGGGAGTATTGAAGGCCCCCGTGTGTCCGTGTGATGTATGCACATTCACAGCTCATGCTCAAGCGACACGCTTCAAATCAAAGGCGAGGGACACAGTAGGTGCCGTGACTAATGGTCTGTGAGCTGGGTGGCCCCTGGGGGAGATAACTGACAAGGCACTGAGCATTTCTTCCTGAGGTTTCCACTGCACATTACAAACCTAATGTTATCAGGACTAGTCTGAAACCAACTTAGCATCACCATTTTAAATGCTTCGAGGTAAGTCGCCTTGCTTCATTAGCCTCATGCCAGGGGTTGAGAATTCTTGCTCTAAGGATTCTCTCCAGGTGGAGTGTGACTCTACCGCCTGGGATGCAGAAAGCTCTGGGTTCCATCCCTACAGCCTCACCTCTCCCCACCCCCACTGCTGCACACTTACTGCAGGCTGCACAGGTGAAACACGCGTCGTGGTAGAGGTCCCCCATGGCCTGACAGGCCTGGCCCGCTCCAAACACTCCTTTGCCGCATTTCACGCAGGCTCCTACGAGGTAAGAAGAAAACACCAAGTCAGGAGAAAACTGGGATTTTAAAGTCATGAAAAAGCCAAGGAACAGAACAGAATACCTTCTCCTTCCACAATACCACATTCATGGATTTCTCAGTGCTCAGTCCTTACAAGTACAGAAAACAGCCACCATCAACACACACACACACACACACACACACACACACAATCCCCACACCTGTCCAGAACTTTCAAAGGCTCCTGCGAGTCAGAAAACCAAATTCTAACCAAACCGTGACTATAACATAGCTCAGTAAAAATAAACAAATAAATCTAATCTCAAAAGTGTTTGGAATCTGTTTAAGTATATTGAGACAGGGTCTTACTCTGTAGCTCAACCTGGCCTGGAATTCACTATATAACCTACAGTGACTTCAAACTCATAGCAATCCTCCTACCTCAGCCTCCTGAGTACTGGGATTACAGGTATGTCTCAGCATAATTGACTGAAGTTTTAATTTTATGTGAATTATATGTATGTGTTTCAGAGCTCTTCCAGCACTTGGTAGATAACCAACTTATTGTATTGTTTCAGAGTTCCTATTTTGATTGATTGATTGATTGATTGACTGACTGACTGACTGACTGACTGAGATAAAGTCTTTCTATGTAGCCCTGACTGTCCTGAAACTCACTATGTAGATGAGACTGGCCTTGAACTCACAGAAATCTACCTGCCTCTGCTGTACATATGCTGGGATAAAAGATATGTGTTACTACACCCAGTCAGAGTCCCTATTTTAAATTGACAAACCAATTACTACCAAGAAGGTTTAAGCTACTACATTCTTTATAAAATGTCCCCATACCAACCACTCAGGCAAAGAGGAAACATTACATATACACAGGCATCACACATTACCTACATCTGCCAGCCTAGACCCAAGAAGTGAACCTGTCTCATAAGCTCTCGGGAGAGAAGGCCAGAGCCATCAAATCTTGCTCATAAGATTTAGGGCAAAATGGATGGCATCTCCAAGGGAACCCACATGCCCACCAGCCTCCCAGGATGAGCTGGACAGACAGCAGGGCTTCCCCACTCTCTGTACCCTGCCCAGAAATGTCCTCCTCTAATTCTTCATTGGAGGCCTGCTACCTACGGCCTCCAGACGCCTCTACCTCTCAGGTCCTGACTTCATTTCCTCGGGCTGCAAGCATCATTCCTCACCATGTGGACTGCCAAGCATTGACACAAAGCAAGGAAAGAAACTACATGTTCAAACTGTTGCTCATGGAGTAAGGAATATACCATACAAAGACACATCAGTAGGACAGATATGTGGTGTGGATACTGAGTGATAAATGTATAGAAAAGTGCCTCTTGGAGAGAAAAGATAGGAAAAAAACATGTGGGTTGTGTTCATACCCGGGGAATCATGTGCCTATCATACAGACCTTCATAAAAGAGGCCCTACTATTTCCTCCCCACAAGTCGGTTTCTAGAAACGTCACCCTGCTAGTAGGTTTGAAATATGGAATCTGAGCCCATCTCATCCCTGTGTAGCTACTCACGATATGCATGTGGGCATCTTTTGAAGAGACGCGGTTCCTTCCTCACCTTGATCATCTGTCCTGCTCAGGATTCAGACCCAAGAACCAGGCCCCTGCTCTCCCACTGCCAGCCTGGCCCACCTCTCATTTTGCTTGTTGCCCCCACGCCCACCCCAAAAGGCATCCTGCCCAAAACCTCAACCACAAGGCCCTTTCCATAAAAAACGCACCCTTCTGCAGGTGACAGTGTAGCAATGTGCCCTGTCCTTTTGCTCAGTAATCTGGACAGCATTTGTTCAGCTATAAACACTTCTCTATCTCTTGGAGACAGACTTTCCAGAAGCCGCAATGGGATGAAGAACAAAAGTGACTGATTCAGCCTACCCTGAGGGAAACTACTCTCCCACAGTGGGCAAAGGGGCCCCCACCTTACCTGAGGTCCTGTATGGGGCTCACTATGTGGCCCATGCTGGAGCTCAAGAGAAGAGAAAGAGCGAGCTGTTGACGTTCCTCTGACTTTACTCAATCTGAGGCCACCGGAGATGCACAAACCCCCCAAAATGAAGGGCAAAGTCAACAGCTATCACTGAGTCAACAGGAAGGTGGGTGAGACACAGCTTTTAGGAGACAAGGGGAAGGTGGATGCTTTTCCTGCATACTAGCCTCTCTTAGTCCAGTCTCCAAACTGAGACACTGACAAATTTACTAATGTATTTCTGTTCTTTGAGAAAAATCTCACTCTACAGCCTGCCTGACCTCAAACTCTTATCAACAATTCTGTCTCAGCCTCCTGAGTGTTAGGTTCACAGGTATGAACTATAATTGTCCTGCATAATAATAGTTTTTTGTGAGATGTGCCATTCAGTAAACTGTTCACATTTTTATATCATTTGTGTGTGTGTGTGTGTGTGCGCGCGCACGCACGCACGCACGCATGCGTGCACATACATAGCATGGTACACATTGAGAGGTCAGAGAAGAACTTTGGGAGTCTGTGCTCTGCTTTCATTAGGGTTAGATCTTCAGGTCACAGGACTTAGTGGTAAATGCTGTCAGTCTAACTGACATTTAAAGTGTGATCTGATACATGTTGACACTGATAAACGCCTATAGCATCAGCACAATGAAGAAAGCAAGCACGCCTGCCACCCCAAGGAGTCCCCTGTCCTCCCTTTATGGAATCCACTCTCGCGCTCCCTTCTACAGGCAACCATGGGTCTGTTTACTATCATCACAGATTAGTTTGTGTCAAGAGTTTATATAAATGACACCTGGACGGTACCTCTTTATCTGGTTTCTGTCACCGCATAAGTGTTTTGGGATTTACTTTTGTCCTGGTGGATGTTGATAGCTCCTATTTGCTCCTATCTGTTGCCATGAAGTATCCAGGCGCGGGGCAGACTACACAGCACTTGCCCTCTCGTCCAATCATGGAGCTATGTTCCCCTGTCAACATTTAGACATAAGTTTCTGTACAGCCCTAGACCTAGACTTCTTTTTCTCTGGAGTGAAGCCCTAGACATAGAACGGCCAGGCCACACAGCTGATCCTTTAAAAAACAAAAAGCAAAATGGAAAACAGGGTCTCACATAGCCCAGGCAAGCCTCAGACTATATATACAAGTACCCAAGAATGACTTTAAATGCCTGGACTTCCTGCTTCCACTGTTCCACATACTGCAATTATAAATTTATGTGTGCTAGGGATGGAACGCAGGGTCTCTCGGGACTTCCGGCATGCTAGGCAAGCACTCTATCAACCAAACCACATCCTCAATCCCTGGCCAACTGTCTTCTGAAGAAGGGAGATCATCCCACCAGCAGTTTAGGAGACTTAGTTTCTCCACATACTCGGCAATACTTGGTGTAGATAACTTTTAATGTATTCATTCTAAGAGGGGCAGGGTGGAACCTCATTGTGGCTTCCAGCTGCATTTCTCTAACAACTACTGTTGTGCCTGAGTCTCATAAAAACCTTTGGTTCCTTTGCTTTATTATTTCCTTTTTATAAATTTTGAGTTGTTTTAAGCCAAAGATCAATCCAGTCTCTAGTACTCCAGCCTCTGAATGAGAATCCATTAAACATGTGCCAACCTCTGCACTATTTTTAATATTATTATTAAATACACTATTTAAACATAATATTAAGTATATATTTAATAATAACCTGACACCCCAATACAATCACCATTTGACAAATGAAGAACTGAAGTTCAAAGATGAAGCAAAAAGCTCCAAAACCAGGCTCACTCAACATCTGTGACTTTTCTGGTTCACTGTACAGCCCTCAGAAGGGCTGAGGAAGTAAGAGATAAGAAAAGATTGCTGTGTGGAAACATACCATCCTGTAAGGAAGTTCCTTAATTAGGAAGATAAACAACTCAAAATAGCTTTAGGAAGTGCCTGAAACTGACCAGATTTACCAGGTCCCTCCCTGCCAGAGTGAAGCTGTAAACACTCTCAGACAAGCCAAGCTAGCTGTAAAGAAGGCTCGTAGACCAGACCCTGAATAAAATTTGTCTTCAGGCCTCTGCTTCATAGGGCCATCTAGGAGTTTGAGTACTGAGTAAGTTGTTGAAAGAACATTAGTTCAGTCAGTAGACATTAATATACCATTCATTATTTTGGTTTATTTTCTTCTAGGATCTTGGTAATAGAATTTGCCATTTAGCGAACACTCCAGAGGATGAGGCTTCCCTAGGAGACTACACAACTGTCACAGACTGGGGAGGCCTAGGTCTGCTGGGTAATCCACTCACTGAATTCTGCAAAACAGGGACCCTATTCTGCGTCACCCTGAATGCACCTCTTATGTGAGAGGCCACAGTTGGTGGCCAGGGCCTCGGGCAGTTAGTGGTCAGAAGTTTCCACGTGATGGAGAAGAAAAACTGAGTGCCAAGCGAAGGAGTCACTAGCACTTTGATTTGTTATACCGTAATGTCTTTGGAGAGGCTAAAGCAATGTCACAGGCCTCCCAGAGAGCCTCTCGACTCACGGGAAGTAAACAGAAAGTTCTCCCATTAAGGAAACCTGATATTTGGTGATCACTGTTGTTATAATTGCTGATGGCAAGTTTGGGTTCCACGTTAGTGGTTGTGATGATTAATACTGTCAATGCGACAAGACTTAGAATTCCCCAGGGGACAAACATCTGGACATGGCCCTAGGGGAAGAATAGGTAAAGTGAGCGGAGAAGATTCATTCTAACTGTAGACAGCATCATCCTGTATGCTGGAGTCCCAGATGAATGAAAAGGAAAAGGGGAGCTAAGCACCCTCACCTCTGCTTCCCGAGTGTGGATGTGATGTAAACAGCTGCCTCAAGTTCCTACGGCTGTGACGTCTCCACCATGATAGACTGTACCCTCAAACTGAACCAAGATAAGCCCCTCCTTCCTTAAACTGCTTCTGTCAGGCATGCTGTCATGGCAACAGGAAAAGGAACTGATATAACAGCACTGAGAAACACAGGTCCCAGGGGCCTAACTCTCTTCATACGTGACAATGCTTCCTAGAATGCTTACATTCAAGTATTAGTGGAACCTGAAAAATACTTAGCAGGCTGGAAAGATAGCTCAGCAGTGAAGAGCATTTACTGCTCTCGCAGAGGACCTGGGTTTGGTTCCCAGCACCCACACGGCAGCTCACAACCATCTGTAACTCCAGTTCCAAGGGATCTAACCCCTCTTCTGACCTCCTCGGACTCCTACATACATGTGGTACACATACAAATACTCAAGCACAAACACATAGAGTAAAATAAACAAATACTTCTTAAAGTCATAACTGACAAAAGTTATAGATATGGTTTATAGTAGGGTAGTGTCTCGGCCCCTGCAGCAGTTCCAGGAAGAATAACTAAAAGTCAGTAACACAGTAAAATGGACCAATTGCAGATTCAACCCAGCCCAGTCTTCAACATTGCTTATGGAAACAGTTGCTCCAAAGTGATAATAACTTATCTCTCTTAATGCCAAAAACCAGACTTGGTTTCTGGCCCTGGTATCTCCCTACTCTCTGTAAAGGCGGAAGCCAGCAAGGCTGCAAAGCAGCTTTGGCAAGTTCAGTTAGAACAGAATCCTCACCTCCTCCCTGTCCATCACTGCCTTAAGTGGATCCTAAAAGTTCCCATGGCCCAGGCCAGGGCCAAGTTGGATGGCAACTTGTGATGGAAAGGCTTTAAATAAGATGATGTCATCAGGAAACGCTAAGGCAGAAGATCTTGAACTCATGGCCAGGCTGGGCTGACTCTATAGTGAGTCCATCCCCAAAACAAGCAAGCTTAAGCAAAAGCAAAAACCAAACCAAAACAAAACAAAACACCCACAGGTGCCCTCCATCTAGCTCACCAGTCTGTCACACCTTGGCTTCTTGATCAATGAGGAAGCACAGTCTCTTGGAGCTGAACTCTCTGTTCCTACCACTGGAAGTCACAAAGCCACGAACCCTATCATGTGCTCAAGAGGGATGATGTCCTTTTGTGCCTGACTGGGTCAGGGCACCCAGTCAAGGATGGTGTGGTGGTTTGAACAGGAATTGCCCCTAGATTACTACCTTTGAATGTCTGGTCATTAGGGACTGGTTCTACCTGACAGGTACAAGGGGGTATGGCCTTGCTGTAGTAGGTGTGACCTTATTGGAGGAAGTGTGTCACTTCGGGTGGGCTTTGGGGTTTCAAATGCCCAAGCCAGGGCCGGTGGCTCTTTGTCTCTTCCTGCTGCCTGCTGATCTGAGCATTGAACTCTCAACTATTCTCGGGCACCATGTCTGCTTGTATGCTGCCATGCTTCCCGCCGTGATAAAAATGAACTAAACCTCTGAACTGTTAAGCCAGCCCCGATTAAATGCTTTCTTCTATAAGAGTTTCTGTGGTCATGGCGTCTCTCACAGCAATAGAATATTGACTAGTATAGATGAGACATAAGAATGCTAGAAGAGGGTACAAAGCCGAGAACGAATTTTTGCAAAGCTCTTCCTCAGCTGAAAGCTGTCACCTGCAGTCCTGGGCAGCTCTGCAAAGTTCTGGATATCAACAGGTTCCAGAAATGGGCCACACCATTGGATGAAGGCTGCACCTCCTTCCCCACCGTACTAACAGTTATGAAACACCCTCAGAGGCAGCTGGCACTGAGTGTCTACCTAACACAAGGAGCATATCACCTCCTTTCAAGGTCAGCGGTTCAGGCAAAGTGCTGACTGATGCCCAATATCACCCCCAGAGAGTCCAAAATCAAAGTTTATCCTCCGAATAGCCAGACAACACAACATAGCATTGCCTGCTTCTATGGGTGTCCCTGCTTCTGCCCTCTCCCAAGCACGCTGCAGTCCCTTGAGTCAATTGGTGAGGCCATCATTAACCCACAAAGGAAGTACTTAAGGTCACTTGGGGCTACAGCCATTGCACCAGCCTGCTTTCTTCAGCTGCCACCAAACACATGGCCTCAAACCCAGCAGAGGCCTCACTTCACAGTGGGAAAGTTTGTGACATGTCCTTGCTCTCCAGGTACTGATCTCAATGCTTTCCCCCACTCAAAGGTAGACGGTTTTAAGACATTCCACCTCGCTTCTTCCACTAAGCCCTCTCACAGCCCACTGCCAGGCAACCCCTCTAACTTCTGCACACAGCTTCTAAGGGAACAAAAAGGTAAATAACATTTCTAGAGCGCAATTTGATACATTGTTTTGTTTTAAACTCACACTATGTGATCCAATAACTTCACAGAATTCTTCCTGAGGAGGAAAGACATACAAGATGCTCACAGAATCAATAACAAGGCTGGAGAGGGAGCTCAGAGGTTAAGAGCATGCGCTGCTCTTGCAGAGGACCAGAGTTCCATTCCCAGCACCCACATCTGGCAGTTCATAACTGCCTGTAGCTCTTGTGCCAAGGGGATCCATTGCCTCTTTGAACTCCTCAGGCACCTGCACTCACATGCATGAAGGAGATCCCACCCCCCCACCTTGCACAGCAGGGGCTCCCTCCTGGACCCCCAGATTATGCACAAACTGTACCAAACACCTGTTTTCACAGAGAGATCCTTTATTAAGCAGGAAAGAAAAGTTATAGTTGCCACTTCCTGACTTGGGCAAAAAAAAAAAAAACAGCAAATGACCTTTTAGGTGTAATTTTTAAGAAGAGAAAAAGGGCAGTCTGTGTTAGAATAGGCCAGGATGCCAGGATGCTGTGGTATATTTTGATTGAACATGTTAATTAGGTGAACCAAAGAGTGGTTTTAATTGCTGGATTAATACTGAATAGCTGGACCTTGGTAGTCAGCCTCAGAAGGAGGAAGTGATCAAATAACTTGATAGAACTTGGTGGCTAGCTTTAGGAATGTAATCTAACGGTTTTTAGCAAGGCAGAGGGAATGGGGGAGAAGGGCAAGGCCTGCCAGAGCCATACTTGCCAGGTTCAAGCTAGTTAGAGTCCCTTTATTGTGCATGTGTACACATGCACACACGCACACACACAAGTTAAAATAAAATAAACCTTTAAAAAATTACAGACACTGCTGGACGGTGGTGGCTCATGCCTTTAATCCCAGCATTTTGGAGGCAGAGGCAGGCAGATCTCTGTGAGCTGGAAATCAGCCTGGTCTACAGAGTGAGTTCCAGGACAGCTACACCATGGCTACACAGAGAACTCTGTCTCAAAAACACTAACAAGAACAATCAAAAAAAAAAAAACTATAGGGACAGAAGAAGATTCATAGATGCAAACCTGAGGATACATTAACGTTGTTAATAAATATAATAATAAATAACGCTGTTAATAAAATCTAATAACATGGGTCTCTCCCTAACTCTCTTCTTAGAACAAAGAGTTCTGCTGCTTAGACCCCAGCTGGACCCGTTTCTGTGCACAAGCATGGGGAGGTCCAAGGCTGATACTGGAGTCAACCTCCATCTCTCTTCCACCTTACTCACAGAGATAAAGTCTCTCATCAAATCCAGAGATTACCAATATGGCTAGTCTCGCTCTGGGGATCCCATCTACACCTTCCAAAGCTAGAATTAAAGGCAGACCACCACACCTATCCAGGATCTATGTAAATTCTGGAGAACCAAACTCCAATCCTTACACTTGCCTGTGGGAAAAGCACTTTAGTCACCGAGCCGTTTACCCAGCCCCCATGATTATGAGATCGGTTTGAGGGCAAATCATTCAAGCATTTTTTCTTAGGGATATACTGCTTACTAAGACTGCCTGGCTTAAAGACAGTAGAGCAGACATGTCATGCCATCTTTCAGGAAGAGCCAGGAGCAGCAACCCTGTCCAGGAAGGAAACTGGAACAGAGACGGGTTCCCAGACACAAACGTCCCAGGAGGAAGGGGACAAGGGTCTCAGGCAACACAACTACTTATTGGTCAGAGCTTTTAGAAAGAATGCTGGCTGGACTGGAGACTCTTCCTAACAATGAAAGCTGGTCCTGGCCACCCCTTGAGAACATCATTGTTGTGAGTGGGAGGGTCAGACATTCTAAGTCTGAATCCATGGTTACTTGCATAAAATTAGGATCTGGCAATCCCTGGGGGGGAAAAAAATAACCCAAGTGAGTCTCCCAGGAAATCAGAAACCAGATGGAAATGGCTTTTTCAACAAGTGACTGGGAAACAAACAAACAAACAAAAAAATCACTTCATTCCTTCATTCGTTGGTTCCTTCAAAACAAGCCCCTCTGATATAGGATTACTGTGTGCTAAAGGCATTTGAAAACACACAAGTAGGAGCTAAGGATGTAGCTTGTTGGGGTAAGAAGTGATTGTCTAGCTTGGCATCCCAGCACTGAAACACAAACACACACACGCACACACACAGGTACACACATGCACGAGTATCTGTGTACATAGTTGAAACAGATAACGAAACCTGTCAAAGGGCTGGCAACATGGCACAGCAAGTAAAGGCACTTGAAATCTAACAACGGAAGCAGGCCGACCTGAGCTCCATCCCCAGAATCCATAAAGGTGGGAGAAGAGAGCCAATGCCACAAGCTGTCTTCTGGCCCCCACACATAGGAGAAAGAGGAATGGGGGGAGGGAGAGGGAAAGAGAGAACTACTACCTGAAGTATGTGATCTGAGAGCTAATATTAGTAATTTTTTTAAAAAAATGAAAGAGCTGGGCAGTGGTGGCACACACCTTTAATCCCAGCACTCACACACACACTGGAGGCAGAGGTAGGTAGATCTTTGTGAGTTCGAGGCCAGCATGGTCTTTTGAGTGAGTTCCAGACTGCAAGCACTGCACAGAGAAACTCTGTTTTGAAAAACCAAAAACCAAAACAAACAAAAAAGGCATGAAAGGCTCTGTGTTTGCCAGTGCCAGTTATGGAGGGCGAGCAGGACACTTGACACATTGTAACAAACAAAACTGGCCGAGCTTATGGGTTCATTATTGCTTATTTGCACTTTGTGGAAGGCCAGATGCATCTGTCTATGTCTGGCATGGTGTGTTCAAAATCCCTACAGAGATGAGACACCCGTTCCTAAAGACATCTTAAACAAGGACGTTAAAAACAACCCATGAACTAGTCTCACTTCGGGTCAGAATGTTTGTTGCCCAATTTAGCTGTGTTAGCACTCTTCTCTCATCCTTAAATTTAGTACTTCATAAAGCCACCTTTCAAGTTCATCTATAAATGAAATTATTTTTTCACATTTACTTTCATGCAGATTATGTGGCACATGTGCCGCATATGAGGAGTCCGGAGGGCAACGTGCAGAAGACAGTGTTCTCCTCCTATCATTTGGGCCTCAGGGATCAAACTCGGGTCTTTGGACTCGATAGCAAACATTTATACTCACTGAGCTATCTTGTTGGCCCTATAAAGGAAACTCTTTAAGAGAAATAAGTAAGTCAGTTCATATACTTTTATTTTTTTAAACTTTACTCAAATGTTAAGCTTTTCTTAATCTCTAAACTGGATTGTAATTAGATACTTTGAACAATCTGAGCCTTAAGGCCATACATACAGCCATCATAAAGACACCTGGGTGCGGTTCTCTCTCAAGAAACTGGCAGCCATGCTTTGGGAGTGTGCACTCCCCTTTGTCTACGTATCTCTCTGTCTAAAGCAGTGATTCTCAATCCTTCCTAAAGCTGTGAACCTTTAATACAGTTCCTCATGTTGTGGTGACCCCCCAACCACAAAATTATCTTGGTTGCCACTTCATAACCGTACTTTTGCTATTGCTATGAATCATAATGTGAATATCTTATATGCAGGATATCTGATATGTGACCCCTGTGCAAGGATCATTCAACACCAAAGAGTTTGCAACCCACAGGTTGAGAACCACTGATTTAAAAATTTATTAATTATTAATGTGGGTATATGGATGTGTATGTGTAGGTGCCCTTGAGGTCAGAAAAGGATGTTGTGAGATCTCCTAGAGCTGGAGCCTACAGGAAGTTGTAAGTCACTTAATGTGGACATTAGGAACCAAACCTGGGTCCTCTATAAGGGCAAGAAACACTCAAAACTGCTAAGCCATCTCTCCAGTTTAACGTCTCTCTGTCTAGAAATTTAATAAGCTTCTAGATTTGCTTCACCCTGACTTGTGCTTTCTAATTTATACATTATCTAATATATTATCTAATATATAGTACTGATTTGTTAGCATTGAATCACATGTAAACACTATATGAATTCATTTACGTTATGGTTTAGAATAAGCAAAACTACTAAATGGGAGACAGTAAAATGGCTTACTGAGGTAAAATGCTTGCTGCCTAAGTCTGATATGATGGCCATTCTTGATTGTTATCTTGACAATATCTGGAATTAACTAAAACTCAAATGGTTGGGCACACCTGTGAGGGTTTTTTTTTTCTCCTTGTTTTTTTTTTTGTTTGTTTGTTTGTTTTGTTCTGTTTTGTTTTTGTCTTTTTGGAGTTTTTTTGTTTCTTTAGGGATTTTTTTTTTAATTAAATCATTTGAAGTGGAAAAACGAACTTCTAATCCAGATCTTTGAGGTGGGAAGATACATCTTTAATCTGGCCCATACCTGGCCTATAGAAGAGATATGAGAAAAGGAAGTATGCAGACTTTGCCTGCTTGATCTTGCTAGCAAGTGCATTCCTTCACTGGCATTAGAACCTACTGACCTGGGAGTTCCAGCATGTCCTAAAGACCAGCTGAGACATCAGCCTCATGGACTGAACAACTAGTAGATTCTTGGGCCTTCCATTGGTAGACAGACATTGTTGGACTAGCTGCAGCACAGCCTTTAAGCCACTCTAATAAATCTTCTTTATAGACAGACAGACAGACAGGCAGGCAGGCAGACAGACAGAAGATAGATGACAGAGAGATGATAGATAGATAGATAGATAGATAGATAGATAGATAGATAGATAGATAGATAGATGATAGATAGATTAGATAGATGGGCAGATAGACAATAGATGATAGACAGACAGATACAGACAGATAGTAGATAAAGATACACCTGACAACCTGAAGTTGATCCCCATAACCGAAATGATTGAAGAAGAAAAATGAATTCTAAAAGTTGTTCTTTGACCTCCAAGTGCATGCTGCAGTATATGTGCTTCCAAATACATAAATAAATAATAAACTACTAAATGGGGGCTGGAGAGATGACTCAATGGCTAAGACCATGTACTGTTGAGTCTCCTTGATTCAAAGTTGGTTCCCAGCACCCAGATCAAGTGCCCACGACTGCCTGTAACACCAAGAACAAGGGATCCAATACTTCTGGCCTCTGTCCTCCTTGAGCACCTCATGTGCACATACCCACATGCAGACACATACATACATACAACTAAATTTTTTTTTGCTTGTTTGTTTTGTTTTTTGAGACAGGGTTTCTCTGTATAGCTTTGGAGCCTGTCCTGGAACTCACACTGTGGACCAGTCTGGCCTCAAACTCAGATCTGCCTGCCTCTGCCTCCCGAGTGCTGGGATTAAGCTTAACTCTTAAAATGATGTTAAAATTTAAAAAAAAAAAATCAGAAGAGTGATTGATTACCTGTGAATGGGTGGTAACTTGGAAGAGGCAAGCGGTAACTTTCTGAGGAACAGAATTACTCTCTGTCTTGTTGGGAGTGTGCAAGTATCCAAACATACCAACCTACACATTGTGCTGCACGGAAACAAGGCACTTAAAAACCAAAGTCACAAATTCCTAGGCTCTCCTCCCATGGAGGGTGGGTATGTGGGAGGCTGTGACTGCTAAGAGTGGATAGAGCATATCAGAAGTGAGCTGACACCAAGGACCTTCACAGCGGGGCCAGAAATGTGCAGGAACTGAACGTATCTGCTTGCACCATCTCCTTCCCTACCTTTATTAACTTGGACAGAGCTGTCTTTTACACACAGTGCACACCTACCTTCAGGCATGGGTCAGACAGAGAACTTTGGTCATGGACCACAAGCAGCAGAAGGGTTGCTGCCAGCTCCACCTATTCAGAGTCTCACACTGACCTCTAGCTGGCCAACAAGGGGCCTCTGTCAAACCCTTGCCACCTGAGAGCACAGCCCCAGCTCTGTCAGTCCAAGTCCTAGACAACAGGGCTGTGGAAGCTGCCTGGAACACCACCTCCCAGCCTGTGCCCCAACCTGGCTACCTTCCCTCCCCCACAGGCCTCTAGGGAGGCTTAAGCCTAGGCAAAGCTGCAGAGCCCCACAGCAGGTCAGAGCATACATAAACAGGACTGTTAGCCTGCAGCCTCTAGTCAGCCAGTTCCCAAATCACCCTCTTTTCTGTGCAGGAAGTACTGGCTCTGGCATACCTGACATGTGGGATGAGCAGTCTCGGGTGTTCTGCCTCCACTTATTAAACAGAAGGGCACATTGAAAGAACTGGTACGTTGTCTCGGCCCAGGGCTGCAGACCCCAAGATCTCTTCCCACGGAACACACTCCAAGGTAGCAGCTGGACTCCTCCGTCACTGTCTCAGGTGGGTAGCAATCCCTAAATCTTTAAGAATCTGTGTCTTCTGAACACATCAGCTCGCATCATCTTTCAGTCAGATGGGATAAGGTGGTGACTAATGATGGTCTGGTACTTTTGAGAACACCAGTAATGCATCTTAAACAGTAAGGGAACTGGAGACCCATCCCCCTATCTGCCGTATTCCATCCTGAACACTTCCAATAAGTTAGAAAAGCCAGGTATGACCTTGCATTTTCAAACAGCCATACTTTAAAGAGTAAAACCAAGTGAAACTATCTTGAATAACATCTTTCTTAGCCCGACATGTCCAAAGTTTCATTTTAACACACAGTATATATGCATATATAGAGATATAAATATGATTTGACGGCAGATTATGTAGCCTAAATGTACCTTGAACTCTGGTATCTTTCTGCCTATCTCTCCAAAGTACTAGGATCACCAGTGTGAGCCACAACATCCAGCTTATACAGAAATACTAATAACCTTTTTCTTCTTCCTACCAAATCTCCAAAATCCACCAAATCTTTAACATTCTATGCTTAGGCACTCTTGGCTCAGACAAGACACCTTGTGATGTGTTTAATAGCTACATGGCCTCACTCTCCCATGCTGGACAGTTCAGACTTTTCACTACAACCAGATGCTCACTTCACTTATGGGAAAACGGAGGCACAGAGCAGACAGATGTAAGGCCCACATGCTTGTGAGACTCTGTGTTCCCACAAACAGCTCCAAGCCTGACTTGGTGCGGCAGGAATGTCTCCTCAGAGAGAACCACATGTGCCGGCCAGCACGTAGCTCTGCTTCATTCCAACCTGAGTAGAGTTTGGTGAGCTTGTCTCTGGGGCTCTTCAGGGCTCTCTAAGGGACAAGATGAAAGCTAACCTACCCACGCCCTGCGTGAGCACCTAAGCCGCCTGCAGCTTCCTTGACTTCTTTCCCCTCTGTCCAGTTACCCCACATCTTGAGTCATTCTTTCCCCTACTCAGAGAAATCTTCAGAAATTACTTTCTGTCACACATCTCTTTCTGGATAGCCAACCCAGACACATGGTCTCAGGAACCTGGCCTGGTGGCAGGCAGGAAAAGAACCTTGGAGTAGCATGGGGGTGGGGGGTGTAGGTCTTCAGCTGCTCTCCTTTTTACCCCATCTCGGCCTCCTAGTTTACTGTAGGATTCTTGGCTGGTCCCCTTAGTCTCTTGGGAACACAGTATCTCCCGCTGAGATGTCAGCCACCCAAAGGATACTCCAAGGAACTAGAAAAGTTAGAGAGATGGCTCCTGGTACTTCAGGGAAGTCTCACTCAGCCAGTGGCCTACACCTGGTTCAGAGCAGGCCAAAATAACACAACACAAACCTCGCAGGGAACCCCACACCCTGTGTGATCTCATAGATATAAGCATATTTATCAGGGTACTGTGCACACATGTGTCTCCCACCTTCCCTACCAGGCTGCTCCACTGTCACCAGAAGGGGAAAAACTCTGAAGCACCCAACACACAAACTTCTCCTCTTTCCACGTGCTGTACATACACACACACACACGCGCGCGCACGCACACACACACACACACACACACACACACACACACACAATGTGAAGCGTCTGCCTGGACCACTGTCATTCTCAGAGATGGAAACGTCCTCCTAGTCAACAGCAGGAATGTGAAGCTCACAGCCTAGGAAAAGAAACCAGATTAAAAAGCCATGTCGCCCAGTCCCCAAAGACGAACAGCCTGAGAGCAAAAACTGAAGCCAAATGTTCAGTTCTCACAGTCCAACAGCAGCACACATAGGTCCTGCCCCCCAAGCAGTTGGTTAACAGCAGGGACAGCTCTGCCAGCAAACTTCCTGGAGCCAGCCACAGCTACCCCTGAGGTCCAGCTCTTTGTAAAATTACCATTGTAGTGAGTCATAAGGAAGCACTGCTAACCGTGTGACGCTTCGGTAGAGTCAGAAACCTCAGGGTGTGGCCTGACCATCTGTGAGCCAGCGTACTCCCACCCTGCAGAAAGGAAAGCCTGGAGGCTCAAGAAAATGTGGAAGCTGCAGGTCAGAAGGCCACGGAAGCAAACCTACTACTGACATTGTTCAAAATGGCCACCACCTGTCGTCCAGCACAGGGCTGCTGTAATATAATCACCGCTGACTCAGGATCTTCATGATGGAGATGAGGACCTTGTATACTAGGTCCTCCGAGGACCTTAGTCATTATACCTCCCAAAACTTAAAAGGCAAGCAGCATCATGGCAGGCTTCCAGAACTTTCTACGCACAGCAGCCTCCTGATAAGTTTTCCACAAACCTCCAATAACCAAGAGTAACCTGTTCTCCCTCTCCCAAGACACAGAGATAGGTCACATAGAGCAGGAAGGATGAGGAAGGAACTTGACCAGGTCTACACTCACAGCTTATAAAACTTAAAAATAGCCCAGCTGTAGATCTTAAAATCTTCTCCTTGAAACGGTCAAGCAGAAAGCCTCCCACAGCATGATTCTCCGATCCCATGTCCAGCTGGTTTCCCCATGAGGGATAAAATGAAAAAAACAAACTCCGGAGTAGATATAAATATTCTCTGGCCAATACTCCCTGCTTTGGACATTTTGGTGACCTGCTTCATTTAAGGGTAAAGCTTCTGTTCAGCAGGCCAGATATACTCAGCATAGTTTTATCTAAGTTTGGATCCTGTCTCTCTGGACACTGCCCGGGGACAAGTATATGGAGTGCTTCCAAGAAACGTGTGGGCTAGAATGCTCCAGTTATGCCTACAACACCCTGGGGAGTCACATAAGTACTCCCAGCGGTGTGGCTCGCTCATGGGGACCCCTTGGACTTTCAGAACACTGGAAGGAGGCCCAGCAGACCCGCTTGGCTAGCGGGTTAGGCAGATCACTGAACTCCTGTGTACCTCACTTTCCCCATCTGTAAAAGGAGAGGTAAGAGTTCTCGAGAGCATTAAACACTAATACAGATAGGATGCTATGAAAAGTAACTTCCTGACAAATTCTGCCCGTTTATTAAGTGTGCTAACCTGGGGGGGGGGGGGGGGGACGAGACCCAGTTCCTTCCCCTACCTACCTCCATTTCTTCAGCTCAAATCCACTGAGTCTACTTGATGTGAGGCATGGGGACACATCAGAAAAGACCACTGCAGACAGTGCGAGGCCTCAGGCCATTACCTTGTGTCAGATCACCAGGCCGAGGCCCAGCATTGTCTAGAGTGCCACTGATGTCCAAGGACTAGACAGTGAAAAACAAGGACACCAAGCACCACAAACTGACGGCCCCACCTGTTCCTGAACCAAGCATTATTCTTAAGGTAAACCCTGAATCCTTTCTAACACAGTTAAATATTTTTTGTTTTTTTTATAATTACTTAATTAATGTATATACACATATACAAACACATGCACACAAACACATGTATGCACATTTGTCTATGTCACAGCATGCACATGGATTCATCGACTTTCTCCATTTCCGTTATGTAGTTCCAGGGATTGAACTCAGGTCATTAGGCCTGGCAGCAAGCATCTATAACCACTAAGCCATCTCCCTGGCCCTCTAATGCGCTTTCAACTGTGTTTTATTTATTTATTGTTTTGAGACAAGGTCCCTTGATGTCCTTTAGGCTGCCCTTAAATTTAGAGTAATCCTCCTACAGAGGAATTATAGATGTGTGACACCCCACTTCCTCTTTTCAATTATATGTTTTCCAGGTGTAGTGACTCATTCCTTCGATCCAGTGGTTCTCAACCTGTGGGCTACAACCCCCACAGGGGTCACAGATCATATATTTACATTACAACTCATAACAGTAGCGAAATTACAGTTATGAAGTAGCAACAAAATAATTTTATGGCTGGGGGGTCACCACAACACGAGGAACTGTATTAAAGGGTTGCAGCATTAGGAAGGTTGAGAATCCCTGCTTTAAACCAGCATTCCAGAGGCAGAGGCAGGTGAATCTCTGTGAATTAGAAGCCAGCCTGGTCTCTATAGTGAGTGACAAAATAGCCAGAGCTAGAGAGAAACCCTGTTGAAAAAAAATGTAAAAATAATTATGCTTTCCAGAATATACACAGTAAAAATGGCAACCACTTGTCATTGAAAATGGAAGTAAAAACAAAGCTTTCACTAATTCTGCAGCGATTTGGACAGGAGAGGAGTCTAGGCAACCAGATCCACATCTCTCCTGGTAGCTGCCCCTGTCCACGGTGACCAATGATGCTGTTCAGACCCTGTTGACTAACAAGCTAAAATCCAGATGTTGACCATACCCTACGCCACACTTAAGGCCTCTCTGGGTCTGACCAGACACTCGGAGACTATGTTGGCTTAGCAGAGACAGGGACTTGCCCAGCATCAACCCTTGGGCTACTGGGAGCATTAGCCCAGAACACCTGACTTCCACGTGAGTTCTTTCTTCCACAGTCCTGCCTCCAAGGTAGGCAGCAAACTGAACAAAATTTTCTAGGAACTCTGGCAAGAATGGTCATGTCAAAAGTTCAGCTTCTTGCTCTGAAAGGTGGGATGGGAGGGTCCTTCCTGGTCACAAAGGAAAAAAGCAGGAGCACACCCTCCCAAGGAGGGGAGGACCTCAGAGAGACGACATGACAGAACAGACAACTGCTGGTGGGGACCCAGGTCAGTCAGAGCTCTGCCTGCGGAAAATCAGGACACCTGGAGGGAGATCAGCGGAACGCCAGGGCAGCTTCAGGAACACCGGTGAGCGTGGGATTCAAAGGCCTTGGGGGAAGCACAAATCCTAACACAGGTGTCAGACCTGACTCTGGCCTCTGTGTCCTTCCCTATCAACTCAGCCAAAGGCAGACAGCCCAGCTTTCTTTGGTCAATGTCCCCAACCCTGCCACGCCCATCACTCAGATGACCCACGGAACTTCCACTCACCCCCAAACACATCATGATATGTTCTCCCATATTTCCATGTCATGATACTCTTCCTCAAACCATGTTTTCTGCTGCGCATTCCAGAGGACAGCAATGACTGTGAGGGCTGCAGAGGCTTCTGGGTGATGCCCTGCTCTAAGGACAGGCTGTGCTTGCTGTGAAAAGTCGCCCTGGTCTGGAAATCTGGAGGTGCTCCTCTGTTGCAGATCCAGCCCACGTCATGTTCTTGCCTATTATTTCTACCCATGCTGGAATTCAGCCCCTGACTTCATACCTGCCACAAAGTCAGATAAGACGTGCTGAAAGGTCACAAGACAGAGGGGTTGGACTGGGTGCCTATAACTCTAGCACTTGGGAAGTGGAGAGAGGAGGGTCAGCAGTCCAGGGTCATCCGCAGCTGCCTAAAGAGCTCAAAGTTAGCCTGGGCTACGAAAGATCCTGTCTCCAGAAATTAAAAGAAAGACAAAACAAAATGTCACACAGAGGAACTGACAAGCAGCATGCACTGTCTTCTTGTTCAGGTGCTCAATCCACCTCCTACACAGCCACTAATATGAAACCAGTGGGGCTTGCTGGGCTCAGGCAGAGACAGAGCCATTCCCAGGGGAAATCACATCCTGTGTCCTGGTGCTTGTACTACTAAGCTGAAGACAGGGCCAGTCTCTCTGGGTCTCTGTAGGTGGGGAGGGGTCCATTCTCTACTAATGGGCAAGGAGCCTCTGCAACCTGTTTTCTTTCCTTCAGACCCTTAGTCAGGTACTTAGCAAAGGGAGGGTGGGCAAAGCGTGTGTTCTCCTGGATAGTTGAATACAGGTATATACCTAAGCCAGAACTGGTAGACCAACTAGTCCCCCAACCCCAGAAGCAGTGGCTAGGGTCATCTGTGGGCAAGTCACTGAACCTTTTCACCACAGTTCCTTGTTATGACAGAGGACCATGGTGCCTATGCCATTGTCTGTGAAGGTTAGCGAGCAATAGTGTATCCCAAGCACTTCACCCAAAGCCTGGCCTTCAGTGGACCGCAGCTGTTATCAGAGCCAGGGTACCCAAGGTCACGTTCTTTCCAGAACTTGAAGTGGGGCTTTGGTAGTTGCCTCACTGATGGAGCAGTGACCCAGACACCAGTGTGAGACTGGCAGACAGCTGTCACCTGCCATCAGCCCATAGGGGGACACTCTACCCAAGGTCACCTCCTCCCAGAGTGATCCACACACAGTGGCTGATGCCTGGGGAAACTGTGTGAAAGCCAGCTCAGGATAACATTGGACTTTGTAACCTCCCTATGGGGTCAGATGTGTACCCCAAGATTACCACTTAGTGAGTACCTTCCAAAATAAAGTTTCAGGGTTAGCTTCCAAGAAAGTCAGACTGACATGAGTCTTTGTGTTCTTTTCCCTTAGTAAGGGAGGAGAGGGCCAGAGTGAGGAGGGAAAGATGGGGCCTACTAAGCAAGTTCATGGCACCCTCTTCACCTCCTCTCTGCGGCATGATCAGCTTCATGAAGACAGAAGCTGTGTTCTCTTCCAAGAACAACGAGCATCAGGGAAGCTGGGAGCCCGAAAGCATCTCTGACAACATCAACAGCTTCTTTCACCATGAGAGATGAAGTAAATCAGGCAGAGAAAAATGAATACCACATGCTGTCATGCAGACAAAGTTTAAGGGTTGATCTCAAAGAAGCAGAGACTAGACCAGTAGGTACCAGAGCAGAACAGGGACTGGGTAGGGAGGAGAGAGATGGGGCCAGGGCTGCACTGGAGCGGCAGCTTCTCACGTCTGACACACAGGGGGATGGTGACAAAAGCTGGGGGAAAATGACTGTATATTTCCAGAGAACAAAGAGAGGCCTGTGAAACAGAAAGAAATGATGAGGGTCCGAGGTATGGTAACGCCAAGTGCCCTCACCTGTTCCCTGTACTTTGTGCTGAAGTGGTGTTCATGGCCTCATAAATATGCACAATCATTTGGGTGTCAAATCAAAATGAAAAATAGGAAGAGTGGAGAGAAACTGAGCTTGTCTAGACACATAAAGGAGCCAGGTGTGGTAGCTGATATCTATAATCCCAGCACTCGGGAATCTGAAACAGGAAGGTAACTGAGAGCTACAATGTAAGCTACAGAGCAAGACCTTTGTTGATGACAGAGGTTTCTGTCCCACCAGGTTGTCCTTGAACTCACAGAGGTCCATCTGCCTCTGCCCCCCAAGAGTTGGGATTAAATGTACATGCCACCACATCCAACTACTGACCTAGACTCAAAAAAGATTAAAAAATCACACACACACACACACACACGGACATCCACGCAAAGTTCCAGAAGCTCCCTTAGTGCTGAGCTAATAAATAATCAAAAATTAGGGCCAACAAGATGGTTCAAAAGGTTATAGGTACTCGATGCCAAGCCTGCCCCCAAGGTCCCCACGGTAGATTGAGAGAACTGACTCCTGCAAGTTTTCCTCTGACCTCCACACAGACATGGCACTCAGGTACCCACCTACCTCCTCCCCCATTAACATAATTCTAAAAACCATTAAATAACCAGAACCCAACAGCATTCACAGGCAGTGAAGGGAAGAGTCCTAAAAACTCTGGCCCAGAGTCAGATACCCAAGACACACCTTCCGTCTTGCTCAGAAAGGTATCTCAGATAACACACCAAACATTAGTCTCTTTTGCTTCTAACTAGAGTTCTACTGACCGATAGAGAATACTTCAGCTCCCTCTGACAAAAGTGCTGCACCATGAAATAACATTCTACCTAGAAGTAGTTCATATACACCAAACCTTGCAAGCACTATGAGACTCGGGGAAGGGGAAAGGCCCAGTCAACTGATTTTATAGGCAAGGGAGGTGCTGCCCAGGAACGTCCATGGTCTGTTAAGACTTGCCTGCTGAGTCCTTAAAGCGAGGAATTTTTCTGCCACAGGATCAGTCAAGAGAAATTATTGCACCCAGAGCTGCGCAGGGCAGACACTGCCTGGAATGTGTTCCACAGACTCGGAGCCTCAGCCCTTTCCCTACAAAGGTTCGCAGTGGTCCTGTCATCCCTTGCCTCCTTCAGTCTCAAATGCCAGCTGATAATTCACTTTATGGCTCAATTCAAAGCAAGTAATGTCACCCTCAGGACAAGGCTTCACCCCACCCGCTCCCTAGTACTTGGTCATGTCCTTCCGCCTGTCCTGTATTCACTGTTGACCTACTGTGTGCTCCCAAGGTCTAGCTCAGAGCACAACCCGAGACAGGAGACTAGTGGGTGGAGGCTGAATGAATAAACAGAGGGGTCAATACCATTGCTTTGATGATGAGCATGAACTAGCACTCCTGAATCAATAAAGTGTTTTTTTTGTTCCACACGCTTTAAATTAAAAACTAAATAAGTTTAAATTAAAAGACCCACAGCATCTCCAGCTAAATATTATTTTTCAAGGCTATGCTCTCCAAACACAATGCAGCAGTTCACAGCAGGATAGTACTGTGTGCTTTAAAAAAATAAAGCAAGAGCTGGAGAGTTAGCTCAGCAGCTAAGAGCACTTGTTGCTCTTGCGGGAGGACCATGGTTCAATTCCCAGCACCCACATGGGGGCTCAAAACCATTTATAACTTCCGTTCCAGGCAACCTGATGACGTCTTCCAACTTCTGTCTGCACCAGACACGCTTTTGGTGCACAGGCATATACACAGACAAAACACCCCGATACATAAAATAATAAAATGAATAAATCTAAGAAGAAGCAGGTAACAACAACCACAACCTCTGAGCGTCCTGAACACTAGTTCCCAGAGCTGCTTATAATGAGCAAACCCCAGTGCTCCTATAGACTGCATATATGCCCATGGTCCAGCTCCTTGGACCCTCCTGGGGCCTCAGGACAAACCTGCTCATTCAAAGAGCGGGAGAAATCTAGCATCTTTCCCTCAAAGGGCCTTGCCTGCCCCAGTACTCCTCTACTTGGTAGGACTTGGACTATGGAGAAATCTTGAGCCCATTACTTAGAAGCCAAAAATGGATAGAGAGAAAATTAAAAAGATGAAAAAAGCCACAGACTCCTAAGCACAGGCTGTCTTTCCAAGTCACTCTCCCATGAGACAGACATTGTTTTCAACAGAGGCATACAGATACTTTCCTGCTGCCTCTAAACACTTTGGAGAGAAAAATGTTGAAGCCAGCAGTCGCAAAAGAGTTTGCTTTTTCAGAAGAGAGAATGAAATCTGCCAAGTTTGAGTAAAAGCCTCAAGAAGTGTCTTCATCCTGTGTCACACCTATGGGTATCACCTGGCTGCTAGCTGGCACCTTGTCAGCAGGCACCTAATAAAGCGGCCTCTGGTGTCTCTGCCCAGCAGGGTCACCTGCTGATGTTGGCTGGTGCCTTGGGGTGGGATGAGTCGAGAGGCACCTGGCACAGAGGCCCCAGTGACCCTGTAGAGTTCTAACCTGAGTTCCTGCTGCAGCAGGTCCAAGGTCTAACCAGCATCTAGGCAAAGGTATGATGGTGGTCCAGGTCTACCTGCAGAACCAGCACACTGAACGGCAGAGAAGTACTAAAAGCCACACATTCCTTACACTCACACATGTGGTGACTGTGAGGAGAACCACATATCTGGCCCTGGGAAAAACACTCCCATTCAAGCCCAGCCCAAGCCTTTCAAAGGCTCAAAGTGTCACCTCAAGCCCCCAAAACCCAAACTCACAGCATTTCCCCTTTTTTGCGGGCAGTTGTAAATAATCCCACCCTGCTTCACCCTGCACACATGAATCATAACTCCCACATACGGTGGCTGCTTTCTGCCCACGGCTGCTTTCAAGTCTCTGAATGAGCAGAAGCACTTGAAAATAATAGCAGAACACTTCAAGACCAGCCATAGCATTCTGGTGGGGGACCCCATCATCGCCCCACTGGGGGCCATTCCACAAGCATCTCACTTACCAAAGTAATCAGCTTTGGGATGAGCGTCCATCTCTTGCTCCAGACGCTGGGTAAGGGCTTCTAGTTTCAATTCAGCAGTGGAGGGTCCAAGCTCAGGACTTGGTGCAAGGGTCTGGCAGGGCAACCTCACCTTGGTGGGGGTGGAACTCTCTGAGAGCAGAGGTCCCAGGCTATTGTCGGTAGACCAGCTGGGAGGACCCTCTTTACAAGATAACTCAGATGGAGTGGATATCACCGGATGGACAAGGCTGGTGGGGCTGGGCTTGGGACCAGTGCCAGAATCCATGTTTCCAGGCTTAGGACCCAGCCCGGCAGTCACACCTGGCTGGGTACCGTCCTTGACAGTTGTTGAGGATAACGGAGCAGAAACAGAGAGGTAAGACTTGGGCCCATCCTGCAGCCAAGGCTGGGCGTCCACAGTAGGTTTGTGGACCCTGCCTGAAGCCTCACATCCCAGACCTGAATCTCTTCTCAGACGAGCTCCCTGGCTAGTGCTGTTGGGGACCAGAGGTGCCGAAACTGCTGTGCTCCTCGGTTGAGCTGGGGCCCCATTCTCTAAGCCCAGAGAGGAAAAGCCGAGGTTCACTCGCTGAGAGGAGGCAGTAGACCAAAGGCCTGTTGGCTTCACATTGCTGTCGCCACTAATGCCACCATCCTGGCCACCGATGCCACTTTCAAAAGACCTGCCAGAGCACATGGGGAGCTGTGGTTGGTAAGGGTGATGGTCCCCGCAGGATCTGGGCAGTGGGGAATCATTCCCTGGGCAACCAGGCCACCCACTCTTTACACTCAGATTCATACTGGAGGCTGCTTCTGGCTTATCACCCCACTGTGGGCTTGCCAGGGAGAAATTGTCATAATAGTCTCCGTGAGTGAGGCAGGAAGGGTCTTCACAGGGACCCAGACCGTGCAAAGCAGGCCTCTGGGAACTCACGGGCGCCTCCCTGGAACCACAGTTCTGAATGCCAGGCCTTGCACCATGGGCAGATGGCCTGGCCCTCTGCTCCTGAGATGGGTATGAGGGCGGCACAGCCACAGGGGCGGTAGTTAATCCAGGTGCCACTGCTGGCGCAGCCAGAGGGGGCTTGGCAGCCCCATCTGCAGTCAGCTTGCTGCTCACACCCTGACGGCTCCCACCGTTGACAGGGCTTCTGCCAGCCCTAGACAGGGCCTCCTCCTGTAAGAGCTGCTGTTGCTGCTGCTGCTGCTGGAGGTGGATTTTGGCCATCTTGGTCGCGAACACCCTTCGAGTTTCCTCAAATTCAGGATTGTTGCTGGCACCTTTGTCCACCCGGAAGAGTCCATCCTTGGAGGCCTCGTACATATTCAGGTCCTCGATGAATTTACTGGCCTCCAGGCCCAGGTCGTCATATTTATCCATATTGCTTGCAGATCAGTGTCCGGGGGCCTAGCCCCGGTACAAGGTGTGAATGGGGTGGGGAGATCTGGGTGCTGGCGGAGGTTCAGGTCCAGCCCAAGGCAGATAAAGACTCCCACCTGCCCAGCGTGAAGGTCATGACTCCAAACTTACAGTCCAACCAGAGTTGAGGCCTTCAGGCCAGCGAGCTAAGTTTACTTCCAGGCTTCTTTTCCCCTGGGGAGCGTCCACGTGGGGGCAGAGTAGCCTTCAGCTGTGCCCCGCCTGCTCGGAAAAGTTCTATTTTCTAAGACAGAAAATCAAAAACAGACGAAAGAAGACGGAGAAAAGTAAAGAGATAAAACAAACCCACATCTAGGTCGGGCAGCCGAACTTGCAAACCCACTGGGCAGCGGCTGGCCTGGGGCCGGCGGCCGGGGCCGGCAGAGCTCACGGCAGCCGCGGCGCGCGGCCCATTGTCCGATGGCGGCGGCCGGCGGCGGGACGCGGAAGTGAGCGCGCGGGGAGTCAATCCCCGGAGTTTGCTGGCCCAATGCGCCCGCCCCGGGCCGTGCAGGGGACCGGCAGAGGCGCGGAGGGCGGGACGGCACGGGCGCGGGGAGCGGGCGCCCCCTGCAGGCCTGTGCTGGACACGCAGAGCCTTGGCGTCCCGCGCCGAGCCGCGAGAGCGACCAGCAGTTTGCAACGCGCTTTCCTGCGCGCTGCCTGAGAGTCAGGGAAGAGCCGAGCCTCCCTCCGGTCCTCTCGCGTGTGCCCCACGGGCTCCACCTCTGGCAGCGCTGGGGGAGTGAGTGTCCAGGGAGGAGACAAATGTGCAGGAGTTCGGTGTCCAGGCCCCTGGCTGCTCAGGGCCACCGCTTCTCCAGAGAGCCCGACGCCAGGCTTGTCTCGGGAACAAGGGGACTGGAAACCTAGGATGTTGCTGTGGCCCGGTCTTCTCTAACAGAGAGGCACATAAGGACAAGGGCCCCAGAGATCCTCATAATCAGGCAGCATAGAAGGAGGCCCAGGTCCTCTGAAAAGAAGAAAACGGGGAGTGGTTGTTAAAGTTAAATGATGCCATGGAGCACACTTGTGTTGGACGTCCTCCGTGCGCCCAGAGAGGCTTGTTGTCCATTTGGGGACTCTTGGGGCCGAAGCTGGTCCAGGGTGCCAGTCCTGGCTTTTCTGCTACCCCCTCCAGCACCCTTGGTCCAGGAAATCCTACTCTACCTACACAGCTCCCAGGTGATCCGGGATATTTTACATTTTTTACATTACAGCAGCCACAGTGATGTACAGCAAATCCCAGGTCTGTCACTGGTGAACTTCAACCCTCAAGACTTACTTGGGACTTATTTAGAAAACGTGGCTTCACTTCTCCAGGCCACTGTGCCGACGCTCCCGATTTGGGATGGAACTTCCTAGTGCTGCCTAGTGCCTGCTGGTGACCTTATGGTAGCTCTTCTTTCCTTCCCTGCTGAAATCACCTCCCCATAAAGTTAACCCCCACCTCACCTTTATTTCCTGCTTGGTTTTGAAGGCTTTTTAAATCCAGGGTATACCGAAGACACTAATCTGCAGACTTCTTCCCATCCACTCTACATGTCTCCAGACAGACCGCTTATACCGCCGAATGAGATGTAAATGCATGTAAATAATTGTTGACTTGTATGTTTTTATCAGTAGTCATGAAAAGGAAATGACATCTGTATGTGTTTAGCACAAACACATTTTTCTATTCTGAGTATTTTTCACCCTTGTTGATCAGATGCAGAACTCTAGATATGGAGGGTCAATTCCAGCTGTATCTGTACGTCCTTTTTGTTTGCCAACTGGTCAGCTATCCACTTCATTACACTATATTGTATATACTCGGGGTTTGGTTAAACATTTATGTCTTGATAAATCTCTATAGGACGGAGACAAGGAACAAGTAAGATAATATGTATAAAAGTGCTTTATATTCTGTAAGCACGAAGAATGGTTCGCTGACCTTTAGACTCCGAAAGTCCAGGATGTTTGTTGAGAATTAAAAGTCACAGGTTCCAGCCCTAACCTACTAATCCCAAATCTGCATTTTAACAGCATTTCTGGGGTGGGAAGAGCATTCATGTGTACCTGTATGTGTGCGTGCGTACACACACACACACACACACACACACACACACACACGATGGATACTGCTATAAAGCAGTATACCAGAACTAAGTTTTAAAGATTTATTTTTTAAATTGTGTGTATGTGTATGTGTGATAGGTGTACAGAGGTCCTTGGAGTCCGGAGAGAGAACAGATACCTCAGAGCTGGAGTAATAGGTGGTTGTATAAGTACTGTGTAAGTAATGGGTATTGAACTCCACTCCTGCACAAGGACAATATGTGCTTTAACTGTTGAGCCATCTCTCTTGCCCAGAATTAAATAAGAATCTCCTGTACCTGGAGTTACAACCCAGTGGTAGAACACCTGCCGGGCATACATGAAGACCTGGGTTCCATCCCCAAAACAATAGCAAAAATAACAGCAGCTTATAAAGATGGCATCTCTATACACCATCATGTATGTGATCCTTGGAAGTACTGGATATGGACTGGAGACGTGGGTCAGCGTTAAGAGCACTAGGCTGCTATTCCAGAGGACCTGGGTTTTATTCCCAGCACCCACATGGCTCACAACTCTGCAACACCCTCTTCTGGCCTCTCTAAACACTGCACACATGTGATACACAGACAAATTGTAATCAAAAGACCCACACACGATGCCCAAAACAGTCAGGAAGCTATGAATCTTTTACTGTTGTGGTTTAATGCTGAAGAGATCAAGGTTATTCCAATTCTGCTCACAAGATTTAGAATCCCAGTCACAATTATTTAATGTAGGCCAGTTTTTGTCTGTTTCGTGTTCTTGAAAACATCTGTGAACTGTTCTCTCAGAAGATGTGTTCAGGGCTAGTGAGCTAGCTCAGTGGGTATTGGCACTTGCTGCCAAGCCTGATGACTTGGGTTTGATTTCCAGAAGCTATATGGTAGATTCTGCTCCAATAACACACACATTGAATTAACAGATTGATTAATGGATAACTGATGGATGGATAGTCTTAAAAGATCTGTTCATTCTTGACTATCAGTTGTTTAAAAAAGCAAACTACTGCTAGATCTGGGCATGTCATTCCAGCTACTCAAGAGAGTAAGTCAGGAAAGTCCTAAGTCCACCGCCTGCCTGGACTACAAAGTAAGTTCAAGGCTAGCATAAACAATTTAGTGAGACCCTGTCTCAAGATTAGAAATAAAAAGAGGGCTGGAGATATATCTCAATGGGAGATCGTTTGCCTAGAGTAAGTGGTGTGGGATGTCCTTCTGGATATGTGTTGCTTTTATTGGTTGATGAATAAGGTTATTTTGGACAATGGCTTAGCAGAGTAAAGCCAGGTAGGAAGTCTAAACAAAGATACAGAGAGAGAGTAGATGGAGTTGGAGGGGTGCTAAGTAGCCACCCAAGAAGCAAAAGGTGAGGTAACAAACCACAAGCCTCACAGTAAATAAAAACTAACAGAAATTGATTGATTTATAGAGAGAGCAAGTAAGAAAAAACCTAAGCCATTGTCCAGACCATTGTAACTGACGTTAAGCCTCTGCGTGATTATTTCATTAGCGACTTTGGGGACCCTGTACATGGAGAGAAACCGGTCCAGTGGGATCCAGCTAGAGACACGAGAGCCTTCCATCTACACATAAGCAGACCCTGAGTTTGATACTCAGTACCACAAAAATTAGAAACTGAGAACATATTGGAGGTAGTGGGGCCTGCTTCAAAGCTGACAGGAATGACCTGATGAGTAGGGCCTGTGGAGAAAGCATTGTTACTGTGGAAGGAAGAGGAGTGTGAGGCGTGACATCCTGCAGAGACGGGGCCAGAATTTCAGTGCACTCCCATCCATGATAACAGAGAGGGAAGACTTTGAGCAACTGATGAGTCAGTAAGGATAATGATACTGAGATCTTATTAATAGAATGTAAGCCATTCGAATGGCCTGGATTTTTTTCCCCCGGTAAAATAGGAAGTGAGTAGGTAGCGAAGTGCCTGCTGGAAACTGACCATTTTGTGGAGTAAAAGTGTGAGTGACCCAGGAGACAGAAAAGTCCTCTGAGCTGCCCAACCCCACCTGGAGTCTCTAGGCATAAAGTTCACTAAAGTAAGTGTGATAGTTTGATAGACAGAAATTTCTGTCCCACCTGGTCCCTCAGCCATTCAGTCCCAAAGAAACACACAGAGGCTTATATTAATTCTAAACTGTTTGTTCTGTTAGCTCAGGCTTACTATTAACTAGCTCTTACAACTTAAACTAACCCATAATTCGTGTGTATGTTTAGTCACATGGCTTGGTACCTTTTTATCAGTAAGGCATTCTCATCTTGCTTCCTCTGTGTCACGTTGGTGACTGAACCTCTGCCTTTCCTCTTTCCAGAATTCTCCTAGTCTGGTTGCCCTGCCTATACTTCCTGCCTTGCTACTGGCCATTCAGCATTTTATTAAACCAATGTGAGTGACAAATCTTTACAGTGTACAAGAGCATTATCCCACAACAAGTTTGAGTGGAATTGGCCCCCATAATCTCATAGGGAATGACACTATTAGGAAGGGTGTCTTTGTTGAAGTGGGTATGGCCTTGTTGGAGGAAGTCTGTCACTGTGGCAGCAGGCTATGAGAATTCCCATGCTCAGGATATCACCCAGTGTCTCAGTTGACTTCCTGTTGCTTGCAAGATGTAGGACTCTCAGCTACTACTCCAGCAACACTTCTGCCTACATGCCACATGCTCCCTTCATGAGGATAATGGACTGAACCTCTGAAACTGTAAGCAAGACACCCCAATGAAATGTTTTCTTTGTAAGAGCTGCCATGCTCATGGTGTCTCTTCACAGCAATATAAAAACCCTAACCAAAACAGTGAGTTCACCATGGTAGCTTGTATTTGTCTCGTTCAAGTCCATGTGAGCAGATGTAGGTATTGAGAGTGAGAACTGGGTCTAATCAGTGCCAGCTTTGGCTAGTTAGGAGCAGTATATCAAGAGTAGGCATTTGCTCTGCCTAGAAATTCCTCCCCAAGATACGCAACTCCCAGATTCCGCTCAAGCCCATTTCCTGCGGAAGCCCTTCCCAACACCCATCTCCATCAATATTTCTCCCAGACACACAGGGAACTTCTTCCTTGTTGACTGTATCCATCTCCTCCTCACTGAAGCGCAAACCTTGACAAACCACGGACCTTTGACTGTTTGCTTCATTGTTCTAACCCAGGAACTCAGAATAGTACCCAACACATGATAGAGTTACTCCCCCCACAAAAAAAGGTGAAAAATAGGTACTCATAGTGGAAAAGCCATCACGGACGTTGTCACTTACAGGTAGAAAAACTTAATTGGTGACTCAAACTTGTAGAAAGAAATGAATGGAAGCCATACTGTTATCTTTATAGCCACATATGTCTCTGCAATCCTCTGTAAGTCTTAACTGGTTATCTTGTAACGATCCAAATATTTGATGTGTGAATGTCAACGATGTTTAGTCAGGAGTATGACTTCAGTTGTATGCGATGGTCTATGCCTGTAATCCTAGAATTTGGGAGGTAGAACAGGAAGGTCAGGATTTGAAGGTCATCCCCTACTACATAAGAGCATTTGAGTACTACCTGAGCTATCTGAGACTTTGTCTTACAAAACAAAAGCAACAACAAAAAAGAAAGGATAAGGAATAGTGTGATTTCATACAGTTTGCATGTGTGTGCACACTTAGTTGTATGAAATATAGTTAGGAATATCTGTTTACAAACTGAGCACAATGGCTTACAAATGTAATTTCAGCACTCATAAGGCTGGGCAGAACACTCTGCAAGAGTTTGAGGCCTGCCTGAGCTGCATAGTGGGTTTCAGGTCAGTCTGGACTATAGAGTGAGACACTGTCTCAAAAATACAGAGAGGCATCCTTTGTGACCAGGTGGGTCTTGCACGTCTTTAATCCCAGCACTCGGGAGGCAGAGGCAAGCGGATCTCTGTGAGTTCAAGACCCACCTGGTCACAAAACGAGTTCCAGGACAGCCAAGGCTGTTACACAGAGAATCCCTGTCTTGAAAAATCAAAACAAACAAAAATAACAAATCAAAAACCTAATAAAAATATATATGGGGGGCTTAGGATGTAGTTCAGTGGCATGACTCTTGGTTTGAGCCCTATACCTGAAAAAGGTAAACTGTTTATGTGCAGATATCTATGTTTTTAATATAGGCATGTGTAAAGAATTATGGACTCAAGGGCATCTGAAAACTATGCCCTGTAACCTCTAAGCAGGTCACTATGTCCATGGAGCTAACAAACCCACGAGGCAAAGATCCTCTGGCTTGAACAGACCGCTGCTTACTTTGCAGTGAACTGAAAGGGCCTTTCTATGGCTTTTGCTTGGCTGTAGGAAACATCCCTGTACACAATGCTGTATGTGTCCCAAAGTATGCTCCACTGGAGGGACAGCTCTGAATGGAATCTTTATATTTCAGCTGAGGAGATGGATGAAAAATTAGCCATTAAGGTTTTTCCTTTGAGCTCTTTCCATCCTACTGATGCTGAGAGCGGGCCAGGAAGTGCTGGCTGCTCCAATTCCGCTTCCTGAACCTTGGGCCTCTCTGGCCCCGAGCCTCCCTGAGGAACAGCCCATGAATGGAGAGAAGCAGCTGCCTTGAAGGCCCTTTCCTGCTGCCTGTAATGTGCCTTGTTTCCTCATTCCCTACTCTGGAATGCTGCCAGGTCAGACCCAGAATTTACGATTGTGACCTTGTTCTCTCTCTCTCTCTCTCTCTCTCTCTCTCTCTCTCTCTCTCTCTCTCTGTGTGTGTGTGTGTGTGTGTGTGTGTGTGTGTGTGTGGCCTATGCCAGGCCATCAAAACTCAAAACTCTACTCCTACCTAGTCCTGCTTGCCCCAAGTACTGAAACACATAGATAGCCTGGCTAAAGCCATGTGCATGACCACATGTGCACAGGGGTGCGAATGCCTAACATCCACCAACCCTCCCAAAGAGCAACAGCAGGTATTGAACACAGTGAGCTAGCTCTGAGTTGGCCCTAGTTTCAGGCTTTCTCTCTCTCTTTCTTTTTTAATAGCACCCACCATGGCTGGGGAGTTGACCCAGCTGGCATGACGACCTGAGTTTTCACCCCCAAACCCATGCTAGAAAGCCAGGCATGATAGTGCACACTTGTGGTCCCAGTTTGAAGAAGTAGATCCCCGAGTTTATGGCCAGCCAGGCTAGCCTACTTAGTGAGCTCCAGGTCAACTCTGTCTCAAAAAGCTAGGTAGATGGCTCATAACATTGAACTCTGGCCTCCATACCCACATGCACATATGAACACACAGAACAGTAATATACCAGTATGACTTCAAATTCAAAAGGCATAAATGAGCACACAGTAGTAAAGGAGATGTTCTTTCTACTACAAGTCAAGTCAACAGTGCCCTCTGCAGAACCAGTCACCAACACCTTCCCAAAGTATCTGGAGATGTGTTCAACCATTTTTAAAAAGTTTTATAAAATTCCTGCTTCTGGCATTTTGCACCAAACAATAACTTTAGAAATCTCACATTGCCCCATGTGCAGCTGATATTTCTCTCTTTGGTTGACTCAGGAATCTATCAACAGTCTCTTCCTCATAGACACAGGTGGCACAATGAGTCTCCCTGTGTTCTGCCAAGTCTTATGTCAACTTGACACAAGCTAGAGTCATCTGAGAGGAGGGAACCTCAATGGAGAAAATGTCTCCATTCGACCCAGATGTAGGACATTTCTCTCTCTCTCTCTCCCTCTCTTCTTGCTTTCCTCCCTCCCTCCCTCCATCCCTCCTTCTCTCCCTCTCTTTCTCCCTCCCTCCCTTCCTTCGTTTGGTTTTTTAAGACAGAGCTGGCATTTTCTTAATTAGTGATTGATAGGGAAGGGCCCAGACTATTGTGGATAGTGCTATTCTTGGACTGGTGGTCCTAGGTTCTATAATAAAGCTGGCTGAGCAGCCATGCTGGGTAAGCCAGTAGACAGCATCCCTCCATAGTTTCAGCTCTTCCCTCCAGGTCCCTGCCCTGTTTGAGTTGCTGTTCTGACTTCCTTCTATGACAGACTATGATGTGGAAGTAAAAGCTAAATAAATTCTTTCCTCCCCAACTTGCTTTTGGTCACGGCGTTTCATCACAGTGATAGTAACCCTAATTAAGAGACCCTGTACAAGCCAAACCAAGCCATCTATGGGACTGACCATTTAGGCACATGGACATCATTTAATAGCTTTATGATTTTTGACTTGATAGTGGGTTTATTGGGGTAGTAAATACATTTTCAACTTCTGATACTTTCCATATAGGGTGGATTTGTTGGGAACATAATCCCATTATTGGCAGAGGAGTACCATGTTCTCAGTAACTCTATGATGCATCAAAAGGACTTAGAATCTTTCTAAACATGTAGGTCTTCTTTGTTTTCTCTCAGAACACCCTAGTCACGGTCAGTGTAAGAATCATGGATCTTAACAGCTAGCAGTTCCCTGGTACCTACTGCACTCCAACCAGTCCAGCCCAGAAGCCTCATGACTTGCTTCTTTGATAAGGATCTAAGTGGTTGTGTGGCTATAGAAGCCCACCCCCACTACACACACACACATACACACACACACACACACACACATACACACACACAATTACCTCCAGATTGTGTTGGAAAAGGTTTAATTTTTCAGAGGCCATCCAACCCCCCTTGATCTAAGTACCTCATGGGTCCTCTCTGGGCTGTGGGGTCAGCTGTCCTGATTGACCTTCACTCTAGTTGACTGGCTGCTCCTTCCCGTGGCCTGCACCTAATATAGAACTGCCACAGCTGAAGAACCATTGGCCTACTGCAGCTCCTGATCGCACTGTGGGATAAACCCTTGATGCCTGGCTGCTGGGTCTGGACCTGTAACAAGAATCGGGTCTGCTAGCTGCTTTACCAGAAACCTGGGGGACAGGAATTAGTAAGAGGAATGGACCTACTTATTTTAGGCCAAAACAGGAAGGAAAAAAATACTTAGCTTCTCTCTGCTTTGCCCCTAGATTAACATTAAAATTACAATGTTACAATTTTTGGAAAAGCCAATAGATCAGCTATAAGACAAGCCCTCATAATCTCCTGGGAGGCAGGATTCTCTTCAGTTCCTCCACTTGAATCAGGAAGGACTAACGGCTTTCTCATTGCCAGCATAGTTCTTGGAGAAATTTTAATTCTTTCGGTCCTTGCTACACTGTTATGGAACTGTCCCTAGAGCTGTGCTGAGTCAGTGCCTTTAGGGACTTCCTACCAGGGGATGCTACAGGTGGCCCCTGTAGAGAGCTACTAGGTGCCTGCCACCCACAGCAACTTTGACCTAGAATTTCTGAAACAGCAGTCTAGGCTCGCTGAATGGCCTAGAACTCATAGAGATCCTCCTGAGTGCCGGAACGAAAGCTATGAACCACACCACCACACCTGAGTTCTAATCTAACATTTCTTATAGAAAGTTTCAGGAATTATGAAAGAGAGCTGGAGAGAATGCTCAATGGTTAAGAACAGATTACTCTTACAGAGGATCCCAGTTGAATTCCCAGCATACCCACAGTGACTCACAACCATCTGTAAGTTCAGTTTCAGGGGAATTAATGCCCCCTCCAGACTTCCATGGGCACAGGCAAAACACACATAAACAAAGAATTACGGAAGGTCTACACAGTGAGTGTCCAAGAGACATAGAGATCGTCTCTAAAATTAATAATAATTATTGTCAAAGGTAAACCAAACATGGTAGACTTGACTTAATACCAGCACTGAGGGGGTAAAGCAGAAGGGCAGGAGGTAGAGATCAGGGTGAGATGCAAGTGAGGCCTTGTCCTGGAGAGAGAGGGGAAAGAGAGGAGGCCCTGTCTTAGGGAGAGGAAAGAGAGGAGGCCCTGCCTTAGAGAGGGGAAAGAGAAGAGGCCCTGTCTTAGAGAGAGGAAAGAGAGGGGGGACGGAAAGAGAGGTTTTTGTTACAGCTGAGAAAGAATTAAGAATTGAGACAAACCTTGGGGGAGTTTCATTACAGGACAAAAGTGCCCACTCAAGAGTGAGTGCACACTTTTCAAGAGAAGGTCACCGCCCCCCAGGATAGCTCGCATGGGAGAGAACTGTTTAGGAGTTCAAGCAATAAAGAATGACAGGGAATTCCAGGAGTGGATGGGGCTACCTGGAATGAGGTTTTACTTCCTTTTCTGTTGGATGCAGTTTTCTGGATGTGTTATGGTGTCAGGGATGGGTACTGAGGAGAGCAGGCAGGTCGGTAAGGCAGATGTGGAAAGCCACTGTGACGAAGCAGGTGGCAGTGGATGGTCTTGGTTGATTATGTTGACCCTACCTGCTCTTGGATGGTGTTGTTTTTCTCCTATCTGCCGGCTGTATGGATACCAAAGACTCAAGCCGCTGTGCAGTGACAAGTCCCCCATGGGCTGAGGTCTAGCTTACCCCTCAGAGAGAAAGTGCTACATGCCGGTGTCTCACCACACACTGGCTTGGACTCACGGCCTCAAGCAGTATGAAAGGATGGCTGTTTATTGTTTAAATTACCCAGTTTGTGCTAGTCTTTCAAGGCAGCCTTAGAAAAAAAAAAGAATACAAAATCCCAGCACGGGAGTCAGTTGGTTCATGGCAGTGTTTTAGCTCTGCTTTAACCGATCTCCGTGAATATTCAGACCCCCAGAAGGCAGAACTGGGGATGGGAAAGCATTTCACTTTCAAGTGTTTATCTAGCATCTCCTCAGGGTTGCATCTGCGCAAGGCAGATCACTGCTGCCTCATAGCAACCCAGATAACAGAAGCAGATACCTCTCGAACTGCTGAGGGGGTGAAGTGTCACTCTCTGACTGTGTCAAGGAGGAAAGGATACACTACTCAGGGACAAGAGACAGGACAAACAAGGCATGGCCGAGGGGCACACAGTTGAGGAAGAATTCTGTGGGTGTGACGTTTAAACCTGGGGCACGCTAGAGACAAACAAGGAAGAGTCAAGGCAAGTGATATCAGCAAAGATGTGGTTCGATTGTGTATGGGGGTTCTTGTGTAACCAGATAAAATATCATACAGCGATGTAACTGTAACAGAAACAGAGACACTTCCAGGGAGGAAAAGACTGGAGCAGAGAGTTAGTAGCTCAAACAGCCCCACTGAACAGTTGGGTTCTCATGTAATAGAACATGTGCCTTTTGGCTCACATGTATCTTGTGGGCTTCTCCTAGGATGCTGTGTCTTTGCATGCCATTGTATAAACAACTTCATACATTACAGGTCTCATTAGCATTTTAATTCTCTATCCAAGGGAGAAAGTCTTAGTAGTATCCAGGTCACCTTCAGACACTCAGACCTGAGCCAGCAGACAGAATTAACTAGCCTTAGAGGTAAGGGTCAGGTTCAGCCCCTCGCAGATGATGGGAGCACCTGTGTACAAACGCTGCAGGAACACTGTTCTATCTGAACACATGGGGAGACAGGGAGCAATCTGTTCCATCATCCCTCAGGCCCTGGACTGGGCACTTACCTCACAGCTGGGACTGTCTTAGTTCTCAAGAGTTAACTGCTCTCCACACCAGGAACATGGTGTGAAGTACATTTCTTTGAGAATAAGGTCTGTTGCTGTGTGTCATATATGTGATGTGTGTGTGGTGTGCTGAATGGGGTACGGGACAGAAAGTGTATGTGGTATAGTGTGTGTGTGTGTGTGTGCGCGCGCGCGCATGTCTGGTGTGGAGGACTGTGTTTACATGTAAGGCATGTGTGTATAATTAGATATATATGGTGTGTTCATATGTGGTTTGGAATATACAATGTGTAGGTGGCATTGTGCATGTATGAGTGTGGTATGGCACATGGACATGTTGGTGTTCAATGAGGATCAGAACACATAGAGGCATTCAAAAGAGTGACCCACTTCTACCTTGCAGAAACAGTCATGCCTCTTCAGAAGTAGAAATCTGAAAGATCCCCAGTTTTCCTGCTGTCTCCATACCTTTCAAAAGTCCTGGCACTCTAAATTATTATCTCCACAAACCAATATGTGGGTCTTATGAAAGACAGAAAAGTGGGAGTACTGGGGACCAAAGAGCAAACCCTTGGTGCCAAGATCAGCACAAAGAACGTCTCTGTTACAGTCTCTGTGGGATATAGAGTGGGGTCTGAGCCAGAGGGGAGGATGGGTAGTCCGGTTTGGCGGACAGCAAAGGACTTTTGATTACACGCCTATTTCAGACCACACTCAGCAGCTCCCACAGATTTAGAAGGTGCATGGCTGACACTCGGGTGTTGGTTAAGCAGCATCAGCAGATCCTTTAGATACAGGATAGCTAAAGACATCGATGGACAAGACTCAGAAAATTAAGAACGGTCATGTGCACTGTTGCTCTCCTGTGCAGCACTGTGGCTGGGGGCAGCTGCCCAGGCCCATGTAACTGACTGACCTCTTTACGAATGGATTCTTGCCAAAAGAAAATAGGCAAAAGGGCCATGTGCAATTTGAGAACTAATTCTCAATCTCCTTCTGGCTCTCCACCTCCCCACTTCTCTGTAGGCCACTGGAATTACCTTTGGTAACCTCAAAAGCCAGGGTTTATGGATGGTAGCTGCCGGGACTCCATAGCCTCCAGCATGCTGGAATTAGTAGAACTCCCCTCATCCCACTCCCTTTTAGAGAGTTATACTGACTGGGGTGATGTTTGCTGTGTGAGACACTGGAGTTCAGTGTTGGCTTATGATGCCAGTATTTTATTTATCCATTTGTGTGTGTGTGTGTGTGCACACGCGCACACACACACACACACACACACACACACACACACACACACACACGTAAGTACAGGTGTCCTCATCACTACAAGACAACCCTGGATCCCCCGGAGCTGAAGTTACAGGTAGTTGTCAGTCATTTGTCATGAGTGCTAGGAATCTAACACAGTAGACTGCAAGTGCAGCAAGCTCTCTTAACCACAGAACCATTTCTCTAGCCCCCACACGGCCAACATTTTACACCTGAGGATGACTGACTGACAATGGAGGCATGGGCAGACTGTTAGGCATTAGTGCAGCTAAGGAGTCATGGGTACTAAGGCAGTAACTAGAGGGAGCCCATGCTACTTCCTGGAAACAGTATTTACTGACAAGTTGATCACTAACGACGGGGACACTGGGTGATACTTAGGCTTCCAGTGCTCAGTTCAGCCTGTTTGTGACCTTTACTACGGTAAGTTCTGTCCAGTGCCACTTGACAAAACCCTCTGGCCTTTTCTAGTCGGAGTTGGTCCTACCCTTGAGGAGTGGCATCATCCAGGGTAGCCTGCATCTTTCCAGGGGAGTGCCACCAATACTTCTCACACCCTATCAATATGCCTGTGAACGGGGATCCTGCTCTTAGAACCTGAGTCTGGATAGGCCATGCCTTAGGAATCCCAGATACACTCTACAGTGTCTGTGGAAAAGATGTCCTTGGGAAATTTCTAGAAGCACTGCTAGCAAGCCCCTTCCAATTTTTCATGGACTTTTCTCAGTAGTACGTGCAGTCAAGTCAGGTAACTTCCTGATATCTGAGTCCTAGTGACAGTGTCCAGGGGAAATGTACTTAGATTATGACCCCTCAGACTGGGAGTCTCAGGCCAGGGGTAATGACCTCTCAGACTGGGAGTCTCAGGTTCAGGTGTGCAAAGTTAAGTTGTTTATCAACAGCAACCAACTTTCTCAGTTACAGCTGTAAAATGTACACTTGACAGACCCTGGGATATCTAGACATCAGGTCTGCCTTGGGAAATCTAGACGGTACAGGGCTGGCTCTAATAACGCAGTGGAGCTGAGCTCGAATGTGGCTCTGCCTTCTCTGTATGGTCTTGAGCAAGGACCCTTATGTGATAAAGAGTCAGTCACACAGCCCACAGTAAGGGACAGATATTACTGCTGCTGCTGCTGACAGAGTTCACAGCCCACAGCATCCTGACAGCAAGTACTTGCTGGCTTAGCTGTGCTTTTTCAGAGACAGACAAAAACTGGAATTCAGGTTCAGGGTGGTAAGTCATAGGTGTTGTGTTCCAGCAGGCCTGGCCTCTTCCCTTAGGGCATCATTACTTCTGTACCTACCTTCCTTCTTCAAGGGTGTAGATGAGGGTGAGGGTCAACTCTGGGAGGTTACTGGCCTCGGTCGTGGAACTGAGGCCTTAGTCTTGGGCCTGTCCCGCCCTCAGCTGTCCTGTCAGGGTCACCCCCACCCACCGCACAGCAGGGGGGCACCCCCCCCACCTTGTTCAGTGCTGAACATCTCAGATTCCATTTTCCAAACTCAACAGCCTGGACATGAGCCTTTGGCCGCCCACGAAGCAAGCAGCTGTTTTCTGCTTGCGTTTCCTCATTGGCGTCTCCTCCAGTCTCTCATGAGCTACGGAGTGTGACTGATTCCCACTCAGAAATACTTCCACTCATGATCCTGAAGCAGCACCAAGCTTCTGCAACAGGTGCCCTAGTAGGGTGGAGAGCTCAGTACAGCTCACCATACTGTTGTCTCGAGTCACAGGGACAGGTCTCGGCACAAGGCTAAAGGCTTTCTCTGATCTGCTAGCAGACTGCTAGCAACCTGCCTGCTGGCAGATGTCAGGAGGGCCTTGTTCCCTAGGGAAACAGGCACACCTTCTACAAGAACCCAAGGAAACCCTGGGTAAAGCCTTCTTCCACGCTGCTGTGACTCTCTGGATTCAGTTCCACACACACACAAAAGAAACATTTCCTAACTGTGCCCATATTCCCAGAGAAGTGGACACCCTGACTCGGAATAAAGTACTGTAAGAGCGGCCAGGCTCCTGATTCATGTGTATCTTCACGACATCATACTGTTGTTTTTCTTCATTTACTTAGTATCCCAGGAGGCTTCAGACACACCATCTTCCTGAAGCTCCCCAACGCTGGGATTACAGGTATGCACCACCACACTGGGTGACATTGCACAGATTGATGTCTTTCTATTGTTGAAAAACTTGATGGTCAAAAATATAAGAAAATACAAAATCATAAACAGAAGGAAAGACCTTCATCAAATGATTTGTGGGGTTGGAGAGATGGCTCAGTACTTAAAAGAATTTGCTGCTCTTATAGTGGACTCAGGTTGAATTCCCAGCACCCACATAGGGTGGCTCACAACCTCCTGTAACTCTAGCTCCAGGGGCTCCAATGTCCTCTTCTGGCTTTTGCAGCCACCTGCATGCATATGGTATACACACACAAGATGGCACACACACATATACACATACATAAAAAACACACATATACACATACATAAAAAAATCCAAAATTACAGTGATGTGTGCCTGAAAACCCAGTACTCAGGAGGATGAGGCAGGAAGGAAGATCTGTCAGTTCCAGGTCAACTTGGACCAAAGAGCTAGGCTGAATCAAAGGGTTAGGATTGCATTGTCTAGGGTATCTTACTTTTAGTTATGAGAAAATTTCCATGTCACAATTTAAGACCCTGTCTTTAGCTGACTGCCTTCTCTTCCACTGACTGGATGTTCATATTTGTAAGGACTATTCTCTGAAGGAATGCATTCTGGCTGGGCGAGGAATGCCTGGGCAACGGACCCACCTCAATTAGTGTTCTGGTCCTGGGAGTCAGTTTCCTTTTCTTTGGCAGATGCCCACTCTGGCAGCATTCATGTAAGGCACCAATTTTTCTTGCTCACAAATTCTCTTTACCCACTTCTCCCAAAGAAATAACCTTCATCCACTCAGAGCCTGAATCTCGCAGGAGCTAGCAACTTTTATGTTAGACCTACAGGACCAAGCCAGGCTCTTGGCTTCTCACCAGCCAACCATTTGCCCCGACAGAGTAGGCACCACTACAGTGTTTTCCCAGACTTTGAGACTGACTAGTTTCCCTTGAGGGGAGCCCTACCAGACCGCTGGGGAGGCTGACATTTATCATGTTGTCATGCATCAATCGAGACAGGCATTTAGGTGAGGGCCCAGTTACACAGCAGGACAGCCTGAGAAAGCCAGATATGAGTTTACACCCTGCCTCTTCTGTGTATTAGCTTTGAAAACTAGGCAAATTACTGAGTTTCTCAGCTTGCTGTGTTTTTGTTCTGTTTTGTTTCATCTTCATGAGAATAATTCCTACCCTCTAGGGTTCTGTAGAAACTGAGATAATGAGTTTCTGACTCAGATCACACCACACCCCATGCACTCACCGACAGGGAACAATTTTCTGCCCAATTGTTCCATCATATCTACCATCCCCTAGGAAGTACCAATGAGTTCATGTTTTCAAGTTTCATCTTCTTGGAGAGAATGTTCTCCAACGCCCAGTGTGTCGGTCCAGAAGCCTACAGACTTTATTGGTCCAGTGCTCAGGGTAGATTATGCCCAACTGAAGGACAGCCTACCCTTAGTTCATCAGGGCCACTGAGCTCATTCCTGGAGAACACGAAACAACCAAAGCCTCACCCTATCTTCACATACTCCTGTGTGTCACGAGACTGTCACCTGTGTCCGCCTGGGGATCCTCTTAACATAACTCTCCAGAACTGAGGCTCTGCCTTCCTCTCTGATCCAAATCTCTCCCACCTCTACCTCCTCACAGTACTGGACCAAACCCATCCTGGGTAAGATGAAAATGAAGGAGAAAGGACTGAGTAGAAATTATGGTTCAGAAAGATTCATTAATCCAGTGTTTTCAAACTTTGGTGGTAGGATCACTGGTAGGTTTCCTTTGCGGCAGAGTCTAATGTAGCTAAAGATAGCGTCAAACCCCTGGTCCTTCTGCCTCTCCTACGCTGGGATCCCAGGTGTGCTGCTGCAGTTTCTCTGGTAGAGCCGCTTTGCTTTTTGGGTTGGAGATGGAACCTAGGGCCTGGCCATGCTAGGCTCACACTCTACTCCTGAGCTATACCCTTAGCAGCCTCATTTGTAAAAAATTCTAAATCCCTTATGATGGCTACAATTAAATTACAATTTCTAGGCATGGAGACCTGGCACAGCGTCAAGCTCAAGATCCTGTGCATGAGCCTCTCTTGCTCATGGGCCTGGATGAGCACGGCCTAGAGGGAGGTCAAGGTGACGTATGTTCAAGGTGACAGACCATAGGCATTCCAGGGAGGCAGCAAGAACCAGGCCTGTAATGGTGGCGGACACCTGTTTGTTCCCAATGAACCCTTGGAACTGGAATACAGGGCTGTTCCGAGATCACAGATATGTCTCAGAGTGATATACACGTATGACACTAAAAGTCATCTGAACGGCAGGAGACAATGACAGCCACCTCTGGGTAGCACTGGATTGTAGACACGGAGCTTCCGCATCCTGAAAAGGCTAGGTTCTTCTCTCCTCCCCACAACTAAGCATGGAGCCCTTGCTCAGACCACGTCTATAAGAGCACATTATGAATGATTCTCATAACAATGAGCTTTGTGTAATTTACTGGCGAGCTGGCTCCACTCCTGGCCATCTATTAAACAGCTAAATCAAAACAGTTTGGACACAGGAGGTGACACCCAGGACGCAACAACTCCTCTCTGGTGAACTTGCTTTTGCTAGTGACATTCTGGGGGCCAAATTGATGGCATCACTATCTGAGGCCCACGTGAGCCATGTGGGGTTCAAACCCCTGCTGGGCTGTGACGGGGCGCTGGTGGGGATCAGCAGCTCAGAACACAGTTTCACTCACCACAGAGCACACTCCACACACAGAAACAGAAGTAAACTGAAGTCCTATCCCAGAGCATGGACCTCAGACTCAGAAGAGGCCACCCAGCTGGAGGGGAAGAGACCTTTGTGACATCTATATGAAAGGTGCTGGAGACACGCAGAACAATTTGTAGAGATGCCAGTGTGCACGTCCAGTTCCACAAGTGAGACTCTGAACATATATCCAAGGGTCTTGTCTGTCCTGGAAGCTCAAAGTCCAGCCAGCACCACCTGGACGCCGACCGTTGTGCAGCTCCCGAGCCTGCATGGCCCCTCTAGTCTGTGTGACTCCTTGGACAGTACCAATGGCTCTGATGTTTGTCTTTTCTCTTGTCCTAAGCTAACATCCTTTCCTTGATCAGGGCAGAGAAGGAGGATCCTTGAGGCCCTGGTCACTCCTGCACCAGGAAATTGATGAGGGCAGTCCTGGGGGAGAGGAAGGACTTCTTGATGCTTCTCCCCTGCAACAGCCGGGTACCCAGCTCACTCTGGAGAACAAACTCGTGGACTTTGTCCTGGTCCTGGGCAACTTGTTGGGGCACAGAGATCTTGCCATAGGCCTTGTTGTTGATCTGTGAAGGAAATGAGCAGAGAGAGTGAGGAGAGTCCACAGGGAGGTAGCTGTCAGGGTGCTCTGACTCCTAAGCTAAGGACTCTTCCTAAACATGGGCTTCCTAAGGTCCACGTCTGGCACAGGCACAATGTGGCAAGGCTTGCTGGCAGCCTTCAGGGACTTGCTGTTTCTCAGTCTCTAGGGTGGATGTAATGTTGGCACTTTCCACAATACACGTTCATTTTGTTTATTCTCTTCCTTCTTGTGTGCTTTTCTGTCTGTCTGGGCTTTAAGCTCTGTGAGGATAGGAACCCTCTTGTCCCACTGGATTTTTTTGTTCTTGTTGAGACAAAGTCGTATCATGTATCCCTGGCTAGCATCCAACTTACAGTGGCCCTCCTGCCTCAGAATATCACAGAGTAAACTACTGTGCCTGGCTTTTGTTTGATTTTGCATCTCTATGACCTAGCACTATGCCTGGCCTAGAGTCAGGACTGGACGTGGGTGAGTTGCTTCCTTAACTAAGAATGGTGTAGCCTCCGATAAAACAAGGAAAGCCACATTTGGATGAACATGACCTAGTTCCACTGCACTGCACCTATCTTCCAGACGATCAGGTAAAAAGCCTGTCCTGGTCTCCTCACCTTCTGCCACTTAAGCCATTAACAGATGTCCCTAAAACTGCCTCATATTAAACACATCGCATCTGCATAGAGGGGAACCTACAAGGATCTACTTTTGGCACTAAAGGTTTACAGGAAAAACAAAACAAAACAAACTACTCTCTCTGGGCCAGGTGGCACAGGCCTGTAATTCCAGATATCTTGGAGGCTGAGGCAAGAGGATCAAGCTCAAGGTCAGCTTGGACAATTTAATAAAACATAAGAAGAGGCGGTGGTGGCGCATGCCTTTAATCCCAGGATTCAGGAGGCAGAGACAGGCGGATCTCTTGAGTTCGAGGCCAGCTTGGTCTACAAGAGCTAGTTCCAGGACAGGCACCAAAGCTACACAGAGAAACCTTGTATTAAAAAACAAACAAAACAAAACAAAACAAAACAAAAGGGTTGGGAATGCAGCTAAGCAAGACACTACTTGCCGAGAATGAATGTCCTGGGCTCTAGGTTCAACCCCAGAACCCCAAAACAAACTAAAACAAAAACTTGAACCTTGTACTTCTCCTCCTTCATTACCCTTATATATGGAAAATAGTGCAATTTGCCAAAAATAAAAAGGGGAAAAGAGTTTTATGTAACTTTACTGAAATATGCTTGACAGAGGCATTATTTTATTTCACTTTACGTGAGTGGGTGGTTTGCCTGCAAGTATATCTATGCAACGCATGTGTGCCTGGTGCCAGTGGAGGCTGGAAGCGGACAGCAGAGCTCCTAGAAATGTAGTAACAAGTAATTGTGAACCACTACATGGGTGCTGGGAATCAAATTTAGGTCCTCTAGAAGAGCATCTGGTACTCTTAACCACCGAGCCATTTCTCCAGCCCTAGAGAGGTATTCTTCACTGACAGACGTGTGTCACCTTCTATGTATCTCCCCACCCTGTCCCCTTAAGCCTACCCAGGTGCTCCTAAATGCAGCGGGAAGACACTGGAGTCATAAGGCAGATCGGGCTGGTATTTCCCCTTTCTAGGTCCTTCCAGGCCCTGAGAGTTGAGGCTTGCATGCTTCTGGGATATAGTGAAGGAACAGGAAGGGAACACAGACCTCTGTGCTGGCTCGGGGACTGGGTCGATGGGTCACTGGTAGGAGAGGGATAGTCTGCAGACCACCGTCTAGCACCACGGCTGTGGGTGTCACTCACCAGAACGGCCATCTGAACCATATCAGGCTGCTGAAGGAACTGAGAGTCCACCGTGGGCCAGGCCTGCAGCATCACACCAGTATCCCAGGCATAGTGGTCACAGAGCTTGCTTGGTACCAGTGCCAGGCCTGCAACACAAGGCACAGAGACAGAAGTCAGGCCGCTCTGAACACACAGAGGGCTCATGAACAGGAGCAAGGCTGCCCTTGGCTTCGAGCCTTCTGAGGAAGCTCGGGATGCCACAACGTGACTCTTTCCACGAGGCTGCAGACCGGCCACTCTGAGGGGTGCTACTGCTTTTTGTTCTGTTGGCTTCTGTCTTGGGTTCTTGTGCCAGTATCAGAGATTTCTTTTAAAACTTTTTCCAATTTGACATTCTTGTGACTTATGGCTGATCAGTGGGGTAGAAATGAAGACTGCGTGGAGCCTGAGAACCAAGCGGTACTCTGGTGCCCAGGGAGGAGCTGACCTCTTCCCACAGCTGGTCTGTGACCCCGTGTTCCACGCAGCCTTTCTATAAAAAGCACACAGAGATGTGAAGATGGGTGGACATGGTACTCTGAAATGAGCGGGAAAACAAGACTGCTGATGTTCTGGGGAAGGAATGTCTTCCTGAGAACTGGCCCCTAAGTACAGGCTGTCTTCACAGCTTCTCCTGTCACAAGTCTTTGATCTTTGGTATCAAAACCTTGTCTGGTCCTTTTCCACATAGAGTGCACTGGACAGAAGGATGTCCTCAGCCCTCGTGAGAACTTAGCTCTCTCACCCTACTACATACTCTAGCTTCCGGTTCAGGGGAGGCCACACGAAGGTGGTCAGGTATAAAGCCTCTCAAGGCTTCTTCCAGAGAGTGCAGGTGCTTCTTCCTTCTGTCTTTAGGGCTAGGAATGGACCCTTCAGACATGCTAAGTATATGCTCCACCACTAATATATACCTCAAGATCCCCCTTTTCTTTCTTAAAATATTTATTTTTATTTTATACGTATTAGTGTTTTTGCCTTCATGTGTGCTGTGAGGGTGTCGGACACTCTGGAACTGGAGTCACAGAGAGTTGTGAGCTGCCATGTGGTTGCTGGAAATTGAATCCAGGTCCTCAAGAGTAGTCAGTGCTCTCAACCTCTGAGCCATCTCTTCAGCCCCCCCTTTTTCTTTCAAAAACACTGTTTTACAGGGTTCCACAAGAAGCAGTTATTGCTTTTATACATATGTGTGTGTTACAGTTGTGCTGGTGACGAGCCTGGGCTTTGCACATGCTAGGCAAGTGCTCCACCATGCGACACTCATAGCTCTCCTGTAATTGGAAAAGATATCGAAGTATAGAGTTTGTCCCGTACTGTGAAATCAGTTCAAGAATTTTCTTTTGGTTTCTTTGAAAGGTTTCATTTTCCTTCCTATTTAACTTTCAAATTTAGTAGTAATCTATTTTGTATATAATATAAAAATTATCTTCAAAATCACAAAGCAAACTTTCCAAACTAAGTTTGTGTACATAAAGCTTCCTTCCTTATTGATTTGTAGTCTTTCCTACAAAGTATCATTATACTGGGACTGATTTGGTAGCATGAACACTGTCCAGAGTCTGACATCAGCACTGCATACACACACAGGATCAGCCTTACTCAGCCACGTGTTAGTAATCGCTGGCTTGTGCCCACCACAAGCTCCCCGTCTTCTCACAGACCTTAGGTGAGCCTGGGCTGTGGACCAGCCACTGACAGCGCCAACGCATTCTACCCCTCTGGTCTCTGCCTCGACTCTGGCACATTCATTCATTGTAGCTTTTTAAGTTTTCCTATCTGACACTCAGGTGATCCTGTATTGCCAGGTACTGGCAGGGAAGTGAAGACTCCTTAGAGCCAAAGTACAGAACATGACCTCCCCCTGGTGCCCAGCTGGCCCTAGCCTGAGCTGTTGTACTTCTCAATGGTCTTAATGGTCTTTTGGCCAATGCAGAGAAGATTCCAACTTCTTCCTTCTCTAAAAGTAAGATGGAGGCCACCAAAGACAGATAATCATGTCTTTCTTTGCTGAGCTGGCGGCGGTTTGTCCTGTGACCCAGATGTAATGGGAAGGTTTCCAAAACCCCCCTATGGAAGTCATACAGAATGGCTAGGAGATGAAACGTTCTGGACAGAAGCTGTTACACATTCCACTAAAACACAAGGAAGCCCAGACTTCCTGGCGTAATCAGGATGCTTATTTATAGGTACAGTGCTTCACCAGGCTTTCCCTGGATGGTGCGGCTCGGCTGCAGGGGGCGGAGCTCGGGGCCCTGCATATGTGCAAGTTTTTGTCACTTTGCTCTTTTAAGTGAAAATACCCAGCGTGTGCATGGCAAACACAACAACAAAGCCAAGGTGACAGGTCAAACAGGGAAGGTCTGGGTGCCGAGATAAGCACCGAGGCTCTGGCATGCAGGGCTACCACGCAGGGCCAGCTGCACCCTTTCCATCCCCACCTCTGGAGAGCTGACGAGAGGACAGGACGCCAGGCTGCCTTGGTGGCCCACAGTGGTTGCTGAGCATCTGGGGGAGGGGGGGGCATAGTTTCTGTGTATGGCAGCCCTCTCCGGGTGGTGTTCTTGGGCCTGTCTCTAGTCTCATCTCCCCATCCTTGTCTGTGTTAGCTACTTCCACTGAGTTCGCCAGGAGGGCCTGAACCTATGCTGACACTGATTACAGCGTCCTTGGCAATGTCAAGAAAATGCACAGGAAGCAAGGCCACTTCACGCTGACCTTTCCCAGAGACATGAATTTGCTCGCATGCTTTTGGAAGAACAACATCCCCATTGCATCAGAGGCTGGGGTGTGGCTCAGTGGCGGAGCTGGCAGAGCACATACTTAGCGAGCACAAAGCTGGACTCGATTTCTAACACCAGAAACTAACGATAAACATACAAAACAACAACAGCAAACCCGAAACAAAAACAATCAGAGGACCTGGTGGAATGGAGACTCGGTGTCTGGATGAACATCTGTAGAAGTGGCTTGGATAACAAAATAGATACAATCTGAACTCAACTCATGAGTTCACAATGAAGACAGGGATGGGTGGATAAGGTAAAAGTGTTCGTTAATCAAGCTCTATGATCTGAGTTTGGATGCCCAGAAGTGATATAAAAATTGGACACAGCAGCACAAGCATCTGTAGTCCAAGATGCTGCTATAGGGACACAGAAGGCAAACACCAGGACATTTCTAGTAGCTCTTGGGCCTGCGAGCCTGGCTTACACAGTGGTTAATACCTGTCTCAAAACAAAGTAGAAAGATGAGGACCAACACCCAAAGGTTGTCCTCCGACCTTCACAAAACACACATACACACACACACACACACACACACACACACACACACACACACACCACAGAGTGAGCAGCTGAACCCTCAAGGGACGAAGAGCACTCTGATTAAGACATTTACTGAGCTACACCAACAATGACCAATGAGAGGCTTGGGCAAATGCTCGTCAGTAGTAACTAGTTAGACAAGGACCCTCTTACGTACCTGCCCAGAGCTCTGAGGTTATGTGAGGAGCCATGGGGGCAGCCATCACCAGCAGGGCACACAGAGCATCCTCAAACTCAGGGCTGTGGAGAACCACCCTCTCAGAGGCTTGCTAGGGAAGAGGAAGGAACGTTTAGGACTGGGGTACAAAATAAGCAGGGGTAGGACAGACCATGAATGAAGTAGAATCTGGAGGCTCAGCAGGTGGGAGAAACATTCTTTATTACTGCTTTGTTTAGGTCAAAGGATTCCTCAGAGTCTCATACTCAGTCCTCACAACTGCCCTTCAAGAGCAGGATTTGTTCCTCATCTGACGGAGGACGAGGCTAAGCCTCAGAAAGGGAGGAAAACTGTTCTGGGAACAAGGTCAGAACTTGGAAGCACTCGGCAAGGTTCCCTGTGTGTTGTGGCCCAGGGGACAATGCAGAGAACTGTTGCCTGAGGTTTTCCTGTGGAACACCAGGGTGTAGGTTCTCTCTGTCCACAATTATTGACAAGTTCTTCCTTAGCAGGAAAGACTGGAGACACATGTAGTGAAGTGGTGAGGGACTGAAAGGGATGGCTCTTTTTATCACTGGGAGCAACAACTCAGCTCCATCGAGGTTGACCAAATACAAATATTAACAATGCCACAATGCCAAGGAAGCAGCCTGACACGCTCAGGAAATCAGCAGTAGGGGATTAGGGTTAGAACAGAGAGAGGCCTAAGCCTGGCCCTGGCTTTGCTACTACTCATTCAGACACGACATCTAACCTCCGGGCCTCTAGGTTGTGTCACAAAAGACTGGAGATAAAAAAGGCTTTAAGCTAGGAGGCAGAAGCAGGAAGATCATCATAAGTCAAAGGCCAGCCTACGCTATGTAGTAAGACCCTGTCTCAGAAAAATAAACAGCTTTGCTCAGACAACCTTTAGAACCTTGGGGCTAGAGAGATGGCTCAGAGGTTAAGAGCACAGGCCGTTCTTCCAGGTTCTGAGTTCAACTCCCAGCAACCACATGGCAGCTCACAACCATCTATAATAAGATCTGGCGCCCTCTTCTGGCCTGCAGGCACACATGCAGACAGAACACTGCAGACATAATAAATAAATAAATCTTTATCCTTGAAGCAGTATGATGGAATTGTGACCAAGGAGGACAGAACGTTCCTATCCCAGCACTTTCCCCTCCCTCCTCAGTTACTGAGTCGGGCCCAGGTACTTACCAAGAGGGCACTGCTGAGTCCCATCAGCTGAGAAACTGCAGAATTCAGCGCAAAGTCCTCTGTGAAATGGGTGGTCACCTGTTGGCAAAAAATTGATTTTTACTCACTTTTTTCAGAAATTCCTTTTAGCTTTCCAGAAGAAAACTGAATGATAAAAAGAAGCTAACTGAATATAACAAAAGATACTTATAAATACATTTATTGTCTTAAATATGCCTAGATTTTATGAGCACAAGGACTTTTAAATTCAAAGTCAATGTTTCTACCATTAAAACTGCCTCTCTTTCCACATCTGAGACCGTGTTGCTTCCCACAACAGAGGCTTAAGGAGACAATGCCGGTTGCTTGAGCAGGCGGCAGTTGACAAGCGGCATAAAGACAACAATGGATAAAGCAGGCCATACAGATCACTGTAAAGCGCTCATCTAGCCCTAGCGGGAGCGAGGCCTGAAGCTAGATTCCTCACCACTGCAGAAAAGAAAATAACACACCTTTGAGATGCCAAGAGTTTCCAGCTGTTGAAACAACTCATCAATGATCTGGCCTATGCTCCAGAGAGAACATGCAAGGTATGACAGCAATAATTTGGCACCACTCAGATGCCCAGAGTCACATGGTGACTCCCTCTATACAGACAATGGAAATAAAGTTGAAGAAATGCCATCAGACAGGCATGCTAGACTAAGAGCCACTCGATCAGGTCACAAAAACAAACAGAAATCCTGCCATGCCATTAATGTCATCCGAGCTACAGTCCAGGCAAGAAGTGGCCTCGGATGACTTCACAGGCTTGAACCAGCACCTTTCCCTTTTTAATTCAGGGAGGAACCCAGGTGCTGGCACGCTCTACCACCAACCTACATCCAACCCTGAATTAACAAGTGAAAAAAATCAGCCCAAGAAAAATTTGTGTTATCAGATACCCATGAAAAATAACCTTGTATTTAGAGAAATTAACCTAAAACAAGTCCTTTGGAAACTGTGTACCAAAGTAACCAAGAGGACAAACTGATGAGTTCAGGGAGCTTGGATCCCAGTCTGTGCTCAGTTCCTCATTAGCTGTAGGATTCTAAGCAAGACATCTGACCTGCCTGGGTCTTAAACTCATCTATAAAACGAGAAGGTATTTTATGGTATTCTGTTTCTTTCAACTCTGCACCCCTGTTAACACAATGTGCCATGTCTCATCAGAGATTGGTTTCATCTGCAGGTCAACTCCAGACACTCAGGAAATAGGTGGCTTCCTAGGTCATGGTGGAAGAAGGTGACAGGTTGAGAGGGACAGCCATTAGGAAGTCTCAGTAAAACGGCAAAAAACAGTCACAGCAGTTAATCAAGGCATCAGGTCTACCTCACAAAGACAGAGACCCACGGAGCCCTCGGGGTGTGCAGGCTGCACAGACCACCGGGCAAGGGCTCCCTCAGAGTGAGCAGTGACAGTTACCCAAGGTCCGTGGGTTCTGACCTGAGCTATGACGGCGTTTTTGTACTCCCAGAGGCCTCGGGCCTTGGTTTTCTCCTTGCTGTTCAGCAGCTGAGGTTGGGGGACTGACCCAGAGGTCCTGGCCTCAATGAATCGCGTCGTCAGGGACCACAGTCGCTGCTGCCATCTCAGTACCCCAGGGAGAGCATCCGCTGCGTTTTGTGGCGATCAAGAAGACAAAGAAGGAGTACTGGTAAGAAGGAGCGAGAAGAGCCCCATGGTCCTTCCAGAATCCTCCCTAACCCTAACCCCTGTTGCTCTCCCTGATATTCTGAGCCTGAGGGATGGGCATCAGCACCCTGCCTTCTGGTCAGCAAGCTTACTCTCACAGACATGCCTCGGGGCCAAAAGCGTACTCAAGATAGCTGCCAATGCTAGGGACGCTGGGATCTCATGAGGACAGGGAGCAGTGGCAGTGGTTGTACAACATGCTTGGGAACAGCCTTGTGGCACAGGGTGAGGTCAGCTAACAACCCTTCACCTTGCCGGAGGTGTGTGTATCACCGAGTCTAGTGGTTAGACAGTGGTTGCTCTGACCTGGAGAAGCAGAACAGTACACTTGGTCCTGGGTCATACAGTTGATCAAATAAGTGGGGGTACAGATTCCTGAACCCCGTGGCCACTGGGTTGGGTATTCTCAAGGGACAGCTGGAGGCTGTCTCATATCTGTGAGAAGCAGATACAGGGCCCTGCCCAGTAGGGATGTGAAAGCTGAGCCGGTGCCTACACTGCTCTGTATGTCCCGCCTGTTACTCCAGGCAGTTTGTCAGGGTGGTATCTGTCGCCACTGTCCAGACCCACTGCCACAAGACGTAGTGAGAAAACCAGACAATTCTGAGATAAAACGGATTCCTTCCATAGCCATCGGCTTTCACTTCCACATCCGCATCCACGCAGATCTCAAGGGCAAAATGAAAGCTTTGGAAAGACAAATCTCCTGGGGGAAGTGAAGCTAGCAGGGAGGGGCTGATGTTACCCATGATCCCAGGATCCAGGCATCATGTTGGTGAGGGAGGAGAACTCTGTTCTAGAGAAAACTTTCAGGGAGTGTGGAAAGAAGGGTTGCCTCTGCAGCTCAGCAGGCCTAGGTAAGCGCAGGGGGTTGGTCTTCAAGGAAACAGCTGTCCAGAGACCACATTATAATCAGCACAGAGCTTGCGCTGGGCCCCACTGCCAGCAAGTGTAGGGGGAGGAGTGGGGATTGTGCATACGCAGTGGGAACCCCCTTTCCTCTCCCCCACCTAGGGAACCTGAGGCCTCTGAACAATGGAAAGCTAGGGTCTTAGAGTGGGACAGAAGGCTGGACAAGATGACTTCTAGAATTCATCACTACTGTTTCCAGTAAGACATTTTCGTCCTCGGTTCTTTCAGAGTTCAGGGCAGACCTCAGAGGAAACAGGCAGCCGACGGAAGGAGACTCACTCTTTACATCCCACAAGATGTCCTTCTCGGGAGGGGCTGCAAAGAGGATGTAGAGCCGGATCGTGTCAACTCCATACTGAGACACAATCTCCTCGGGGTCCACCCCATTGTGTTTGGACTTGCTCATCTTCTCCCATGTCACCTCTAACTTCTCTTTTGTTTTTGCACATACAGGAGTAGGACCTAGGAGCCAAAAGAATACTTAGAACAATGCACGATTCAGAATGGGTCCCGAACAGGGAGCTCAGGAAAGCAGAGCTGCTCTTAGTGTGTCAAGGAAGTGGGCAGGGTGGAGGTCCTATATTCTGAGCTGTGCTTCAAGGCCTTGTGGGAAAAGGTCCTGGAAGACTCCAGATTCTGAGTTCGAGGCTCTGTCCAGCAATGGACTGTCAAATGAGGCTGGACAAGGAGGAATGCCCAAGCAAACACTATGTTACACAGGTTGGGGCTTGCTAGAAGGGGATAACCAGTCCCGGGAGCAGCCTGCAGAGGCCTGACCAGGACCTGTCTTAGCCTCTGCACCCAGCTGGTTTCTTAAGAGCTCCTGAACCTGGCCTTGGTTCTTACTTGTTCCAGCCAGACTGGGCCCACCTTACCTGTGAAGTCTATATCCTCCTTCTTCAGACACAGTCCAGATGGAAGGCGGAATGTCTGTCCCTTGATAAGGCCTTGGGCTAGCAGCTTATGGAAAGGCTCCCTGAGGAAGGATCACAGGGGGAAAAGGGTGTATGTGGGGCAACAAGGACACAAGGTATCCAGAAGTCATCTCTATAGACCACACCTGAAAGTAGGCTCCTTGGATGCAGTGGTAACACTAAGTTAAGTTAAGCTCAGATCCACTTTCCAGAGGTGAAGAAGAAAACACTGGTCTCAGGTCTGGAAAGCCTATGAGCCACAAAAGCCACCTACTTGCTCTGGGTGTCCAGTATACCAACCTAGAACATGGGGGCAAAAGAAATTTGTCTCAAGGTGTCAATGGGAACCAAATGACTGCATGAAAATATGCATCACACAGTGCCAGCTGCCCATCAGGCCCAGCACAGAAGGGCCTGGAGTACTGAAGGCTGTCTTTGTAAAGGATGCTTACTATTCCCCTCAACATAGCACATGCTTAGATCCTTTTAAAGTTTAAAAATGACAAGCTGGGCAGGAATAGATCACTTCTGTTAAAATCTAAATATTATCTACTTTTTTGTGGTAGTTTGAGTAAAAATGGTCCCCACAGGCCAATAGGAGTGGTACAATTAGGAGGTGTGGCCATGTTTGAGTAGGCGTGGCCTTTTTGGAGGAGGTGTGTCACTGGGACCAGGCTTTGAGGTTTCAGAAGCTCAAGCCAAGCCTGTAGTTCATTTTCACTTCCTGCTGTCTGTCAATCCAGATGTAGGATGTTGTGGAACAGTCCTTTACACTGAGTGAAGATGTGTCACTGTGGCTGGCTTAACAGAGAGCTGAAAGGTCATTAGCTAGGCAGGAAGAGGTTAGGAGGGACTTCTGGGGACAGAGAGCGCTGGGAAAAAGAAATGAGGAGTTGCCAGTCAGGTGGAGAGAGAGCAAGACATGCAGGAGGAGAGGTAAAAGCCACAAGTCATGTGGCAACACATAGATGAATAGATATGGGTTAATTTAAGTTATAAGAACTAGTCAGAAATAAGCCTAAGCTAAGGCTGAGCTTTCATAATCAATTAAAAGTCTCCAGGTCATTGTTGGTGAGCTGGTGGCTCAAAAGAATGTCCAGTCATAGCAGAACTCTCAGCTCCTTCTCCAACGCCATGTCTGCCTGCACGCCACCATGTTTCACACCATGATAGCAATGAACTGAACCTCTGGAACTATAAGCCAGCCCCAATTAGATGTTTTCCTTATGGTCAAGGTGTCTTCTCACAGCGATAGAATCCCTCAGACACTGTTCTTCCTGGCACACTTCAGTCTACAGCAGCAGCTATCAATGGTTGGGTGTGTCTCAGTTACTTTTTTGTATTGCCATGACAAAAGCATGACTAAGCAATTTATAAAAGAAAGCATTTAATTTGGGGCTCATGATTCTAGAGGGTTAGAGTCCATGACATCATAGTGAGAAACAGTAGCAGGCAGGCGTAGTGGGTCCTGCAGAAGAACAGCCAACACTCATAATTGCTGAATTCATTGGTCTAGGTCTGTCCTCACACACGCCTTGTCTGGCAAGGTCTCACTAGTAGCCCTGGCTGGACTTGAACTCTCTTGTATATTAGATTGGCATTGAACTCACAGAGATCTGCCTGCCTCTTCCCCCTTGATGCTGAGATTAAATACATGCACCACCACCCTTACCGCAATGGTTTTATTCTTAAGAACCACTGAATTCTTTTTTTTTCCCCATTTCATTTTGTTTTGTAAGAATCTGCCCAATTCTATTTTGATGCATTTGAGCAAGTAATTCCAGACACCATCCTATGCGGAATATCTGGTGCTGCTCTGGATAGCAAGATGATGTCCATTTACACATGCCTTCCAACATCCTAGTTCTGGGGGGCAGGGCAGGTGGGGGAACCTCTACTCAGGGAATCAGAAATTCAGCAATCTAAATGGACCCAACATGCTACAGCCCTGTTAGCCTTGCAGGTTAATTTCACAGGATCTTTTACTTTATATTCAAAGTCATCTGATTTAGGTGGGTAGTGATCTAAGTGAGTCCCACAAAGGTCCCTGTCTAACAGCTGTGGGCAGTTACAAAGAGGAGAACATTTTCTAGTAGATTCAGGAGGGCAGATAGAGCAGCCATGAGATTGAGAGGGATGAGGACCATAAACAAAAGATTCCTGGCCTTTGTGTATGTCAATCCTGTACCGCACCACAATCTCAAGGTCCAAATGCTAAAACATGCTTTGCCTGAGATACAGCCCACCTTCCTGCTCTCAACTCTTCTAAATGAGCATGAGAGAGAGAGAGAGAGAGACAGAGAGACAGACAGAGAGACAGAGAGACAGAGAGAGAGAGACAGAGAGACAGAGAGAGAGAGAGAGAGAATATGCACAGGGATATACAGAAGCAATGGTGGGAGATGGGGTCCATTTACAAAAGTGAAAAAAAATCTAGTAAAATCAACATTAAAATATAAATGCTGAGTATCATGTTTGTGAGGTTCATTCAAATGACTGTATTAGCTGATGTCACAGGACCAAATGAGCAAGCTACTGTGTCAAAATAGAAGAGATTCCTCTATGTGTGCACAAAAGGCACCAAGCTCAAAAACAGATTTTGTTTAAATTTTTTGAAGATTTATTTCATTGTTTTAGTGCGAAGGTTTTGATCACATGTATGTATATGCACCATGGTCATGCCTGGTGCCCAGGGAGGTTAGAAGAGGGCAATAGATTCCCCGGAACTGAGTCACATATAGTTGTAAGCCATAATGTGAGTGCTGGGAATCAAATCCAGGTTCTCTGCAACAGCAACCAGTGCTTTTAATCACTTCATCTCTTCGATCGATCTGTTTGCTTTTTGAGAAAGGGTCTCATTCTGCATTCCAGGCTAGCCTCAAACTCAAGTAGCTCACTTGGCTTTAAATTCCTTTGCATCCACAGCAACTAGTAAAACCGCACTGAAAGCACCCTTGTGTGAATTTACAGAGATCACCCATCCTCTGCTTTAGCCCCTTGTAATAAGGACCATTCTCTTACTCTCTTCTCTGGTCCCAGGGCACCAAGCCCAGGTGATGGTAGCCTGCTTTAAAACATAAATCTTATAGCCAAAGAGGTGAGACCCAGAGGGACGGTGGGATGGACAGTGGGATGCAAGATGGAGGGACTGGGTATGCACTGCTGCTCAGCCTGAGCCATCCTCGCCTTCCAGCATGGTGCATCTGGACTTTAAGCTAACTATGAAGCAACACTGGGAGGATTTAAAACAGAGAAAAAATGCACAACTACTTGTTGGAACGCAGTCCAGGAATGGAGCTGTGTGAGAAGAATTCTGAATGCTGGAATTATTCTTTGAATGTGCTTTCGTGCTTCTCCCATGTGTAGTGGATAGGAGTGAGTTTACTTCAGCTGTTATTGACATATGCCTCTGTCTTAGTCGGGGTTTCTATTGCTGTGAAGAGCCACATGGCCATGGCAGCTCTTATAAAGGAAAACATTTACAGTTCAGAGGTTCAGTATGGCAGGGAGCGTGGCAGCATGCAGGCAGACATGGTGCCGGAGTAGTAGCTGAGGGTCCTACATCTTGCAGGCAACGGGAAGTCAACTAAGATACTGGGTGGTATCATGAGCATAGGACACCTTAAAGCCTGCCTCCACAATGACATCCTTCCTCCAACAAGGCCATACCCACTCCAACAAAGCCACACCTCCCAACAGTGCCACTCTCTATGAGATTATGAAGTTGATTACATTCAAACTACCACAGCCTCTAAGGAAAAACATGTTTTTGTCACGTGTGGCTTGTCCTTGGGATGGTACACTTTATTCAGGTGACCGATCTTAATTCTCTGAGCATAAACTGTCTGACGCCCTGAATAAAGCTGGCTACTGCATGGGACTTTAGTGTGCCTCATTTTTAGTGCTCCCCCTCCCAAACTGTCACACAGAGGCAAACAGGTACTATCTTAAAACAAACAGGTACTGCTGTGATAAAACACCATGGTTGAAAGCAACTTGCAAGGGAAGGAAAAAGTTTATTTCACTTACACAGCCACACCACAGCCCATCAATGATGAAGTCAAGGAAAGAACCTGGAGGCAGAAACTAAAGCAGATACTGTAGAGGGAAGCTGATTATTGACTTGCCCAGCCTGCTTTCTCATACCATCTAAGATGCCCCTGCCCAGGGATGGCACAAAGCACAGGGGGTGGGACCCTTCCACACCAATCATTACTCAAAAAAAAAAAAAATGCCCTATATCCTTATCTATGGATCAATCTTACAGAGGCATTTTCTCAATTAAGATTTCCTCTTCCGGGCTGGAGAGATGGTTCAGTGGTCCAAAGGATCCTGATTCAATTACCAGCACACACATGCCAGCTCATAACTGTAACTCCAGTTCCAGGGGATCCTACACCATCACACAGACATACATACAGGCAAAACACTGGTGCACATTAAATACATCTTTAAAAAGAGAGAGAGAGAGAGAGAGAGAGAGAGAGAGAGAGAGAGATTTCCTCTTCCCAGATATGTCAAGGTTTGCGTCAAGCTGACAAGAACCAACCAGCACAGTCCTTGCAGAGCAGCGAAGGGCAGATGCAGACATGTTTAAGACCAACAGCAGACTAAGTAGTGCCCTACAGAGTAGGAACGCTGCCCGCAACACCAAGAGGTACCTCAGTGAGCTCCACATGGATGATCTGTGTATGCCCAATTGCATGGTTTTAGCACAAATCTGTCTCGTACTTAGTGTTGCTGTTACTGTCTCAGGTGCCAGCATCCCTTCAACAGGGTGTGAGGTTTCCTACTTTTCTTTCACACTGGGCATTGGTTTCTGTCACATTTAGGAGAAACTCAGGACCCGGGCATGGTGTCGCAAACCTTTAATTCCAGCACTAGGCAGGCAGAGGTAGGCAGATATCTCTGAGTTTGAGGCCAGCCTGGTCTATAGAACGAGTTCTAGAACAGCCTGAGCTACACAAAGAAACTTTGTCTCCAACAAACAAACAAACAAACAAACAGGAAAAAAAGAAACTCAGGGGTGTGAAAGTGTGGCTCAGTGATACAAAATATGCTTACCACACACAAAGCGATGGATTTACACCCAGTACCCCCAAAACATTTCTATGATGATTAAAATAAGTTGCATTAAGAATCAGGGGAACAGCTTAGGCAGTGGCGGCACACAGCTTTAATCCCAGCACTCGGGAAGCAGAGGCAAGTGGATCTCTCTGAGTTCAAGGCCAGCCTGGTCTACAGAGCAAGTTCCAGGACAGTCAGGGCTACACATAGAAACCCTGTCTCGAAGGAGAAAATAAAATAAAAAACACTCAGGGGAAAGGGCATACGGTAGCATACCTACAACCCCAGCTACTCAGAAGGCTGAGACAGGCCTGAGTTTGAGGCCAGTCTAGGTTATACAGTATGGTGTTTTATGAAAGGAAAACAAAAAAGACTTAAAGGTAGAGAGTTGGGATCTTTTTATTTATTATTCTTATTGGTATTTTGTTGTTTCATATAATCAAGTGACACACCACTGCCACCTTCTGGGAATATGCAGAATTGCAACTCACCAGTGAGCTCCTGAACCTGGCTAAGTTTGTAATCCTCTTTCTCTCTCCCTTCTCCCTCCCCTTCCCCCTCTCCCCTCTCTGTCTCTCTCCTTAGGCCTCTCCCTCTTTCTCTCTTCCCCTCTCCTCTGTGTTTAAATCAAATTGTCAAATGACAATTAGCACTCACAATGAAAGCACACCAGTCCTGGGTGGGTACAAGCTGATGGCACAGCCATGACATGTCTTCATGACCCAGCCACCTGTGCAAACACAGCCATGCAAACGGTATTAGTGTGGCCTCCACTGCCACCCGACTAGGTTGACTAGCAGAACCATCTACTTCTCTGTTTCAAAACTACTTCAAAGAGTTTCTGAATGAGGGCTCCAGGACGCCCACCCTGGCCCCTTTCCTCATAATGGGCAGGTGTACTGTGGAACAGGAATGTTCCAGGAGCAAGGCTCTGATAACAAATGTGTCTCAATTTCTGAAAGCTATGCTATGAGATCTCTGAAGTCCATCTGGACTCCAGCTTCTCGCAGTTGTAGTGCGGCAGGCACTGTCTCAGACAAGTATTTAGCACAGGGATGATCAAACTTGGCATGGGGAATGGGGTGGGAGCTGGAGAGAAGGCTCAGCAATTAAGAGCACTGTTTGCCCTTCCAGAGGACCCAGGTTCGATTCCTGGCACCCATATGGAAGCACACTGTCTTTAACTCCAGTTCCAGAGGATCCAAATGCCCTTTACCGGTCTTCAGGGCATGTACATGATGTAAGATGGTCATCTGTCTATGTGTTACTTTCATTGGTTAATAAAGAAACAGCCTTGGCTTGATAGGTCAGAACATAGGTGGGTGGAATAGACAGAACAGGATGCTGGGAAGAAGTCAATGAGGCAGATGCCATGGAACCAGCCGCCAGGTCAGACATGCTGAATCTTTCCCGGTAAGCCTCGTGGTGCTACACAGATTATTAGAAATGGGTTAATCAAGATGTGAGAATTAGCCCATAAGAGGCTGGAGATAATGGGCCAGGCAGTGTTTAAATGAATACAATTTGTGTGTTGTTATTTCGGGTGTAAAGCTAGCCATGCGAGAGCCAGACAGGATGAAAAGCAAGACTGTTTACCTCATCACTACATGTACATGTGTGGTGAACAGACATGCACACAGGCAAAACACTGACATACATAAAATTTCTAAGATACGGCATGAGTGCTGGTGGCCTGGCTGTGGTTCCCCAGGGCCCCAAGTCTCAGCAGTACTTCTGCAGATTTCTCCACACTAATCACACGTGCAAACACGGACTGAATGAATGTGCCTCTCCGATAAAAAGAGATGGCCTACTTTGACCAGGAGAGTGAGACTCCCGCACCCCTGATTCTTCTGCCTCAGCTGTCTCCTGATTCCTTCAACTGCACCTCTGGGGGCGGATTGTTTTCACTACACTGAAGCACAGTCTGTGTAAGCAGGAACACAGTGCTGAAATCCTCAGCAGGTCAGTCCAGGCTCCTCCACTAACTCAGAGATTGGGAACTCACTAAACTTAATCTACGTGCAAGTGCAGCTCACTAGAAAACTCAGAGTTACCATGGAAAGTGCAACAGCTACTCATTCAACACACATTCACTGGGTGCCTTCTAGGGTCTGGTGCAGAACTGGGCACTGAGGTGTAATGGTGGGGAGCTAATTGGTTTGCCATCACTACCCAATCTGTGCCGGACCCCTCCCAAGTGTAAGGAAGGAAAAGAATGTGGCCCTATTCAGAATGCCTTCTTCCAAATCCCATCCAGTTGTTTTCTGGGTCATTAAAAATGTCCTCTCTCCCCTCCTCTGTTCCTCCCAAGGGTTGCCCAGACAACAGACTTCTACTTCCTTATCAACATTGTTTCCCTAAACTGATACCTCCAGCCCCACTACAGGTCCGCACCCTTGGGATGTCTGTTAGCCTCCTGGGCTTCTTCATGGTCATGTGTTACACGGTACCTATAAGTACTGTAAGTGGGGGGCAGGAAAAACCATTTTGTGTTCAGGCCAGCAACTGACCTGCCAACTGCCCTCCTCCAAGGAGCAGCAAGACAGTCCTTGAAGACACTTTTGGTACCTAGCTCACAACAAATATTTAATAATATGAATGAACTAAATCAGGCTTATTCCAATGAATGAAGAAACTTCAACAGACGTAGGGACAACTTGGCAGGGTGAGGTAAAGTGGAAGCAAGAGGAGGATAAAAGGGAGGCACTAGGTGCCATGGCTCCTGGGTGTGGTGGTGGTGGGGGTTGCTGATAGGCATCTACTTCATACGGGAGCAGAGGTCAGTAGGGGTACCTATGTGCTCACAGAGGATGTCACAGAGGCGGGATCTGCCTAGACCTAGGAATCCTTCCCACCCTCCTACTCTTATAGGACCCAAGGGAAAGCTACAAAGGGGTGAAAGAATCTGGATCTCATTCTCCTGCCAGAAGGAAGCCACACCTGCCTTCATGAGGAATCCATTTACTTATTCATTCAATACTATTTGCATGACGACCGGGTGGAGCAATCTACAATGAGCGGGAGCGCTTATGGTCCAACAGGCCTCTTACAACATGCTCATAAAAAAACACAAACAGCACAAGGCAGGGCACTAAGTGACAGAAGGTGCAAGAGACACGGAGATAAAAAACGCTGCTGGACTTGGAACCCAGTCTCCTTGGAGATCACAGCACATCGCCACGTTCGTTACTCAGAGCCACAACTAGGACAGTATCCCCATGTACTCTTCTCACTTGCTCAACAGATGGCACTCAGGGACAACCCAGCGTAAGCAACTGCATTGTTCATTAATCTCAGTGACTGCACAGAAGAAACTCTAAACTGCCAGTGAAGGCTGAGAAAACTGGCCACCATGTTGGGCCTCCCTGCCTGAAAGGCTCTGATTCTCAGTCTTCTCCTGGCCCCTTCAACTGCACCCTGGAGGCAGATTATTTTCATCTACACGGACGCTTAGTCTGTGTAACATAGTCAGGAACACAATGCTGGAATCCTCACCATTTCCAGGTTAGTCCAGGCTCCGCCACTAATTCAGAAATTAGAATAACTGACACCTGCTGGGCACTGAGGCCACCTTTGTCCTACCTCTAAAGAAAGAAGGAAGACAAGAAGTAATCTCAGGAAATTCCAAGCATAGATTGACAGACTACAATAGGTGTCATTTCTATGAAAGCTGAAGATCTAGACAGCTGCTGCCTGCTACCCTGACTGGGCCAGGTGGCTGTTTATGCAGAACAAGACAGAAATCAAGTTGAGGCCGGCCTCACCCAGAATTACCAGAAACTTTCCTGGGTCTCCCTTTTGCAGGTTACATACTATGAATGACGGCTTTTAAAAGTTATTATGGCTAGGCAGTGCTAATGCATGCCTTTAATCCTAGCACTCAGGAGGCAGAGACAGGTGGAAATCTGCGAGTTCGAGGCCAGCCTGGTCTACAAAGCGAGTTCAGGACAGTCAGGGCTCTTTACCCAGAGAAGCCCTGCCTCAAATAACAACAACAACAACAACAACAATACTGTAATCACTGCAAAAACCTGGGCTGGGTGTGGTGGTACACACCTATAAATAATCCCAGCAATGAGAGAGGAAGAACAAGAGTTCTGGCCTGGGCCCGGTGGTGAGTTTAAAACAAAAACAAAAACAAAATCACATACACAAATTTCCATGTGACTGTGACAGTAACAGGACACAAGTCCCAGCTGGCAAATCTGTTTTCACAGATGTAAAATGCAAAGCAGACCAAGTTGCATAACTGGAACCACAAGCATTTTAACTAATTATCTCATGGGGCCCTAGTGCCCTTCTGATGCAGATCAGGTGTTTTTCACCCAGAGACATTAAGGTCTCTGGGGTAAGAAGCAGAAAGCCAGTTTCAGCACTCAGTTATACCCAGCACAATTTTCGTATGGTTGAGTTCAGACCCCAGACTGGCAGAGAGGGTGAAGGGCAGAGCTTCCAGCACCCTCATGCTGATGAAGCTTAATTTCTGTCTGCTTTACAGATAAACTGAAAGTTACAAATAATCTTTTGTTTGAGCAGGGCTAATCCTCCTGCCTTTACCCTTCAAGTAGCAGTACTCCAGGCATGTGCATAAGCCACACAGTTTTAACCCTAAAAGATTTTAAAATAGGGACAGAGAAGACGGCTCAGTGGGAGAAGACACTTGCCACCGAGCCTGAGGTGGCAAGGGCAGCCCCAGAACATAAAAGGTGAAAGAAGAGAACCAATCCCTGCAAACTGTCCTCTGAACCCCACAGAAACACTGTGGCAGGTGCACACACACGCGTGCACACACACACACGTGCACACACACACGCACGCACACACACGTGCATACATAAACTAAATACATAAATGCAACAAAAGCAGTTTAAATAGGTTCTCATTACGCAGTCCTGGATAGCCTAGAGCTCCATGATTCGTCTGCCTCTGCTCCCAGTGCTGCCATGTGCCAGCTCCCGGGTAAAAGTTAGTAGAGAAAATACATAGACAGCTGTCGACCCAAGATTTCAGTGTTAGGACCGATGCACCAGCTGTGGTGGCCACGCCTTTACTCCCAGCACTCGGGAGGCAGAGGCAAATGGATCTCTGAGTTCAAGGCTATCCTGAGCTACAGAGTGAGTTCTAGGACAGCCAGCGCTGCACAAAGAAACCCTGTCTCAAACAAACCAAACAACAAAGATGCACTCCCCTATCCTGCTAATAATAATAATAAATTAGAAAAATGAATGAATGCTTTAATAATTATGATATGCTATGCAGAAATAAAAAAGAATGAGAAATATATATGCTCTGATGAGGGGAAAAGCATCAAAATATTCCATTAAATCAAAAGACACATGTAATATATGTAATATTTACAAATGAGGGGTCAGGCTGGGCACTGTGGTACATGCCTGTAATCCCAGCACTTGGGAGATGGAGGCAAAAGAACCAGTTTAAGGTCATCTTCTATTACAAAGTAAGTTTAAACATAGACAATTTTTCCCTCTCCCCAAAAAGTGGACCACTAAGACACACATAAAAGGGGAAGACAAATAGAATATTTTTGTTCTGGAATATGAAAAGAAACAAAAGCCCAGGAAACGGATGGAAGGTGGGGGATGGGAGGAAAGGTACACTTCCTGTTCAACAGGATGGCCTGGGATCATCCTGTCAGCAGCGTGCACACTGAGAGTCTAAACTATTGTCCTAACAGAAAAGCAAGTGCAAAGGTCAGACCACGCATAAAACGCACCGCTTAAAATGTGCCATTGAGCTGGCAAAACCAAAACAAATAAATAAACAACAAAAAACCCAAACCTGCTCTCAAGCTCCCGAACACTCAGAAAGTACATTTAATTCAGCTGGTTCAGCTCTGAGGCATCTATGGGACCCGAGTAAGCATGACTTCTGAGCAGGGCAGGGGGCACAAAGACAGGAGATCTGGAGACCAAAACCCTCTGGTACAGAAGGAGCCACACGAGTAATAGGGAGCAGTTCCCGGTTGGTTAGCATAGGAAAGTCATTAAACCTCTCCTCTTTGTCTATCGTGATATAAGGAAAAAAAACTTTCCTGAGAATCTACAGACATAAGTTGATCTTGTTACGCTTCCCATACAGCCTCATGACTTAAAGGTGGGAAGAGAGAACTGGTTCCACGGAGTTGTCATCTGACTTCTGCATGCTGTGACGCAGGCGCCCTCCCCACATCATATGCAGACAATAATAATAGATATAGTGAAGTCAGAAGTGATAGATTCATAAAGAAAGTAATTAAAAATATTCTACAGGAGTTACCTGGGGAAGGATAGTGGAAAGGGGGCTTCTTGTGTGCACCAAGGTCAGTAATATAACATTCTACTTCCCACAGTGACCTTGGAAGCATGAGTGTTCATTTACTTTTTATTCTTTGGTATTTAGAAAAAGGGCCTTTCTATGTAGCCCAGGCTGGCCTCAGATCATGATCTTTTTGCCTCACATTCCCAAATGTGTTATATAATATATTAAATGTATTTTATGGAGGAAAAGCATGCACATATACCTGAGATAGTCTCTCTGTGTGACCTAAAACTCACATGAAGCTTGTTTCATTCCTGCCTTTGCCTCCTGAGCTCTAGGACCACAAAGTATGCCACCCCTTCATATATCTTTTGAATGCTATGAGGAACACATTATAGGTCAATGAAAAAAAAATCAGTGGATTTACAATGCTATCTTCTGCTCTGATACACAAGTATCAGGGTGACACATCAGGGAAGGATTCAGCCAAGCTTAGAAGCACAACTTGCACAGTGACAAATGTGTGAGACACTACAAAACCATAGAGCATCACAAGAGTCCTTTTCCTTCACAAGTAAAGTCAGATGCACTGGAAGCTGGACCTCATGCAAGCCCAAACTATCCCACAGCAAACTGAATGAAAAAAGGAAATGAGAAAGGAAAGGGACATGACCGCTCCTGGGAAGGTGGAGGAGAAAGTTTATTACAGACACACGGACGAGCACAGCCAGGGGCAGAGACCCCCAGGGGAGTCCAGAGTAGACATGACCAGACTGAGCTGTGCGTGTGCGAAAGGGGAAGGGAGAAAGGGAACCAGGTGCAGGAGTCAGGAGATCCAAAGATACAAAAAGAGAGTGGGTAACCAAAATGGTCAGATTGTACAGGGAAAAGCAACGCAGTCCCCAGGCTGGAGAGTTATGTGGGGGCAATGCCAGCTAAGAGGGCTCTGTAACAGGTAGGGGCTTATGGACTGCAGGAAGAACCGGGCAGCAAGGTCCGCTTTGATATGTTCCTCAGCCATTTTTCCCAGGGCTGAAACCTAACACAAATGATTAATAGAGTTTTGTGTAAATGGACCTCACATTGTAAAGGCCTACAATGGCTTCTAAAGTATATCTGAGAAGCAGAATGTTTCTATTCACAAATTTACTTTGATTCAGAACAGTTACTTGCTTCCAGTTGCTGCTTGTGAACAGAATTCTCTTTCAAAGTGCTACAAATGTTCACATGCACAGGCCTTGTACCTTGCGTGGGCAGTGCAATAGAGTCAACCCCACCGGCAAAGGTATGGGTGAGCCAGCCCTGATGTTGTGAGCATGGAAGAGTTCACCTGTTATGTGGCAGCATGGGTGGGAGGGAAATGTCCGGTGTCCCATGTCCCACATCCCCTCATCACCCCAGGCAGGTGGGAAAGCTAGCCCTGAGGTCATGAGAGCAGGAGAGCTGGCCCTGCCCCTTATCTACTGCAGCACTTGGGAGAGTGGCCCCTACGTCATGCCCGGGAGCTAATCCTCCTGGTGTAGGTAGGGAAGAGTTGAGAGAACTGATTTCACCTCTTGCTCGCTGCTGCAAGGGGTGAACTTGCCAGGGCAATGTAGGAGAGCGCACCCTGGTGGTAAGGACAATGGAGAGCTGGCAGGCTGACCAACCCTGCAGCTACCCAGGCCCAGAGCCAGAGTTATGGGTTGGCCCACCCCAATTTCCACCCATTTGTGATCCTGCAGACCCAAAGATGCTGGATCTCCACAGCACAGGGCAGCAGCAGGATAATCAAGAGAAGTTTCAGTGAGGGTCCAGCATTTATACAGCAGCAGAAACCAGAGGCCTCAACCAGACCCATGGCTCTTTGAAAAGAACACTACAAGTAAAGATACAGTATATGGACAAAAGGGTTTACTGTGTGACTCACTACGTCACGCTAAAGTTTCCGTGGTGAGGTTTTTCCACCCTTTTCTTTTTTTCCTTAAATTTTATTGGGGGGGGGCGTTGCAAGGGCAGAGGGCGGATATGCAGGGATGGGAAATGAATGGGATTGAGATGCATGATGTGAAAGACACAAAGAATAAATAAAAAGAAAGTTAAAAAAAAACCAAATTCTCACCTGTGCTTTACCATCTGTTGGTCATGGCAAAAATGACTAAAGAATCTTGCATAGAACAAGTGCATGACAGCGTGCTCCTTCCCTCCGATGTACAGGTCCACAGGCATCCAGAAGTCTGCCAGGGCTGAGCTGAAAGGGCTAGGAGAAAGATAAACAGGCATTTTACAACCTTCTGTGCCACAACCACATACATTAGACCTATTGTAATATGCATATGCCTCGAAAAGAATTACTGTCAGAAAAAAAGTGACTCTCTTATAAGAGAAAAACACATACAAAAGTGAGAAAAGAACCATTGTTGGCTGAGTCCATGAGTCGTTTGCTGACTTCTGCGCATGGTTCATGGCACACGCACATTCACAACACAATAAATAAATGTAATAAAAATGTAATTTTTGAGCTGCTGCTGCTGATGGCGCACATCTTTAATCCCAGTACTCAGAGGTAGAGACAGGTGGATCTCTCAATTCAAAGCCAGTCTGGCCTATAGAGTGAGTTTATGGACAACCAGGGCTATACAGAGAAACCCTGTCTCAAACAACCAAAAACCAAAACCAACCAACCAAACAAACAAAACAAACCAGTAATTTTTGTATAGAACAAGAATAAAAGAAAACAATACCAGCAACAAGGCATCACCACAGGATGTTTATCTGAATGGTGATCTTTAATTTTTATTATGGTTAGACAATAGAAATGTTTAGTTCTCACCAATAGAGGGCAACGGCAGCACTTACAACAAAAACTGGCATGGTAGTAAATGTTCATTTTAAAACAGAAATCCAGTCTGATTTTTAAAGGTACTTTGAAATAGCCAGCAAGAGTTTAAATATGGCTTACTGAAGGAATGAAATTTATAAAGGGCCTTTCATAAAATATCCCAGTAACTCCCTCATCTACTACATCTTGACCAACATGGTTTTACCAAAGGTCAAGCTTCCTCCTACTCCTAAAGTACACAGAGAGGAAAGGACTCTCCAGGTCCCCTATTTGTTGGCTGCTGCCTCGGGAAAGAGTCATCGTGGCTGGGAATAGATCTCTCTGTTGCTTGAAGTCAACTAAGGGAACTTTTGCTTTGGAGGATCTGAAAAGCCTCCAAAATTTCAGAGTTTTCTCCCCAGTGCTGCGAAGAACGTTTCCCCTAGCATGTTCTTGGCTGGCTAGCTCTGAGACCGGAAACAGAACTGCAGGTGGCAGTTAACATCGGTCTCTTTTGCAGTTACTACTGTGACAGCATTCATAAAAGTAAAAATAAGAAAAAAGCAAAACAAAGCCACCCAAATCACCAAACAAACAAACAAATAAACAAATAACCTCCACTTACAATAGTTTCTTAAAGAAACTGAACACTGCTGGACATGGTGGCATAAACCTTTAATCCCAAAACTTGGGAAGCAGAGCAAGGTTGATCTCTGAGTTCAAAATCAACCTGGTCAAGTTCCAGGAAAAACAAAGTTACACAGTGAGGACCTGTCTCAAAAAAAAAAAAAAAGAGAGAGAGAGAGAGAGAAGGAGAAAGAGGAGGAAGAGGAAAAGGAGGAAGAGAAGGAGGAGGAAAAGGAGGAGGAGGAGAAGGAGGAGGAAAAGGAGGAGGAGGAGAAGGAGGAGGAGGAGGAGGAGGAGGAAGAAGAAGAAGAAGAAAGTAAATAAATAAATTCAACTGCTATTTTAGGCAACAGTAAAGCCAAAGTTGAGGTTGGTATTTACCTCACAAACAAGTTAGGGATGCATGAAGTTAAATGTTCAGTTTATGTTTTACCTAGGAAACCACTCTGGAGGAATCAAGACAATGCCAGGAGAGGTGTGAAGCCCTGTGTGTTCACAGTGCTCAGGACAGCCGGGAAGCAGCCTGAGAAGGGAAAGCCTCCTTCACACCCCCTACGGCTCACAAGGAGCTGCTCTGAAGTTCCCGGTGTCCGTGTGTCTTTCTATTTAGTCAGGACCCCACTCTTTTCTGAAATGAACACAAATGGAACCACAGCTCTGCTGTTCAGAACGTGGCTTGGGCATCTGCCTAATCAAAGATATGCTACTGTGCTGGTAATCCAGAAAAGGGAGTGTTTTCTTTGCCTGTTCTCAACATTAGGTACCATTCTGTAGAACAAGATCCCTTGGACCTACAACCTCTTGCTCCAGCCTCCAGTACTGGAATGACAGACATGCACCACCATGCCCAGAATGGAAACCCTTCACGTGTGGACAATACAGTTCCAGGGTATTTCTGCCATGCTCAAGAGCAACCTATCAAGGTCCGTGAGCAAAGTGTGTTTTCCTGGCTCTGGAATAGTTTTCTTTAGCTTCCATTCCAGCTTTGCTTGGTTACTTGATGCTTTCTTTTCTTTGTTTCTTTCTTGTCAAAGAAACAACAGAGATGAAAAATCAAACAGCACTTGATAGTTTATCATGAAAAACAATGGTCTTAGCCTCGGTTTTCCCTGCACCCCAGGCCTGAACCTTAGCACATATTAACTTTAAGTCAGGGTCTCACTGTGTAGCTCCCAGAGGCCTGGAACTCACTATGTAGACCAGACTGATCTTGAATGCATAGACATCCACCTGTTTCTGTCTCCTAAGTGCTGAGATTAAGACATCTGTGGAATATTCCTTCATACTGTATGAATATATGTTGCTATGATTGGTTTCATAAAGAAGCTGACTGGTCAACAGCTGAACAAGACAAGGTCAGGTGGGAAGGTCAAATTGAAAACGCTGGGAGGAAGAAAGGAGGGATGAGGGGAATAGTCAGCAGACCCAAAGAGAAGCAAGATGGGCATGCCATACTAGAAAAGGTAGCAAGACACTTGATAAAGCACAGATAAGAAATACGGGTTACCATAAATGTAAGAGTTAGCTGGTAGCAGGCCTGAGCTTTGGCGTCTCAGTGTGGTTATTTGGGAGCTGCTGGCAGGACAGAAACTTTGGCTTACAGACATCACCACATCTGGCCAACCTAGTCACTTTTAATTCTACATTCTACTTTTTTTTTTTTTTTGACATAGGGTCTTGGGCAGCTCAGGCTGGCCCCTGAACTCTTGATTTTCTTGTTTCTGCCTCTTGAATTCTGGTATTATACACATGTGCCAACACTTTGGCTTCCATTTTTACTTTATTTAAAAATGCTTATATTTGTTATTGATTTCTAGTTGGTAAGATTACGAGTCCATAACCAAGCATCCCTACAGTCCCTAAGTGCGGTGTGTTCACATCTTCCTCTGTTAGCTGTCTTTTCGATTTGTATTATAGTTGGGATTTATTAGGTTGAACAATATAAAATGATAATTATTTAACATACTCACTTGAAAAAAGCCTTCTCCTCTGGTGTTAGGGATAGAATCCCAGGCTTTTCCAAACTAGGCGAAAGCTCTGTCCCTGAGCTTCCCCAAGCTAAGAGTCTGGCATGAGATGCACAGCTGACCAATAATATCTACCACTGTGTCTGTGGAACTACTCTGGTCCAGCCTCTGATATCCAGCTACTTCTAAGAGAAGAAAAGAAGGGCATCAGTGGGTACATCTGCCCACCTTGTATTCTGAATGGATATGTGCACTTGGCATTCTTTCCACAGGTCTTCCTGAGGCATCTGGAGCTTTGCTGTGATCCAGGCTCCTCTGAATTCTTCTCTTTCTACTGTCTCTGGGTACCAGATACACATACACACGATGGGTGTTTCCTCTGCCAGCTCAGCTCCTCTCTCTATCCTCCCAGGCATGTCCTTAGCACCTCCCTTGCATATCTAATTCCATCATGGTTTTGCTTCATGGAAGATGCAGTGTTACCTGTCGCACAGCAGGGACATTACCTGTGAGTGTTGTGGGGGTCAGTGTATCTGAAGTAGTACCACGCAGAGTCCACAAAGGTGTCCATGGTGTCTGTCTCTCTCCTGGCTGATCCCTTACACCTGAGAAAGGAAATTTATCAACTGTTTTTTTTTTTCTAGAATTCAGTGCAGTTTCCCACCAGTTGTATTTCTGAGGTGTTGGACTTCCAAATATTTCACTTCGAGCTGCATAAGGTTGAGTGAGGTGCTCTTGGAGAACTGGGAGAGGGAGATGGAGTCCCGCATGAGGAACAGAGAAACCTTCCATTCATTAAGTACACAAGAGATTTAGTACTTTAAATTTTCAATTTAAAAATGAAAAGAAGGGGTCCCTCTGGCAGGAGTTGTCAGACAAGTCCTGTGTGCCCCCAGAGAGGGGTGCCCATCTCTACAGTGATTCTCTAAAGTAAAGCCAGGAATCTATTTGAATTGCACCTTATATTTGAGCACAGACACTAGTTTGGGAAGAAGATAAAGGTACCTTCTCTTCTTTGCCCAGCCTGCAGAAGTGCTAAGAAAAACGGAGGCCCACTACCCAGAAACGATCTCATCTGGCTAGCACTCACCATGCTCACTTCCATTAATGTCTCCTTGGGCTTGAAGACAACTGGGTGTTACCACCAATACCAAGCCCTCAATGGTATGGAGGAGGTGCTTGGGCAGATGATGGGCACAATGTCACCAGGTTGGTCTGGGTGCAGTAGAACTAGGTCAAAGGTGTCACAGATACTATCTCATCAGGCTGCCAGAATACCAGGGAATCATGAGACAGAATACCCCAAACCCTACTGTGCAGGAGAGGAGTGAGGTTCCAAAGAAACAGGCCCAAGGTCTTAGAACTCAACAGGAAATATGTAAAGAATCCTCAGCTGCGGGACCCAAGGCTGCTGTCTGTATCTCTGTGCTGTCTGCTCGATTGCATTGGCCTGGTTGCTCACACTTCTGGACGTCACCCAGTTCACTCAGAGAGCGAGGTTAATTCTGAGGCCTGGGCTCTGCCCTCCAGAAATTCTGTGGTCCTGTCAAGAAGCCATATTACCTCACAAGGCTGCAGTGCGGGACTGAATGTGAACACTCCTTCACAAAGGGAAATACAAAAAAGAAATGACTTGATGTTCTGTTTGGTCAGCTGATAACAGCATCATGAAAATCATACTAGAAGCCATTCTACTGGCCTTGGGAAAATTCAATCCCACTTCACAATGAGAAAGGAAAGAAAGCTGATGTATTTCAGTGATGGAAAGAATGCAGGCACTGGGTGTCTTTCCTGTGATCCATGACTGGTGCTCAGACTTCCAAGGCGATCACAGGGTCTGTACTGGGAAACCATAGCAGGAGAGAAAGAGCCTTTCTCGCTTCAAGGAAGTTCTGAGGAATAGAAATGGCGGAGAGTGCAATTATCACGAAAACCTACAGTCTTTCCCTCCACTGGAGCAGTGTTTCAGGGCCCTCTGCAGAGGGTAGGTCAGGTTCTAGAACTACTTTGATATTCCTTTTAGGCAGTAAAGAAGGCAGCATTTAGCACCCAGCAGTTAGCCAGGGTGTTGGCTGTGGCTCCTCACCTGGGGCAGGGGCAGTTCACCCACTCCAACGCTGAGGCCAGTGGGGAGCCTCCTTTGCCAGTGAAAGATGTGATGCTGGGCAAAGTCACAGGCAAGTCTTGCAATGGCACGGGCACGGGGCCACAGGCAGGGCAGTGGACAATGGGGATCGGCGTGCCCCAGTAGCGCTGTCTTGAGATCAGCCAGTCTTTCAGTTTATCACTTGTCACGTCTCCGCCCACCTTCATCCCACGGGCCTTCTGAGTCAGGGCTAGGAAGGCATCCTGCCGGGTCATACCTGTGAACTGGAAGAGAGGAGAGTCAGCTGTTAGAAAATCTATGCCTCTGCTCAGCATCCTGAAACACTGCATCAATATGTGACTATCACAAGGGTCTGGTTCTGTGCAGGGCCACATAGGCACTCCACTGAGCCCTAGATGCATTTATCATTCTATAGGCCCTTTCCTCCTTAAGCTAACATTAAAAATCACATTTTGCAATTGCACTGCTAGAAAAACAAATAAGACTTTTGATCCTGTAAGTTCAAGGTTTTTTGTTTCCAATTAAAAATTTATTTATTATATGGGTATGAGTGGTTTATCCTCATGTATGCCTATACATCACATTTGTGCCTGGTGCCCATGGAGGTTAGAAGAGGGGTACAGATCCCCTGGAACTAGAGTTACAGATGGTTGTGAGCTGCCATCTGGGTGCTGAGTGGACACATGAACCCGGGTCCTGTGGAAGAACAGTATTCTCAACTGTTGAGCCATTTCTCCAGCTCTACTTTCAAAATTCTGAAGATTTTCCAGTAGCCTTGAGAAGCAACGTGGCCATGGGCACTATGCCCACTGTGTGTGGTGGGCAGCTGGTCCAGGTCTGTGGCCCTCCCTTTCTGCCATGCCCTGTAATACCTGAAGAATTACTGCCAGTGTCTAACTACCAGTGAAGAGCTGTACAATATGCATTTTTAACGACTCTTTCCTAAGAGGAAAATATTCAGAGAAGAAAAATTCAGTGTCATATCTTATGGCAAGCAGGGGCCACACCTGCCTCAGCCTGAAGAGGCAAATCATCCTCTGTATTTAATACTCCGATTTCACAGACAACAGGGCTGAACATCACTACTTCAAAGGCAGAGGCCTCTCTTCACTGGTACTCTCCAGAGGCCGAACTAATTGGATGAAGTGAGCCATAAGACTGGCTGACATTCAGAACGTGGGCACCTGGGATCAGTCCTGTCGTATGCCAGACCTCAGAGGACAAAGATCAATATAATCTGCTCATGATCTCAAGGAGCTCACAATCACAGACACGTCATAATAAGAGCACTCAGCCATGCTTACCAAAGTAACCCCTCTTACCACTGAGGTGAAGAGTTTTCTCCAAGAGTTTATTGTAAAGTGGTGGCTATGGTTTGGGGGGAAGAGATTCCCTAGTCTGTGCTACTGACATCATGTGGCTGTGATACAAAGCTCTCCTCAAAGTTTGTCTTCTCGAGTACCGCTGTCCTCTGCTCCAGAAGCTCATGATGGAAAACACTTTTCCTCCACCCCTCATTGACAGAATTTGGCTGAGTATTCAGCAAAGAGTCAGGAGGAGACGACTCAAAGACTATCTGTAGCTATCTGAAAGCAGACAAAGGGGCTAACTAAAGTATGGAGTCCCATCCAGAGACATAGAGGGGGGTTTCCTCTGGGCACAGAGAGACAGCCTCATTCTAGCCATGGATATCCCCTTCTTCACGTCCCAGAGCTAGAGCTCCCTTGCAGACACACAGGCTTGGCTCTGCCATACCTCCAACAGGCTACACAAATGAGAGCCAAGAAAAAAGGCATCAATATCTTAGAATATGATTTATGTTTGGAGATACAAACATGAAGTCAAGCAATGTCTCTCTTTTTAAAGGGGAAGGCTGGTCATTATTCTCTCTCTGTAGTAGTCTGGATGTAACTGGTAACTGGCCCCCATAAGCTCATAGGGAGTGGCACTATTGGGAGGTGTGGCCTTGTTGAAGGAAGTGCGTCACTGTGGGGCTTTGAGGTCTCCTTTGCTTAAGCTTCTCTCAGTGTCACAGTCCACTTCCTGTTGCCTTCTGATCAAGATGCAGTCAACGCCATGGCTGCCTGCAGGTCGCCATGGTCCCTGCCATGATAATAATGGACTGAACTTCTGAAACTGTAAGTCACCACCTCAATTAAGTGTTTTCCTTTACAAGAGTTGTGATGGTCATGGTGTCTCTTCACAGCAAGAAAAACCCTAAGACAGACAGGCAGATAGAAACAGAAAGGAAGACAGAAAGACAGGACACCCTTATAGCTAAGTGGTCCCTTATAGCTACTTGGTCCTTCAGATATAATAGGACCAGAACCAGGGAGACCAGTAGGCGCTTCTCCAATGACTCAACCATGCTGAGGCACCAGTTCCCAGGTTAGGGCTCGTGTTTAAATCTCCTGGGAACTGTGACTACTCCTGATGTCTATTACTTATGTCCTCACTACCATTGATCATTAGGTTGAAATATCTGGGTGGAGACTCAATCATCAGATTGTTATTTGTTTTGTTTCTTGAGACAGGGTCTCACATAGCCCAGGTTGGTCTCAAACTCTATGTAGCCAGGATAACCTTGAAATCCTGACCTTCCTGCCTCACTTCCCAAACGTCAGGATTATAGGTGTGCACCACCACACTCTTCTTCCAAGCACCAATATCTGAAAACACTTTCCTGGTATTTCCACTGTGTACTCAAGTTTAAAAATAAACACTCTAAGCCAGTGCCCTCAAGTTTTAATGTGCATACAAATACTTCAGGGGTCTTGTGTGACTAGGGTAAGGTTGACAGTCCACATTCCTAACATGGATGCCACGCTGATCTAGGGACCAGACTTTGAGCAGCAAGGCTCTAAGCCAGTGACTCTCAACAATGGTTCCTGGACCAGCAGCACCAGTATCACCACTACCAGCACCAGCATCACTACTATCAGCACCATCTGCACCACTACCAGCACCAGCACCACAACCAGCAGTACCACCAGCACCAGCACCATGCAAACTCTTGGGAAGACAGATCTCTGGATATGTATTGCTAGTCAGTGTTTTAACAGGGCCAGCATGATGCTGATAGATATGCAAGTGTGAGACTCACCTAAGCCACTTCCCACTTTAGCCTCCCACCCCAAAACTGCCTCTTCCACCACACTCTTCCGGTTCAGTTCAGCACAGGTGGGGCTCACATCCTGCCATTCGTACCAAATCAAACAGGAGATAACCTTGACTGTGCCAACACAACTCTGAGCGTCTGTTCCTTTCTGTAAGTGAGATAAACCTTCTGTGGAAAGAGCAGATAATCTGGAGCGAGCCATCATCCTCTCCAGGGAGAAGAGTCAGCACCAGTCACCTCTTCAAGAAGCCAAAACTTCTCTGCAAAGATCATTCCCAAGCAAGATTCTCAGAATCAGCTGTTCTAGTGTTGGGCTGGATTTCAAGCTAAGAAACTTCTAGGTGTTGAAGAACAGTCTTTTTTCCTGGGAAACCAAGCCGGGCTGCAAGGCTGCAAGGCTGCTGGGGTAAGAGATAGTGAAAGGGCAGCCTCGATGTGACGCTGAGAGCATGGCTTCACACCAATCTCAGGGTCTTGATTCACAAGTGAGTTCTCGGCACAGGTCGGGGGCACCAACCTCAGCAGATCCACTCAGTCTCTCCGTGCCATCTGGTGATGTTTCAATGACTTTAGAGTAGGGCAGGCCCAGGGCTTGGGCTATCCTGGTGTCCTCTGAGCTGGTGCTGGGGATTCCTGTGCAGAGGGAAAAACACAAAACATCATCTTCTCTTAAGCACTCAAAGCAAAGAATCAGGCAAGACTGACGCATGGTGTTAGCTCCCTGGAAGGAAGCCAGGAAGCCCCACCACACAGGGTACCGAGACACAGTGTTAGGGAGTTTGACACCCTAGCACAGATGTTCACCTTTTAGGTCTTTGTCTCTGTCTTCTCCCTCTCTCTCTCTCTCTCTCTCTCTCTCTCTCTCTCTCTCTCTCTCTCTCGTTCTTTCTTATTTATTCTTAAAAACATAGTTGCAAGCATAAAAATCTACCATACATGCTACTGAAACTTTTCATTATAGGTGTGAGGGGAGCCTTTTGAAACTTCTCAGTGGCTTCCTGGTGAGAAGCTGTGCTGACTTCCTCAGCATTTAATACCCTAAAAAGAACCGTCAAGTCTGGACCCTGGAAGCCAGCAGAACATTCTGAACAGGCATTTACTCTTGAGGAAATGAGGTGGAGCACAAGAAACCCACTCAACCAGAGGGGAAAACCTGCTATCCTGACTTCAGCTGTGCACAGAAACAGGTTTGGTGGCTGGTTCTGTAGGACAGGCTCTGAATGTGGTACTTCTGATATGGGGTCTGAGCACAGAAGGACAGGGAACATTCTACACATCCTGGCTCTTTCCTGTACCACTTCCTCAGCAGGGGCAAAAAGAATATCTCCCAAATTTGCCAAACGTCTCCTGGTGTTGAGGGTCATAGAAAATGCTGACATGCACATGGACATGACCCACTAGTGAAGGGTCCCACCAGAGGAATGGCTTAAGGTCCAGAGGACACGTCTGAAGTTCTATAGTACGGTGCAAAGCTGTGCTGTTTCCAGCTGAGTTGTGACACCAAGCACAATGCCGAGGGAACGAGTGCCGGTGGACGGAGGGGTGAGGATGCGGGGCAACAGCAAACAGTACCAACAAGTGCTTACAGTCACAGGGGAAATGATGTCATTTACCAGGTTTTCAATGTCCAGCTTAGGGTGACTCAGTGACTGTCCAAAGGAGACACTGTGACCACATTTATCTAGTCACATAAAGAGTACTTTCTAGGCTGGGCGGTGGTGGCGCACGCCTTTAATCCCAGCACTTAGGAGGCAGAGGCAGGTGGATCTCTGTGAGTTCTAGTCTATAAAGTGAGTTCCAGGACAGCCAGAACTGTTACACGGACAAATTCTGTCTTGAAAAACAAAAAACAAGAGTACTCTAAAATATGATATATTCTAAATGATAAATTCTGCTTTATTTCTTGTTTCTGTTTTGTCCTTAGAAGACAAAAAACCAATACTTTAGAAACTTCTAATTACATAACTGAGGGAAATCAAAACATCAGAAAAAAACAATTCCCCATGCTCACCTCAAAACATCCAAAACCTTAGAACTTTAATACTGCATCAGTGATTTAGCTCAAAATGTCAAACGCCCCTTGTCTGCCCAAACAGCCATATCAAGATTTTCTTCACTGTAGGTGGCTGTTTCAAACATCTCACTAATTATATAATGCATGGTTATGATGGTCAGAAGTGACCGGAGAGCTCTGACACCTCTTCATCAAAAGTGACCTGAGGTCATTGCAATATGAAATGTTGTTTGCGGGAAACATGGGAAATGCGGTCTAGCACCACAAAGGCCGCTGCTCTGCCGCATGGCTGTGACAGGAAAGAGGTACACTGGAGGATTCTGGACTCAGGGAGGAGGATGCCTCTGACTGTGACACTGGAGACGACTTCACGGCTCCTTCCTGAGCAGCTCAGATCAGTCTCCTCCACAGTGCCAAAACCTGGCCCACATGGATCCGATGCTCGTGGAACTCCCATCTCTGCACTTGCTGGCAGTTTTGTGAATTTTATTTTATTTGATTTGGTTTTGTGAGACAGAACCTTACTATATAGCCTAGTCTGACCTCAAACTCAAGATCCTCCTGCCTCAGGTTCCTCAGTGCTGGGACTGAGTCACTAAACCTGGTGTGGATTTTGAAATTAGATTTTTAGTCTGTGTTGTAATTATCTCCCATATCAGGTGTCCAAGTATTCAAAATTAACTCACAGCCCATGAGCCTGGGCTTTTTAAATACTCAACAGCAACCAGGAAGGCATGATATACTCAATACGCTTTATTTAAAAAATTAAAAATGTATTTATTTATTATTATTAGTGTGTGTATATGTACATGCGCAGGCACATGTGGAGATTTGGAAGACAACTTTGCTAATCAGATTTCGGTAGCTTTACTCAGGTTGACAGGCTTGAGTGACGAGCACTTTTACACACTGAGCTGTCTTACTGTCCCTCCACTGTGCTTTCAAATACTCAGGGCTTCTTAATTGTTGTCTGTATACTTACTCTTGATTTTTAAGGATGTGTTTTACCATGCTGTATGAGCTTTAAACTTGTGATTTAAGACTGGAGAGACAAGTCAGCAGTTAAAATAATTTGTTTATATAGAGGACCTGGGTTCAGTTCCCAGCACCTACTCACAACCATTTGTAACTCCAGTTCCATGAGTTCTGACTTCTTTTTCTGATTTCAAAGGCACAAGGCACATACATGGTACACACACATGAATGCAGGCAAAACACTCATATACATAAAATACGTTAAAAAAAAAAACCCTTAAACTGTGATTGCCCCACCTCAGGCTTCTGAATGCTAGGAACTTAGGTGTGCACTTCCATGCTCCTGAATATGTAGTTCTTAGCTAAATAATGATTACATGGAAGGTAAGTGACTGGGGCTGCAGCTCGTGGTAGATTGCTTTGCTAACAATGTGTGAAGCCCTAGATTTGATCCTCAGCTCCAAAGAGAATGAGAAAAAAGGAACACAAAGTTTCACTAAGAGGCAAAAAAAACACAGAATCAATGATAAACCTGAAGTGACAGCAAGAACAGTGAACCTTTTGCCCTTAAACCGGTATAATTTATTAGCACGGATGACATGTAAACAGTCACCTACCTATTTTTGAATCTAGAGAACCTTCTAAGTCAGCCTTGGCCATGATAACGATGGGGACCTCCTGCCGGGTGAGCATGTTCACAGCCATCACTGGTGTGAGGCAATCTGTAAACAAGAGCAGATCTATCAGACAGACACATCCCAGAGTAGACAAGTGAGAAAAAGCAGCACAATATCTTCCATGCTGCGTGCTAATTGCTAAAGAGCCAGTCCTTTGAAGGGTATTAGCAGATAATTTACACCAGAGGACATCAGAAGATCAAACAAGCACGAGAGAAAAGTTTTGTCCTCCCACACGCACAAGGGAAAAGAAAGGTGTTTCAGGGTTCCAGATGGAAAGCCATCTCATTACCACCTTTTACTTCTCAAAATTATCTCCAACAGTGAGAATAATAAAACACACAAAACCTTCCTGGAATGAAAGAGGAGACAGGAACTTCTAAAGCAAATGGATGATGATGTGGCTAGCAAGCATAAAACAGCAGAGCAGAAAGTGAAAAGAGATTTCCAGACATCCACAGACAGAACAGTTCCTCTCCACGCACCCTTTTCTTAGGAGATCCTGGAATATTGTGTTCTTGCGAGACGAAAGGCTAAATGGAGAAAGAAACAAGTGTAGGACCCAGGAAACAAGGACCAGCGAGGAAAAACCACAAGAACACTCAAGAAGGAAGTCAGAGGGAACTTTAGAGACATACAGCTGAGGCCTGGAGGGTGACCAAGTCAGATCTGAACCAAACAAAGTCCAGAGTATCTTCGGGAAAATGAAAGAACTGATAAGATTGTCTGGAAGGCTGGAGTCGGAGAAAACGCTATTGAGAGTTTTAAAGAGCTGATAGAGTGTGGAAAGATTCTGCCAGAAATTCAAAGAATACAAAGCAAACGAAAAAAAGGGAGAGACACATAGAGAAAGAGACTGTGAATTTTAGAAAAAAAAATAATAAAAAGTTATATAAGAATGAGACAGTAAGACTGGGCCTGGTAGTGCATGTCCATAATTCCAGTCCTCCGGAAGCTGCAGCAGGGTGGTAAGTTTGAGGGTATCCTGAGCTACATAGTGACTTCTAGACTAGCCTGGGATACACAGAAAGAGCCTGTCTCAAAAATAAACAATTAAACAGAACAAAGTAATCACAGTTTATATGATCCAGTTACCAATATTTATGAAACAAATGACTTACAATTTACTCAATCATCGGGCTATCTTGAATGAACAGTAGCAGGGAAAGAGCCATACATGTTGACATCCTCAACGAGTGTATGGACTAAAAGCATAAATACCCAAAGTCCAGAGGAAAGAGGCACAAGAACAGTAACTGAAAAATGATTAATTTACTTGTGTTTAAAATCAGACTTCAAAAGGGGGACAGAACAACAGACACAGAGGAAATACAGGGAAACATCAGGTCATATTTCAAAAACCTGTACTCCACAAAATTGGAAAACTTAAAGGAAATGGACAATTTCCTGGATAAATATCACTTACCAAAATTAAATCAAGGCCAGATAAGCAAATTAAACAGACCTATAACTCCTGAAGAAATAAAAACAGTCATAAAAAGTCTCCCAACCAAAAAAAGCCCAGGACCAGATGGTTTCAGCTCAGAATTCTACAAGATTTTCAAAGAACTAATACCAATACTCCTCAAATTATTCCACATAATAGAAACAGAACAGAAATAGGAACACTACCAAACTCTTTTTACGAGGCTACAATTACCCTGATACCCAAACCACAGAAAGTGAATTACAGATCAATCTCACTCATGAACATTGATGCGAAAATACTAAATAAAATACTGGCAAATGGAATCCAAGAACACATCAGAACCATCATCCACCATGATCAAGTCGGCTTCATCCCAGAGATGCAGGGATGACATACAAAAGTCTGTCAATGTAATCCTCCATATAAACAAACTGAAAAATAAAAACCACATGATCATCTCATTAGATGCTGAAAAAGCTTTCAACAAAATACAACATCCCTTCATGATAAAGGTCTTAGAGAGAGCAGGGATACAAGGAACATACCTAAACATAATAAAGGCAATATACAGCAAGCCATCAGCCAACATCAAATAAAATGGAGAGAAACTCCCAGCGATCCCACTAAAATCAGTGTTGTCCACTCTCTCCATATCTATTCAATATAGTTCTTGAGGTCCCAGCTAGAGCAATAAGACACTAGAAGGAGATCAAGGGGATACAAATCAGAAAAGAAGAAGTCAGACTCTCACTATTTGCTGATGATATGATAGTTTACATAAGCAACCACAAAAATTCTACCAAGGAACTTCTACAACTCATAAACACTTTCAGTAATGTAGCAGGATACAAGATTAACTCAAAAAAATCAGTAGCCCTCCTGTACACAGATGATAAAAGGGCTGGGAAAGAAATCAGAGAAACATCACCCTTCACAACAGCCACAAATAGCATAAAATATATCAGAGTAACTCTAACCAAACAAGTGGAAGACTTGTATGGCAAGAACTTTAAATCTTTGAAGAAAGAAATTGGAGAAGACACCAGAAAATGGAAAGATCTCCCACGCTCTTGGGTATGTAGAATTCACATAGTAAAAGTGGCAATTTTACCAAAAGCAATCTACAGATTCAATGCAATGCCTATCAAAATCCCAGCAAAATTCTTCACAGTCCTCAAAAGAACGGTACTCAACTTCATATGGAAAAGCAAAAAACCCAGGATAGCCAAAACAATCCTGTACAATAAAAGAATTTCTGGAGGTATCACAATCCCTGACATCAAACTCTACTACAGAGCCATATTACTGAAAACAGTCTGGTGTTGGCATAAAAACAGACGGGAGGACCAATGGAACCAAATCCAAGACTAGGATATCAATCCACACACCTTTGAACACCTGATCTTTGACAAAGAAGCAAAAACTATCAAACGAAAAAAAGAAAGCATATTTAACAAATGGTGCTGCCATAACTGGATGTCAACATGTAGAAGAATGAAAATAGACCCATATTATCACTATAAACAAAACTAAGGTCCAAATGGATCAAAGACCTCAACATAAAGCCAGCCACACTAAACCATGTAGAAGAGAAAGTGGGAAGTGCACTTGAACACATTGGCACAGGAGACCACTTCCTAAATAGAACCCCAGCAGCACAGACGCTGAGAGAAACAATTAATAAACTGAAAGCTTCTGTAAAGCAAAGGACACAGTCAACAAGACAAAACAACAGCCTACAGAATGGGAAAAGATTTTCGCTAACCCCACATTAGATAGAAGTCTGATCTCCAAAATATACAAAGAACTCAAGAAACTGGTCATCAAAAGAACAAATAATCCAAAAAAAAAAAATGGAATACAGACTTAAACAGAGGAATCTAAAATGACTGAAAGACACTTAAGGAAATGTTCAACATCCTTAGTCATCAGAGAAATGCAAATCAAAACAACTCTGAGATTCCATCTCACACCTGTAAGAACGGCCAAAACGCATGCAAAGAACTTATAGGCATCTGAGCTCTGTTTCCACCATGAACTGAAGTCTTTGGGCTTGATGATGCTCAGCACCTTCATACACCAAGTCATCTTTCCAGACCTTTTTCAGCACAGTTTTATTTGCTGGAGGAATTGAAAAAAAAAAAAAAAATTGGGAGCTGATTCTCTCCCTATCAGAAGAAAGCTTTAAACTAATACTGAATCAGAAGGTAAAGAGCTGAGCCTCTCTGGGCAAGCTCTGGATGCAGAGAGGCTGGGACTGAGGAAACGCAGGACAGACAACTTAATGTTGCCAGAGCTGTTTTATCCTCAGGTTTTGAGATAAAAAAACTAAAAATTACAGCTAAGGTGAAGAACAGGAAAAATGGCAAACACGGGGGGTATATGGGTCCTGTGGACAGCGACCCAGCTGAAGGAGGAGACTCCAGAAGCCTGTGCTTCATCACATAGCTCACCTCTGCCAGAGACTAGTGCCTTTTGCAAGGCTTCCTTCAGAGAACTGCAGCCATGTAGAAGCCTGTGGTTAGGAGAAATGGCCACGTGGGAAAGGCCATAAATGGCCTCAGGGGTGGCTGTATATGCTGTCAGTTTCTCTCCTGTGTCTTGTCCATCAACCTGGCGGGATGAAACATGACATTTCATTTTCAGTCCTCCTCCTGAGCTATGTGGCTCCCCATTCCACCCCTTTCCTCATTGCCAAACAGCCACAGCAGCTTCTGACCCCAGGACCAGGAATGTGTACAAGGAGGGGCCAGGCAGGAGAAAAGAAGGGGGTTGCCTTATCAGTCCCCCTCTGCACTCAGCACCAGGCATCCCAAGATGAAGGTAGGGAAAGCTGGCTTAGGAAGATACCCTCCCGGTTCTCTTTGTGCTGGGCAGTGCTATGGCCAGGTGTGGTGCTGCTGTGCATTCAAAGGGATCCAAAGTGCAAGACAGATCTATGGACATGCACACTGGGGTGCCAGGGTGCTGTCACCTTTAATGTGAAGTCTAGATGGCAGCCTACACAGTCCCCAATCCAGTGGGCCTGCATGCCTTTTATTCCGTACCACTCTGGGAGGTCTGCCAAGGCATCCTGCATGGCCTGCGGAAATAAACAAAGATCAGAAAAGCAGCAGTGCAAATCTCATGTGAGAACAAGTGGTGTGGGGCTTGAGGTGGGAAAGGTGGAGACGCGGAAGAAGGTTCTGGACATCAGGCTCCCTCATTCTCGTGCCTCAGTAGGGGTAGCAAAAGACAACAGAGGCGCTCAATTCTCAAACCATCTGATCGGCCTGACCTATCTCTGTCCAAGATTCAAGGTTTCATGGAAGAAAGAAAGCTGAAATGGACAAAGACCCCAATTCACATCATTGCTGAATGTGTTCACAGCATTCTCTCCCTCAGTCTGCAGGGGTCAAAAGGAGTTCACAATCTGCAAATGAGCTCCACAGCTCTCCCCATAGGAGTTCCAAACTGCACAGAATATTCCAGTTGGCTGCTGCCAATTCCCACGGAATTTTGTTATCATCCTCCCCAGCAACACTGGCCACACCAGCAGAACCTCACCCTGTGGTTATTTCCTCCTCCTCTCCCTCCTCTCCCTTCTCCTCCTGTTCCTTCTCTACTTCTTCTACTTCTCTTTGTTTGTTTGTTTGTTTGTTGTTTGTTTGGATACAGGGTCTTAGCTCAGGCTGACTCTGAATTTACAACCTCCCTGCCTCCTCCTCCAGAGTGTTGAGGTGACATGTTTAGCAGCCAGTGGTTTTGTTTTGTTTTCTTCCCAGATTGCATGTCAAAGGTAGGAAAACTGGTGGAGGTGCCTTAGCCTTAAAATATTCAGATGGAAATGAGGCCCAAACATGCAAACAGGAAGAAATGTGAGTGTTTTCACATGCTAGTTCTGGAAAGATGCTGGCCTAAAATCTAATCAAATCTATGAATATTTTTACAAAGTGATTTTTTTTTCAATTGACCAAAGGAAACCAATATCTTGAAGCATCAAACAAGCTCTTTTCAGTTCCCTGTATAATAAATGCATTTACTCAAGGCTAACTTTGGATAAGCAGGTCTTCAGGGAAGGCCTCACCAACAGCGTAGCCTAAGACAGAACAATGTTCACTCAGCTCTTCCTTGCCACAGCGGTCCATCCTCCTTCTGTGGGGGCAGTCCTGGTCTCATCTCACTTCCCTACCCTTGGCAAGCAGTTCGCCTTCCCGCCCCATAAACCACCAGTATAGAAATTCAGTTGGCTCACAGAATCCAAAAATCTGGAGAAACGCCAGGTTTTTAGACCTTTTTAAAAGTGCTATGAAATCCTAGGGAGTCGGGCTTGGTGGAACATACTTATAATCCTGGCCCTTAGAAGGTTGAGGCAGGGTGATCTAGAGTTCAAAGCCAGCAAGCAACCCTGTGCATAGACACACACAAATAAAGAGTCCATAAACAAACAAAAACCAAAGCTCTCACCTCCCAAGGGAGAAGAGATGGCTTATTCTGGAGTCAGATATTTGTGACTATGGCTCAAAAACACAGATTTAGGATACACCAAGTTCCATCTGCCACTATGGTAAAACTTTGACGAAGCTTTTGTAATAACAGAACAAAGAAAGCCATAAGCCAGGGCACTTTTTAAAGCGATTGGTGGGAGCAGGAAGTGGGCAGCTACAGCAAGGAAAGGAAACCTCAATTTCAGGCTGCAGATTCTCTTTGTCAGCATTCTTATCCCTTTGATTGGTTGGAAACTGAGGGTCTGTTTATACATTCCAAAGAAAAACGAGAGTTCTGCTTATACATTGTCAAGGATTTGCCTAATGGTCACAAAGATGTCGGGTCAAGTACAGAGGGGGCAACAAATGGCTACTAAGAGGGCTAAAGCTGACCCAAGAAAATGTGGGCTGGATTTGCAATGTTTTAACCTCTCTATGTGTCTAAAGTTTGTAGAAGACTGTGGAATGACAGTCCTTTTCAGCACCTTTCATTCACAAAAGTAAATCTGAGGAAGCTGGTATGTCATGAGATGGAAGAAGGTATCTCCCTGTGCCCTGTTTAATAGTCTTTTGGGCAGGGCACAGTTTGGAATTAAACGATAGTTCATTTAATAAGGGCAGTTAGCTAAAACTGCCAATGGGAATGAGACATCTAACACAACCGAACCCTGTGTCTCCTGCATGGACAACGTCATTCATCCTCCTCCCCTCCCACAAGCTGCCCATGAGACACCACCCACACTGCTCTGCAAACCTCGCTTGCACCTTCTCCCCCCTGACTCTCTGTCAGTCATTGGCTGAGATCATGCTTACAACTCACAGTGAACAACTCTGAAGGGCTGGGCAGGGGTGAAAGGAAGAAATATAACACACTGCACAACAGCCTTTAACAAAATGCTTTTCTGTTTCAGTTCCCTTTAGACTCTGACCTCATGGGCAGCCTTGGGGCAAACACAGAGCTCTGAAGATCCCTGGGCAGACAGCACTCAGGCCAAGCCAGCACCCACTGCTCATTCCTCCTCCACCTGGGCAGCAGAAGCTGAAAAGTTCACATCCACTCAGCTCTCTCCCTTAATGCTGGGGGTGGCCATGTAACACAAAACATGAATGGAATTCTACTGGGGGGGGGGCCAGTTCTAGAAAGTTCTTGCTTTCCAGATAGAAGGGCTTGTCTGCACTGCTCCTGATGCTTCTGTCTTGAGGGACCTGGAGGAGCAGCAGTCACTATCTGGCAGCCACAAGATGACAAGCAGGACGAAGAGGCCGAGAGAAGCACTGGGATGCCCAGCCGGAGGCCTTGGAACAGGCTGGTCTCAGCACTGGTTCTCATTGTGTGGAGAAAGTACTTGTCAAATCCCCACAACCTGGGTCTTCAGTAGCTTGCAGCTGCAAGCATTCTCAGTTGACCCATGTCACTAATTCATGACAATTTCTATCATACCAGGTTTTCAAAAATCCTGTTTCACTTGATCTTTAAGAATCTGGACCAAACTTTTCAAGTTCCTATTATTTTCCCCTCTTCACCCAAGGATGTCTGATGCCCATCTCAGACTCAAAGGACTATCTCTACCCAAGAGAGTGGGCTAACCCTGGACCTCCCATCAAGTCAGGTCTTCCTAGATGTTACCACTACCTGCACCCTCTCATCCAATAGATCACCAAGCTCAGGGGATTCTTCCTCTAACTACTTTTCCAATCCCTTTCTACTTCTCCTTCCTAACTCTAGAGTGCATGGTGAGACCATCACAAAAGCATTTAGGCTAGTGCCTGCAGTCACAACTATCCATCCCATAATGTTCTTATGAAAACAAAATTCTGGGGACTAGTGAGATGGTTGAGATGGTTCCACAGTTAGCAGTCTTTCTGCTCCTGAGAAGGCCTGAGTTCAGCTTCTAGCACCAACTCTGGGTGGCTCACAACCATCTGGAACACCAGTTCCATGAGATCTCGAACTTCTGGCCTCCACAAGGCACTTGTACTCACATGCACATACCCACACATGCCTATAATTTTAAAATTATATAAATCTTAAAAAAAAGAACTACCCTATGTTTCTGACATCACTCCCTTTACACTATTTCATCATTTCATGCAGTTCCTGTGCTGAAGTCACAATGTGTCACTTGATCCTGCCCCTAATCACCTCTCCAATCCTACTTTGAGCCTTCCCACATGGCTCTCAAGTTTAACTTGAAGCGTTCATCTCTTTGCTTTTCAACCCCCAGCACACACCTATCTGCTAGGGCCACTCAATATGGATTCCCTGTACAGGCTGGGGCTGTCGTGAGGGAGTGTTTTCACAACATAAAGCTGGCTTTATGGTCTATCCCACTCTTGCTTGTCTTTCTGCAGCCCAAACACTGAAACTTTCCCGTCTGATATACTCTTCTGGTCCAGATTTCCAGTTGGTTCATTGTTATAGGTGTTTTCTGCTCTCCTGAAATTCACCATGATCATCTTTTCTTTTTAAGTCCTGTTCATTTATATAACAAATGCCTTGGTATTATTAGCTAACTTCAACCCCTTGGTCTATGTCTAAACTTTTTTTTTAATTAAGGTTCACAGTTTCCTGCAAAAGACAGTATTTTTTATTGCATGCTGGGTCCTGCAGATGATGCCCTACAGGGGTACTGGATCATACTTGACCCCCTTTAGATCTATTTTGTTCTAGAAGCTCTATTTGAGTCTCTCAGAGGCTTACTTTTAATCTTCGGTAAGGTCATTATATTCTGTTTTTGTCCTCAGTCCTAGGGTGTTATCCATGCTTCCAATCACAGTCTTTGGAGATTCAAAGCCTCTTTTAGCCAGGCAGAATCCAGGGTTTCTATGTGCCACACAGCCCTGGGTCTGCTTCGCTCTCCCACCATATGCCAGCATCATGGACTCTCCCTCTTCTCCCAATTTTCAGTGTTGATCTCCTAAGAGCTTTTTCAATAAATCTGCACAGGAGTTCAGCAAGAACCAAGAGTTACCATGGCAACTCAGCATTTCTGCTGAGCAGCTGACAATTCCCAGCTGACAGTTTAAAGAAGAATGCCTCTGGTGCCAGTTATTACATTTACAACTCAAAGCAGAGGCCAAGGCACAGGCGCTAACCAGGTGCCCTTCCAATACTGCCATTAGAGGGGCTGGCACCCCTCCTTTCCAATGCACTACCTGGAGGCTTGGGGGAATAACCCCGTCTCAGGAACATGGCGGATCTGAGGCCAGCGGAGAGGACCTACACAGAAAGCTACACTCTCAGCTTTGCTTTCTGCTAGGCACTGACTAATAAGCTCTTTTGAACTTTTTCCAGATCCATGCCCAGGTCAGCTGTATAAAAATGAACTGCAATGACCTCATTGCAGTCTCTGGAGGGAGGACAGCGAGGGTCTGCTGAGCTGGTGGGGCGTGGTTTGGGTTTGGCCCAGAATGTGGTAATCAGACACTGCCTAGAACTCTGTGCTTTCTCTGTACGTGAGCCCTGCACACAATATCTGACCTGACTTATCTGCAGATGAGAACCAGACTTTGTCCAGGCATGCCATGGGCTGCCTTTGAGACTTAACTCAAAATAGAAGCACTGGGTATTACACACATACAGAACCTAGAGAACTCATGACTTCGCCCAGGCCATTATGGCTCAGTAACCAACTCTGCTTCTACTACTGGCTTTGTCTTGAATTCTGAATACAGAAACCAGTCAGAAGGTGCTTGAACCATCATCATCGGCCTAATCACTCATCTTACTCATCAGGAAGCTGAGGCCCAGGGCAGCTTTCACAGTTATCAGAGGCACAGAAAAGTCACATCTGGAGCTCTGGACTTGAGCCAGCTCACTCCTATCCTGGCCTTCTCTGCTAGAGACCAGTCAGCTCTTCACTCTAGGTCACTATAAGTGCTGGTACAGAGAAACTAGAACTCAACCCCTCCTGAGCTTCACAATAACTTTTCCTTTCTTGGATCCATAATTACAGATAGAGTTACTGTTGCTTTCTGAAAGCTCAGCAAACAATGACCTGGAAAGACCTCCAGGTGCCTTTATTGTTAAAGCTTCCCCTTGCCCACCACCCTGTACCATGAACAACACTGAGGCGCTCTGCTTCCCAGGCTCCTTCAGCAGAGCCACCAGTGTGGTCTGCCTACACACTGGGCGCTACTGAAAGTCTCTTACATCACTTACCTTTGCATATGCAGTTGTCTTAATGAACCACTGTCGGAGATATTTCTTCTCCACCTTGGCTCCAGAACGCCATGAACAGCCATATTCATTCACTTGCTCATTGGCCAGCACTGTTTGATCCACTGGATCCCAGTTAACCAAGGCCTGTTAGGATGCAAGAGACGGGGTACACCGTGGTGAATGTCCTGTGGAGGGGCCCTTGGAGAACAGTGTGGCTCCAAGCCTGAAGGCATCTTTAGGGTGGACTGCCTGGCCAATGGGCCACTAGTAAGCTGTGACAAGGACATACGGACTGCCCTTGTTAGAGCAGACTAGGGGAAGATGGAAGCCTTTAGGAACATGTCTAAACTGACCCTAGGTTTTTCTTGAATGACAGGATGAACATTCAGGATTTGAAATTTTAGGACACTTTCGAAAAGAAGGAAAAAATGGTATCTATTTAAAGTTTAGAAAAATAGGGCTACTGCAGAAAAAATAAATATACTGTTTTTTAATAACACTTGACTTTTACTGAATGATAACCAGGTGTGGTTTCCATGCTAAGTGGATTACAGCTAAGTGGTGAGCTTGACAGCAGAGATACTCCTGCCTTAGTCTTCCAGAAGCTGGGGCTACAGTTGTGGCCGTCACACTCAGCTTACGTGTGCCCTTTTCATTCTTGCAGTCAGCTTTGTGGTGTGGTGAGAAGACTCACCCTCAGAGAATCATGTCACAGAGAATGAATACGAGGAGCAGAGAAGCAATAAAACACACCTAAGGTCTCAGAGACACTGGCAGACGGGGAGGAAGTTAGGTATCCTTTCACCAGCGCTAGGAACTTTCCAGGCCTTCAAGACTGTGCTACATCACACATCAGCATAGAAATCAGGGTGGGGAGAGGTCAGCTAATTCATTGAGCTATAATCTGGGTTGTGATTCTATAACTGCAAGTAATATAGTCACCAAAAACTTGAAACTATGCCATCTGGAATCAGATGGGAAGAGGAGCATGGGACAGTTTATTTCCTCTAACATAGGGTCCCTAAGGTCTTCCCCTCTTAAGTACATAGAGATGACCAGGATATTAAGTATCTAGGACCTAAAACTTTCAGGTTATTATTCCCACTAATACCAGGGAGATGCAGGAAGGGTTTTACTTAGTAGGTAACAGGAAATCCTGTTTTATTTTGGCCATGCTAGGATTATTGCAGAGGAGCCTATGAACCTGAGGCGCACGCGTCTTAGGACAGATCTCACTGGGTAGCTCTGGCTGTCCTGGAACTCACTCTGTAGACCAGGCAGGTCTCATACTTACCAAGATCCACCTGTCTCTGCCTCTTAAGTGCTAGGATTAAAGGTGTGGGCCACCACACCTGGCTAAAAGTGATGATTCTAAGATAGAGAAAATTTATAAAGTTTTAAAAGGGTAGCTAACATGAATGTACCTCTTTTTGATAGGCCAGTCCAGCTTCATAGAGTTTGATAAATAGGTATTGAGTCCATTTGTAGTAATCTGGCAAACAGGTAGTGATTTCCTGCCAAAAAAAGGAAGAGGCATAAATGCACAGTCAGACCCTGCAAGCACTGCACCACACATACCACAGCTTTGAGATTCAGTTCTTACAAGCAACCAAATTGCCAAGTATTAACCAACTTATCTCCGCTAACTCTCAAAGTGAGGGAATAGCCATTTATTCTGGGAAGAAAGAGATGGTGTTATTGGAATGTCTCCTCCATCTTTCCTAGATATTTACAATGATAAGAGACTCTCGAGTCTTTTGTCTATCTCCCATGACTATCAAGCTACAGTACAGGAAACGGCTATGAACTCTAAATTGTATGCGTGTGGTATGGGGTATGTGCATGAGTGCTGTTATTGATGGAGGCCAGAAGAGGTTGCCAGACCCCCTGGAACTGGAGTACAGATGGCTGTGAAATGCCAGAATTCGGGTCCTCTAAAAGAGCAGCAAGTACTCTTAACTTCTGAGCCATCTTTCCAATCTAGCTATGGACATTTCTGCCAGGATAAACATATGCTGGGGAACAAGAATATAGTTCATCTGAAAAGCAATTATGTCAAGAGTATTTCATTTCAAACTAAATCTTGTGTCTACATAGAACCTACGGTTTGATAGTCTCCATAGCCTCATTATTCTCCCTTTATTGTATAATATAAACCAATCTTTTGTCTACATGGGGAAATTAATCAAAAATTCCTAAAGTTTACATTTTGCCTGAAAAACACTTTTAAATATAAAATTAAAAAAAAAATGGAACTTCACTAACTGATGAGGCTTGAAGTTGGTAAAGTCGAAGTAACTTATAAGTCATGTATTTCTTTTTTTCTAGTGCTGCTGAACTTTAAGTAAAAGCCATGGATAAAGGGCTGGGGTATAGCTTAGTGAGTACTTGGTTGCCCAGCAACCCTGAGGCCTTGCAGTTAATCCTCAGCACTGCTATTGGTGGAAAAGAGAAAAGGGGGTTGCTGTGGAACAATCGTTGTACACTGTAAATATGTATCACTCTCATTGGTTAATAAAGAACTGACGGGCCTTTAGTTGGGCAGGAAGAGACAGAATGGAGAGACAGACTAGGAGGATGCTGGGAAAACAGGTAGAGTCTCAAGAGTCACCATTCAGAAACAGAGGAAACAGAATGGGTACAAAATGAGATAACAAGCCATGAGATATGTGGTAGAACACAGATAAGAAACATGGGTTAATTTAAGTTGTAAGAGCTAGTTAGTAATAAGCCTGAGCTATTGGCCAAGCACTTATAATTAATATTAAGTCTTTGTGTTGGTTATTTGGGAACTGGTGGGCAGGAAAGAAAAGTCTATCTACAGGGGATAGCGGGAAAGTGTTTCTAAAATGGCCCCACCTGTAGCTGACTTTCTACAAAAGATATACTCTACCCAAGTGCAGACCACTTCTACATTCCTTAAGATGAATAAATGAGGAAAGCTTCAAACCCAGGAGGAAAGCAGGTATAATAGAAAGCAGTAACCTAAAAGGGCTGCTTTTCTTATGTAGATTCATTCATTCCGTTTGAGACAAGGTCTCACGTATTCAAGGCAAGGCTAGCCTCAAACTTTGAATTTCTGATCTACCTGCTTCTTGAATGTGGAGTTATAGGCACATGCCACTCACTACACCTAGACTGTGTGCTGCTGGGGATCTAATTAATCCAGGGTTTCATGAATGTTAGGCAAGCATTCTAGCAATTGAGCTGCATTCCTAGCTTTCCTTGGTTGTTTTATTACTGTTGTTTTGTTATTGATGCTGTTTTAAATAGCAGAGCGCTAATATTAAAAAACAAAAATTTCAGGTGGTACTTGGGATCAAACCCAGGGACTCAGGCATGCTAACAAGTGCTCTAACACTGAGCTATAACCCCAGCCCAGAAAAGAGTTTTCTTATTTTAATGCAGAATAGGGATTGGAGAGATAGCTCAGCAATTAAGAGAACTGGCTGTTCTTCCAGGTCCTGGGTTCAATTCCCAGCACCCACATGGCAGCTTAGAACTGTTTATAACTGTAGTCTCATGGAGTTTGGTCCCTTTTAGTAGTGTGCAGACATAAATACAGGCAAGATATCCATATACATAAAATAAATGAATGAATCTTTTTCTAAAGATGCAGAATAACTCAACTCTGACTACCAGTTCCATGTCCCCACGATGACACACAGTGATCCCAAGCAGCCTGGCCCCCACCAATGCCTAAGCTGTGGTTTCTCTGCCACACACATGAATCACCAGCTCCCAGGAACTCCATAGGCATCTGGTATACGGGTGCCAGGCACGAGAGGAACTCTACCAGCTCAAGAATCCGACTAACAGACAGGGAGTGTTGTCTCTTCAAGTCAACTTCATCAGTGCTAAAGCTGACTTCTCAACCTTTCACCTACTAGCATGGCACAGAATTGCTCTCTGTAGCTTTTCTGGTCAAATATCTTTAAAATCTCCACTTTTAACACGTCAGGAGCCATCTTCTATTTTGTTTCACTCATCATTCTATGCTCTCCAACACAGAGGAACCCCCAAAGTGCTGCTGAATTGGAAATAAGATAGACATGTGAAAGTCTGTATACAAAAGCAAATCTGTATATCTCATTTAGGTTTCACAGCTAAATTTTCATTGTATAGCGGTCACAAGTACACAAGGAAAATAGATTGAATTGAAGGGTAGGGTGGGTGAGGGATGGGTGAGGATTATGGGAAAATTATCTTAGACCTTGCTATTGTAGAAATATCTTTTTTTTTAAAAAAAAGATCTTTATCAAGTACAGTTTTAAAGAAGTATGTAAAGTAAATATGAAAAAATGAAAATATGAAAAAAAGACTTTATTTTGTGTGTATTTGAGTTGCTCATAATAAAATATCAAAAAATTCCAATGAATGTATTATAACAAATTAGAAAATGAATTATAATGACTATGCATTATAATGAGAATGTTTTATAATTCACTCTCTAAGCCCCTGAATCTGCTTCTGGACACTGAATAAAAGTCACATTGCAATAGAACAGCATTATCTTCAACTAGGTTTGTGGTTTTGGAAATCACCAGGGTAGAAAGAGTGGAGCAGGAGACCTTTATCTAGCCGTTCCTTCTGGGCACCAGCCAAGGTGAAAGGGGGAGTCTGGGCCCCTTTTCTTCCTAACTTCACATTTGGACTTGACCTGTTTTATCTGTTGCTTCTGCCATCTAGAGGAAACCCACGTGGTCACGGCCACTGCTGTGTGGTCACGGCCACTGTTGTGTGGTCATGGCCACTACTGTGCGACTGCCCAAGGAGGCTGGGCCTCAGGAGAGTGATGCTGAGCCTTCCTACCCATGGTAGGCCAGCTTTCTTACTAAGTCAAGTAACTTACAAGCAATGAGAGTCACACACCTCTTCTGGAACCTGCCATGATTCACCCATTAGAATAGAACAAAACAAAAACAGTGAATTCTCATCCTCTAAAATCATCAAAGGCATTCTTTTGAAACTACGTCACTTAAAAGTTTTTAATTTAAACAACTGGTTAAAAAGTAAAACCTTTTCACGTGCTCACTGTACACAGTTCTACAGTTAGAGCACATAGGATTTCACGTGCTCACTGTACACAGTTCTACACTTAGAGCACATAGGATTTCACGTGCCCACTGTACACAGTTCTACACTTAGAGAACATAGGATTTCACGTGCTCACTGTACACAGTTCTACACTTAGAGAACATAGGATTTCACGTGCTCACTGTACACAGTTCTACACTTAGAGAACATAGGATTTCACGTGCTCACTGTACACAGTTCTACAGTTAGAGATCATAGGATTTCACGTGCCCACTGTACACAGTTCTACAGTTAGAGCACATAGGATTTCACGTGCTCACTGTACACAGTTCTACAGTTAGAGCACATAGGATTTCACGTGCCCACTGTACACAGTTCTACAGTTAGAGAAGATAGGATTTCACATGCTCACTGTACACAGTTCTACAGCTAGAGAACATAGGATTTCACGTGCTCACTGTACACAGTTCTACAGTTAGAGAACATAGGATTTCACGTGCTCTCTGTACATAGTTCTACTGTTAGACAGTAGAAAATATTAAAAGTCTTCCCTCTCAAATAAGACAAAGACTCTGCTCCCTGAAGATTACCTGACAATGGCTAGAAAGAATGCTTTGTCACCAGTGAGCGCACACATGTGCTCACATGTGTGTGTGCAGACATGCATGCGCACACGAACAAAAGTTCACTTACATGCCTACCATATGTATTAACACGACAGAGTTAACAAGGAAGACAGTCCCCCCAAATTATTCAGCAATACAGGGATTTCATCTTCTTGGTTTTTTTTTTTTTAATTTGGTTTTTTTGTGACAGGGTTTCTCTGTAGCTTTGGAGTCTGTCCTGGAACTTACTCTGTAGACCAGGTTGGCCTCAAACTCACAGAGATCATCCTGCCTCTGCATCCCAAGTGCTGGGATTAAAGGCCTGTGCCAGCACCGCCCAGCCCTCATTTTCTGTGTTTTGAGATGGAATCTTTTTTTAAAAAAAATATTTATTTACTTATTATGTATACAATATTCTGTCTGTGTGTATGCCTGCAGGCCAGAAGAGGGCACCAGACTCCATTACAGATGGTTGTGAGCCACCATGCGGTTGCTGGGAATTGAACTCAGGACCTTTGGAAGAGCAGGCAATGCTCTTAACCTCTGAGCCATCTCTCCAGCCCCCTTGAGATAGAATCTTGTATGGAACCCAGGCTGGCCTTACACTCAGGGCACTCTTCCTGGTTCACCCCCCACCCCAAGTGTTAGATTACAGGGTGGGGCACCATACACTCTTTTTAGCTTTAAATGCTAATGGTGTAATCTTTATCTTTATCTAACAGTTTATATTATTTCATTTTAAGTCTGAAGCCACAGGCAGATCAAGGAAACATTAACCAGGCAATTCTCCAGTGGATGGTCCATAAAAAGTAAAAAGAGATTAAATACCATATTCTGGAGTAGTGCATTTACTCAGCTTCCCTCCTAAACCAGATGCGGTCACTCTGCTGAACATGGCTGGTAAATCACCAGGAACCTGGCACCACAGAGACAGTTGTGTGCTAGGGACAAGTGATTTATTTTAGCATCTAGATTTTAAACAATTTAATATATCCCTAAGTAGATTCTCCTCTATATGCTGTTATTATGTTTTATTGCCATTGGTTAATAAAGAAGCTGCTTTAGGCCAATGGCTTAACAGAATAAAGCCAAGCAGAAAATCCAAACAGAGATACACAGAGACAGTAGGCAGAGCCAGAGAGAAGCCATGTAGCCACCACAGGAAACAGACGCAAGGGAACCTTGCTGGTAAACCAGGGCCTTGTGAGAAAATATAAAATAATAGAAATGGGTTAATTTAAGATGTAAGAGTTAGCAAGAAATACACTTAAGTTATTGGCCAAACAGTATTGCAAATAATATAGTTTCTGTGTGATCAGATTATCTCGGGTCTGGGTGGCCTGGAACGAGCGAGCAGGTGGTCTCGCTCAAGTGGTGGTCTGCCTTAGAAAATCCCATATAATAAGTTTATGTAATAAATGTTTCTATGAGAGACATACATATGGGATATATTGGTTTATCTCCCCACAAAAAAGTTGGCAAGAAGTGCTTAAACATCACCCTTTGGAATCTAGTCCATGAACCCAAACGTCCAGATCCAACCACATCTGTAGGGTGCACTCAGACATACAGGCATGGAAGGCACCAGTTCAGTAAAACTTTTTGGTGAGACCATCAGAAAAAGCAAACAAGGCTGACTGTCTCCAAGTCCCCCAACATTCTGTACTTTATTTTCCCCTGCTTTCAAATAAGTTCACACAGCTGGAACGAAGGCTCAGCAGTTAAGAGCACTTGTTGCATATGCAAAGGACTGGTACCAGCATGCATTTTGGCAAACCACAGCTGTCTGTAAGTCCACTTCCAAGAGATCTGACACCTCTTCAGGCAAGCATACCACGTACATACACACATGCAAGAATCACTCATACACAAACAACCCCACACTGTTTTAAGGTTCCACTGGTTTCAGCATAAATAGGTAATTCAAAAGCACAGCTCTGAAAACAGCTACAGTTTGGCTTCGCTCCACACGGATCAAGGTGTCAGCTTTTATACCTGTGAGCTCTGGAAAGCACCATCTAGCTGTCTATGTGGGATCTCGGGAAGGTGACTCCTCCACATTGTAATCTTAGTAAAAATAATATATTCCGCAGATTTATAGGTAAACATGGAACTCAAGGCAGAAGATATGTTCTCTCAGAAACACAAAGAAGCTCAAAGCGACCTCTCAGAAACCAACCATTTCCACCCAATGACCCTGAATAATTTAACCTAACAGTTAAGTCAATGTGACAGCGACTTCTGGCCCAGTGATTTGGCACTGATTGTGTCCAGGAGGTAGAGGCACCAAGGTTTGTTTATGTCTGTGATACAGAAGAACAACACACTGTGTGTTGGAATCACGGCATTCAGGATCCACCTGGTGCTCTACTGAAATGTGATCAGAGGCCCCTCAGCAATCTCTAGGCAGAAGAGAGACATAGAGGGTGATTGATAGCTTAGCACGGTCCTGGTTTGGGTCTGAATCAGCTCTTCCTGTTCTTTTTGTCTAGGGTTTTTTCTTTTCCTCTATAGAAAGCTAGCAGCAGGAGGCCGAGGCAGGAGGATTGAAAGCTTGAGGCCAGCCTCTCAAGCAGGCTGCCGGATCATGAGGCTGAGAGGAGGAGCACAGGACCGGAGGCAGGAGTGGAGCCCCAGGGTCTGGATGGTCTGGGCCACTGCAGGCCAGAGAAGTCCCTTACTGTGTCCTTGGACACAGATGCTGCAAGCACTGTACGGCCAAAGCCAAATGTGGTAATAAACACTGATAATCTCATACTCAGGAGGCTGAGGCAGGAGAATTTCCATGAATTTGAGGCCAGTCTGAGCTACACAGTGAGTTTCAGTCTAGCCTGGGCAAAAGCATGATGCCCTTTTCCAAAACAAAGCAAAGCAAAGCAAAGCAATTCTGGCCTGAGGCAGAGTTCTAGACAATTTTATAAATACAACAGGTTTTTAAAGAAATGAGTGGCCCATTGTTCTGGAATCTCAGTCTGGCTTATTCACAGCACCCCATCTGAGAAACGCCTCCCGAACACACCACACAGCGATTTAAGAAACCTGTGTGCTGTCTCCAAAACTCCAAAGACAAACGGAGAACTGTGTGCATCATGAGCAGTTTCCAGACCTGAAACAGAGCAGCAGCCTTTCAGGATTCACAGTGAGGTCCCCTGCTCAGTGACCTGGGGTCAGGCTGGCTCAGCATCACACTCTTGCTCTCTTTTAACTCATCAATGAGAAGAACTGACACAGGGTCAGTTGCTGGGTCTTTTTCCTAAGATGCACCAGTGGGCAGTGGGGGTTAGAGAAGAAAGGGAAATGGATCCACACATGCATTCACTCATGACTCGACTCTACAGACTCACAGAGTACTGTCCAGGGCAGAGAATAACAGGACGATGGCCTTTCTTCTACCTCAGAGAAACTTGAGGACTTTACAGTCTCACCGTTCTTCAGCACAGTTCCTCAGCATCTCCTTCCATGTCTGTCCCCATGGGAAAAGAGAAGCAAGGCTGTTGGCCTTCCCCAGCTTCAGGCCAGGGCTGCCTCTCCTCCTCTCTAGGTCCTACTACGCTCCCTCTAAACTACCTTTCCCAGTGACTCCTTGACATCTTCAAGACCAGGCCATGTGCCCTCCTCCTTCTTTCTGGACCACTGTCCCCAAGACTCCCTCAGCCAAGCTTACTGAGATCCCACTGCGGCTTCCTCCTGGTCTCTTCCCTTTGCTCCCCTTCTTCCTCCCTGCTAGTTCCCATTCGCCACAGTCCTGCATCAGACCCCAGATTCCCTCTTTGTAGAATTGAAGGAAAAGGTGTTAATATCAGGGTAATTAATCTTGAACCTACATCAGTCTGAGCACTCATTTTTACACAATTATGTTTTTCTATGTAGAACTACCTTTAGATCGAAAATGAACATTTAAAGAAAACCAAAACTTATGAGTGCTAGACACTGCACTTTTACACAGTGTGTGTTTTCTTCTTAAAGGCCTTGCTTTCCAAGTCCAGGACCACAAGCCCAGTTCTTAAGTGATGTGAAAGATTTGAAGTCTACATTTCTTAAAGAAAATTTAGAATATGAGCAGCAGGGAGATCAAGGCCTGCAGCCTTGAAGACACAGTCTTTCTTACTGATAACAGTTCATCTTCTTCAGACGTGTGAGTGCATGTGTATTTAAGTTTTACCATGTACCTGGTAACTTGACAATTTCCTCCACCCATTGTACTCAAGATCATAGGAGCTACTTATATGCAGACAAAAAGTAACAATTTGCTAAATTTCTTGGTAATTATTCTTTGCTAACTGACTTCATCGAGGCAATCTAACAAATGGACAGCGTTGCTAACTTGACATTTAGGGACAGAACACTCTCCATAAAGCTACAGAGATTAACTAGTTTGAGCTGCAATCTGTTGTCAGTATAAGTGAGCAGAGACCAGCACTTCATCTTTCTAAAAGGAACACTGATGTAATTTGAAACATTCTCAAATGGTGAGTTCAACAGGGCAGAATCTGTCAACGGATACTTTCATGGGGCCAGTGTCTAAGTTTCCTGAGAGAATGGAGAAATTTCTTAGACATGGATGAGGGCCAGGAGATGGAAGAAAACACCGTTTTTATAGTACACAATTCAGACAGTGGTGGCCACAGAGCTGCCTGCAGCTCTGCTAAGCAATGGGTTGGAGAAACACGCCACAGCGTGAGCAATTTCACCTGAGACAAAGACCAAGAAATGGAACCATAAACTTAGAAAAGGTCACAGAAAATTGCCTTGACAGAACAACAGAAACTATGTGTGTGTGTGGGGGGGTGTAAGTGCGCACGTTCACGTGTGTGCTCACATGTAAACAATGGGCATCTTTTGTTGCTCTCCATTTTACTTTTTGGGGCAAGGTCTCTCACTAAGCTGGAGCGCATCAGTGTGGCTAGGCTGGCTGGACAGTGAGCTCCAGGATCCTCCTGTCCCATACTCCCGGCCCTCGATCAGCTTTTATAGGCGCTGGGAATCCAAACACAGGTGCTTTGTACGTGTACAGCAGGTATTTGAGTGACTGAAACGTTTCCCAGCTCCTAACCCAGTGAATTTTTTATTTTAATTTTAACTAATGAACCTATTTATTTTAGGCTAGGGTTCAAACAGAAGAAGATAAAAGGCTCATAAGCACAGTCCAGTTGGACATGCAGAGGTGCCAAGACATGGTAAAGACTTCACAACGACCAAAACATGTCAGTCCCAAAAGATACACAGCAAAATCACTTCAGTAAAGACAAAGGCACCATCTTGGCCTCCCTCTCAAAGGTGAGTTTCAACTACAGGAGACACCCAAAGGAAACACTCATTTTTCTGATAGAGCACCAGAAACCCAGGGCCAGAGACTGGTCAGACGAACAGCCTTCACTTGTAAGAACCTAAAAGGAAACTGTCTCAGTCAAATACTTGGAGTGCCTGCCACATGTTGTCAAGGCAACTGGCTCTGAGCTCTCCCAGTGGAAGCTTCTCCCCAGCCTGGCTGTAGGCACTTGCCTGCCTCAAGGTACTTTTTGTTTTAAGATGTTTTTGATTCCTTTAAAATTAAATTTTTCATTTAAAAATATATCTGCCACTCTGTAGGACTTGCTGTTTCTAGTGGTTCAACCCTTTCTATTTGATGTTTAGTCACGGATGTAAATAAGGTGCCAGGACCTTGACGCAATGATGACTTTTCATTCTGTAATTGTAACCATGGTATCTAAGTGAACTCAGGCAGGAAGGATGCAGGGCCTGTGTGTGAGGGATGAAGAGGACACTACTCCTAAACTGTAATCCCCATCCAGGGTAGGGAAGGAAAGGTCAAGACAGGTGAGGCCAAGGAATGAAGAAAATCAACATAGCCCTGGAAATGTAAAATACGTGAGCTGCTATTCCTTGATGCTAAAGCATGATAGCTGCTCGCAAGCTCCCTCCCTCTCCCTGTCTCCCTCCCTCCTCCTTCTGTCAGTGTGTGTGTGTGTGTGTGTGTGTGTGTGTGTGTGTGTGTGTATGGACCTGTATGTGCAGGTACACACACCTGTACATTTATATGAAGCCAGAAGAAAACACTATCATCCTCTATCACTTCCTGCCTATTCCTTTGAGGCAAGGTCTCTCCCTGAATCTGGAACTCATCTTAAGCTAGGCTGGAATCCAACAAGCCAAAATGGTCCTGCTGTCTCCACCCCACTCTAAGCTGGGGTTACACATGGCTTTTTGTCTGCATGCTGGGATCTGAACTCTAGCCCTCATGATTAAGCAGCAAGCACTTTTACCCGCTGAGTCATCTCTTCAGCCCCTGAATTTTTCACAGATGAAATTACACCATGATGAGAAAGCAAGAGAAACAGAAACAAAAAGACTTGTGTTGACAAAGGGGATGCCACAAAGCCCTGAGTGCCAATTGGGTCTTACTGAGGCCATAAGGTATAGATGGCACTGTTAATAGCTGCTTACCCTTATGCAAGATGTAGTATATCAGTGCTGTCTCAGTAGACACCCAGCCTTGGCCAGACTGTAAGGCAATGGTGAAAAAATCTGGAAAACTCACAGCCAGCGAAAGGGCTAACCTAGTACAAACACCGAGTAAGTGCGGTACAGCAGCTCCGCCGCCCTGGCTCCTGCTCATGCAGCCTCTCCAAAGCCCCGCAGTCAGCTGCACTAAGTATCTCTTAGCCACAGGTCACACGAGTCTCTCATTGCCCCAAAACACACCCTAAATTGCACTTATAATTCAGGATCTTGTTTCTCGAGCTGGGTAACTTAGGTCTTCCTCATCAGTCTGCTGCACTGTTCCTTTTCAGACACAAAGAAACCATCCTAAAACTTTCTGATATCGTTGGTTTTAACTGTTGTGGCTTGCTAAATCAGGCCACTAAACTGGAAACAAGCTCAATTTCATTTCCTTCAAGGATTAATTCATCCTTTTGGGCTTGAGAGGCAGAAAAAGCAACCCCTTGTCCTCATCCAAACCCTGCAGATGTATTTTTCACCGAAGAAATTTCAGATTTCAACCAATGACCCATTCTCCTGAACATCGGCTGAGGGGCCTATTTAACGTATCAAAGTGGACCTGGCCACCAGTTCCTTCTCACAGCGTCTCTCAGTCCCTACCTGTTACAGAGCCCTCCTAGACGGTACAACTGCCCCCTACCCAAAACTCCTCCAGCCCAGGGGCTGAGCTGCCCTTCTCTGTAATCCAGCCACTTTGCTACTCCTGACCCTTCTCCTCTTTTGGTCAACTCTTCACTCTCTTTGCCTGTCTCCTGGCCCTGGCCACCTCTCTTGGTCAGCTCCTTCTCATTCCTCTTCCTTCCCCCTTCTCCTCACATGGCCCAGCTGAGTATAGCCATGTTCACTCTGGACTCTCCCAGATGTCTCTGCCTCTGGCTATGTACAATAAATTTTCTCCTCCACCATATCTAGGAGCAGTAATATTTTTTATTTCATTTCATTTCATTTATTTATTTATTTTACAAACCAACCACGGTTTCTCCTCCCTTCTCTCTTTCTGATCTCCCCGCCCCCACCAACTCTTCTGTTCAGAAAAGGGCAGGGGTATCAACAAAGCATGGCATATCAAGTTGAGGCAGGACCAAGCTCCTACCCCTGCATCAAGGCTGGGTGAGAGATCCCAGCACAGGACTAGGTTCTAAAAAGCCAGTTCATGTGCCAGGGACAGGTCCTGATCCCACTGCTAGGGGCCCCGCAAACAGACCAAGCTACACATCTGTCACCCACATGCAGAGAGCCTAGGTCAGTTCCGTGCAGGCTTTGATCTAAAGTTGGTGAGTTCCCAGAAGCTCAGGTCAGCTGTCTCTGTGGTTTCCCCTTCATGATCTTGACCCCCCACCCTTGCTCATACAATACCGCCTCCCTCTTTTCAACTGGACTTCTGAAGCTCAGCCCAGGGCTTGGCTGTGGATCTCTGCATCTGCTTCCATCAGTTACCGGACAAAGGCTCTCTGATGACAATTAGGGTGGTCACCAATCCAATTACAAGAGAAGGCCAGTTCAGGCACCCTCTCCACTATTGCTAGGAGTCTTAGTTAGGGTCATCCTTGTGGGTTCCTGGGAGTTTCCCTGGTACCTAGTTTTTCCCTAACCCCATAGTGGCTCCCTCTAATAAGTTATCTCTTTCATTACTCTCCCCCTCCATCCTGCCTGCAACTTGGCCAACCATAATCCCTTATGTTCCCATCTCCCCCTCCACTCCAGCTCCCTACCCCTCACCCATCCACCCCTGCCCTCGGCTTATGCAGGAGATCTCATCTATTTCCCCTTCCCAGGGAAATTCGTGTGTCCCTCTTCGGATCTTCCTAGTTACCTAGCTTCTCTAGGGATGTGGATTGTAGCCTGGATGTCCTTTGCTTCACATCTAATATCTACTTATGAGTGAGTACATACCATGTTTCTTTCTGGTTCTGGGTTACCTCACTCAGACATTATTTCTTTTTTTTCATTCAGGGGCTATGTCCTCAGTCTCTTCCTGTTCCTTTTCTCCCTTCCACTCCTGCCTATGAAGTGAACAGCTCTGTCTGCTCTTTGGCATGCTCCTTGCCATGATGTGTTAATTCCTCTCCGGGGACTCAGTCAATCATGGATCATCCCAGGCTGTGAGCCAGGACGGATTTTTTTTTTCTCGTTGTGGGTATTTGCTACACTAATGGGAAGCAGATTAACACAGTCTACACCTTTTAGAAAACTGACCAATTGTTCCAGAAAGCAAGCGCTCTACAAATAAAAGCCCTCTACCTCCTCTCCTTTCTCTCCTCTTTCTCCCTCGCTTCTCTTTCCTCTTCCGTTAGTAGATGTTGAGCTGGTTGCATTCAGCTTTCAGTTTCTTCTCAACACGGCACACACTGCTCTGGAAATAACATCTGAAAGAGCCAGGCACAGGAGGGGCTGTCCTGAAACAACACTTCATGGTAATCCTGGCTCACCAGAAATGCACTAATTCTAGGAATGCATGTTTCATATTCCTGAGAATTCATCTTTTTCTGTAAGAACGGTGAGAACAAAGCTCAAGAGCTCTCACCCAGGGAGAGTCAGGAAGAACGAGCCTATGGCCCAGCTACAGGGCTCTGTCTCTTCTGCCTGGGCACGAGCTAGCACTGCTGAGCCATCTTATTTTTCAAATGTCTGACTACTTGTCACTTAGCCATCTGCTGGCTTTTATGAGACTTTGGGACTATGGCTTGTGAAAGGCGCAGTTTTATCTCATCAATTAAATAAACTGGCCCTCTGCCTCCCCACTTTGTCCCTTCTCCTCTGCTCAGGCTGATGGGTCTCTCCAGTCATTCAGTCAAAAAGGAAGAAAGGAACAGAAAACTCAGTCCTGCAGAGACTCTGAAACAAACAAGGAGAACGCCGCATTCTAAACTGTGAAAGACATTGTAGGAAGCAAAAATAAATTTTCATTCAATATCTGTTTTCATTCCAAACCTTCTGAACATATATGGGTCCATGATGAACTTAACAGCAAAATACTGAAAAGAAAAGGCACCTAGCTAAAAGGCATTTCTGTTCTTAAGAATAAAAATGGGGATGGACGAGGTAAGAAAAAATAATAAATCTAAAAATACAAAAACAAAACTAGTATTAATGCTAAAAACAACATTAGTTCTACATAAAGACGACAAGTTTTTCCAGAAAGTAGAAGTAAACAAGATCGAAAGAACAGTGACCAAGGCGGGTCAGGACTGGATGGGCACTGGGCTTATAGAAAGTCAGCGCTTTTGAGAAAGACCCTGGGCAAGGGCCACAGTGAAAGCCCCGCAGAGCACGAGCACTCTAAACAGCAGGCAAAACTAAAATCAAAGGATCCATGCTGGAGTAGATGCTGATGATAGTGTTTAGTCGCCAGGGCAGAGAAAGAGACCACGAGGGAACATCTCTGCTTGAGCATGAGGCTCTACCTCATCACGGCCCAGAAACTCAAAACCATCCTGCCAAAATAAAACTTCTGAAACAGAGAGCCACAATACCTCACCACCACCACTGTCCCTACAACTCCAGTAAGCATCAAAATGGGCATCTAAAGAGCACCCTGTGTAGAGATGCAGAGATGGTTCTGGTTGGCCATAGACTTTCCCATCACAGTGGAGCAGCTGGTGGTTACACAAATCAGCACAACACTGCAGGTATGGAAGGGGATCTGAGCAAGAGCCGAGCTCCAGCTAACAGCATCACACCAGCGTCGGCTTCCTGACTGTGACCTTATATTATACATGTATGTAAGCACACCAGAGAAGTGGAAGGCCCTCAGAGAGGATCATATCCCCTGATTGTGAGGGGCCCTGTGGATGCTTGGAACCACACCCTGATCCTTTGTAAGAACCTTCCACAACTGTTTTAAAAAGTTGAATTTGTGTAAATGTACCATTACTCGGCATGTTAAAAACAATGACATCATGAAATTTGCAGGCAAATGCATGGAACTAGAAAAAAAAAAAAACATCCTGAGTGAGGTAACCCAGACTCAGGAAGTCAAACGTGGTATGTACTCACTCATAAATGGATATTAGATGTAACACAAAGGATAACCAAAGTAAATCCACAGCCCCAGAGAAGCTGGGTTACAAGGAGGACCCTAAGAGGATTACCCAGGGATGGATAGATAGATGAGATCTCCTGGGTAAACTGGGGGGCAGTAAAGGGAAGGGGATAGGAGATGAGGACATGAGGAAATGGGACGGTCGAGGGGGAAGAGGGACGGAGTGGGAGAGCAATGAAAGAGAGATCTTGACAGAGAAAGCCACTATGGGGTTAGGAGAAACCTGGTGCTAGGGAAACTCCCAGGAATCCACAAGGATGGCCCCAGCTAAGACTCCTCGGGATAGAGGAAAGGGAGCCTGAACTGGCCTTCCCCTGTCATCAGATTGCTAAGTACCCTAGCTATCATCATAGAGCCTTCATCCAGTAACTGATGGAAGAGATGCAGAGATCCATAGCCAAGCACCAGGCCGAGCTCTGGGAGCTCAGTCAAAGAGAGGAAGGAGGGAATATATGAGCAAGAGAGGTCAGGATCAGGATAGAGAAATCTACAGAGACAGCTGAATCAAACTTGTGGAAACTCAGGAACTTTACACCAACAGTTGTGGAGCCTCCATGGGACCAAACTAGGCCCTGCATATGTGGGAGACATTAGTGACGCTTGATCTATCTGTGAGGCCCCTGGCAGTAGGACCAGGATCTATCCCTGGTGCATGAGCTGGCTTATTGGAGCCCATTCCCTGTGGTGGGAAGCCATGCTCAGCCTTAACACAGGTGGGGAGGGACTTGATCCTGCTCCAACTTAATGTGCCAGGCTTTGTTGACTTCTCAAGGGAGCCCTTACCAGTTGGAAGGAGTGGATGGGGAGAGGACTGAGGGGGAGGTGGGGGGGAAGAGCATGAGGAGGGGTCGGGAGGAGAACTTTGAATTGAATGTAAAATGAAATTGGAAAAAAGTGTAATCAGCAGTCAAGAGCATTTTCTGCTCTTCCAGAAGACCTGTGTTTGCCTTCCTGTGGCCACACAGCAGCTCACAACCATTTGTGACTCCAGTTTCATGGGACCTGATACCCTCTTCTGGCCTCCACAGTCAATAGGCAAGTGCATGGTGCACAGACATATATACAAGTCAAACACCCATACACATTTTTCTTTTAATTCTAATTAGAAAGTATGAGCAGGAGTTGTAGTTCAGTGGCGGAATGCTTGCCTAGCATCACAAAGTCCTGGGTTACACACACACACACACCAACATGCACACACACATACACACACATACACACCAACATGCACACACATACACACCAACATGCACACACACATACACACACATACCCACTCACCAATGCACACACACACACGTGCGCACACACATACACACACACACACCAAGAGGGAGGAGGAGAGAGAGAGGGAGGTAATGAGGATGAGAGAGAATAAGTTATGAAAATCAATACTAACAACCTTTCGCTTCTCTGGGACTACAAGTTTGTCACCATACCTAGCAACCCAACAACCTTCTAATCATTTGTGGTGGATGTTATTACCATGACAAAGGCCAACAGCCCATCTTTGCCTTCAGTGAAACCCCAAATGTCACCCCTGAGGGGCTCTCTGTGATGCCAGCATTTCACTTTCTACCAACAAATCCCCACTTGGTGCTCAAGGCAACATAATCGGGAGCAGGAAAGGAAAACCAAAACCAAAACAAGCTGAGGCCTCTAGTCTTCATTTCATTTCAGTCACTCAAGAGGTGGCTAGGGAGGGAAGGACTTGAATTTGCATTTATCCCGTGGCTTCAGTAAACCCCACTCAGTCTGTAGAGAGGGGTCAAGGCGTGGATGGGGCCTTTCACTGAAGGACAAACAGCAGCTTTACCCAGCAGCTTACCCCTCCAGTGCCTGGGCCTCCAAAGGTCCTTTTCACAGCTGGCATGACCCTCAGGTAGTCCTCTGTGAACTGAGGATTACTCTGATTTCCCCCTGGCTTTGGTGTGTAACTGTGTGACAGGGATACAGACCAGAGACTGTATGTGGCAGAATCACTGTGTGTTAAGTTGGGAGCATAGACCTCAGACCCTTGCATCTATCCCAGCCTCCAGGTCTGAGAATCTGTATTGGTCTGGACTCCATATCCCAGCAGGTCAGGTCCTGATCCCTCGCTGGGAGGAAGGTCAGGACCACTCCCAAGAATATTTAAGTGAACTCCCAAAAGAGGAACGCGTGGTCTCTTTTCCTTCCTCCCGGTGGTCAAGTTTGCGGCCCCTTGGGGCCACCATAGAGTGCAGAACTCCCATTAAGCCTGGATATCTCTTAATTTGGCTTGTTTTGATTTGGCTTGATTGGGAATTTGCGTCAGTGGAGAGCTCGCGTTAGGAAAATATTCCTAATGATGTGGGCTGTGTGTGAACCAATTCTGAATACAGAATGAAATATAAATAAATGGTCAGTTAATCACCAAGGACCTGCAGGTTAATATTTAATCACTTTGATGTGGATTCAATAATCCTTTTAAACTGTTTCTGTGAGCCAGAAATCCTTGTGCAAATCCTTTGCCACACACACACAGCACAGCCCATTATGAAGTCAAATAAGTTAACTCTCTTAGCTTAATCCCACAGAAAATTACTTTTTCACAGACAAAATACCCACTAGGGTTCTGCTGCATTTGTGGAGTGCTAAGCCGTCTCTCCTGCGTCCTGTAGGCTCCCCCTCCTTCTCCCAGCATAAACAGGAGGTGGAGTCCCATGCAATCAGGTCTTTCCTGGACAGAGCCCCCAGGAAGAAACACTGACTCACCCTGTCCCAGCTGAAGCACAGGCCGAGACGGTCAAGCTGTTTCTTCATGTATTTAATATTGCTGTGAAACAAAGGGAAACAAGTTTACTTTGAGAGGTGGTCAGGGCCATAGACAGATTACATTTCAAGGGTGTTTTTGAAAATTTAAAAAGTCTAGCTCACTCAAGGAAGCCTCAACTGTTGCTTTGCCCTGACAGAAACACACCACACACACACACACACACACACACACACACACACAATCCCTAAGAATCAGTAAAACATCAAAATGCAAGCAGACACCATGATCTGGACACACTCATCACATGATGTCACCTTGGTCTTGGCCCCGGAGGTAGCTCCTTCCCCTGGCCACTCTGACAAGCAACCTCTAAAGTGTGTGATCCTGCCCTCTCCATATGTCTATGTTTTAAACAGAGTTAAGTCAAGCAAGCAAGTTTTAGAGATCAAAAAAATTAACAAATAAACAAATAAATTAAAAACCTTTATGTCCAGACCGGCTTGGAGCTCAGTGGAAGAAGCGCTTCCTGGGATGTGCAAGGATTGGATTCAATCCCCAGAACTGTGTGTGTGAAAGTTACATTTACACACACACACACACACACACACACACACACACACTTTAATGTACAAATTGGGGAAATTCAAAAGAAACAACACAGGCTTCTGTCAAGCAGAACCTAAAACTGTCCCAAAATTGGGTAACAGAAAAGTACACTAAATCAATTTAGTTCTTGCTGCTGGGAATCAACTTATGCCACGTCTGATCTGCTTTATTAGAGCTGTCATTTTCTCCTTTCCCCTCTGTTATCACTTCCATTCACCTAGAATTAACTGTATGATGAACAGAGCACAGTGAGTTTCCTATCATGCAGCCTTGGGTAGAAAGAAGAAAAGGGGGTGAAGGGATGCGCGCGCATGTGCGCGCGCGCGCGCGCGTGTGTGTGTGTGTGTGTGTGTGTGTGTGCGTGTGTGTTTGGGGGATAGAGTTGTTGGGGGTGGTAAGAGTGCTGGGTTCACAAGCACAGGACTTGAATTCAACTCCTCACAATCCATGTAAAAAGCCAAGCATGGCTTGCATGCTGTAACCCTTGCATTGGGGCAGACAGAGCCTAGCAAGTCTTAGAGCTTACTGACAAGCCAGACTAGCCAAAACAATAGGCTTCCGGCTCACTGAGAGATCCTGTTTCAGGACAGTAAAGTGAGGCAGGAAGACACTTGATGTCCTGCTCTGGATTCCCAACAGACAAGTCTTGCTGGGCACCTGTATGGGGTCCCATACCTAGATAAAGGGGGTGAGGAGGAGAGGGGAGGAAAAAGGAGAAGAGGCAGCAGAGGTTCCAAAGACAGGCCCTGGAACTTCCCTTCTGCATGTGAAGGGGGAGTTGATGGAGGGTCCCAGAAGATTCTGCTGTAAGGTACTCAGTACTTCACCAGCAGGGAGAGACTGGGAAGCCTAAGCCATGGAGCAGAAGAGAAAGTCACACCTCGCCTCGGGTAGCTACACTAAGTTGTTCCCGGCTCATAAATTATGAAAACAAAAACTAAATTTTCACAGAAAATCAGAATGTAGTGTTTGGATATAGTTCAAACTTGGGTCTAGAAGGCAAGAAACCTGTTGAAATTGAACAAATGCAATTCTCTCCACTTTGGTTTCTTTATAAAGGTAAAAGCTCCAAGAAAGAATAGTTTTGTAAATAACAAGCATCCAAACAACCTCTGAATAAACAAACATCAACCTTCTTTGGTATTTCTTAGGAGCATTAAAAGGCAAATATCAGGAGCTGCACAATGGCTCAACCAGTAAAGGTGTTTGCCTCCAAACCTAACAGCCTGAGGCGGATCCCCACACCCACACGACAGAAGAGAACTTACTTCCATGGATTGTCCCATGACCTCCATTTGTGCACTGTGATACATGCACCTCCCCCACACTAACAACTAACTAACTAACTATCCTGTTAACCATGACCTCCATTTGTGCACTGTGATACATGCACCTCCCCCACACTAACACCTAACTAACTAACTAACTAACTAACTAACTATCCTGTTAACCCATGACCTCCATTTGTGCACTGTGATACATGCACCTCCCCCACACTAACACCTAACTAACTAACTAACTAACTACCCTGTTAACTTACCTCTTGGCAATCTGCCGATGCTGTGGTGTCTTTTGTGTTTGTTGTTCTGGTCTCTTTTAGGCATAGGCTTAAAAAAGGTTTTAAAAAGGTTTCTATATATTCAAGTATTTGAGTATGCCTTAAACCTTTTACCTTTGAGTCCAGGTTTCTGGGTGCAAATTCCTCTCGATGGCAGCATTTTCGGCTGGCAATCCAAATGCATCCCACCCCATGGGGTTGATAACCTGGTATAGCAGAACAAAGTGAAAAAATGACGAGGAAGTATGAAATCAGGTTTATAAAAAGGAGTCATGCCTCCCCAGGGAGGAACAGCTTCTCCTCTGCCACCTTCCTCTTGTCCGCCTGACTTCACATGGTATCTGAGGTTCAGGAGGAACATTTGTTATGAATCCTTCTTCCTTCACCTACCACTGTTTTTCATTTTTAACAGAGCTCTGTTAGCAGGGATTCAGAAACTTTCAGAAACAATAAAGCAAGTCTCTTCAAAGAACATGTCTACTGAAGAATAAAGACTAAGCTCCAAGCACAGATGCAGAACCTCCACCAACCATCCCATACAACCTGAGACCATCTTCATGACTGGACAGAGAGGTGGGGGTAAAGGGTTAAGAGTGATACCCAGAACGCTTCATGTAAAGCCCTACAAAATTCACGTATGAAGAAAACTTGGCCAAGAGGAAGCTAGAATACTGCCTACACTGGCTCAGGAAGAGGCACTCCAGAGTAAAAGATGGCTCATTAAAACGCACAACAGGCTGGGAGATGAGATGGCACAGTGATTAAAGTACTTGCCACGGAAGCAAGGGAAGGGGAGCGTGGATCCCCAGAGTTCACACAAACACCAGTGGACCTGGCAGCCCACCTCTAACTGCAGCTTCTGAAGGTGGAGACAGGGAGCACTAGGAACAAGCTGGCTAGAAACCTAGGTCCGGCCTTGTTGCTCACACACCTTTAACCCCAGCACTCTGGAAGCAGAGGCAGGCAGATCTCCATGAGTTCCAGACCAGCCTGATCTACATGGTGAGACCACATCTAACAATACCACCAAAATCCAGAGAGACCTCGATTTGGAAAAATAAAACGTGTAGGCTTTCAAAATGTCCATCCCATGCTATAATTTTCCAGTTATGGAACCGTGATCTCCAATGTGGCAGCCATCGATCACATTTAAGTGTAATTAAGACTAAGAAAGAACTGGGTATTAGGCCATTTCCTTGGAAGGGGGAATCCTGTTGTTTTACCTTCTTTACAGTGCCTGTACTTTAGCCTTGGAGAATTCTGTTCCTCTAGACAATGGCTTTGTTGCTGCCACTAAAGGTAGTTCTAACTAAATCTCCATAGTTTTAATAAAAGTCGAGATTCAAAGGCTAGGGTGAAAACCTGGGAGCTTAAGAGAGTTAGAGTAGCAACTGGCTATTTTCTCTCTTCATTGGTGTCCCGGAAGGCACTCCCTTCCCCTCCCTGCTGCCCCAACTAAAAAACCCACGCTAAGCTCCTCCCTATTACTTCCTGTCAACCGGTTGCCGAGCTCCCTCTCTGAGCCCAGGTTAATTTTATTTAATTAACTCAAAAGCAACACATCTTTACATAGTTAAAAAATGCAATGAACAAAGGTAACACACAAACATGAAATGTTGCAACATGAACAAATGCAACCCATCTTTGCCTGGTTAAACAAACATTCCACAACAGGGTCCCTGCAGGCTTTGCAGCCAGCAGAGAAATAATCCAGGTAACTGATGCTCGGCTAAGCCTTGAGAGTCTGACACCAGCTGTTTATTTAGCTGTACTTAAGCATAGCAAAATACTGAAGAAAAAAAAAAAAGGTTTTTTGATAACAAATAACTCAGTCCCCTGAATACAACATTAGAACATGTTTAAGCTTCTTTCACAAAGGAGATAGGTGCTGTTGACTCATACATAGAATCCAAGATTTAGGATCTAAGGAAAAGGAACGAGGTAAATATAATGCCTGTGGGGGTCAGGATCAGCCTGACTCTAGGATAACATAGAAGTCACTCAGGCTGTTGTAAAGTAGAAGTGACATCACTCACAAGGGTGGGTTTCATGGCCTAAGGGCCCGGGATAAGTAAAGCATGAACTCTGGACAGAGGCTGGCAAAGGATCTCCAGGTTGTAAACTACATCTATTCCCAGCATTCCAAGAAGACAGGCAAACATCTCCTTCCTTTGAAGGATGCCTATGAGTTTAACTTTCCTGGCTTCTCTAGTGCTTATTTGTGTACCCTTGTGCACAGTTTCATATCCATAGTTCTTCTGGAGTCAACTAGAAACAGATTCTTTTTCTTTATTTCTTCACTGATGTTTTTCAAATTAAAAACATAATACAGTTGGAGCTGGAAAGATGGTTCAGTGGTTAAGAGTACCGGTTGCTCTTCCAAAGGACCCAGATTTGATTCCCAGCATGAATTACAAAGCAGTTCACAACTGCTACAATGCCAGGGCATCCAATGCTCTCTTCTGGCCTCTGTGGGTACTGCATGCACAGGGTACAAAGACACAGGCAAAATGCTCATCCAAACACATACAGGAACATGTAGTTTCTATGGGAATAGAACCTGTTATAGATAATATTTCATGACCTGACCTTTTCATTTAACATTATATCATAGGCATCTGAACAAAATTCAAAAGTCCTGATGCAGCGTTTCTGAGTGTGATGGGAAACTCACAGGCTAGTTGTGCATGACCTAGGACTTAAGATGCTAGAGATACTATCCACACATTAGAACGGCCACGATCAAAACCACTGATGACAGCAGGCGAGGATTGGAGTAAGGGGAGCCCTCCTCCACTGCCAGTGGGAGTGCAAGCTTACACAGCCACTTTAGAAATTAGTATGTCGTTTCTCAGAAAATTGGGAATGAATCTCCCTTAAGACCCAGCAATACCACTTTTGGGCATATACCCAAAGAATGCTCAATCATACCACAAGGACATGTGCTCAATTATCCAAATAGCCAGAACCTGGAAACAACCTAGCTGCCCTTCAGCTGAAGAGTAAATAAGGAAAACGTGGTCCATTTACACAATAGAATACTACTCAGCAGTAAAAAAAAAAATGACATCTTGATATTTGCAAGCAAATGGATGGAACTAGAAAAAAAAAACATACTGAGTGAGGTAACCCAGTCACAAAAAGACAAATATAGAATTACTCACTAATAAATGGATATTAGACATAAGGCAAAAGATAACCAGCCTACAGTCCACAACCCAAGAGAACCTAGACAACAAAGAGGACCCTAAGAGAGACATACACAGATCCACCTAGGAAGAAGAAAAGGACAAGATCTCCTGAGTAAAGTGGGAACATGGGGGGGGCAGAGAAAGAGTAGAGGGGAAAGGGGAGGAAGGGAAAAGAGTGGAGAAAATGTATAGTTAATAAACACACACACACACACACAAATAAGAACAGGAAAAAAGTTCAAAGCCACCTCCAAATCTCAAGGCAATCATTAAAGTGTAACCTGTTTTTTTTGTTTTTTGGTTTTTTTAGATGATGGATGATTTAAGTTTGTAAGAAAGTCAACCTGGGATGGTGGCGCTCAATGACACAGATTCTCATGGGAGTGTATAAGATGGAAGCAGGCTTTATTAAGAATTATCATAGAAAAATGAAGAACCTAAGAAAAAAGTGAGAAGAAACTCTTGAGAGAGGATGGAGTTTCCAAGACAGGAGAACCAATTCCTTTGTCCAAGTTTTGAGTTTTGTTTGTTTGTTTGTTTTGCTTTTCGAGACAGGGTTTCTTTGTAGCTTTGGAGCCTGTCCTGGAACTAGCTCTTGTAGACCAGGCTGGCCTCGAACTCACAGAGATCCGCCTGGGATTAAAGGCACGCACCACCACCGCCCAGCCTCTATGGCTAACTAGTGTGGCTGCTGGGATTAAAGGAATGTGCAACACTGCCCAGCCTGTATTGTATGGCTGACTAGTGTGGCTGCTTTGCACTGACCTTCAGGCAAGTTTTATTTATTAAAACATAAATAATATACCACTATAGTCATGACTATATGCAAGTGTCCATTATTTGGCTAGGGTCACTTCCTTCCCATTTGCAGGTGTCTTGCTAACTGTTAATTAAACTGAGTGCCCTGGCTTTGTTGGTTTTCATCTTGATTATCTACTGGTCATTAGTCAGTCACTGCTGTGGTTGCTATCTCTGACATTTAGGGTGTCCCAAGTGCTGTTAATCACATGGAGCACTCTTCATTCTCACAGCTACCAAGAAGCAGCTGCAGTGTTCTTATATTGCCTTGTCTACAATACAGTCTGGGATCTCCTTCCTGAAATTGGGCTGGCATGTTATAAGCCATCCTTACTACATCTTAGACTATTATAATTAGCTGCATTAAAAGCAAGAGTATGTAATAAGCAACAGTACCTAACATGTATCTCCCAGAGGTGAAAGGTCTTTTGGAAGCTACCCAGTTAATGTTATCACTGGCCTTCTTTCTTGGAGCCTATTTGTTACTTTTACGGTTCACTTGGATATCTTATATCCAGATACAAGTATCTTTGGTGCTCCTGGCTTCATCTTTTTAACCTATATTCCATTTTGCCTTAATACCCACTCCCATGGTAGTATATATGGGAGAGGTACTGTTTTCACCATGGTCCCTTTTCCCTTAGTGTCTACTATGAGCTAACTCCTTGCCTTGGCATGAATTGTACAAATTTCTAAAAACAAAATTCTAACATTTGCTGAGTAAATCTATTCTGTTCAGCTTTGGGAACCCACTAGGCATATCCCAACCCAGTTGGGACATGAGGTCTCTTTCCTTCCATGAAATATGGGGTGTTCCATCCTCCCTAAAAAGCATCTCTCCATCTCAGAAATTGCTTCTTCTTTAAGCTTCACACAGCCCTGGTGTGGATGGCCAATTTCAAAACCCTTCCCTAATAGAGAAGGACACATGGGTTTGGAAAACCCTTCCCTGGGTTTTTCTGAAACTAGACTGGCTACTGCAGAGGTAGGAATTCTTCTCACAAGGAGTCCTAGTGGTGGAACAACCTCAGGGTGACATCTGAGAAGGCAGAATGAGAGCTGAAGCAGGTCCAGACCCAGATGACCTGGTCCTGGTATCCAGAGTGCCAAGGCTTCTGCAAGATTTCCAGCAAATGTTAAAACAAAACCTCCCTTTTTGCTAAAGTTGGTCTAAGTCAGGTTTCAGTTACCAGGAGCCAGTAAGCCTCATTAAACAAGCATCCTTGGCACACAGGCTGCTCTGGAAGACCGCTTTATGCACAGAAGACAGTCAGTCTTCCTGTGTTTGCTTTTTTTTTTCCTTTCCTTTTCTTTTTCAGGAACTAAAAACTTGGTTCTGGGTTATTCAGGAGTTCCATACTTCCAGGCCTGCACTTGAGTTCTGTTTGTGCTGCGCTGAATTCTCCTAGGTTGCTTCCTGGGAAGAACAGGGAAGCTGTTGTGTAACTGTTCTGCAGAAAAGGGAACTTAATCATCACTTGGGAGTCTTTGTCAGAACCACCAGTGGCACTGGTCCAATGTTTCTGCCCATTAACATTCTGTTAGGTGCTATCTGGATTTTTAGATAAAGTCAATACAGAGAGATACTGCCACACATCTCTCTCTCACTCACACACAAAACACATATAGAACCTACATTTATATAACAAACTTATGCCTTTCTATTTTCATTTTCAGATAGAATTAACATGAGAAGATATTCTTAGATCACATGTTATCCAAGCTGTCTATGAATATAAAGTTAGAAAATATTAAACTTCCTTAATATTTCAAATTCTTCACAAAAATTAACAAAACAAATGCCTAACCCACTCTGGGAAGTCTTCCCCATAACTCAGGTTAAGAGTATTTCTCCTACCATCCACCAGATCGGGACTAAAGGTCCCTGCAAGCTGAATTCTTTAAAGCAGGAAGGGTCCCTGTTCATAAGGCCTGGGGGTCACATGCAAAGCCCACCCCCCTTAGATGTCTCACTCCTAATGTGGGAGAAATAGGGGGTAAGGACCTAAGAACCATTACAATACCAAAGTGTCTGTCCCTCTGGCAGCAGCCTGTGTCTTTCCTAGTAGAAGGCATGCACTTGTATTCCAGCATTCAGGGAGCTCAGGCAGGAGGACCGTGAGTGCAAGGTTAGCTAGGCATGGTAACCCTATAACCCAGCTACTTGGAAAGCTAAAGAAGTCCTGAGAGCTCGAGGACAACTTGGCCTCTTCTTGAAATAAAGCAATCTCTGGCAGACCGTGAACATTCTTGATGTCCTAAGTTAACCTCTTCTTAGGTGTGAATGCTTCCTATAGATTCATTTTTCCAGATATTTGATCTATTTTTATTAAACCTACTTAAGATATACTTTTAAATATCCATCATGTCAATTTCAAAACAGTGGGAATGTGACATCAAGGAAGGTGGCAGAAGACAAAAGTGATAATTTTAAGATAATGAATGTAAAAATATTCAGAGGCTGAATCAAGAAGTCCCAGTTACTTAAATTAGAAATCAGTACACTTCAGTCAGGCGGTAGTGGCGCACGCCTTTAATCCCAGCACTCAGGAGGCAGAGGCAGGCAGATCTCTGAGTCTGAGGCCACACAATAGTCTAGAGAGTGAGTTACAGGACAACAAGGGCTATACAAAGAAACCCTGTCTTGGAAGGAAAAAAAGAAGAGGAAAGAAGAAAGGAGTTGGGAGGAGGAGGAAGAGCAGGAGAAGAAGAATTCAGTACATTTTAAAATTTGAAAAACTATATATCTAGTTCTTACAACAAATACTCTCAGTATGTAAGTTGGATAAGAAGCCACAAAGACAGTGCAGCCACTCCAAAATTCAGAAAGGCAGGACAGCATCACTAGCTCAGACCTGACAGAAACACCATGGCTACCTAAAACCTGAGACAGAGGTAGCAGTGGGAGAGCCTAAGGCTGCTGTGAGAGTAGGCGTGTAAATGTGCTCACCTTACCAGATGAAGCCACAAGGGGCTGGACAGTGACAGAGGCAAGAGCCAGGGAGGAGATTCCCTGGTTTCTCCATTTACCAGATCTCCAATTCCACCTTGATGTCCTATGCCTCAAATACAGCCACAGTAAGAGGGGAGACTCATAATGCCCATCCCTCCCCACAGCAGCCAGTGTTTGCAAAGGATGGATGGCAGAGACAGAAATAGATACTGGTTTCTTCAGTGGTAATAACTACTGGTAAGTAACCCTAATTAAAATCATTGGATCACAAAGCTAAAAAAAAAAAAAAAAAAAAAAAAAGACTAGTAAGGCAGGATATCCCACAGCTTGAGAAACACATCCTTATACAATCAAGCAGGGATGGAACTGTGTAGGAACACATCTCTGGAAGTCTCAAAGAAGAGTAAAAGCTAGCTACTATCATGGAAGATGGGCCACCCCCCTGTGAGTTCTCAAAGGAGGGTCAAAACTCCATGTGAGGTCCCGAGTAGGAGTCAGGCTGGCTAGCATCATGACAGACCAGAAGTTGCCAGCCCAGGATACAGTTGTATGCATGTCAGAGCTCTGCAAGTCAGACCAGAGCTGGAAACAGTGAGGACTGGGAGCTGGGTCTGGGCTGGTATCTCATGTACAGTCCTCCAGATCTGAGGATCTGGATGCTGCAGGGTTGGCAGGTGGGCCGGAGGCAAGTTGACTCAGCAAAAGGGACATGAGGCTGAGGGAGTCAAGGTTACAGCCTTACCTATGTTGTATTTCTTTTACAAAAGAGGCAAAGTGGAATTTTACGTACAATTTTAAAATGCTTTAAGAGGATGGGGAATAAGAGGTCATCTGTCCTTCTCATGCAGGAATCAAGAGTGAGCTGAGCAAAGAGGGGGTTAGAGATGTACAGGAAGGAGACTGAGGCATCTGGTCCCCTGCCTTTCCATGACAGACAGGAGCATGCCTCCAGAACAGGGTGAGCCAGTCAGTAGCAATGGCCAGCTTCTCTCCCTCCCTCATAAAACAAGGCTTTATATTTGAAACCAATTCAGCTTCAGATGCAGGCACCATGGTTACTGATTCACAAAGAAATGCTATTTTCAGTGTCTTGGTTTCTCTGGAGTGGAGTCAGAACTCTATTTCCAAGAAATGAAAAATGCAGTGTTTAATTTCATTTAGCCACTGTAATAAGCAACCATTATTACAGATTGGATTTAAAATTCAAGTTACTTCAGAATAAGAAAAACAGTGGTAGCATCTATACCCAAAGGGGATACCTCTTGTGCAAACGCAGAAGAACCTGAATGGCAGCCAAGTCGGGCACTTTCCGATCAAGGCGCAAGGCCCGCATGCCTTCTCTTCTTCAAACCACACCTAAGAGCATAAGTCTGGAAATCCACTGCCTACCTCCTGATGCCACAGAGATTCGAAAGTCTGGAACTAAATGCCACACCATGCAATCTGGCCACATCACAGACATTCATCAACTACCTGAAAACTGACAACTGAAGAAACCACTTGCTTGCTGACAATTTCCCTGGCACCTGGCCTTTGTGGGTGAGCATACAGCAATTATACAGCTGTTAGACACTGAGCCCCACCTTCTTCCTACACTTGGACAAGGCTGTGGGTTTTCTGCCTAGCACGGCAAGGGAAATGAGTACTCTGATGCTTCCATCACCCTGCTCCCGGACCAGAAGGTGCTGGGGACACCAGCTGAGGTGGGAGGCAGAAAATTTATTTTCCAACCATCTGTGCATATAGTATATGAAAACACAACAAAAGCACCATATGGAGCTAAGCTTTAAGTATGTCATCAGGCATCCTTGGAGTTTAAGGAGCAACCAACCAACTGGCAGCACAGTCTTTTCTGGCTGCAGAAAAAGAAGAATTTAATTCTGGCTTTAAATGGCCCTTGAGTAAACATGCAAGTCTTGGGAATGCTTTATTGTGGCCACTAAAATTGGGTTATACTCAAAATTGCATTACACTTTTTTGTTTGTTGGTCTTCTGAGACTGCCTCACACAGTCCAGGCTGGCTTTGCTTTCCTGACCCTCCTGCCTCACCCTCTTAAGTTCTGGAATTTCTGGAGTGTGTAGCACACACTGGTGCACTACATGTGTGAAGGGTTTTCTTGCTCATCACTACATATGTAAAGGGTTTTCTTGCTCATCAGTGCTCTGATTTGCCCAGCACACCACCTAGTGCTCACACACTGGCACAGCACTGATTCAGTCTACACATGTCTGTGGCAAAGGTCGGCTGCTTAAGTCCTCTTCTCACGTCAGTGTGATGCGGTCTCAAACCTAGACAGCCATATCCGTTTGGCTCAGCAGAGATGCCACCATCCATCATGAGCAAAACTTGGTCCAGATACCTAGACTGCTTTCTCAAAATGTTGACACTCACAGTCCTATCTCCACCCCTAGCAGACTCAAGAAAAGACTGCCATTACAAAGAGTTTACAGAGCACGCATGCCTGAGTCCTGCAGTTGAAATGCTACTAACAAAGGGAGTTACAGGGTCCCTCTTTGTCCCCAAGAAGTTAAAATAGTATTGGGCAGCAACACAGAGAAACAGTGAGCTTAGTCAGGGTGGTCTATGGTTCTACCCATGTGTTGATAAACGTGAGCTACAGAATTGAAGGACAGTCTACGGTGCAAGGGAAATGAAGTGGACCTTGAAGAACAATAAGGACTTACTATAGGGGAGGATGAGAAGTACTCTAAGAAGGAGACACTTGGGTGAAAAAACACAAAGATGAGAACAAAGATATTCACTATAAAAAAAAAACCCTATATATCATTAAGGACTGTGAATGCAGGAGGCTTAGGCTAGCAGGTCAGAAAAGAAGATCATTATAAAGGGGCTGGAGAAATGACTCAGTGGTTAAGTGCACAGCCAGTCTTCCAGAGAACCTAGGTTTGGCTACTAGCACCCACCTGGGGGCAAATAACCATCCATAAATTTAGTCCCAGAGGATCTGTCACCCTCTTCTGGCATCCCTGGGCACCAGGCAAGCACTAGGTACACAGACATACATGCAGGAAAAATACCCATACATATAAAATAAAACAAAGGAAAACATGTTTAGATTATTATAAAAAGAAAGCTGAAATGCAGAAGAACTTTGGACTTAAACTTATTTATAGGTAGTATGCAGGTTACAGTTTAAGGGTTCTGGATTAGGATTACAATCAGAGTCATACAGGCTAGCTGATCACTGGCATAGATACAAGAAGACTGTCCTGTGATCTGGTACAGGAAAAAATATCAAGACTTGAAATCTGGCCTAAGTAATAGCTTCCCAATCAAGGGAATCACGGTTTTGTAAGGGTGATGCACCTGAGTTCTCACACCCTGGGCTGTAACAACCCTGAGCCACATCACAGTGCCTTTCACACAGGCATGGGGAAGGTGACTAGCTCACGGTGCAATGAGTGTGTGTGTATGAGTACATATATACATATGCATAAATTTACTCAATCAGTTCTGTGCTGTTCCTCTGAAGAACCCTGACTAATACACTGACATTTACTGTAATAACAAGTAACAATTTCAAACCCAAGGCCCAGACTCAGCAGTGGGCAAACAGAAGGAATCACTTTCTGTTTTGTGATTGCTGTGTGAAGGCAACAGCAGCTTCACTGGAGCAGCCCCTGTAGCCTGCTCCCAGCAGAAGACTGTAGGGACTCCTTGATTAAATGGAGTTGAATCACTTTTCTGAGTGGCTCAGAGCAAATCAATCAGTATAAATCATAATTACAGCTATCACTTCTTAAGGAATGTATTATGCACCAGACACGTGGCATATTGCACCACCTAACCTGACCTCATAGAAACTGGAGGAGAAATCAGTCTCAGTGTCTCTCTCCCTCCCTCCTTCCCTGTCTCTCTCTCTTCATTTCTCTCTCCCTCCTTCTCTCTTCCCTGGATACCAAACCCAAGACCTAGGTTCTCACCTATGAGCTAGGTGAGCATTCTGCTGCTGCAATAGAGTCAAAGCCCTTCCTTTAGTTCAAATGAGGGAGATAGGAGTCAGAGATGCTGTGACTATGCAGGGTGCCCCAAATCAATGCTGTCTGCTCTGACTTTGGACTTCAGCTATGGTGGTTGACAGTCCCCCCGCCTTCTTTGGCCATGAGCTGCCTAAAGGGTCCTGATTCCTCGTTCCTCATGTGCATCTTTGCTAATGTCACATCCTACCCAAGACAGCTAGCTTCCCCCATACATCCCTTCACTTACCTATCTGCCGGCAGGCTTCTCGGCATTCTGTCACTAATAATATGCTTTTGATTAAATGTTCCATCTTAGGAGCATGCCTGCAGTCTGCATGCACTGGATTAATTTTTAAAAGGACAAATGTAGTCGAAGGTTAGTTATGGAATTACACTTTAAGGGCATCCAGAGGTAGAGCACAGCGAGAGTATGCATTCCTAGCATGTGCGAGGTTCTGGGCTAGGGATGAAATGGGGATTTAAAAAAACATTGTACTTTAGGCAAAGAACCAATTAATTCTATTGGCTTTTTTTCTTTTCTTTTTAAGATTCAAAATTTTATTTTTATTTATATGTATGTATATGTGTAAGTATATATGTACACCATTTGGTGCAATAACCAGCGGAGGCCAGAAGTATCAGATATCCTAGAACTGGAGTTACAGCGAGCGGCACAAGTTCTGAGAACTGAACTCAGATCCTCGGCAAGAACAGTCGGTGCTCTGAAGTACTGAGCCATCTTTCTAACCTCTGCCCTGCCTCTTTTTAAGAAATACTATAAAACAGAGTCTAAGAAAGATATCTTCCCTAAACCAGGACTGTGGTGATATTTGTTTGTGCTGGATCAACTAAAGCTTGTTTTATTTATCATCTCTCTTTTCCTACCCTTGCACAGTCCAGGATCGCCTGCCAACAGCAGTGGGCAGGTCCTCCACCTCAATTCATATAACTAAGACAGTCCCCCACAGACACATCCACAGGCCAACCTGATCTAGTCAATCATTCGTTGAGATTCCCTTCCCAGTGATTCTAGATTATGTCACATTAACTGAAGCTAATCACTAGCAGTTAGTAATTGAGAGCGCTTGCTAGTCTTGCAGAGGGTCTGAGTTCAGTTCTCAGCATCCACATCTGTAACTCCAGATCCGGGAGAATCTGATGCCTCTGACTGCTTTAATCACCTGTACTCATATGCTGCGAGACAATGGTCTTGTATTGTTTTAATAAAACGCTGACTGGCCAGTAGCCAGGCAGGAAGTAGAGGCAGGGTGACCCAGGCAGGAAGTAGAGGTGGGGAATAGAACAGGAGAATTCTGGGAAGTGGAAAAGCTGAATCTGCAGGCATCATCCAGAGGCAGAGAAAGCAAGATGAGAATGCCTCGCTGATACAAGGTACCAAGCCTGCTGCTAACACAGACAAGAATTATGGGCTAATATAAGTTATAAGAGTTAATAAGAAGCCTGAGCTAATAGACCAGCCAGTTTATAATTAATGTAGACCTCTGCATGTTTCTTTGGGACTGAACAACTGTGGGACTGGGTGGGACAGAAACCTCCGTCAACACTCATATGCATACACCAGCATACACATAATTTCAAAAAAATAATACATCTTTAAATAGAAGAAGCTAACTATACTGGAACTAATCAACATCAACCAAAAAAAAGGCATATCCTCTTTTTTCTTTTAAGTTCCATTTGTCTTTCAAGACCATTATAAGGTGGTTCCTCTTTGGGCCAGTGACTTGGCTCAGCAAAATAAAGATTCTTGCCACCATCGCTGAACTTGATCCCTAGTATCTACATAGTGGAAGAAAATGGACTGGGGCAGGCATGTGCCCCCTACCAATACATAAATGTGACAAAATAAGATGTTTAGGGACTCTTCTCCATTTCTCACAGTTATCATTCCCCCAGTACTTTTTTTCTTCTAAAATTTTATTTTTCCCGCTATAAAATAAATATGTTTTCATCAGAGAATATAGAAAACATCCAATAACAAGGGAAGAAAATCAAACAGACAAACAAACAAACAAAAAAACTCTTGTGATGTCTAAAACCACAATGTAGTCAAGGCTGGCCTTGAACTCCTGATTTACCTCCTCAACCTTTCAAGTGCAGGGATGACAAAGGTTTATCACCACACAGTTTTACCCAAGGCCAATGTGTTAAAGGCCTTGTCCTCAGGGCCTACTGAACAACAGTAGCATCTTTAAGAGGTAGGGACTAGCTGGGCCTGGTGACACAAGCCTCCCAGCTACTTCAGAAGCTGAGGCAGAAGGATCCTAAGTTCAAGGCCAAGCTGAGCAACTTAGTCAAACTCTGTCTCAAAATAAAATTAGAAAGAGGAGTTAAGGATATGGCTCAGTGATAGAACATCTGCCTGGTGTGTGTGAAGCTCTGGGTTTGTTCCCTGTAGCACTCACCAAAAGAGGCAGGGTTCAATGTGAGGTCTTTGGATCACTGGAGATTATGCCCTTGAAGAAAATCCTGGGAGCCCAACCCTCCTCCACTGCTTCCTAGCCATGGTTAGCAGCTGTGCTCTGGTGAGCTCCTCACCATGGCTATGCAGTATCCTCAGCAGAGCCTCAGTGCACTGCTCCCTCTAATCACGCACTGTATCTTTAAGACCAGGAGCCATAACAAGCCTCCTTTTTTTCTTGCTAACCATCTCAGGTATTTGCTAGAGGTGCAAAGCTGACCCAAAGGCAGCACTTACCCACCTCTGTACCACTGGCTTCACCGGCCTGTATGGTGACTGCTTATGGGGGAGCGACCCACACCTTCCTAGCCTCCCCCAGGCCTACCCAGAGCTCACCCCCAGCATAACGCCCACCGGCTCCCAGTTTACCCAGCTGCTTTATTACAAGGCTTCTCTGCACATATGGAAGCTGAGCCATTTGTGTTCACACTTCATTAGAGAAGAATGAGGTTGACTCTCTGCATTAGCCTAAACACGTAGAACCACACTCCTGTCTGAAGCCGGGCAGGCACTTGTCCTTACCTGCATGCCTCTCATTTTCTGGAACCGTGCAATGGTGTCACTGAGGGTGTAGACTCGTACATGGCCCATGTGCAGCTTGCCAGAAGGGTATGGGAACATGGAGAGCACGTAGAATTTGGGCTTTGCTTTCTAGAAAAGAGTGACAAAAGATGACACAGAGTGTTTGTTACAGATTTTCTGGGGGCTCTGCATACACTAATATTTTGGCACTTTACTCAAGGTAATAATTTAACATTTAGAAAACTTCCTTAGAGAAAAGAAAAACCTGCCAGGCAGTGGTGGCACACACCTTTAATCTCAGCACTTGGGAGTCAGAGGCAGTCAGAGCTGTGTGAGTTCAAGGCCAGCCTGGTCTACAGAACGAGTTCCAGGACAGCCAGGGCTACACACAGAGAAACAAAAAACCAAAGGAAAAAAAGAAAAAAAAAAAAAAAACCCTGTTCTTATTATGTAAATTGGCAAAAATGTTAAAACCTCCAAAATCCAAAGGTCCTGGTTTAAGTTAAAGAATGTCCACAATAATCCAAAACAATGTGTAAGTGCTAACTAATTAGTCTTGATATCTTCAATTCTTCACCCTCTTCCAAAGCAACTCTCCTAAAGCAGGTCCTAGCTAAGTTTTCCAAATGACTATTTTTGGACTATTTTTCCAAATGAGCTGCTAACACAGATCCACATTATTTAAGTAGAAGAGGTTGAATACAAAGAGATCTCCATAACCAGAGTTTCCTCCCCAGCTCCCCTTGACTGCATCCACCTCTGTTGTCTGCATCTGTCCTCTGTTGACAACAAGGCCACCAGGTATTAGATGGGTCCTGAAGTCTCTCCTGTGCGCTCTGAGTTTCTCTTTCAACAAAAAAGGCTAAAGTGGAAAACCATGATGGAATCAACCATGAAAGGAACACCACTGGTTGTTTCCCAGAGGTGATAAATAGGCAAACACAGATCAGGGTCATATGATTCTCCAGCTTCCAGCAGCAGCAGCATGAAAAACACAGGAAATCTACACATCTGCCGAGAATGAAGACAGGACAGGTAATGACGTCACTAGCGTTGGGTACCCTCAATCTTCCAATGGTAGGACGGCAAATGCTGTCAAAAGTTTGTGTACGTCAGAAAACAAGGTCCTGGGTCTAGTCACGGAGCTGGTTACTTTTGGGAGACCTGGTACTTTTGCTGCTTGTGGAAAATTCTGCAGTGCTGGGCATAGAACTGGGAGATCATACATACGAGGTGAGAGCTGCATCGCTGCAGTTCATGCATAACCGCAAGGATTTTGTGTCATCTCTATACTCACCACCCTGCCACCTATCAGGACAGCAGTAAACAATTCTTAAGTTAATGCTCGCTGGCCTTTGGGGAAGCACCTTCTAACAAAGACAAAGCCGTCCCCCCAGCAGACTTTATAAATCCTGTCCAGGTACCCAAGCCTCAAATCCTGCCATGGGGCATCTCGAAAAGAGATAGGTAACTGCTGCTGGTGGTCACTGAGGATGGGCCATCTACCGTCACACTATTGTTAATTTCGGCCTTCTGGCTCTCTCTTTTTGGTGTCTGCTTCTTCCTTGAGCTTTAGGAAGCATCAAGACTTCACTTCTCTCAAAGCAGTGAATATAAACACAGACAGAAATTCACAGCCCTTCCTGTGTATGAAGGTGATGTTTAGACACTGTTGGCTAGTATTTGCACGACTGATGACGGACATGGCCAACTTGTAACTGTTGATACCAATTGTTGCTGAGCAGGGGTGGCCTTTAATCCCAGCACTGGGGGGAGGGCAAAGACAAGAAAATCTCTGTAAGTTCGAGGCCAGTCTGGTCTACAGAGTGAGTTCCAGGACATCTGGGCTACACTGAGAACACCTGTCTCCAAAAACAAAACAAACAAACAACGATTAACCTGACAGGTTCTAGCAAAGTCCGGGCATGTCAGTCAACACAGGTTAACTGAGGACCCAGGGTAAATGTGATTAGTACCGTTCCATGGGCTCAGGTCTATGAACTGAAAAAGAGACAGGAAGACGAGCAGCAGTGAATAGTATAGCTGGCTTACTATAGATAACATGTGAGCAGCTGCCTCCCACCCAGACTGTATGCTCCAAAACTGTGAGCCAATATGGACCCTTCCTTATGTTGTTTCTGCCTGATATCTGACCACAGCAACAAAAATAACTAACACACAACTTGAATCAGGGAAGCAGCAAAGTAGGTGTTTTGTTTGTTTGATTGGTTGGTGGGTGGGTGTGGGGGGGGCAGAATTTTGCTATGTAGCATAGTTTGGCCTCAAAGTAGCAACAATCCTCCTGCCTCTGCCTCCAGAGTACTGGGATTATAGGTGAACATCACCACGTCATTCACAGTTTCTTGCCAGGTTTTTAAACTTCAACAAAGGTTTTAAACTCTTAGCAAAATCACATACAACAGCTAACCACTGCCCCCTCCAAAAAGAAAACCACTAAAGCACAACTTTTCTCTGTCCTGTCTGCCCTCTAGAAATGAAAAAGGCAGTAAGTAAGCAGCACCACCCAGAGAAAGAAACACTTTTTAAAGTTTTAATCAGAATCTGGAGAATACAAAACTAAAGCATCCTCTGTACTGCTGGAAGAATAATGATTTAAATAAGCAGAGTGGAGGCAGGGAATAGAAGATCTCAGTCAGAGTGAGGAGCCACCGAGTCAGGCTGGTGTACACTCAGGGACTTCACTGTTTGCAAGACTAGGTCAGCCCAGTGGTTTAGTTCCATGACTCAGTGCTTGTCCAGCCTGCACAAGGTAATGGGTTCACCCTTGGCACCGGGGAGAAGAAACAGAAAATCCTTTCCCCTTGTGAACGTGTTCTTATGAAAGGTGAAAACCCCAAGTTCTACTAAGTGCAAAAATAAAACTGTCTCCTTCACTGAAGCCTTTCTCCTACTGGCAATGGTTTAGACCCCCATGGCTTTGCTTTGGAATCTTGAGTACTACAGGAAAAAACTGTAATCACGCTCCATAGGAGTTAGAAAAGTAACTAAATCTTTGACATAAATTATCTGTAGGGTCTTTTGTTTTCTGAGACAGGGTCTTGTTTTGTAGCCCAGGCTTCTTGACTGCTAGGACTACAGTACAGGCCTGTGCCACACTTGACCTATTTCTAGTTTTTGACTTTCAAGTTATTATGTAAAGCGATTTTATTATAATCACCCTATCTTCGTATACTATTTATTACATAATATTAATTATCAACCTTGTTCAAACATTTTCTACCCACAGCTTCTTCACTAGCCTCTCCCTTTTCGTATACTTGCTTGTTCAATGAAGATTAAATTAATGACATCAAATACTTCATCATAGACTAGCTAAGATGAACTCCAAACCTGAGTTCTTAAGAGAAAAGCAGAAAAGCAACACTACAGAGTCTTGATCCTCATGAACATTTTTGTATTTGCAGAAAATATATTCAGCCTACTGCCTGTCCCTGCCTTGTGATTTTTTTTTCTGTGAATTAAGTCATTCTCCTCTGTGACAATGAAATGAGTTCTATCATCTGGAGGTGGAAAAGAGAGGAGAAATGACAGGAATTTGTGTTATAATTGAGTAGGAATCTGACTGAAAGGGAAATTTTCATAATTACATAAAAGTGCAGGAACTCAAGCCTTTGAGAGAAAGTACAAATGCCGGCAGTGGGAAGAAGATGGCTTCTAAAAGCTGGTACCATATTTCCATCAGACTGTGATTAGAACATGACTTCTGCCTCTACTCTAACGCTGTGAAAGAGCCCCCACTGGCACTCAAAGCCTCCAGTTCCCACCCTCACTTTGCCATGAGATGTGAGGCCTCAGACAAAACCCCAGGCCTTCCTAGGCACAGTCTATTCTCCACGGATGACTGATACAGAGTTTCCAGACAGCAAAGCTCTCAGAGGGTTGGGCGGATGTAGTGAGGGGCTGCGGGCAGGCCTGCTTTTCGCCTCACCCGGCTCCTGCACAGCTAGCTTAGTCCCAGAAATAACAACACACAAATTGTATTCATTTAAGCACTGCCTGGCCCATTATCTCTAGAGAGTTAGTTACTGGCTAACTCTCACATCTTGATTAACCCATTTCTAATCATCTGTGTAGCATCACGAGGTCGTGGCTTACCGGGAGAGATTCAGCATGTCTGACCTGGCGGTTGGTTCCATGGCGTCTGCCTCATAGCCCTCTTCCCAGCATTTTGTTCTGTTTACTCCATCTACCTAATTTTCTGTCCTATCAAGGGGCCAAGGCAGTCTCTTTATTGACCAATGAAAATAACACAATAGACAGATAACCCTTCTCCATCAGGCGGATCCCAGCGTGGCACACTGCCCGAGCTTCAGTGTTTTAACCCCACAGGTAAGGACAATGCCCACTCTCAAGGCTGTTCTGATATTAAGAAATTCAACCAATGGAAGTGGTACATGGTAAAATGCTCACTAAATGGAAGTTGGTCCTTTTGGGTTTTTTGGTTTTGTTTGTTTGTTTGTTTGTTTGTTTGTTTTTCAGGGTTTTTCTCTGTGTAGCTTTGGAGCCAGTCCTGGCACTCATTCTGTAGACCAGGCTGGCCTTGAACTCACAGAGATCCACCCATCTCTGCCTCCCAAGTGCTGAAATTAAAGGCAAGTGCCACCAACACCTGGCTTTGTTTTGCTTTTTAATGGTGGTTTGATGATGATGGCAAGACACCTGTCTTCTAAACGCTCACTTGGGTGGATTTCAAACGTACGTAATACCAACGTGAGGTGAATGCTAAAGCTTCATATACAGCAGTGTTCAGTTAGTTCTCGGTCACTGGTAAAATAGCACACGATTTTCTCTGCTATTTTATTTATTTATTTATATAACACTTCAGTTTAGAAGTCTTCAGTTTAGGAAATGTCCAGCCACATTTTCTCATTTGATTTTCAAAACAAACTTGTAAGATAAACAACGCGAGGAGCCAAGAATCGTGGGGCTTAGAGGAATGGCCAAGTTTTCATTGTAAATTACTCAATTTTCCTTTTTAGTGTTCATGTTTTTGTTATATACTATATCTCTCTTAACTCCAGATCTGTCCAAGCAATGTCAAAACCACTTTCCATTTGGATATGAACAGCTCCCACCCTCACAGAAGGAATGAGTGTGACTCCAATGAGGACAGAAAAGGCAAGCCCAATACAGTGTCAGTTGCAAGGACAACTCAGCCTTTTGTCCTTGGCCCCACCTAAACAATTCCACGAACATCTCTACTATTGGGTTGCTACTATTACAAAGGGATAGTCAAGATATCAATAAAACAGTCTTCTGGTCTAATTTTCTCTGGTCTAATTATAACAGGAGTCATAGAACATTCCAGAGACATTAATAACAGCTAAATACATGATACAACTGATTTGGGCAGAGGGACTGGGACCAGAAGCCAAGGTCCATGGATCCACTGAGATGCTGCAAGGCTGGACCCAACTTCAGATCACATCAAAGAACAGGCTCCCTCCCATGGCCATGATGCTCAAGTGACAGAGCAGGTTGTAGGCCAAGTCTGGAGCAGAAAGGGCCTGATGCTTCTCACCTCACGTAGCCTCCTGACAGAGTCACAGGCCTCTCTCCTGTAATTTCACATATGACCTGTTATATCCATGGGTGGCATCCTAACACAAAACCAAAAAGGACCCAGCACCTGCTAATACTTCTGTTTTGTTCAGTTTCCCCCAATCAAAGCATCCCAGAATATCTACTATGGGGCTGACTGTCACACAACTGTGTACAATACTAACATGGACACAATCACCACACTGGAAAGGATTTTGTGCCTTAACTTTGCATCACCTCCTTTGCTCCTCTCAAAAATCCTCCTGGGAGCCAAGGGGGTGCTATTATCACCCTTCATTTTAGATAAGAAAACGAAAGCACAGAAAGACTCAATAATTTGATTTAATGTCACACCCTTAGTAACTTATCCTAAACAAAATAGTGTGAGCCCAGAGTCAAGTCCTCAGTTCCTCTTCTTTACTGATATGGCTTAAATGTGCAGTGTCCTCCACAGGACCATGCGTCTGCACACTTGCTCCCCAGCTGGTGGTGCCATTGGGAAAGCTGTGGAAGCATTAGGAGGGAGAGCCTTTCTGGAGGAAGTGGGTCCCTGGAGGTGAGCCTTGAGGTTCTACAGCCCAGTCCCCCTTCCGGTCTATTCTCTGCCTCCTGACACACGGATGCAATGTGACCGGCCACCTCATGTTCCTGCCAGACTGCCATGCCTGGCCTGTCGTGCCATTATGGACTCTACACCCTTAACTGTAAACCACAACAAACTCTTCCTCCCTCAACTGCCAACACCAACAAGGGAGGCAACTGTCTACCTGCCCTCCCGGCACACTCACGTCTTCTTCTGAGATCCTGGATGCCTGCTCCTTTATCTGTTGGTGCCACCATTTCTCCACATCCTTCCTTGTCTGCAGGGTGTACTCCTTCGTCCACTTCCCTGTGGCACTGTAAATACTTCTGGCACACCCTGGAATTATTCTTCTTTCCCACCGGATGACAGGTGGCCCACAAATGAGCTGCCTTTTCAGAAGAGAGGCATAAAAACTCAGCCTCTGACAAGCTGATGCCATTCTTCAGGAGGGAAGACCCTAGAAAAGAGGGCAGAGAAAAGAAGGCAGTTAGAGAGGTGCCCACGAAGCAGCAGGAGACAGATGCCCCGGAACCTTACTGGTAAATCACAAGCTTCATGGTAAAATATAATATAATAGTAATGGGTTAAAGATGTAAGAGTTAGTTAAAAAGAAGCCTGAGCTAATAGGCCAAGCCGTGCTTTAATTAATATAGTTTCTGTGTGATTATTTCAGGTCTGGCGGCTGGGAAATGAAAGAGCAGTCTCCATTTACAGTTTCCTAGCAGAACATTTTAGAAATTCTCTTGAATTTGATACAAAGTTCTTACTGGAAAACATAAAGGCACTCCATGCCCCAAATGCCAAAGGTATAAAACACTCACAGAAACAGAGGGAGTCCATCACAAAGAGCAGTTGCTACAGAGCTTGCTGTCAGCATGGGAGGAGAGGGAGCTCCTCCCTCCAGAGTCTATCAACTGCTGTTGTCTGAACCCAAGAACTCTAAGCACATCTTGTTTAGCCTTGAGATCAAATATGAGAAGGGATCTGAATATAGGTCTCTCAAAAATTCTGAACTAAGTTAACATTTTTCATTATATTAGGTTCACACACTGTTGCAAGCACTACAGATACAGTAACAAAGAGTCCCAGGCTGAAAAGACAGAGTACGTGTTTAGCATGTTTGAAGCCCTGGTATCCATCCCTAGCAAGCAAAAACATAAGACAAAGTGCCTTCTTTCACAGCAACTAAATATACAGGTAAGACACACATAAACACGGGACATCACCAACTATACAGAGGAGAAGCAGGTAAGACATACATAGACACGTAACATCACTAACTATACAGAGGAGAAGCAGGTAAGACACACATAAACACGGGACATAACTAACTATACAGAGAAGCAGATAAGACACACATAAACACATGACATAACTAACTATACAGAGAAGAAGCAGGTAAGACACACAGACACGTGACATAACACGCAGCAGCGACGTCATAGAACTCTTTGGATTACAACACCATGTGGGGATCCCCAGCATAACCGCCTGGGGATCAAATTTTAATTCTGATATTTTGTTGGTTTCCTCCTCAGGTGAATGGCAGAAATGGCCTTGGTGAAGAACTTTTAAGGGGCTGAGGTGAGATCTCACCATTTAGGATGTAGTACTAAACACCTAAAACAGGAAGGTAAAACGACCTTTCGAAAACAAGAGAAACATAAGAAAAGCTGGCATTCTAAACTGGTGTTAACCACCTGGTTCTCTCAAAATCCTTCCCATATCTACTAGGGTTTAGCCTGTTACATGAAGGCACTGGATCAAATGTTGCCAGGAGGGTTACTGCAGGCTTTAAAAAGGGAATTCACACTCAACATGACATGGTTCTGGAGCACTGTACTTATTATTAACAACTTACTTATTGTTGTAAGTTGATCTGCCCACGTTCTTGACACACCAATACCTACTATTTTTAACCCTTAAAGCGCGACAGACTGGCTGACAAACCCTATCAGTTGGGTTTGAGTATTTTAAAATAGGTAAATATGACTACTGAGGAACTAGAGTGAACTACATAAAGCCGGCTAACTATCAGCAATTCTGTACAGCCAACTTTATATAGGGAGGGCACTTACAATTCCTTTTAGGGTTTAGACTTCTATATTATTAGAACTATGTGTGTGAGTCAGAGATTCTATGGTTTTCTTCTATATTTGGTTATGACTCTAGCCTTTTACAGCTGGGCCATCTCTCCAGTCCTATTTTATGGTTTTCTCACTAAGTAAGTGTTCTGAAACTACTATAAGCCAAAGGTACCTAGACAGACATCTGACATTTCTTTCCTAGATGGCATATAAGGGGAATATCTGGACTATTCTCTTTCATAAACAGGAACAGGATAATAGAATACAAACTGACCTGAACTGGTTTGCTGTATTTTGGGATTTGATGATTACCCACCAGGTGGATAAAATGCCAAAGAGTATCACCAACAAGAGCAATAGGAAGGCACAGTAACACTCTGCTTAGTGAGTAATAAGGTTTGCATCACATCAGGCTCCCCAATAACTTCTCTGCTTAAAGCAATGAACTGGAAAACATTGAACCAGATCTAAGTATATACAAGAATTTAAAGCTCATAACGAGGGCTGGTAAAATGGCTTAGCCAGTAAAGGCTCCTGCCACCAAACCTGATCCCTGGGACTCATATGGTAGAGAAGAGAATCAACTCCTGAAAGCTGTATCCATGGCACATGTGCCCACAAACAAATAGATAAATGCAATTAAAGTTCATAAAGAAAACATTGCATGCAGATTAGGAAGGAAAAGGGAACTGTCTCGGCAGCGTGGGTGGCTCGGTAGGTACAGTGCTCGCTGCATCACCATGAGGACCTAAATTCAGAAACTCAGCACCCATGTAAAAATTCCTACAGGTATGATAGCACATATGTTGTATCCCATCACTGGGGGATGGGGTTTATGGAAATGGGGGGACCTCCAGAGCCTGCTGATCAGCCAGATTAGTCGATCACTGAGCTCCAGTTTGAGCGAGAGACCCTATTGAAAAACTAACGTAGAGAGAGATAAAAGCCTAACACTGGGGGCTGGAGAGATGGCCTGTTGTATAGGATCTCCTACAGATCCTACAGATCACTCACAGGTAGCGCACAACCATCTATAACTCCAGTTCAAGGGATCCAATGTCTCTTCTGACTTTCAAGGGTTCCTGCACACATATGATATAGATACATAAACTCATGCACACACATATACACATTAATAAAATAATACATATAAGATTAATTAAATTAAAATTTAAAAACCCTAACATTAACCTCTGGACTCTATATGTGTGCACATGTGTATGTACAGATGTACATCCAAAAAATTAAAACTAACAGGATCTCACTCTATAGCCCAGCCTGTCCTCCAATTCTCTGCTCTTCTGCCTCAGCCCCCTCAGTGCTGGGATTACATGTGTGCCACACAGCTGGCTCTGAAAATGACTGATTATTCAATGTATTTGAGAAAATTTTAAATTAGAGTTCCACCTCAAGCCACAAACTGGCATAAATCCCAGTGTCTTAGAGGGAAGTGGGAATTTGAGACAGGGTTTCACGTTGCCCAGGCTGACCTCAACTAGCACGGAAGACAAGGATGACCTTAAACTCCTAGCTTGGGCTACGGGGAGTTGAGACCCTGCCTTTAAACAAACAAACAAGGGGCAGAAGAGATTGCCCAGCAGGTAAGAGAACACACTGTTCTTGCTAGGATCCTAGTTTGGTTCCATCACCCACAGTGAGTGCCTCATAACTGTCGATGACTCCAGCTTCAGGGAGGTCTGAAGCCTCTGGCCTCCATAAGAACCCACACTCATGTGCACATATATACATGTACAGACACAAAATTAAAAATAAACCTTAAGCAAAACAAATTTGGTAAGAAAATCCAAGGGTTAGACATATAAAAGAGATGTTCAGCATATCCCTGGGTTCAATCCCCAACACCAAAAACAAAATAAAACAAATAAATACGGTAAATACGGGGATACAGCGTAGTGGTAAAATAATTCTCTGGTAACATTTGAGGCCACTGCTTCCGTCTCCAGCTGTGCAAACTATAAAGCCCACACTCTTACCCGAGATCATCCTCAGATTCTTATCCATTAGGACACACTAGAAACAAATGTCTGTATTTGTGCCTATGAGACTTCTAAGTTTCAACCCTATTCTCTTCTCTTACTGCCTATGCATAGTTCTGGGTCACTTCAAGTTCCTCTCCATTTAACTCCTAATAGGCATTGCCTTTTCCTGGCATCAAGAGCAGCCATTTTAGCAGAGGGTGGTTGTGGATACAGTGAATGAATATCTCACATTTACAACCATCTTGGACCCTTTCTTCCTTAGAGCTGGCTCATCTTATTTCTTTACTTGCTGAAATGTTGTCTCTTCTTTCTAAAGCATTGCCCCTTCCCCCAGGACACCTCTTTCAATTCAGCCCTGACCTGATCTGGTTTTAAGTGGGGCTTAAGGTTAAAGTAACTGAGAATATGAGGGACCTGAGAAATGGGCCCAAAATGATGACCATAAATAGGGAAACCTAAAGCAATAGTAGGAAACAGGTGAAGAGCTAGAACACAAAGGAGAAGCACATAAAACACCCATGTGTTCCCAAAAGAATATGCAAGAAACCTAATTAGAGGCAGAGGCAGGGGGATTACAGGGTTCAAGGCCAGCTTCATAAAACATTGTTTCCAAAAAACAGGGGAGGAAACCAAGTCAGGTTAGGAAGGTGGGTGCATGCCCATGATCCCAACACTCAGAAGGCTGAGCAGGAGGACTGATTCTAAGTCCAAGACCACGCTGGGCTACATATCAAGCTTAGAGCAACTTGGAATACACAGCAAGACCCGGAATCAAAGAAACAAAATAAATAAGTAAACATACACCTCACCCCAACAAACATGTCTTGCAAAACACAATGTTAAAAAGCAAATGCTAATTCTAATTTCCTGCAGGACCTCAGGCAAGTTATTTCCTACTCCGCGTTCTCTAAAGCTGTGTGCCATGTGGTAGATCCAGATGACTTCTGAGGACCTGCAGGTTCTAATATACTATGGACGTCCCAAGATGTTCTACTGTATGATCTTTGACTGGGTCCAAACCCTCAACTCCGGAGCGAAGATCTAGGGACCGGGGTTAGGCGAGGAGTAGAGGACAATTCAAATATAAAATCGTGTGAAGATGTGCGTTTCTCCAAGCAGGAGTCTGGAGCTGTCAACAGGGTCCAAGGCTGAAAGAACCTGTATACTAGAATTTCGAAGCTTTTCCGGGTTTGGAAAACTGCAAGGTTCAGGGACTGCCGGGGCCAGTCCGCACCTTCACCTCGTGCTCCTAGCGACTGGGGCTAAGCAGGGCCTGCCTCTCGTCCTCCGGCTGGGGGTTACCTGCTCACAGGCTCTGGCCTGCACCTCCCTTCTGCCTCATTCCCCAAAGCATTACACGAACGAAGCCCCGCGAGTCACTATGGGCGCCGCCATGTTGGCAGAACAACAACTTTATCAGCAGCGGAGGAAGCGGACACAGACAGGAGAGGCGGAGCCAGGGAGGAAGGGCGCGATGCCTGAACGAAGCGCTGACTCCTCCCCCAGACCGGCCCCGGCCCCGCCCCTCCCCGCCCTGGTCCCGCCCCCTGGTCCGCCCCGCCCCGCCCCGGGCTCGCCCACTGTGCGATCTTTCCTGACTTGATCAAATTCATCTTCACTGGTAGTCTCAGTTGTGGCAGAAACAGGGGAGATGCTAAAGGATAAAGGCATCAGGTGGTAAAAAAGAGCTCTGGAGTGGTTCACGGTCAGAGTTTGAATCTTAGCGCCGCAGAAGCTGCCAACTGAGCTGGTCTGGCCGACTTTTTGATTCATTGTTGAAGCTCTACCATCATATCAGATGATGTAAGTCCAGGAGGAGAATTGCCTAGCCCAGAGGAGAGTAGGAGTAAAGTACACCGGCAGATAGGAAAACAAGCTGCCTCAACAAACACTTAGGAGTTTAATGCGCTCCATCACCCTGTACACGTCCCAGCAAGCACTTCTGGCCTGTCTATAATTAAGGAATTTCAAAGGAGCAATGGTGAAATCCTGTCTTTTTAAGGGAGAATTCTAAGAACACATGTGAGAAATCTAGGATGCTGAGATTTTATAATATCGCAAAATGATTGATGTCCAGTAGAGCAAAAAGCAATGTCTGAGAGCCATCTTTTCCTTCAGGACTGAAGTCAACTGTACCTACATAAACAATCCATCCAGTCAAACAGAAAAGGTCCACCTACAAAAAAAAAAACAAAAAAAAAAAACACTAGTCTTCGGCCTGTAATATTGGTATCTGTTCCCAAACTGGAAAATGCAAGAATATGAGAAATAAAACTTACAATCTAATCCCCTCACTTTGAAAGTGATGGGACATGGCTTTCCTGAGGTCATATACCAAGCACATGGAAGAGCCAGGATTCCAACCCAGACTGCTTGACCCCTCTACCAAGATGGGGTACTTAATGTAAGGTTACCATGGAAGCACTGCCCAGAAGATGAACTTACCACTCTTTTTTTACCACTTTTACTAAAAATTGATTCTTGGACTGGAGAGCTGGCTCAGCAGTTTAAAGCGCTGACTGCTCTTTTAGAGGACCCAAGTTCAGTTCCCAGTGCCCACACGGCAGCAAACAACTATCTGTAACAACTATGTGGAACTGACACCCTTACACTGACATACAAGCAGGCAAAACACCAATGTTGTTTTTAATGTCTCTATAATTCTATCTTATCAATAAAGACTCAAGAGCCAGATACTGGGGTGAAAACCTGCTAGCTCAGAGAGACAGAAAAAGCACCCAGTTGTTTCCTCCTCCTATATTGTCCCAGATAGAGAGCTTTCTCCTGCCTTCTCAAAAACACAAAAATTAATTAATTAATTAATTAATTAAAAAATAAAGAAAAAAAGAAAAAACAAACCCCCAAAAAACTCCTCCAATGAGATGTCCCTTCTTTCTACTTCCCCCTCTCTCCTCCTGACTTCTACTACCCTCTATGTTTTTTTCCTGTCAACAGATTGCTTGCGTTGCTTCTTGACCTATGGTGGATTTCATTTAATCATGTTGAAAATATTCAAGCAGAAAATTCTTGGATTAAAGGTGTGTGCTAGGGCTGAGCAACACCACAGCTAGAAGCCGGTTTTTCCAGTAAATAACACAATCTCGGGGTTCACAGTGTCATCAACTATCCTGCAATACATCAATGCATATAAAATAAAAATAGATAAAATTAAAAAAACAAGAAAATGATTCTTCTCTCATATAATATATCCTAATTACAGTTTCTCCCTCCCTCTCCTCCACCCTGCTCCTTTCTACCTCCCACCCTTCTGGATCCACTCCCTTTCTGTCTCTCATTAGAAAAGAACAGGCTTCTAAGAGATACCAACCAAACACAACAAAATAAAATATAAGATGATACAAAAACTATATTGAAGTTGGACACTGCACCCCATCAGGAGGAAAAGAGTTCTAGGAGCAAGCAAAAGAGTCAGAGATCCACTTGTTCTCACAGTCCCATAACATTATAGTAGTTTGGGTGTAATTGATCCCCATAAACTCATAGGGAGTGGCACTATTAGAAGGTGTGGCTTTGTTGGCGTGAGTGAGGCTTTGTTGGAGGAAGTGTGTCACTGTCGGGTGGGCTTTGAGGTCTCTTTTGCTCAGTCTACACCCAGGGACAGACTACTTCCTGTTGTCTGCAAAATATAGGGCTCTCAGCTACTCTTCCAACACTACATGTGCCTGTGTATCCCATGTCCAACCATGATGATAACGGCCTGGACCTCTGAATTGTAAACGAGCCACCTCAATCAAATATTTTCCTTTATAAGAATTGCTGTGGTCATGGTGTCTCTTCGCAGCAATAGAAACCCTAAGACAAATACTAAACTAATAACTATGATATATGCACAGAGACCCTGGTGTAGACCTGTGTAGTGCCTGTGCTTGCTGCTTTAGTCTCTCTGAGCGCTTATGGGCCTTGCATAGTTGACTCACGAGGCCTTGTTCTTAGTGTCCACCATTTCCTCCAGATCTCCCAATCTTTCTTCCTCCTCTTCCTTGAATTCCCTGAGCTCTGAGAGGAGGGATTTAATGGAGACCCCCCAATTTAGACTCTCTTGACTTAATGTCTGGTTGTGGGTCTCTGCATCTCTTCCCATCTGCTGCCAGAAGAAATCTCTCTGATGGTAACTGGATAAGGTACTAACCTCTGATTATAGCAGAATATCATTAGGAATCATTGAATGATTTTTTTTTTGACCAATTGTGTTTGATTTTACCAAGTCTCTGGGCTATCTAGTCTCTGGTTTTTTGTTACCCAAGCAGTGTTGGGTATAGATTCCTTCTCGGGGAGTGGACCTTAGGTCAAATGAGACATTGGTTGACTACTTCCACGAGTTCTGTGCCACCATTGCCCTGGCATATTTTCCAGTGCCCTACATTCCCACACCACTTCCAAATGGCCCCCAAATCCCACCTGTCTATTCCCGCAATCTCTCCCTCCATCTCATGCCCACCTCCCATCCACAAGTGCCCTCAATCCACCCATAAAATCTAATCTATTTCCCCCTCTCAGGGAGATCCCTGTGTTCCCCCACCCCAGACCCTTCCTCTTTACATATCCTCCTTTATGGGTCTATAAAGTAGCTTGGTTATCATTTGCTTAAGGCCAAAGATCCCCTTATAAGTGAAACAGAAACTATATTTATTTTTCTGGGTCTGTGTGATGTCACTCAGGGTGATTTTGCTTTTTGGTTCCATCCATTTGCCTGCAAATTTCATGATGTCATATTTTTAACTGCTGAGTGATACTCCATTATGTAAATGTACTGCATTTTCTTTGTCCTTTCTTCTATTGAGAGACGTCTAGGTTGCTTCCAGTTTCTGGCTGTTATGAATAAAGCTGCAATGAACACAGTTGAGCAAATGTCCTTGTGGTAGTTTAAAGTGCCCTTTGGGTATATGCCCAAGAGTGGTTAGGGTTTCTTTCACTACAAAGAGACACCAGGACCATGACAACTCTTTTTTTTTTCCAAGACAGGGTTTCTCTGTGTATCTCTGGCTGTCCTGAAACTCACTCTGTAAACCAGGTTAGCCCTGAACTCACAGAGATCTGCCTGCCTCTGCCTCCCTGCGTGCGCTACCGTTGCCTGGATCCATAGCAACTCTTACAAAGGAAAGCATTTAATTGAGAGTGGATTACAGCTCAGAGGTTTAGACCATCATCACCATGGCAGCATGATGCAAGAGAGATAGTTGAGAGTTCTATGTCTGGATCTGAAGAGGAAGGAAGAGACAGCCATCAACTAGGCCTGGCTTGAGCATCTGAAACCTCAAAGCCCACCCACAATGTTACACTTCCTCCAACAAGGTCATACCCACGCCAACAAGGCCACACCTCTTAATAGTGCCACACTTCCTAGGACCTATGGGGTCCATTTTTAGTCAAACCACCACAGTGGTATAGCTGGATCTTGAAGTAGATCAATTCTCAACTTTCTGAGGAACCGCCGTATTGATTTCTACGGTGGCTGCACAACACCCACAGTGGAGGAGGGTCCCCCTTGCTCTGTACTCTCACCAGAATGAGCTGTCACTTGCATTTTTGATCTTAGCCATTCTGACAGGTTTAAGATAGAAACTCAAAGTCATTTTGATTTGCATTTCCCTGATAGCTAAGGGTATTGGGCATTTCTTTAAGTGTTTCTCAGACATTTGAGATTTGTCTATTGAGAATTTTGTCTAGACCTGTACCCCAATTTTTTAATTGAATTATTTGTTTTTTTTGATATCTAGTTTCTTGCATTCCTTATATATTTTGGATATTAGTTCTCTATCATATGTGAATTTGTTTTTTTTTAAAAAAAAAACCTTTTCCCATTCCGTAGGCTGCCACTTTGTCTGACTGACAGTGTCCTTTGCTCTACAGAAGCTTTTCAGTGTCATTTGATTCCATTTATTAAATGTTGATCTTAGTTCCTGCACTGTCAGTGTTCTGTGCGTCTCCTGTGTCAATGTGTTCAAGACCATTTCCCACTTTGTCTTCTATCAGGTTCATTATATCTGGTTTGATGCTGAGGTCTTTGATCCACTTGGACTTGAGTTTTATGCAGGGTGCAAAATATGGATCTATTTATATTCTTCTACATGCAGATATCAAGTTTGACCATCAGCATTTATTGAAGATGTTGTCTATTTTCCAGTGTGTATTTCTGGCTTCTTTATCAAAAAGCAGGTATCCATATGTGTGTGGATTTACATCTGGGTCTTCGATTTGATTCCATTGATCAAAGTATTTGTTTTTATGCCAACACTATGCAGTTTTTATTACTACAGCTCTGTAGTAGAGCTTGAAATCAGGGATGGTGAAACTCCCAGAAGTTCTTTTATTGTACAGGATTGTTTTAGTTTTCCTGTTTTTTTTTTTATATATGAAGTTGAATATTGTCCTTTCAAAGTCTGTAAAGAATTGTGTTGAAATTTTGATGGGGAGTTCATTGACTCTGTAGATCACTTTTACTATGTTAACCCTACCTATCCATGAGCATGGGAGAGCTTTCCATTTTCTAATGTCATCTTCAATTTTTTTCTCCAAAGACTTGAAGTTTTTATCATACATGTCTTCTTAAAAACAAACAAACAAACAAACAAAACCACAAAACTTAATTTATTATGTATACAGTGCTCTGTATGCACACCAGAAGAGGGCACCAGATCTCATTATAGATGGTCGGGACCCACCATGTGGTTGCTGGGAATTGAACTCAGTACCTCTGGAAGAGCAGCCAGTGCTCTTAACTTCTGAATCATCTCTCCAGCCTCATATAGATCTTTCACTTGCTTGACTGAAGAGACTCCAAGATATTTTATATTATTAAGGGCTATTTAAAAGATGTAGCAATCTGTGCAGGCTCTTCTAGCTTTTAGAGTCCCCAGTGAGAAGTCGGATATAATTCTAATAAACCTGTCTTTATATGGTACTTGGTCTTTTTTTTCCTTGCAGCTCTTAATATTCTTTCTTTGTCCTGTATTTTTGGTGTGTTGACTATTATGTGCCAAGGGGTCTTTATTCTCTGGTCCAATACATTTAGTGTTCTGTAAGCTTCTTGTACTTTTATAGACATTTCCTTCTTTATGTTAGAAAAATTTTCTCCTGTGATTTTTGTCGAAAACATTTTCTTGGCCTTTAAGCTGGGATTCTTCTCCTTCCTCTATACCTATTATTCTTAGGTTTGATCTTTTTATAGTGTCCAGATTTCCTGTATGTTTTATGTCAGGACCTTTTCAGATTTAACTTTTTCTTTGACTGATGTATCCATTTCTTCCATCATATCTTCTGCACCTGAGATTTTCACTTTTGTCTCTCAGACTCTGTTGCTAAGGCTTTTCTCTGTACTTCCTGTCCAAATTGCTAAATTTTTCATTTCCAGAATTCCCTCAGTTTGGGTTTTCTATGCTGATTCTATTTCTCATTTCAAGTCCTGGACAGTTTTATTTATTTCCTGTTCATTTGTGTTTTCCTGGATTTCTTGAAGGGATTCGTTCATTTCCTCTTTAAGGACCTCTAATATGTTCCTGAAGGCTGTTTTAAGGTCTTTTTCTTGTGCTTCAGCTGTGTTGCAATACTAAGTGCTGCTGTGGTAGGGTGGCTGGGCTCTAGCGGAGGCAGACTTATCCATTGTGTTTTTACTTTGGTGTATTTGAATCCGGGTTTAGGATGATTGTTGGTCTAGGTGTTGATTTCTGGATTTGTTTGTTGGGTGGGTGTTCCTTGGTTTCTGTTTCCTCTCTGAATTTTGGAGTGTGATGGCTGTGTGTTGCCTGTCTTGCTGGTCTGTTCAGCTGATGTGTTCACAGGGAACATCTGCTGGTATAGAAGGCTTGTTAACAGAAATGGGTTAGGGAAAGGAGTTTTGGAGAAAGTCTTTGTCATTCTTTGGGGATGGGGTCAGAGAGGAAAGGGAGACCACAGCAGGTTTCTTGCTACAGAGCTGGGGATGAGACTGGGGGGAAGGGTCAGATCTCAAGAGCAGTAAGAGAGGAATGGGCCTGCCTTCAGCCTACTTGTTGCCCTGGGAAAAGCAGCCCTTGGGTTAGCAGGGGTTACCTACTGCTGTTGGGATCTGGGGCAAAGCCACAAGGGTGGTTAGAGGGGGTGGTTTGAGGGATCCACAGGAGATGTGGGCAGGGGTGAGAGAGAGCTACGGTTGGTGTTGTGTTTCAGTGCTAGGGACAAGACTGGGGGGCTTGGGCTGGAAGGACAGAGAGAGGAAATCTGTGGGCAGCCTACCCGGGTTTCTGGCAGGGATGGCCTGTGGTTTATCAGGGGGTGTCTGCTGGATACAGAGGCCAAGGAAGAGTGATGAGTCGGGGTGGGAGGTTAGGAAAGGATGGTCTGTGGGACCCACAGGAGATGTGGGCAAGGGGAAGGAAGGCTGCAGCTGGGGTCCTGTTGCCGTGCTAGGGAGGAGACTGGGAGATTGGGTCTAGGGAAATAGAGGGGAAGAGGAGGTCTGTGGGCAGCCTACCTAGTACCTGTCCCTCCTAATGCCTGCATTCATACATAACCAGAATGCCTTTTTCTCATAAAGGACATATAACCTCCATCTTTATTTTCCTTCAAAACCACTCTGTCCTCTTATGAAGTAAAGTTAACATTGACATTTTTCGAAGATTATTTCAAGTGGAATTTTCCTAAAAGTCACTTGCTTTACTGAAAAGTAGCTATTTTTACATCAAAGACACAGGCATGAAAGTAAATCCTTTCACTCTTAAAGATCATGTTGCAAAGATACATTATTAACTAAAAGAGACAAGCTGCTAGCTGTGCAGAGTGTGTTACGTCTTTTTTTTTCTTTTTTAAGAAAAGGAAGTCGGGCATGGTAGTACATACTTGCATTTCAAATAGTTCTGAGGTTAAGGCAGGAAGATTACCAGCTAAGGCTATGTAGTAAGACCTTTTCTGAAAAATGCAATGCAAAATATAAAAATAATTATAATAAGCCAGGAGTGGTGGTACCTGCCTATAATTCCAGATACTTGGGAAGCCAAGGCAGAAGGCTGCCTGGCAACTTAATGAGCCCCGTCTCAAAACAAAAGGTAAAAAGGGCCTGGGATGGAATTCTTTGCTTCCCTCTCACAGTTAAAGTGGTAAATTGTATGCATATGCATTTTATGAAAATTTGGAAAATGAAAGCGCTCCTCTCTGCAGACTCCACAGGGAATGATTCCCCATCGTTAAATAAAGACTACTGGAAGCTATCAGTCTGCTCTAAGCCTTGCTGTTGGTCTCAACAGTCCCAGGCCAGGTGGAATCATCACACCAAAGTTCCAGATCACCAAGCTGAAACCAAAGCTCTTTAGTTGGCCTGAGAAACTGGGACCTGAGAATGAATGGGCAGGTTTCCCAACAGTCCCAGGGAAACTGGGCTGATGATAAAGTTCCTTCTCTCTGCTTTAATCTTCACACAAAAGAAGCAACCTGAGATAATCCAGGGTTAACTAATCCATGATTTCCCTCTGCTCTGATGCCCACTCCTGCCTTACAAGGAAAGAAGTCCGGAAATGACCAACTTGTCTTTTGTTCATTTGTTTCTCCCCTTTTGCCTTGGTCTGAGAAACAGCTCCTTTCCTCTTCTGCTTGTTATCAGAATCTTGACTCCTTTCCCTGTATTCCCTGAGAAATCAGGAAGTGGAAACTGGGAAGGAAAAGCAGGTTGCTACTAATTTCTCCCCACCGTGCCCAACGAGAATATATAGAAAACCATGAGACAAAGGACTGAAGATATATAGACCAAGCTATGAGATAGTTGACAATGCAATAAATAAATAAATATAAGTAAAATGAAAAGGTCTCACCTCAAAGGAAATAAAAAGTGATTTGTTCTAGAGCCAAATATGAGCGACTGTGTCAGGGAACACAGATCCAGGTAATCCCAAAATCACATTCCAACATAGGAACCAATCCAAACATACCAGAAGAAACAGAGTGGGTTACAGTAAAGTGGGGAAGTCTGCTATCGGCCTCAGAAGTTATCTGATGGCGTCTGGACATGGGAAGTATATTCCCAAAGGACTCCACTTGATAATCACAGGACGTTTGGTCTCACATAAAGATAGGCTAGTGCAGGGGCTGAGATAGCCCAAGATAATTCTCTATATTCTAGTTCCCCACAATCATTCAATCAAGCTTATAAAATCTTTCAAGTAGGTGAGGCTTTTTGTCTGGAAACTTCAACTCAGGCAGTTAACAGGTCTTTTTCTGACCAGAAGGGGGGCTGCCTGGGCCTCAGGTTGTCTCCTTTATCTTTGATAATAGAGAGATGTGGGGAGAAGGGGTCGTGTGCCATAGCACTCCTGTGGAGATCAAAGGGCAACGTTGTGGGCTTGGTTCTCTCCTTCTGCCTTTACATGACTTCTGGCCATCTTGTCGGTCTCTGGTACAGTGATTTTCACCCAAAGACGCTTTTGTTAGAAAACTAGATTATAATGTGGTTTAGGAGAGGAATACTGATAGGTGAGAAACTAGGTCAGTGAGGAAAAAGTCAAAGGGATTCTCACTATACATAGATCACAAGGAAGTCCAAACATGGTTTGGGTTTTTTGTTGTTGTTGTTGTTGTTGTTGTTGCTTTGTTTTTGGTTTGGTTTGGTTTTTTGAGACAGGTTTTCTTTGTGTAGCCCTCCCTGGCACTCGCTCTGTAAACCAGTCTGGCCACAAACTCACAGAGATCCACGGCCTTTGTCAATTGCTGGAATTAAAGGCAAACACTACCAGGCCTGGCTGTCAAGATGTGTTTTGACTGTAACCATGACTCACATCATGCTTATCAGATTTTCCCAGATAAAGAAGTGGAGTTCTTCAAGGTGATTTGATCAACACTGTTAAAATTCATGATTCACCCTGTAAGAGGCTTAAATCAGAACCAGGGCTCTTTTGACGCAAGGGCTAGTCCTTTTCCAAACTTCATGGCATTGTCTCCTTCTCTGTACTGAAATAGACTGCCACAGAATAAGAATGGGAAAAATCCTTTTTTCCAATGTTTCTTTTCTAAGGTATTTGACCACTGTATATCTCCCACCCATATATCCTCACTTTTCACCATCCTCTGATCCTTCACTTCCTACGTTGCTGTGGTCTTCATTCAGATACTTCCATGAATATCCTAGCAACCAGGCAGGGGTTAGGTGCACGGTGATAGCAGAACAGACTCCTGACAGCCTCCATCCAGCCTTCTCAGTTCCTCTCTTCCCTAAGTGTTCCTGCCTTTTCCCCTGTCTCTCTTGTGTTCCCTATTATGAAGCCTAGGCTTCTCCCACCCCGTCTCTTTCCCTCCTCCCCACCCCCATCTAGAGCAGAATGGGAAACCTGCTAAGATTGCCATGAAAAGGAACGCCAAATCAATTTCTGCTTGACACCCACATTGTTCTTAGAACTTCCAGGACAAGAGCTAATAAGGACTCTTATTTAAGTCACATCTCGGGTTTTCTGTTCATTGTAGTTAAATTATCTGCTATCCCACATACTCAACTGGTAAAGACTCTGCCTTTCCCCTCTTCCCACATAGAAGTCATGTTGCCTGTTCTCTCAAGCATCTTCCATGTCCCTCCACAGCATCCTATACTTGCTATAATCCTCCAATCTAGGTGCTCCCTCCTTCCCCCCACTCTTCAAACAGCGTCTAGGCTTTATCACTACTACATTTATTTACTATTTGTTTTGAGTGTTCCTGCCATGGCATGTGATGGCCAGAGGACAACTTCTGGGAGTCCGTTTTTACTTTCCATTGTGTGAGTCCTAGCAATCAAACTCAGGTTGTCAGATTGGGCACCACTGAGCCATCCCGCTCTCCCTTGTTTTATATTTTTTTTAAATATTTTTATTTATTATGCATACAATATTCTGTCCATGTGTATGTCTGCAGGCCAGAAGAGGGCACCAGATCCCATTACAGATGGTTGTGAGCCACCATGTGGTTGCTGGGAATTGAACTCAGGACCTTTGGAAGAGCAGGCAATGCTCTTAACCACTGAGCCATCTCTCCAGCCCCTTGTTTTATATTTTTGAGACAGAGTCTCACCGTGTTGCCCAGAGCATTCTAGATTCTCCAGCTTCAGCCTCTTGAGTGCTGTGATTATAAGCACGTGACCTCATACCAGCTGAGTGTGATCTTGTTGCATAGAGAATTACAGTAGATTCTTACTCATCACAGATTCTGTATTTGTGACTATTTGCTAAAGTTGATGTATGACTCCAAAATTGATAGTACTCATGTTTCTTTTGAGGTCATTTATAGACATGTGCAAAAAGATTGTAAAAAAAAAAAAAAAGAAAAGAAAATCCAGCACTCAGGAGGCCAAGGCAGGCAGATGTCTGTGAGTTCGAGGCCAGCCTGATCTATAGAGCTACTTCCAAGACAGTTAAGGCTACTCTCAAAGAAACCCTGTCTCAGAAAGAAAAGAGAGAAGAGAAGAAAAGAGAAGAGAAGAGAAGAGAAGGAAAAGAAAAGGAAGGGAAAGAAGGGAAGGGAAGGAAAAGAAAGGAAAGGAAAGAAAAGCAAAAGCCCAAATACACTTCAGTGCACATTTTTACTTGAAATGCTGCTAGCCCAATAGATAAAGATCCTGCAGGCATGCCTTAGACTTAAGACCATTTGGTGTTACCCACTAGCCCAGTACCAGACTCACCTAGTGACTACTCAAAAATGGATGTTAACACCTGAGTGACCCCAACCATGCCTGGTACCCAGTACCTGAGCAGCATACTGGGTCCCAAGCAGCTATCAGTTTCAGAGGTGGGTATCCTGAGTCTCTCAACAGCAAGTCACTGAATTATTGAAGCCATCAGGGCATCACCATCTGATGGAGTGACTGAGCCATTCTATGGCCACCAAGCCAGGAAGAAAGGATGTGGAAGTAAATGACAGGAGAGAGTGGAAAGATGACTCAAAAAGGGTAAGAGGGGTCAAGAAAAGAGAATTTAAAGGCACTGGTCACCAGAAGCTTTCCAGAGAGATGCCAAGTCATAGAGTCAACGCCTCAGGCCACAGGCTGAGAGCTAATATTGGTTACTGCAGACTAACAAAGGGCTGTAACACTTGTAGGAACAGTTCCTGTTATACCTGAGGCCTGCCATGATTTCTTCTGGGTAGAACAAAAGAACCGTCATCCAACTTTCTGGGGACAATGTCACCACCTTCAGTTTGCGGAAATGGGGGGACTGAGAGGCTATCGCTATGGTAAGACACCATGAGCAAAAGCAAATTGAGGAGGAAAGGTTTATCTGGTTTATACTTGTATATCACAGTCCATCACTGAAGAAAGTCTGGGCAGGAACTCAAACAAGGCAGGAACCTGGAGGCAGGAAGAGAAGCAGAAGCCATAGAGGAGTGTTGCTTGCTGCCTTATTTTCCCAAGGCTTGCTCAGTCTGCTTTCTTATACACCCCAGAACAACCTGCTGAGGGGTGACTGCTGCAGGAGCTCCTTCCGCTCCTTCAGCCAATAGCCACTGAGATACCAGCCCATTGGGGCGTGGTCTCTCTCTCTTTAAAAAAGCAGCAGCTGTCCTCCTCTCTGGCTTCCTGCTCCGCTTTGGGCTCCTAGACTCCTTTCCTGATCGCGCAGAGGGGCTGTTGTCTGGGACGGTAATCTGTAAGTTTTTTCCCCTTTGAATAAATAACCATTCTATTAATCATAATTCCAAACTGGTATGGGATTGTTTGTGACTTACGCCTTCAGGTGACACCACTTACAACAGGCTGGCCCTTCCACATCCATCACTATTAAGAAAATGCACTTTCTTAATAATCTTGCCAACAGGCCAGCCTTATAGGAAGCATTTTCTTCCTTCCTTCCTTCCTTCCTTCCTTCCTTCCTTCCTTCCTTCCTTCCTTCCTCCCTCCCTCCCTCCCTCCCTCCCTCCCTCTCTCTTTCTTTCTTTCTTGTTTGTTTTGTTTCTTTTGGTTTTTTGAGACTGGGTTTCTCTGTAGCTTGGGAGCCTGTCCTGGAACTAGCTCTTGTAGACCAGACTGGTCTTGAACTCGCAGAGATCCACCTGCCCTGCCTTCCGAGTGCAGGGATTAAAGGAGTGCACCACCACTGCCTGGCGTGGGAGGCATTTTCTCAATTGCGGTTCCCTCTTTCCAAATGACTCTAGCTTGTGTAAAGTTGACAGAAAACCAGCCAGCACAGCCACACAGCTGTGAAATGTTTCAGTGTTGTCTGGCTCCAGAGTCTAAGATCTGACCCACCAAAGCCAGACTGCCTCTCGTTGTGCTTGCTGCACAGATTTGCTTGAAGGAAGTGAGTAAAATGTCTGAAAAAGCAACAAGCATGTCACCTGGCCAAAGTCCCATACAATCAGCTGTCCTCCCGACAAGCAAAACGGAAGGTGAGAAGGGTGTTGCTGCCCACTCTGAAGGCATAGCATAGCAAGCCTCAGGCGCTCCAAACAGGCCTTGGTTTGTGTGTGTGTGTGTGTGTGTGTGTGTGTGTGTGTGTGTGTGTGCGCGCGTGTGCGTGTGTGTATGTCTATATGAGTGTATGTGTATACCTCAGAAGCGAGAACAGGGTACCAGATCACTTGCAGTGTTTCTCAATCTTCCTAACGCTGTGACCCTATCATACAGTTAGTTCCTCATGTTGTGGTGACCCCTAATCATAAAATTATTTTCACTGCTACTTCATAACTGTAATTTTGTTACCACCAGAAATCGTAAGGTAAAATCTGATATGCAGTATATCTGAGATACAACCCCTGTAGAAGGCTCATTCAACCCCCCAAAAGGTCACAATCCCCAGGTCGAGAAAGCTGCCTTACGGTTCGTTACAGGTGTCTGTGAGCTTCCTGACACGAGCACTAGGATCTTAACTCAGGTCCTCAGGACTGAGCAAGAGGTGCTCCTGTCTTCTGAGTCATCTGCCAGCACCAGTAAAGTTTCGGCTATTCTTTCTTCAGCAAAAATCAGTTCCCTATTTGTAGTAAGGAGGAACGGACTGCGTCCTGCTGCCTGGCTCCTGGCCGCCCAGCTAGCTTAACCCCCAAAATAACCACATGGAAATTGTATTCCTTTAAACACTGCCTGGCCCATTAGTTCTAGCCTCTTATTGGCTAACTCTCACATCTTGATTCAACCCATTTCTAATACTTTGTATGTCACCATGAGCTTGTAGCTTACTGGGAAAGATTCAGCATGTCTGACCTGGCAGCTTCATGGCAGGCAGCTCTCTGTCTCTGCCTTCTTCCCATCATCCTGTTCTGTCTACTCCGTCCACCTAATTTTCTGCCCTATCAAAAGGCCAAGGGAATCTCTTTATTTAATCAATGAAAGCAACACATAGAAAGAAGACCCTCCTATACCACCTATTCACAGTTACCTTTGCTTCTTGAAGAAAGGCATGGGAACTGGATGATCCATGTATCAGTTGTTTTTCTATTGCTGTGATAAAAAACAATGGCCAGGACAACTCATAGAAGAAAGCAGTTCCAGAGGTGGGAGAATCCATCACAATCATTTCAGGAAAGCTTGACAGCAAGCATGATGGCAGGAATACCTGGGAGCTCACACCTCTAACCTCAAGCAGGAAACAGAGAGAACTCAGAATGGTGCAAGTCTTTAAGATCTCAAAACCCAACCCCAGTGGCATACTTCCTCCAGCAAGGCCACACGTCCTAAACCTACCCAAACAGGGCCACTAACTAGAGATCAAGTATTCAAATACCTGGTCCTATGGGAGCTGTTCTCATTCAAATCACCATGGGTCATTTTTCCACCTTGGTATTTGTGACCTGTGGGCTAAGCCTGTCATTTATGGGCCAATAATACCTCAGGATCACCTTGTCTGAGAGGTATCGATGAAGAGATGGGACTGGGTGTTTTTCTGGAAGTTGCTACCATGCACCTGGGTTTTAAGCATCCTAGGGTGAAATTCTTCTTTTCTTAGGAGCCCAAAAGTGAAAAGGATTCATTACCAAACATCACCTCCTTAATTAACTTCCAAAATGTCGCATTTTTTCTTCCTAAAGCCTTATGATTCTCAAGTGCACATGAAAATATCCCACTTGGAATGACTCAGACCTTAATTATACTTTGACACAGAGACAGACCTTAGGCTTAGGTTTTAATCCGTTCATTAAAAGGGAAGGGAAAATCCTTCCAAGTGCTGCAAATCTCCTTAGGCCCATGATTGCTTCTAGAAAGAGATCATCGTATTTGAAGACTGAATTTATAAAACAGTATTAGTTACATTTGGCCTAAAGATATTTAGAATTTGTTATTATCAGAACTTGTTATGTGTTATTATTAAGAGACTATGGGCAACACACACTTATTTCCAAGTGTCTTAAGTGTATCTTGCCCATATTTTGGTGATTATCTGCAATTTATCCACAATCCTCCTGCTTCAGCTACCCATCAAAGCTAACTGTTCCTTAAATCTGTGTTTATGGATCTTGTCTTCTGTAAGTGAATGAAATCAACTGATCATGTATCCCTTACCCTTGTCCAGCAAATACAGTTTTACACACAGTTGTGTGCTCAGCTAGATCCCAAAGATTAATGTCTCATTTTCCAGCTCAAATCACACAACAGACAAGAAGAACAGAGGCCTCAGTTTCCAACTCTGTTGAGTTTGTGGAGTGTAAAGATTGTTTGCTGTTAAGCCTTGTTTGCTGAAGGCTTGGTCACGTGAGGGCTCTGTTCTAACTCATGAGTTGGGCCGTCATCGAGATGATGGAGATGAGGTCTAATTGGAGATGTAGGTTCTTGGGAGCTGTCTTGCTCTAGGTCCCGCCCTCTGCCCTTCTCAGTTTCCCAGCCTACATAAGGCGTGTATATAAATTACTGTCCTGTTGCTGAGATAAAACACCATGACCACGGCTACTTACAATAGAAGGAGTTTACTTTGTCTTATGATTCCAGAGGAATAAGAGTCTATCGTGTAGGGGAGGCAGAGCAAGAAGCTGCAGGCACCACAAAAGCAGGAAGATAAGAGCTCAGAACTTCAAACACAGGCGTGAAGCAGAGTGTGAACTGGAAATGCCCAGAGGCTGCTGAACTCTCAGAGTCTGTCCTTAATAACATACTTCTTCCAGCATGGTTACCCACCTGAACTCCCCAAACAGAGCTACCAACTGAGAACAAAATGTTCATAAGCCGAGTCAATAGAGGACTTTTCCCATTCAAACTGCCACAGTGAGCAGCTCTGCCCCACCTTGGCTTCTGCCATGACATTTCTGCCTCATCACAGTACACAAACACTGGAGGCAGCCCAACCCAATATGAACAGAAACTTCCAAAACCATGAGCCAAAATAAAGGTTTCCTCCTTTAAATTGCTCCTCTCAGGTATTTTGTCAAGGAGATGAAAACACAAATGGTACATGCATGGAAAGAATTTAGTTTAATGAGTGCCGGAGACTTGGAGGGAAGGTGGGAACTGGTCAGCGAGTATTAATGACAATGACATAACTGTGTCATCTCTCAGTAGCTGAGGGACTTGATGGTATGTGCTTTGCTTGTTTGTGACTTTCCAGGGACTGATAGCCAATACCTCTAAGTATTGTCACAACAGTGACAAACATAGCTATATTTTGTTATTTCTTAATTAATTCTTCAGAATATATACCTAAGGAGCACTCTGATGCCTATTTTTTCCAGCGATGGTGATTAAACCTCAGAACCTTGTACATTTGACCAAGTACTTACTCTTACTAAGCTTCAATCCTAGTTCTCAGGAACTGAGGCAGGAGGAGCACAAGTTTGAGCCATCCTGACCGGCAGAGTAAGATTCTATCTCCAAAGAACAATAAATAAATGTAAGCCACGGGAATTCCTGGCTGATCACACAATAACAGTAAAATCACGGCCATCACCAGCATTTAAAAATTTCTATTAGGATGAAGGAGAGTGACTAAGCTGAGCTTTCATGGTAGGAGGAGACAAAAAAGGAAATCAGAAAGGAGGAAGTGAGGGAGAGGATGAGGGAGGAGGAAAAAGGGGAAGAGGAAGGAGAGGGGAAGAGGAGGAGGAGATGGGCCAGAAGGAGGAAACATCCATGGGATGGGGCAGGCAATGAGGTATTATCTTCCTAACTCTGCTCAGACAGAGAAATCCCGTGCTAGAGCTTGCAATGAGTCAGAAACATCAGGTGGTCACCACAGTGCAGTCTATCATCAACCAGACTCTTGCGTAACTGTTTAAAAATAGAATAATCCATCCCTCCAAGACAGCTCTCTGTTGCAGAAACTTTATCACAGGCCAGGGACTACTGAGAACAAGGAGTTATTTCATCTCTGTCACCCTCGACTTCTTATCTGCAAAAGACGATAGGCAAAGCTTTGTTTTAAGGATCAAGTGAGCACAAAGACAGAGAGAGTTGAAGCAGTGCCTGTCACCAGGTAAACTCTCAATGCTCACAGACCCTGATGCTACAGATGGGGCTGTGACTGGGGCTGCCAAGGTGTGCGGGGTAGAGATGTGCAAAGGGCTTGACTTATGGGTGATGGCAGACTGCCCAGAGTGTGTACTTAGTAACTTAATTTCCATGTCATCTATAGCGAATGTGAATATTCATATGCATAACCCAGGGACCAGATGATCTCGGATGCGGTCAAGATTTTGCATTTCTAAATGACTTCCATGGGATGCTGAGAACAACCATCCATGCATGTCCCACACCGTGGATAAAAACAGTTGCTATGAGACTTGGAGGTAACACTAGAGAGACGTAGAAGTTGAGTCTGACCACAGATGGCTCACACAACCTGCAAACTGTGGAGGCAGAGGTCCATCTGACTGAATAGTGAAACTTAAAAAATAATAAGCATGTAATCTCAGGACTACGAGGGCCAAAGCAAAAGAATATTGAGTTCTAGAGAAGCCAGGGCTGCTACCAAGACCCCACCTTAATGCAAAAGGAAGGGGGCTGAGAAAGCAAAACAGAAGCGAATTACTTATAAAGCCAAATAGTAAACAAAGTTTACTAATAAAATTTTGCCAGCCAGGGGTTGTTCCTACTGAATCTACTTGAATAAATACATTTAATTCATTTGGAATTAACCAATGGCTCTTCAAATGCAGATTGTCAAAGTGCTTAGAAGAGAATTTTTTTTTTAAAAAAGAGTGCTTAACACCTCTCTGCTTGTCTCTGGTTTATATGTTAATTTTTCTCAGCCAATCAGAACAACTGAATCTCTGTGAATTGAACTAGTCGGGCATGAACAAATAGATTCATCATTCCATCCAACAGCATCTGAGTAACTCATGTTAAACATCTCTGGTCCTGAGGATAGAGAAGGAAGACTCTGGGTGCATTTTTTCAGGGGCTAAGGGTTTAATGGTTGAGACAGATGACTGAATTCCCATCATCCATGACAGTGGCAAACATAACAACTGAAGATCTCAGAGGAAGGATACATCTCCCTCTGGAGTGGGAGAAGCAGGAAAGAGATGAAGAAAGCATCCTGGAAGAGGTGATTCCAATATTTTCATACTTGGGCTGATTATTCTTCAAGTCCCTTAAATGGGGTCTAGGCAGATGAGTAGCAGCAAAGTAAACAAACTCCTCTTGTCCTGGAGAGATGACTGAAGGATCTTTGGCTCCTTGACACCTGTGCTAAAAAAAAAAAAAAAAAGCCCAGAAATTGCACCACCCTATGCTCACATAAGCACAAGCTTCTAGTCAGCACCTTCTAGCAGCAATCTAACAGGCTTTAGTTCATTTTTTATAATATTGTACAAATTATTTATTGTTATTAGTATGTGTATATATGGCATGCATATGTGAATGTGGGCACGCGTGTGTGCTACAATGCTTGGAGGTCAGAGGACAACTTTAGAAGTTGGTTCTTTCCTGCTACTATGGGATCTGGGGATTGGACTCAGGCAGGTCTTAAGATTTGTGGGGTAAGCATTCTTTTGGGGTGAGTGCTTTGAGACAGAGTTTCTGTGTAGCTTTTGTACCTGTCCTGGAACTCTCTCTGTAGACCAGGGTGGCCTCAAACTCATAGAGATCCACCTGCCTCCATCTCCCAAGAACTGGGATTAAAGGCGTGTGCCACCACTGCCTGGCATGGGGTAAGCACTCTCAGCCACTGACCCATCTATCTGGCCCTATTTATAAGGTTTTTACGTTTTATAATACTGTGATGGGCAATCATAACTGACGATTTGACTGGATTTAGAATTATCACAGAAACAGACCTCTGTAGCTGTAAGGGTGCTTCCAGATAGAAGACCCACCCTGAACGTGGTTTGCATCCTCACTCAGATGGGGGTTCCACACTGAATATAAGGAGAAAGTGAACCTCATTCACCTCTCTCTGCTTCCTGACTGCAGACCGACCAACTGGCTCTTGCTCCTGCTGCCGTTCCTTCCCTCTGAGATGGACTGTCTTTCCTTGAAATAAACCCTTCCGTTCTTAAGTTTCTTTTGTGATAATTGATCACACCAAAGAGAAAAGTAATGAATACAGACGGCTACTTCTTTTCCAATACAATGCTGTGTGCAGCCTTCTTATGTGAAGAAATCAAAGGGAAGTTCCTTTGCCTGAAGTCAGAAGGATAGAATCTGAATCTCCTCACACTGGCTAAAGTAACTCTGATAAAAAACAAAACAAACAAACAAACAAACAAAAACAAAGGAGTTCTCCAACTTGGTTCAGCCAGTCAGTATAAATGCTTATTTTACAAACAGCATATTTAAAAGTCCAAGGGTTAATGGTTTACTTTACATAAATGGTTTTCAAAGTATGATACCAGGACCCAGCAAATCAATACTATCTAGAGACTTGTTAGAAATACAATATCTTGAGACTAGAGAGATGGTACCACCTTTAAGAGAACCCTTTAAGAGAGCACTGGCTGGTCTTCCTGAGGGTTCTGGTTTGGTCCCCAGCTTGCACAGATCAGCACAACCAGCTCTAACTCCAGTCGCCAGGGTTCGCATGCCCTCTTCTGGCCTCTTCTGGCACAGCATACACAGGTTTCATAGGCATGTGTGCAGACAAAACATCCATACACATAAAATAAAAGTAAAAATTAATCTAAAAAAAAAACGAAAATGAAAATTATCTGGCCAAACCCTAGAGACTCTGAGTCAAAAATTGTAGGTGTGGGATCAGCCTTCCAGGGGATTGATTCTAATACAGGCTAAATTTTGAGAACCTCACTGTGTGTCCCAGTGAAGTAATTACCAAAGGATGCTAAAAATTGATCGGATTTGGTTTCGAATCCTGACCACCTTAGTTTTATGACCGTAAGTAAGTAACTTAATATCCTTCATGGTCTCAGCTTCCTGATTTGGAAAAAGAGAGAAGTAACCACTTCTGTACCTTTCCTATTCCTCCTACACCCCACTCTGGGTGAGGAAAAGGAGACAGGAAAGCCAGGGATTGAGGTGTTGACCCTGAAATCATGGATGACCCAGGATCTAGCATTTCCCGAGTCTGTGGTTCTCAGAAGCTCCTTGACTAACTTAGAGACAGCAGGAAAGACATCAGAACACACAGCCTCTGAGACTTAATTTATCCTGCCGGCCCCGGAGACGCTTCTGACATTGCTGGCAAACAGGTTCAATATCACCAGTGTCTGCAGCACCAGCCCAAAGGTCCCTGTCCCCAACCCTCAGGCTCCTCTCTGGAGCTTCCTCCAAGATAAAACAAGCCAGAACACAGCTGCGTCCACCTCTAATTACTGTTTTCTTCATTTGCCTGCTTTTCCTTCTTTCTCGCTCTAATGTCAATACCAGAAGGAGGAGGTTGTCAGGGTAACACAGAGTGAAGTCTGGAACAGAGTGGAGGCGGGAAGTCCATCCTTGACCGAGCCTTAACCCTGTTTGGTTGAACACCCACTGGGTTCTCGGCTGCCTCTGTATCCTGGTAGCAAGAATGTGAGCATCTGACATTTCTAGTTTTCCCTATCCTCCCCCTCTGATAGCATCTCCCAGCTTCTCTTCACTCTCCCTCCTTCCATCTGCAAAGTCGGCCTGACCCGTGTACATCTGCTTGAATTTGCTCGCTTAATTCTTGTATTGACTAAGCCTGATACTTTTTCTCCCTGATTCAGTCGAGGCTCTCCCAGTGGCCGGACTCTATAACAATCCAACAAAATATTGCCACAGGGAAGAATGAAGAGGGATAGATGTTTATTTAGAATCCTGAAATCAGGAAGCCTTTTTGCCACCTAATTTTCAGTCATTATTGGTCTCTGACGCTGATATGAAAGTAGCAGTGTTCAGGGAAAGGAGTCGCATTTTCTATTTTTCACTTGATTGAGGAACGGTCCTTCCCTCCAGTGACCTCCCAGGTCATCTCAGTGGACTAGTTTGTCTCTGGTTTACAAAAACAAAAGCACACAATGTGCAAAAATCAGTTATTCAGTACATGCTTCTGTCTAGGAAAACAACAAACTCACAGTAGGCAAGCCATGACCCTTAACATATCTACATCCTAATGCCCTAGCCTTAGGGCAATGTGTGTTAATATAATTGGCAAAGACGCTAATGTTGCTCACCAGCGAACTTTAAAATAGGAGATAAGATTATTCAGGCATGGACCCAATGTCCTCACAGGGTCCTTAGCAGGAAAGAGGGTAACAGTAGAGGAGGACCTGTGAGAGAGACTGGTCATCTGCCACGTTGGAGATGACATCCCAAAGGAATATGACAGCCACTGGGAAAGACAAGAAGGCAAATGGGCAGAGCTCTGTTGACACCTTGCTTTAAGCCCATAGACTCAGGCTTACTTCTGACACCCAGGGCTTTCAGGAAACAAACCTGTAGCTGAGGGTGATGGTGCATGCCTACACTCCCAGCACGCAAGAGGGTGGATGCAGGAGGGTCATCAGGGTCATTCTCAGACACATAGTAGTGAGTTACAAGTCAGCTCGGGCCGTATGAGATGCTGTCTCAAACAAACAAAATTTACTTGTGATGTTTCAGGCCCTTAAATCTGGGTCTGTTGCAGCAGCAACAGTGCATATTAGGAAGGGAAGGAAGCCAGCTCTCCAGGTGGAGGAAAGCAGAAGAGGGTAATGACAACGATGGTGAATGGTGTCCCAGCTTCCCCTCCCCACTTCCTTATTCTCACCCCTGCATTCAGAGCTTCCATTTGCTTTTGAAAGCTGCCTTACAATCGCATGCCTGACAACTCTCTTCATCACACTGGATTCTAAATTGCACTTGAAGTAGCTTGTGCAATGCCAGCCTTCTGATTAGTTCACTTCTGAGCCGCAAAATGAGGATAATTAGAGGGAGGAAAGAGCTGACCGTGTTGCTCTGAAGGGAGGAGAGGGCAGAGGATCTCTCCAGTGCAATTTTCTAATAAGACCGTAAGAGCTAAAAAGCAGGATGTTGTTACCCTGCAGGTCCATAGTCATTCCCCGCCCCACTGCTTCATCAACACAGGCTCCCCAGCTTACTGTCACAGCATCTGACCACACTGTCTTGAGCAAAACCTCCAGCCTACCTCTCTCCCCTTAGAATCCCTGGTCTTTGAGATTAGGAAGACTTTTCTAACATGACTGTCAGTTACATTTGGCCAACACTTATTTAAAGCAAGTTGGTTTGACTTCATCTCCCTCACCTCACACCTTGCTTCAGTCCAAAGCCCCTCTAAGATTTCTAAGAATTTCTGGGGTGCGGATGAGTGACTGGCTTTTCTAGGGTCACATCAACCTAGGCTGGGAATTACAGGGAAGCTAATAAAGCTTAAACTTGGGGCCCACTCATGTCTGATACATTGTAGCAAAGTGCCTGTGAGATCATGTTTTTGTAAATTTTGCCACTTTAAAATTTAATTTTTGAGAGTTCCATGTAGCCTAGACTAGCTCCTGAGGGTGACTTTGAACTTCTGACTCTCAAGCCTCTGCCTCTACAATGGCCCAGGTGCAGGGGTTACAGGTGTGCACCTGTAAACAAGATTCTCAGAATAGCTCCCAGGCCTCCTGCATGCCAGGGAGGCACTGTATTGACAGAATCATATCCCCAGATCCAATTGAATTCTATTCAGTTTTATATTCTCTTGCTTTAAGGGGATCTCGCCAAAGTAGAAACTGCTCTTGGCACTCACAGGCTTTTGCCTTCCTCCTCTCTAGAGCACAGTGGTTTCCTTCATCCATTACCACCGGGTGCTACTTTCATGGTAGGAATTGAACTCAGGGTCTTATGCATGCTAGCCACATGTTCCACTAAGTATTCCCAGGTTGTCTCTGGGTTCTTATCTGATCACTGCTGCCCTCACAAAGTTTATTGGGTATTTTTCTTGCCCAGGTTTTCTAAGAGGGTTTCAGCTAACTGCTGCTGAAAGAGTAGACATTTTCCAGTAGATGCCTGGTTTTTCCAGAAGCAATGAATCTTCACTCCCTCATCCATGAACCCGGCATAATACTGTATTTGAGTGTGACGGGGGAAACAGAGGAGGCTGAGAAAGGGGCTTTGGCTGAGCATTTTGGTAACGAGAGTGTGTTGAAATGGTGGCCTTTGGTCACTTTTATTATCCTCTGGAGAGTCCCAGAGTGCCCAGTGAACTGAATGACAGTGAAGGGAAGGGTACACTCACACTTTTGAGCCTACTTAGATTCTGGCAGCTACTCAAAGGCTTCTGTGGTGCTTCACTGGACACGTTTTTCATGCCTCTGTCTCTGCTTTTACATCCTAAATTCTAGGACAAGAGGCTTCTTGTTTCTGTCTAATGTGGGATTCCTCTCTGTAGTTGTGAATATCATTGGTTAATAAAGGAACTACTTTGGGCCTATATCAGAGCTATAGAGGAACAGAGCTAGGCAGAGAAAACTAAACTGAATACTGGGAAAAAGAAGGGCAGAGTTGGAGAGAAACCATGTAGCCCCGCCAGAGACAGACACCAGAACTTTCCCCAGTAAGCCACAACCACGTGGCAATACACAGATTAATAAAGATGGGTTAGTTTAGGATATGAGTTAGCCAAAACTACGCTTAGGCTATGGCCAAACAGTATTGCAAATAATATGGTTTCTGTGTGAGTATTTCAGGGCTGAGCAGTCAGGAAACAAACAAGCGGCCTTTTCACATCTGTCCCTCTGTTCTCAGTGTAGGGCCTGGGACTTCTCTTCAGAAGTTTTACTAGGCATGCACAAACAGGAGAGCATGGCAGATTCCTGCCGCCATACACAGAGGTATTTCCAGGCTGCACAGTGTACTTTGTGGCAGATTTAGCTATTATTCAAATAAAAAGGGTTTATGTGCTACATGCTCCTTCTCAGAGTTAAAGTGGTAAGTGTAACTCCTACCTGGTGGTCTCAAAACTGGCGGTAATTGTACCTCTGTTTTAAAAGGCAGAGAGAGGCGGAGTCAACACCCAGGGCTCCTGCTACCAAGGTGCTTATCATTTTAAAAGCTCTCTAGGACAAAAAAGGATTACAGATACACAATAGGACAGATTCAGACATAAAAGAACTCTAAATGAGTCACAATATGTTTTAAAAATGTACGTAGATAATTTAATAAAATTACTTTCAAAAAAAATGTACGTAGGCTTGGGAAAAAGAGTAAAGAGACAGTAAATGTAAAATGTATAAAAAGTACAGACAGTCATAAATTACAGGAGTAAAGATAATAAAATAAATATTAAACTTGTAAAAAATAGAGTAAAAAAGATAAAATATACACAGAGATTCTGGATTATGTATATTATTGTGTTTTCTTTAAATTTTTTGACTGCTAAAGAGCTATGTAACAAAAGACATTTCATTATATGGACAACTAAATTAAACCAACATAAAGGTATCTTGACTTCAAAATTTGAATCAAAAATATGTTGCTTTAAAAAAGAGGTTCTGCTTTTGTTTCCACAGAAGATTAAGACCTGTGAATTAATTCCAAACTAATGTGGTTTGATGGACCAACATCCCCCCAAAATGTTTCCATAAACACTCCCTAAAATCACTTTGTCTACCTAAAAGCAGTTTAAAAAAAAACTACAGCCAAATTCTCAAATATTGTATATAAATGTTTGTTTACACTTAAAGGGGGATATGCTATAGAGATTTACATTAGTATTGACCTTGGTTTATTGATAAAAATTTTAGATCAATTTTATTATATGTATATTTCTGCTCTTTTTAAGGTATTGTGTTTGTGCAGCTCATTTAAAAATGTAATGTATAATTAAAAATATAGGTTAATAAATGATCATCTATAATAGTCAAGCTCGTAGTCATGCTACTCAGATTTTCTAGATGTACAGAGGTGTATTTCAGATAGTTATTCTTCAAATCTTTCAAAGACTACAGAATATGGCATTTAAAATGTTTTAGGACCTTAAGACTTTTCATGACAATGAGACACATCTGCTCCCAGCAGCATCAATTACTTCATTAGGAAGTTTGCTAGCCATTTGCACAAAAAACTACTCTTGCCTGGACTGCTTGATCTTATGCTGTATGAACTGGACATGCAGGACCCACAGAAAAATAACTACTAAAGTTGCCTAAAGAAAGTGAGACACAAAAGAAAAACAAACAAAAAACCAGAAGGTGAGACAGTCCTTCGGGGTTACTGTCTTATAAAAGAATCTACTAGACACTCTGCAGGACACAGAAAATAGTAACTAATGGACTTTGCCATTACAAGGCAGAACAAATTGTCAAATTTCCTACTTTGTAAAAGGTCTGCTGGATACTATGGGCCTGTAGGCTCCAACAATACAAAAAAACTTTGAATGACTGTCCAGGCAGCAAGATGTCTCTGTCAATTCTAGAGTTTTAAAAGTTGCTACAGGCTGGAGAGATGGCTCAGCCATTAAGGGCTAGGCTCACAACCAAAAATAAAAGTTGCTTACAATGCTCTTCCTGCTAAATTAGATAATATTATATCCTTTTAGAGTCTTTAATGGAGTTAAAAATAAATAGCTATAATTATAGTTTTCCTTAGTTATAATAAAAGTAATGTAAATATTGTAACTGTAATTCTTGCTTAATACCAGTTTTGTTATATGTAATTTTATTATGTTAAAGTAAAAACCTTCCTTTTTATTTAGACAGAAAAGTGGAGATGATGTGGGAAGCCCTTCTGTATATGTGTTGCTTTTATTGGTTATTGAATAAAGAAACTGCTTTGAGCCTATAGCAGGGCAGAACAGAGCTAGGCAGGAAAAACAAAAGAGAATGCTGGGAGAAAGAAGGCAGAGTCAGGAGAAGCCATGAAACTGCCGCCAGGGACAGACAAGCTGGAGCCTTGCCCATAAACCACAGCCACATGGTGATACACAGATTAATAAAAATGAGTTAAATTAAGATGTAAGAGCTAAACAATAAGAAGCTAGAGTTAATAGGCCAAGCAATGATTTAATTAATACAGTTCTGTGTAGTTATTTCGGGGCTGAGCAGCCAGGAACAAACAAGCAGCCTCCTACAACACAATCCATGTTGGAGCTGTGTTAGGGTTGACCTGGTCGAGGGAGGGCACTAGGGGCAGAGATTTAAAAAAAAAAAGGATAGCAGCTAGAAGAAGATACATCATGGGGCCTGGAAGGTGGGAAGAGTAGGGGAAACAGATTTGTGTTTTACTCTCAACATTCTCAATTCCTAAAGGCAAGAAGGGATTGGGAGAGTGCTGGTTATTAACGGTTGTTAGTGTGACAGGATCTAGAACCACCTAAGAAACAAACTTCTGTGTGTCTGCGAGAAGTTTTCTAGGTTGAGATAATTGAGGTAGGGTGACCTACCCTAAATATGAGCAGTGCTATTCCATGCCTGGGATCACACACACTGTATAAAAATAGAAAAGGGGTGCAGAACATCAGCATTCAGCTCTGCTTCCTGGCTGTGGGTGCAATGCAATCAGCTGCCCTATGCTCCTGCGCCATGCCTTCCTCACTAGGAGGAACTGTACCCTCAAACCCTAAGGGAAGACAAAGAAGGGCTACATAACAAAAACAAACAAACAAACAAACAAACAAACAAAAAACCAACAGGAACCTCTCAGAGCAAGATCCTTCTCCAGAGTCGAATATGGGCATGCTTGTGGGTGGAGGGAGAGGAAGAAGGTGGGTGACTACAGAGCCCAGTCTCTGAGCCAGAGAAAGAAGAGCGTTTTAAAGGATTGGGACAAGGCTGCAATGTGTCTCAGTGATGGAATGCTTGCCTGGCATGCAGATGTCCCTGGGCTCAGACCCAGAATCCAAGGCAGCAGGGGGCACAGCACTGAAAGTTTGGAAAGAACAAGAGCCACTCTACTTCTTTCAGGAAGGAAGGGAAACCAGGGTCCCATGGAACCCTACCACGGGGCAGGTTGCAGCCAGATGAAGGTTAGGTCAATGTTGGAAACAACTCTTCTCCCTGTTTACTACTCTCTTTCAGACTCCCAAAGACCACATGGGATCTGCCCCATCTTGCTTTCTTTCCTCTCCATCCCTCCCTTCTCCCATCCCTTCACCTCCCTTGCCAACTTCCTTTCCTCTTCTGCTGGTTCTTTACTTCACCCTGTAGATCAACTCAGTGACTCTGACTTTCTTAGTTTTTTGTTATCTAGTCATTCATTCATCCAAATCTAATTTTAGCCCTTCCTGTGTACGGGTTTTCTGGGTTTTTACATAGCAAATGCATCTGGTCTCACAAACCCAAATGTTACCTTCTTAGAAGGAATGGTATTTCAAATTTCATGGTTTAACATATTGTCTTTATACATTTCCTGTCAGAGAACAAGAAAAAATAATGACTGGAAAGATAGACACACTGTAGAGAAAGGAAGCAGGCAATGAAGACGGGAGCCACGGTGCTACGCCAATGTCTTAGACTGCTTCTTCTTACGATATATTTGAGTCACCTGTTTACCTCTGAGGAACTCTTCAACCCCCCTCCTCTTGTAAGTAACACCTCATCCTATGGCTCTGTAAGTAGACCCTCACCTCCATACCCCTGTAGGTAACTGCAGGAAACTCACTGGTTCACCAAATAGGATTTGGTAGAATAGCTTCTTTGGCCTATTGTCAGTGCCCTATTTGGGTACAGCTTATCAGAAAAGGTCCCTATGCAGCTCAGCTTAGGAAGACAAGATCTCCAAGCTTACTTGATCATCGTCAATATTGGTCTTTGACTTTAGAGTCCATTGTACTGTTTTACTCAGATCACAAGGTCACTGGTCTCCTGTGGAAGCAAAGATTTTGGTTGGGGGTGGAGTGGAATTTTTAGAAGTATGGATTAAAAACCTTTTAATTAAAAAATCATGTGTGTGTGTGTGTGTGTGTAGGCATATACATACAGGGATATCAGAAGACAATTTACAGGAGCCACTTCTCTTTGTCCATCATGTGGGTCCCAGAGAGGACACTCAGGTGGTCATGTTTAGTGGCAAGTGCCTTTACCTACTGAGCCATCTCCAAATTTTAATTAACATTCACAATTTACAACAAGTTCTGTCTTTAAAACACCGTTGTTGTGGGATAGTTGTATGCTGTGTGAAAATGTATTGCTGTGATCGATCTAATAAAAAGCTGAACAACCAATAGCTAGACAGTCAGTAGAGGCAAGACTTCTGAGGCGTGAAAGAAAGAGATGAATCTAGACCCACAGGAGATTCCAGGAGACAGAGAGGAAAGAGGGTGCAAGATGAAAGAGAGGTAATGCCTCGTACTAGAACGCAGACTAATATAAATGTGTTAATTTAAACTATAAGAGCTAGTTAGGAACAAGTCTAAGTTTAGGCCTAGTTTTCATAATTAATAAGAAGTCTCTGTGTCATTATTTGGGAGCTGTCTAGTAGGAAAGAAAGAGACTTGATACACACCTTGATTATTTAGAATTGACAGAAGCTTTAATATCCATCTAACCTATTATTTACCTAGAAGTCTCCTTGGACAGAGATTACACAGCTGTTCTCAGTTTCTCTCTGGCATTATCACTAGATCTCTGGTCTCCTCTCAGCTCCTCACGCCATCCAAAAGAATTCAGTTGTGACACATAGATTGTGTGACCTCTAGAAGACAGACAAGCTTATTACACAGTAACGTGGGACACCCTCAAGGGATGACAGTGGGCAGTGGCCAAAGAGACCTCTGGAGAGTGAGCCACCTTAATGGGGTAAAGAGTAAGCAATGGCCAGAGACACCACTATCCTAATCTACATTTTAGGTAGGCTTTATGTTATTTGAAAATCTCTAGAGCAGACAGTTTACCAATGGATATTTTCCAATCCGGGTGATTGACAGATGTGCTTGGGTTGATGTTGTGAGAGAGAAAAAGTATGCTTTTGTTCCTCATCAGAAAGCCCTTCCTGCTATGCAGTAATCTCATAAGCTCTTGGAATCAGGCTTAGGTAATTATCAATTAATGACCTTCCAGGCATTTCAGGATATCACATGACTTCCCGGGGCCAGAGATGACCCTCTTTGCTAACATTTGAACTGCTTGACAGTATAAATTATACTGGCAAATTATAACACTTTGCATTGCATCAAGATTGCCATGATCATTTTAGAAAACATGGGCTAGTCTATGCAAATATTGGAGCTGGAGACACCCGAGAGGATCTCAGAGCCAGTCCCTCTGCCTTCTGGAAGCTCTCCGGTACCAAGAACCAGTGAACGTTTAATTCCAGAATTGGGATTTCATGGAGTCTGGCTTTTAGTATCTAATCATTATTCTTCCCAGGGCGTTGCTTCTGGAGAACTTGATTTTCTCCAGCTGGCACTTAAGCGCAGGTCTGTGGAAGGCAGCAATGAATAATCGATGTGGTTTAAGCACACAGCCCCCCTGAGGGAAGGCATCCCTGGGTGCTCTCACTTCTCCTCACTCATGCTCTGCTCTACCCTGAGTGCTAGAAGACCTATCCTGAGGATGGCATAGTCAGAGGACTTGGTGCCTTCTGTTCTCGTTAGGCCTACCTGTGCGAGTCAGTGAGAGAGGTGCCCATGGTGGAAGAGAGGCCAGAGTGGTCTTTCAGCTTTGGGGGTGCTTCCTCACAGTCCCAGCTCTCACAGAGCTCAGAGAATATCCTCCACCTCTTCTGGAATGTTCAGGGTTAGCATAAAGTCTGTAGCTGATCTCTTAGTTTTGTAACTGGTCTCTGGGCTTGCCTAACCCACCCACACACTGTAAACAGTCCTATCATTGAAATCTTCTAAACCATTTGACTGGATTATATTTGGGGTCAAGACTACACTTGATTAGCTAAATGACAAAATATGGAAAGCCTGTCACCTCTGGGGAGCATGGAAGAATTCCAAGTATCAGATGCACACCCTACCACCTCCCTGGGTGACTCCATAAGATCTGTTTTTCTCACCTTATTACAAAGCTTTCTGGACCTTTGTGTTTTATAGATCATGCTGTGCTCACCATGAAGAAAGTTCTGGAATGGGAACTGGCAGAGTAAATAGCAATAGCCTCACAGTTATTCTCTGGATGAAGAAGGACATTTTAAAAGTGAGGTGAGAGCATAGTAGCCCACTCCACCCTCACTGCTCTCCTCTGTTGGCAGACATTTCTGTTCTACAAGCTGCTCCCAAGTAACCTCACAGAGACTTAATATTAATTATAAATGCCAGGCCAATAGCTCAGGCTTATTACTAACTACTACATTTAACTCTTACATTTAAATTAACCCATATTTCTTATCGATGCTCATAAGCAGAACCTGTTTGTTTGTTCCCAGCTACTCAGACCTGAAATAATCACACAGAAACTATATTATTTGCAATACTGTCTGGCCAATAGCTTAAGCGTATTTCTAGTTAGCTCTTATATCCTAAATTAACCCATCTCCATTAATCTGTGTATCACCATGAGATCATGGCCTACTGATCAGGCAAAGGTTCAGCGGGCTCCAGCAGAGGCGTCTGTCTCCTGTGGTAGCTACATGGCTTCTCACTGTCTCTGCCTTCTCTCTGTATATATCTTTTTAAGCCTGGCTATATTCTGTTAAGCCATTGGCTGCCGAAAGCAGCTTCTTTATTAACCAATGGCAATAAAATGCATTTACAGCATACAGACAGGAATCCCACATCATATGCTTTCCCATGTGGCTTGGAACCTTTTCTCAGTACGGCATGCCCATCTTGCTTCTCTCTGCATCAGCAGGCAACTCCTCTCTCTGCCCTTCTTCTTCCCAGCATTCTCTGGCTTTCCTACCCAATCTCTTCCTGCCCAATTATAGGCCAGTCAGCTCTTTATTAACTAGTGAGAGTAAGACATATTCACAGTGTACAGAAGGATTATTCCACAACACTCCTCTGTGTTTTCGGTGTCCTTCGTGGCCCCTCTTCCTTGAATATGAGCTGAATGCTGATTCCATACATTTGTCTCATTCTGGATCCCTGCAGAGAGTGTTCAGTCACAACTGGGTTCCCATCACAGTGCCTAGCTCACAGCAGATGACTTGGCCAATATTGAAAGGATAAATGGACTGGATTTCATTCCTGTGGCTTTGATTCTGTCTAGGCCGCTGCCTCTGAGAGTCCATTCACATGGAATGGACGCATAAGAAAAGATGCAGACAGCTCTCATGGGATCTCGTGATAAGAGCAGAGGGTGGTAGCAGCAAGGACACATGGGGGAAATTAGTGTTTAAATGGACACATACAAATGAGCCTTGGAAGTACAAGGTCGGAGCTATAAAACAAAGAAATTAGAACTGAAATATACTCGGTACTGATTTTACTCTATAAGCATCATTCCAGAAGCAGCAGCTTTACAATTTCCAACCTGCTGCAATGATACAGTAGCCTTGATACCTAGCTCTTCACAGAAAGGAAATGGTGATGAACGCAAGGCGGTCAGGAGGGGGCGGGAGAACAGGAGGACAGAGGCTACTCTCTAGGGATGAGTCACACAGGTGCATCTCATATCCCAGACAGAGAAACCACTGTTGGTGGCACCTGTGTACAGTAGGGAGCATTTGGGCTGAGATTGGAGAAAGGTATATGGGGAATGTGCTTGACAGGAAGGATGTCATAATAAAGAACACAACTGGCCTTTTAGGGGCTGAGGATACAGCACGTATGAGCATCTGACATGTATCAGGATCAATGCTTCCATCCCTTGAATTCCCTTTGGCACCAGAGGCAGGATCTAAGGGTCCTGGCATGTCATACACCTGAATTCTGAGAATGATGGAGACAGAACCTGCCCACGACTCCAGTCACCCCATCCCAGTGCCCAGAGACACTTTGAACAAAATGAATTCCATATGTGACAGATAGACACTGTCCTACAGCATTGCTGCAGGAGTGATTTGTAACCAAACACATCCAGATTTAAGCCTGGGGCTGCACCAACTCATAATGGGTGAATTCAGTGAGCTGTGTAAATCTTTCAGCCAGCACACGCCAGGAATATCCTGGGTCACAGCTGTCATCCTCACACGCAGCATAACATGACCAGTGGACAGTTCCAAACAGTGTTACATTCCTGACATGAGAGGGAGCCCACTCACGACACCAGCCTGAAAGGTGAGTTTTCAAAGGGCACATGCTGATGAGACAACTTACTTTTTGCAAGCAAAATGTGTCTGCAGACACATTACCTTGACTGGCTGTTAAAGTCCCTTCCACATCTCCCTTTGCTATAATTCCCCTGTGAAGAAACAGGATTCTCATCATACAAGTCTCTAGGATCAACGCGAGGAGGTGGAAGTGGCAGCCTAACCTGACATTAGACTCATTCATGTCTACGCACCAAGGATAACAAGCTGGCCAGGGCTATCAGAATGGCAGGCAGTAACGTGGTACTCCAACTGTCCTTTGCACCCTTGTTATCTGTTCAAAGCTCTGTTTTCCAGAATGCTCATTGTTTGTGATCATTGTGTGAGCAGGGGATACTGTCTTTCTTGCCCTCCTGAGGCTGGAGCTGGGCCTGACTCCTGCTCTGGAGTTTGCCTGTTGTTCTGTAAATTTCCTCCTGCTGATGGGACAAGAGACATTAGGGACGATTTCTCTTGCTGGTCCCCTCCTACTGTCTAGTTCCTACCTAGTAAGGTTTCTGTTGCTGGAATAAAGTCATGACCAAAAGCAGCTTGTGGAGGAAAAGTTTATTTACTTACAGTTACACATCATAGTCATCACTGAATGAAGCCAAGCCAGGGACCTGGAGCAGAAACTGAAGCAGAGACCACAAAGGAACACTGCTTACCATCTTACTCCCCAGGGCTTGCTCAATTTGTTTTCTTATACAACACACCACTACCTACCCAGGGATGGTACCACCCACAGTGGTCTGGGCCCTTCCATATCAATGCCCCACATACATGCTATATAAGAAAAGTTTTTTGTTGCTATGATAAAACATAATCACCACAATTAACTTGGAGAGGAAAGGATTTATTTTATCTTAGAGTTTATAAGTCCATCGCCAAGGAAAGTCAGGACAGAAACTCAAGTCATGAACCTGGAAGTAAGAAACAGGACAGAGGCCATAGAGGATTGTTCCTTACTGGCTTGGTCCCCATGGTTTTTTCACATGGTGTACTTTCTAATACACCTCTAAGGACTATCTACCTAGGGGTGGTAGATGACAATGGGCTGGGCCTCCCTTGTCAATCACTAGTTCAGAAAATATCTCACAGACCAATCTACTGGGGGCATTTTCTCAATTGTTTTCTCTCTTCTCAAATGATTCTAGCTCGTGGCAAACACAAAACTAGCCAGTGTACATGCCCACAGGCCAAACTCATGGAAGTAATCCCTTGCTTGAGAGTCCCTCTTCCCAGGTGACTCTAGGCTTTGTCAAACAGAAAAAACTAAGCGTAGCTGAAGGTTTCAGCACCAGATGAATGCAACTGCTAATGCGACCACTACATGGTATGGTTAAAGGAAGGATTTTTACTGTAGAGATGAGAAAGAGAAAAACAGCCAGAGGCATTTGGAAGAATCCAGAGCAGAGAGAGAAAGAAGTAGACTGAGCATGGCCAGGGCTATCTTTAAGAGAGGAATAGAGAGACCAAAGTGAGAGCTGCAGGAACAGGGGAACCTTGCTGTTATAAAGAGATCAGTGGGTATCCAGGGGAAGGGAAGCCTGGGGTGATGAGAACGTCTAGGATGCTAGAGTGAACTTTGAAGTGCATAAGAGGTACTTGTGATATTGGGGGAGCCTGGAGACCAGCATGTGCTTTGATATGCAATTATAGGTATATATATAAATGGAACCATATGTCCTTTCTGCCAGAGGTAAGGAAAATGACTCCTTTTGGCAGATGGGAACCAAGTTCTCAAGTTTCTGAGAAATGTCGGCTTTTATCCAACCATCAGAAATCTTCCTAGAGTCCAGGTTGAACTCATTTCTGGATGTATGGACTGTCTTTTGAGTCTAAGCATTGGAGTTTTCTTTGTCCTGACACTAACCAGCACAGGTACCATGGTAACAGACATATGTCTCAGAACTGTGGTACTTCTGCCTGGTTACAAACATCTGTGTTATCCCAGCCCAGTCAGACTTACCCTAAGAATATCAGTGTATTCAGAGTGAGCACCCTGTTTTGTGAATTTTCTCTGGAGAGAGGAATAAGAAACCAGAAGTTTCTTATCCCAACTGCCTGTTCCCAAATACTAGGTAGCTGACGCTTCCCAAATTATGACACAGAGACGTAATTGTAAATGCTCGACTGATAGCTCAGGCCTATTACTAACTAGTTCTTACAATTTTAAGTTAACCCATATCCCTTATCTACACTTTGTCATATAACAGTACCTTTATTAGCATGGCACATTCATGTCCTGCTCCCTCTGTGTCTAGCTGGCAACTCCTGACTCCACCCTTCTACTTCCCATCATCCTTAGTTTGGTTACCCCACCTATACTTCCTGCCTGGCTATTGGCCAGTCAACATTTTATTAAACCAATTCAAATGACAAATCTTTACAGTGTACAAGAGGATCATTCCAGAGCAAATAAACCCTATTCGCCCCCAGGAAGAGCACCAACAGACCAAAGAAATTATTCCAGCAAAGTCTAGCTTATAAACTAATATGTTTAATTAAGGTTAACTTACAGAATCATGGACAACTTACAAAACTACACCTCTAAAGAAAGTGCTTCTCATTCTTCCTTACCAACTATTAATTGTGGATATATCTATAGGAAGGCTTGGAGCCTCACAAGATGCTCCTCCTAGCAACTATTAACTCTAGAAATGCTTAGAGAAGGGTTGAGCCTTCTGAGTACCTCTCATCATGGCAGAAAGTTAATGAGCCAGATCTTATGCAGGACCATGCAGTTGCAAGAAGACAATGGTTACATCATGCCCAGAGTAGAGTATTCTACAACATGCACCTTCTAGGTCTGATGTTGAAGTCCCCTCTGAGTACTGTGATTACCATTAGTGAATAAAGAAACTGTCTTGGCCTGTTGATAGGGCAGAACTTAGGTAGACAGGGAAGACAGAACTGAATGCTAGGAGAAGGAAGAGCAGAGTCAGAGAGACACCATGGAGCTGCTAGAGTCAGACATGCCAAATCTTTGCTGGTAAGCCACTGCCATGTGGCGATGTACAAATTAATAGAAATGGGTTAAATTATTGTAAGAGTTAGCCAACGGGAAGCTAGAGCTAATGCGCCAAGCAGTGATTTAATGAATATGGTTTCTGTATGATTATTTCAGTTCTGGGCAGCTGGGATAAACAAGCGGCCTTTCTGTTATATAGGTCACCCCAATAGCAGGGTTCTATTCACACTGGATCTCCAGAGAGCATCTTATCATGAAGTCCCTGCAACCTCCAAGCTTGCCTCCATGAAGACAAAGATATGAACCTTTCCTACACTCAGATTCGTGCCAACAGGACCCTGAAATGTTAACTATGCAGCTGCAGCACTTTGCACAAAACAGGTACTCGGGTTCTCACAGCAAGTCCTGGGTTCCAGTTTCTACCAGCTGTGACAGGAAGACCAAGGACTTAAGGTCAAGGGTCACTATTAGGAGAGTTGGCACTGGAACCCAGGTGGTCAATAATTGATGGCCAGGGGCAAGCTTTTCAATATCCTTGTGTCTTGCTTTCCATATCTATAGAAGTTGAAGCATAGAAATATCTTCCCTTGAGGAACTTGAAAGGATTCTGTGTGAAACAATCCCAGCAGATCTTGGGAAATTCATCTTGTTCCCAGGATGTGGGTATGTGGATCAAAAAATCAGAATACAGAATGCTTTCTCTCTCTCTCTCTCTCTCTCTCTCTCTCTCTCTCTCTCTCTCTCACACACACACACACACACACACACACACACACACACACGAGAGAAAGAGAGAGAGAGAGAGAGAGAGAGAGAGAGAGAGAGAGAGAGAGAGAGAGAGATTAATAGATACTCAGAGTGCCAATAAGGATTATGTAAGGTTGTGGCTGGTATTATTATGAATGACTTTTTAAAAAATTTTTTCTGTATATATGTGTGTGAGTTTTTGCACCTGAGTGCTGTACTTACCAAAGCCAAGATCTGGAGTTGAGTCTCAGATTCTCCTGAAGGACAGACGACTATTGTAGGTTGTTCAGACTGGAGTCTGAAACATGAGCCCTTCAGTCAGGCTAAAATAGTTTGTGTTTATCAAGGGGCCACAGCCAGTTCAGTAATGTTGGCACACTCTCCACTTTAAAAAAGTACAAATTTAAGAAGTTTGCTAGGAGTGGTGTTCAACATGCTTGTAATCTCAGAAACTAAGGAGGTAGGGAGGATACCAGATAGATCCTACAGCCAGCAACAATCCTAAATCTCTGCTTGTCTTCTGCTAGTCCAACATCTGACCTCAAAATGTGGCAGGCATTATAACCATCTAATCTCATGAATTAAAAGAATGATAAAGGCTTAAAACAAGCTTCTCAGCACATCTTAGTTCTAGGAGGAAGAGTGCACAGCCTTGTGAAACAGAGATACCCTACAGAGTGTGCCTTGGTTCCTGAACAAGGGAAAACATGGTACTAAAGAAGAGTGCTGCTCTTCTCAAAACTCATCCTAAAGCACAAGCTGAGAGGTGTAGTTCACGGTGCAGCATGGGGCCGCAACCCATCATGGGTGGTATGGCGTGCACTTGGTCATCAAAACGGAGACTTGGAGCATGGAGGTAGAGACAAGCAGGATATACCAGCAACCCATTCCTAAACTCCCTGCTCCATCTGATGTCTCAGGCCAACAAAAGCCTTCAGAGTTGCCATTTTGCCTCTGTTTCTCAGATTTTGAAGTTCATTTTGGCCAAATGGAACTGAGGAACAACACAGGGAACAGAATTTTGGAAGCTGCAGTTCTCAGAAGAGATAAATTGACAAGAGAACAATTTATCACAGGCTACAAATCAACTCAAGGTAAGACCTCATTTGGGATGTGTGCTCCAGAAAAGGAATTCAGGCCATTGAATGGGCTAAGCACCCAGGATGAAGCTGATCTGGAAGCCTCCTCCACAGCTTTAATAGGACAACCTTCTCTGACTTACATCCTAAGAGAGGCCAACAAATGGACCTCAGCTCTGGATCTGCTGGCTGAACCTGCCTGAGCCTCTGTAGCTGAGTCTTCACTGATTTTTTTTCCCCATTTATAATCCACTACACCTCTATCCCCATGAGTGGGAAGGCTAATAGCAACCAATTGTTAGGGTTTATGTGAGAATACATTAAACAATGGACTCAAAATCCCTAGGGACAGGTACGCAGTACGCCGTCTCCAGGTGGTAATGACTTTATTACTTAGAGATTGGGCCCCCTATAGCCCAGGTTGGCCTTAAACTAGTGTAGTTGAAGCTAGCCTTGAACTTTTGATCACCTTGCCTCTATCTTCCAAAAACTAGAATTACACATGTGTGCTAACATATGAATTTCATTATATCGGAATTTTCCCCTGCACTGAGACTGTAGCTCAGTGATAGAGTGCTTGCCTAGTATATCCCAACAACAGAAAGAGAGGAAAATAGTTTTCTCACTGCTGTGGAATAATCTTTCTGTATACTGTGTAAATTAAACTGTTATTGGTTTAAAGAAGAAGATGACTGGCCAATAGCTGGACAGAATAAAGTTAGGCAGGAAAACACAGACTAGGAACATTGGGAAGAAGAATCAGGAGTCAGAGGAGTCGTCAGTGAGACATGGAGAGGAAACAAGAGGTACAAGATGCAGGCAAGATAATGCCATGTGACTGAATATAGATTACTACAAATGGGTCAATTTAAGTTGGGTGAGCTAGTCAGTAATAAGTCTGAGCTATCGGCCAAGCATTTATAATTACTATTAAACCTCGTTGTGGTTATTTGGAAGCAGCTGCTGGGACACAGAAAAACTTGGCCTACCTTTCACTTAGAACAATGATGCAGAAGAGAAGTAAGAAGGAAAGAGAGGGTTGGCAAGATGGCCTGATGCCCTGTGTTCAATTTTTAGGATCAATGTGGTGGTAAGAGAGGAGCAATTTCCTCAAACTGTCCTCTAGTCTTTATATTCACATCATGAAAACAGTGTACCTACCCACCCTCACACACAGATAAATTAGTAATTAAAAAAATAAACCAAGGAATTGGCAATTTGTGAGATTGGCAATGGTCATCAGAAGGACTTGAATGGGGACACATTTAGAATATTATTATTATTATTATTATTATTATTATTATTATTATCATTATTATGTGAGCCAATGAGTTCAATGGATTTATAGAAGCATGTTGAGCACAAAGTCCCCCCCTCCATTATGGGTGATGTAATGAAAGCAACTTCATAGAATTTCCCTATCTGTCCTCTTCCTGAATGCTCTAGCATCTCCAGAGACCACATACAGCTGGTAGGGGCAGGAGAGGAATTTTATTCTTGTTAAGTTTGACTCTCTAAGGACTATAAAGCAGCTGAGACACAAGTCAGACCTTCATTCCTCTGACTGTGCCATACGGCATATCCAGCTGGCTAAAGCTAAGCAGCCTATAATCTGATAATAGAATACCAAACTGGGGCTGGAGAGGCAACTCGGTTGATGGAGTGCTTGCCTAGCGTGGATAAAGCCCTCAGTCTGGATTGTGATGGTCAGCGTGTTATGGGGACCTAGTCCCCAAAGCTACAACTAGGTAGTGTGTGTTGGGGGAGGGGGCTTTTGCCAGGGATGAAAATAGAGGTTAGTAAAGTAGGGTCATTTTCTATTTTTCCTTTTGTTCGTAACAGGTTTCTAACATGGCTATTTTCTCTCTCCCTTCCTTCTTCCCTCCCTCCCTCCAGCTCTCCCTTCCTCCCTTTCTTCCTTCCATCCTTCATTCTTTCCTTCCTTTTAAACTTTGTGTGTGTGTCTGAGTGTGTCTACAGGCATGTGTAGGCTGGAAGACAACCTCAGAGGTCTTTCCATACTTTTGAAGCAGGGTATAATGGTGAAGCTATTTTAAAAGTTTATTTTATTTTCAATTATATATGCGTATGAGTGCCAGTGCTTGAAGAGACCAGAGGCATTAGACTACCACGTAATTGTGAACCTCCTGGTGTGAGTGCTGGATACAGAGCAGTGTGCACTTTTAACTAGCGAGCTCACTCAGTGACAGTGTTGTGGGATAAGCACTTTGACACCAATGAGAGTGTAAGAGAGATGTCACCAGTGGGTGGATCAAAACTAAGACAGTTCCAGTTTGTATTCTTATTCTACACTCTAAAACCACAAGGGGAGGCAGGCAAGCAAGCGAGATTTTTCAGAAGCACACTGGCAGTCAGCAGGTTGTTAAGGGCAACGGCCCATTATTTCAGCTGTTTCTCCAGGTCATTTTGTTTCAGGTAGCAAGTGAAGTCATGCTTGGTAAATACGCAGTACAAGCAGTGGTTTAAGAAAACCACTAAAATCAAGTCAATAAATCCGCAGCTAATAACTGGCCTTCTCTACTTCAATCTTAATTGTGAACTTGGTGAAATCTAAAATCACCTAGGAAACAGACAGACCCCTGGCCGTGCCTGTGGGGTTTATCTCGATGAGGTTACTGAGGTGGGGAAACCTGCCCACCCTATGTGGAACCATTCACTGGGCTGGTACTGTCGGCTGTGTAAACGCAGAACCGGGGATAAACACACGACTCCTCATTCTCTGGTTGTGGTTAAGGTGCTGCTTCAACTCCCTGCTGCATTGACCTCCCCACCATGACGCCATCTTTGAACTGTAAGCTTAAGTAAATAATTTATCCTTTAAGTTGTTTTTGTCAAAGAATTTTATTCTAACAACAGGGAAGGAAACTAAGAAGGAGAATTTCTCATTTTTCCTGGAGGTAGGCTAGGTGGCTGGCCAGAAAGCCCCAGGAATCCACCTGTCTCTGTTCCCCAGCGCTATAGTTAAGTGTTCGCCATGCTCAAAATTTTACGTGGGTTAAGGAGATTTAAAAGACTAAAATTCACATGCTTCCAAGGCAAACATTTGACATGTGTTTTTTTTTTTGTGTGTATATATATATATATAAAAATTTTAAGTATTGAAAATATACAGGTTGGGTGGGAAATAACCAGATATGACTGCCGTAAATTGTTCAAGGTAGCCAGAAGAATTCCTGGAAGCCCTTTTCACCCACAGACTCTGTTTCAAATCTAATTTCCTCCTCTTCTGGATGGTCCAGTTCCAGACAACATCCAGATCTCCCCTCCAGCTTCTCTCTCTCTCTCTCTCTCTCTCTCTCTCTCTCTCTCTCTCTCTCACACACACACACACACACACACACACACACAGAGACAGAGACAGAGACAGAGACAGAGCAGAAATGCTGGATTTAAATGCTAACCTATAACAAGAGACGAATAACCTAATTTAGGGTGCAGAGATGAGCATTCCCAGGACAGTGGGAGAGAAGCATAAATCCCTAGGATTACCCCCAAGCCAACAGAGCCTCTTCTCTGGGATACTTATTATTGTTTGTTATTTGGTCTTTTGAGATGGGCCTAAGCTACCAGGGGATAGTCATTAGGGTCTCAGAGGCCTGAGATCAGCAGTGTTTGCTCTTCTTGCTCTCCCCTTGGAGCTATGTGAGTATTCCAATCCTTTACAGGAGAGTCAATAATCCCTTCCAGAAATATCTGTGTGTCGGATGATGCACCAGGTGCCAGGGGCTGATTGGAGGAGACAGGCAGGCTGACAATGACTGTCACAGGATAAGAAAATCCTCAGGGAAGCCGCCCTGGGAGCATGCAGTGTAAGTGCTCACGGTTGGCTTTTTAATCTTTTAAGGACAGCTACTTTCTATTTCCCATATCAAATTTTTATTTTATTTTATTTTAAATATTTATTTATTTATTATATATACAATATTCTGTGTGAATGTCTGCAGGCCAGAAGGGGACACCTTTTAGAAGAATCAGCACCAAATTCTCAGCCTGTCCACAATGCCCCATGCTTTGGTTTCTGTGCCAGTCTTCTGTTAGGGGCATCCCCTCTTTCTACAGCCACCCAATGCTCATCATCAGCTGATTTCAGAGGTACCAGCTTCCCAGCCAGGCATCTGACATGGGCCACAGCTCTGGGCAGAGTGGTGGGCACCTACAGGTTAGAGGAGACTCTGAACAGTATAGACTCAGTCAAAGGAAAACGAGGAGACTAGATTCAGTAGGTCCGGGCCCGTTAGGAGCAGCAGGAAAGAGAAATAAATAGTATGAGGGGTGGATGCCAGGTCTGGGGAGAACCCTGAGCTTCATCCTCACAGCTGATTTCAATGTCTCTGTGGTCATGAGAGGGGCTACATCTGGGTAAGACATCACCAGGGGCAATGTCCAAAAGAACACTGTGATTCCCACTTCAACCAAGCAAGGGATTCTGTGTCCTGCCCCACCTCCACTCAGTAGTTACATCTGAGATCTCTTCCCAACATATGACCTAGGTTCACTCTTCTCACACTGACAGATGATTCCAGACATCAACAAGAAATGGAGATTAGAGAGAGACAAAAGACTGGAGTATACCATACACGAAAGAGAAACACAAGTCAAGTGACACCATGAAAAAAGACTCTTGGGAAATCCAAAGCATTCTACGAAGAAACTGGTCCTCTTCTCTCAAGCAGGCTGGGGAGTCGGTCTAGACTCACACAGACTGGAGGCCTAACAGTCAAAGCAACGTCACACCATGAGCTGAATCTGACATAGAACCGGGTCTGACGGACACTGGGTGGGGTACAGCTGGGGAAATCTGAACATGGACTGTCTTGATGTTTCCTCAGTTCTCTCAGATAAGCTGCTCAGTATGACAGACCCCCAGATCTGCCAAAATCCCACCCATAGGACCGTGAGCCACATTAGAGACACCCAGAGAAGGCTTTGGGTCATATTCCTACACATAAGGGAATCTGCACAGTTTCCAAATAGTTTTCTCTGTTTCATAGAAAATATCTGTCAGAAATATCTAAAATCACTTTAGATTTATTTACTAAGATTTCTGTTGGTACACACAATTAAATATCAATTTCTTGAAAAATTACGTAGGTAACTCCCAGATGATGGGACCAACCTAAGGCAATGAAAGAGGGCTGGGTAGTACAAGAGGCCATTCAGCACTGCATCTTTCCCCCTCTACCGAAGGCCGTCCAGATCAACGCCAAGCCCGGGGGAGGGTGGAGGTTTGTCAGTTTCTAATTAACCCTTAACCCTTGTGGAGAGCCCAGAATGTCTCAATAAGTGGCCAATTTTATCTGACTAACTTCTGCTATTTGATTCAAAAGCTTCTGTTTGAGAGTGGAGGTGCAAAGATATCCGAATGGTAATCTTGTCCCAAAGGCTAACACAGCAGACTGCACTTCCCAGTGTTATTTTATCAATACATCATATTGGAGAGATGCCAACATCTCCCGAGAGGGCAGATCTTCCTTCCCATCTGAGCCCGCCTCCTGCTGTGGGGAATATCAGAGTGTCCACCATTGTGGGAACCCTCATACCTGTGGGGTTGGTGAAGTTTAAACTGACATTCTCACTTTGCAGACTTTATAAAATAAAATTTTAAGTATATATTTTATAGAGAGCACATATTTTACTTCATAATTGCATTTTTGCAAAGATACAAAATAAACATATAAAATTTAGGAGACCAATATCCACAAAGATGTCAACTACTGCAAAGAGAAGGAACAGAATGTCTCAGTGCTTGAGAGCACTTGTCTTGCAGAGGGCCCAAATTTGGTTCTCAGAACCCATAAGTAGGTAATATCTTCCTGTAACTCCAGCTCCAAAGGATCTGGTGCCCTCTTCTTTCTGGCTCTTGCATGCACATAAACTCATGTAGGAAAACACACACAAAATGGAAGTAAAATAAATAAATACATCTTTAAAAGAAATGGATACCTATAGAGCTGGCAGAATTGAAGAGACAGACATCAAGCTCCTTGGAGGTCACTGACCAGCCAGCATAACTGAATGAGTAGACTTCAAGTTCAATGACAGACCTTGTTTCAAAAAGTAGTGTGGCAATCTGGCCTCTACATATATATGTATACACATGGGTGCACACACAAGTAAATAAATGAATGAATAAATAAAAAGTAAATCCAAGTTCATGGAGCAATAATCAATGTATCTGTTAATCTGTCTTCCTTGGCAGTAGCTTCTTGCAGAGTACAGGAGTATTTTGAATGTAGCCAGTACCAATACTTGAGTCTGTTAAGGTGTGGGGCTGTGGTAGTTTGAATGTATTTGACCCCCATAAGCTCATAGGGAGTGTTACTATTAGGTGTGACTTTATTAGAATGGGTATAACCTTGTTGGAGGAAATGTGTCACTGTTGGGGGCGGGCTTTGAGGTTTCCTATGCTCAGGATATCATCCAATGAGTAAGTCAACTTCCTGTTGCCTCTGGGTCAAGCTATAAGACTCAGCTCCTCCAGCACCTTGTCTGTCTACATGCCACCATGCTCCCCATCATAATGATAATGGACTGAAACTCTGAGACAGTAAGCGAGCCCCCTCAACTAAATGTTTCCTGGTAAGAGTTTTGCTGTGGTCCTGGTGTCTCTTTACAGCAATAGCAACCCTCACTAAAACAGGGGCTGTAGGTGCCTTCCCTCTCAGAGGGCAATGACTGCCCATAGCCCATCTGTGGGAAGTTGAGTCTGCTGAACTTGATCTCTGACTGTTGCTTCTTGTTCTAATACCAAATTGGTCTGAGGGGAATGTTTTCTCAATTGAGATCTCTCTTCTCAGATAACCCTCATTTGCATCAGGTTAACATAAGATTAACCAACACTGTGTTAGATTGAACAGTGTGGTGGTCTCCCTCAAATTCAGGCTGCCAAAAACGGAGGCAGAGGGACTGCGTCTGTATTGTAGTTTTTTTAATGTAGGTTGTCTGCTTGGCCAACAATCAAGAAGAAGCTCTTTTAAAAATCCTCTAACCAAATCAATTCTGGAAAGCTTTGAAACGTGGTAACCGGCTGCACCTCTCAGTTCTCTCCTCCAGAGGGAACAGCCTTGTGCCTGACCAGCTACACAGGAAATGGAGCCATTCAGAACTGGTGCTGGGACAGATCATGGGGGAGAGAAAGGTTCACAGTTCTTCCACCTGGTAGGTGGGCAGCGTCACAGCCGCAGGATAGGAGCTCTTAGAAATCTCCATCCCTTCAGAAACCTCCCGCCAGAGCAGGCTACTCTCTCCAGGCCTACACAGAGAGCCAAGGTAACCTACCCACTTCCTCCTGGGAGTCAAGAAGTATCCTGGCTTAAAATGGCTCTTTTCCTTGTCAGAAACAGGTTTGGAAATAACTAAAGTCACTTGCCAAAGCAGTGACTGAGAATCCTTGTGTGTGTGAGTACCACCATGACTCCCGTAAGGAAACAAAAATATGAAGGGCGCAAAGTCCTACCTCTAGCGAGCTATTGATAAATATATAAACTAGACTGTGAGTTCTCAAGTTTTCCAAAATGAGTTCATTCACATTTTCTTCCCCCTGCTCTTGAAAAAACAAACAAACAAAAGTAAAAAAATAAAAACAAAGCAACAACATCAACAACAACAAAAACATAACACCTACAGAGGCTGAAGGATTTGTCCTGCTCTGGGCAACACTGCTGGGCCTCATCTATGAGGGGGCTGTATCGGGAGTTCATGTCCTTCCTGTGGTAATTCCACAGGTAAACATCTTAGGAGGTGGAGTAAGGGTGTCAGTGGCACAAGGCCATTGAAGCCCTGAGACAAATTTACAGGTTGATCTTTCCATGGAGGGAGGGGGTCCTGATGGCACCAGTGCCTGGGGAGTGGGAGAGGAGGCAGGAGTTAGCGAGAATGTCACAGGGGAGACGATGTAGATCTTTTATGTGTTCTTTCCACAATGCCCCTAAGGATGCAGAAATGAAAGATGGGAAAGACTTTTCATGGCTTTAGTTAAGAGGAGTGGGTAGGTTGGGGGTGGGGGTGTCAAGAATCTTGCCATTCTGACTGCACTAGCCAGGTTCAGTTTATGCATCAAGACTGTCAATGCTCTCCAGGAGTTTTGAGATGTCTGTGCTGAGTTGGTACTTATTTCTTATGTTGGAACTTATTTCTTCTCCCTGCTTCAAAAAAAGTATGTTGAGCCCATAAGTTAGAGGCTTGGGTGATATCAATAAGAGAAAAAGAAACTGATCACCAGTGTTCATTTCTGCTGTGTAATGGATGAGGTATTTAGAGAGTCACAAACTGTCTTTATTATGGGAATTCAAAGGGGAAAACACAGACTCACTGAACCCCGGACAGGGTGGAAACTGTTGCATCCCACCGCTCTGACCCAGGGAGATGTGAACAACAGCACAAGCTGGTTTCTGCTCCGAACTCCCAAGAGAGCAAGCATGCTTCTCTGTGCTCATCAGTCCAGATGCAGCACCTCAGACCATGCCCAACAGGCTGGTACCCCAAAAGCTATCAGCTGAATGAATTCCCACAACAGTTGTGTGACTTCCTGAGACGACATGAACAAATATATCCTTCCCAGATAGGGCACCAATGACAGGCCAAAGAAATGATGACACCCAAGTCTAGTTTAGTAGTGACTTGAGGGTGAAGGATACTTAGGGAAGGATGGATGACTGGCAGGCACAAGCATTACTGAAAAGCAGAGTTTTCAGGAAGTTCCGTGGAAGAGTATCCTCCTCCCTCAGAAACTGTTTTCTGTTTTTATAGCCCTGAGGAAGGACTTTGGGAGGCTTGTAACTTGTATGCTTTCCCTAACCACATGACTTATAGGCCTTCAGAATTGGTGTGGGGAGAAAAATGGAAGAGTTCAGAGCTGTGGACTAGCAAATTCCTAGAATAATATAAGCAAAGCTTAATGAACTATCTGGTGGGAGTTTGGAAGACCAGGATGCTGACAGGCATGTGTACAATGGAGGCTGGGCTTGTGAGGTTTCAGGAAGGGTGCTATCAGGAATTCAGCTGGAGATCATTTGTCTTACATTCGATCACAGAATCAGACAGGATCCCATCTCTGTTCTGAAAGTATGAGTGAGGCTCATCTAAAAATAATGGAAAAAGTTGTTTGGTGAAGGAAATTCTGAGACAGGGTAGTATTTGGGTTGTGGCATGGTTATGGTCACTGCCCGCCATCAGATTTACAATGAGAAGGCGCAGATCAATATGAAAAATGTCAGTTTGTTGAAGAAAGAATTGCCAACATGGTGAAAATTGCAGGTGGGATGGGTGCTATAAAAGAGGGTAATAGAAGGGGAGCCTGAGGGCAAACACAAGCCACAGAGAACTTGGGGGTGTAATGATGCGGATTCATTTGGATTTGTTTTTTAATTTGAAAAAGGAGTGCTTGAGTTAAGAGAGCAGTGTGGGACCATGGTCTGTATTCTTTCAATTATATTTTAACTAAACGCTGATTGGCCAGTAGTCAGGCAGGAAGTATAGGCGGGACAACCAGACAGGAAGTAGAGGTGGGTCAATGAGAACAGAAGAATTCTGGGAAGAAGGAAGTTCCTTCTGCAGTCCTAACCCTACTATAAAAGAAGTAAGATGTGACTGCCTTGCTGAATAAGGTACTGCCATGTGGCTAACATATACAAGAATAATGGGCTAATATAAGTTATAAAAGTTCATAAGAAGCCTGAGCTAATGGGCCAATCAGTTTATAGTTAATGTAGACCTCTGTGTGATTTCTTTGGGACTTAACGACTGCGAGGACTAGGCGGAACAGAAACCCCAACAACACTCTTGGGCATCCTTCCTGAGCAAGGCCACTAAGGAAAGGAAGTGCTTTCCTAGGTTAATCCTTGAAGGGACACAGTAGACAGGACAGCTGTTGTCCAAGGGGGCCAGGCTGCATCTCAAGCTTTCCTTGGGGTCATCTTCATGGTGCTAGTTTTTCATACATGCAAAAATACAAGAATTCTGAGGTCACAGAGGTTTGCACCAAGGTTCCTGAAAGCCCTGAGGTTGTGCACAGTAAGCTCAGATTCCCTGCTTGGAGCCCCAGAGTAAGCTGTGCACAAAGCTATAGATGTAAGGTCTAAGTTGCAATGGAGACTCCAGGATTTTAGAAATGTCAGAAATATGGGATAGTCACAAGGCATGGAAAAGAGCCAGCTTGTGAAAATGGCCACGTGTTATACACACTGGATATAAGGGGCAAGGGTGCCAAAGTCCACTGGTGTGGAAATTATGTTATAACTGTTAGATCTCAAACCCAGGACAAATGGCTAACTGAGGTTCCTATTTAACATATGAAAACCTACTTGATCACCATGTTCTCCCAGCATTCCTCAGTCCCTACTTGTTACAGGATATGACTGGCACCCTACCTTGAGCTCTCCATCCCAGAGGCTGGGGCTGCCCTTGTCCCTGTGGCTCTTCTTTACATAGCCCAGTTCAGCCTAGCCATATTCACTCTAGACTCTCCCAGATGTCTCTGCTCTCCTTCATATCTACAACTGAGCCTTCTCCACCATACAATAACCACAAGCCCCACATGCTGGGCATGGACCCTCTCGGTTTAGTGCTCACGCTGTTGGTTTCAGTCTTGTCTGGCCTGATCTTTCCTTGCTAGACCCCCATTCTTCCCTTCTGGAGCAGCATTGTTTGCTCTGCACCATTGTATACCAGATGTATACAACTTGTATTCGTTTGTTTTATTCTACAAAAGCTCATAGCTAAGAATTTGTCTTGAGTCTCAGAAGAGACTTTGGACCTTTGAACAATGTTGGCATTGTAAGTGTACAGGAATGGTTAAAGTTGGACTGAAAGTATTTTTGAATTATCAGATGGCCATGTGTTTACGGGGCCAGGAGTGCAAGGTTATGTTTGGGTGTGCAATGTTCCCCACAGGCCCTAGGTGCTGTTCTGGGAAGTTGTAGAACCATTAGGAGGTGGTGCTCAGCTGAAGGAAATGATCGCTGCTAATGGGGGAGTGAGGCATTATAGCCTTACCCTACATCCTGTTCTGTCTGGTTTTTTATCTGCCCAGATGCGAGCAAGCTCCTGCTGCCATAGCCGTGAGTCTATCCTGTGCCGTGCTTTCCTTGTCTGATAGACAGTGTTATCTCCAACTATGGCCAAAATGAACTGTTCCTCCTCAAAAAGCAAAACAACAATAACCGCAACGAAAGGGACACAGACACCTCAGGAATTCTAAGCAGGGCACAGGTCACGTGAGACTATCAGAGACCGCCAAGGATACTGTGCATGTTTAAAATTAGGAATCCTTGTTGGACATAGCAGATCACACCTGCAATCTCAAAATTCAGGAGACTGAGGCAGGAGGCTCATGAGTTTAAAACCATCCCAGGCTATACACTGAGTTCCAGGGTAGCCTGGATGCTCAGCCATACACTGTCAGAAATCAGAACCAAAGCCAGAGTTCTTTAGGTACAGTGAGGCTGAGCCTTTGAAGATGGAACTTCATGAGTGACCATCCCCACAAACAAGATTCATAACAGCTTTCTCATCAAAAAAAAAAAATTCCTCAGGGGACTCTTACCATAGTTCCAGTGTCATGATTTAGGCTCCACTAAATGTGCCCTGTTTGCAGTCAAGATCACTTTCCTGAGAGTTGGGAAGATGCCTTCCCTGCTCTGCCTCGTTAGAGCCACTGTTGAAAGAGCCAGGTTGCTAATGTCACTTCTCTGGCTCCTCCTGAGACCAATTTTCTGGACCTGAACAGCACCCACAGTCAATACCTCCTACAGACACTGAAGCAACTTCTGTGGGAGGAAAAAAATCACCTGCTTCCCAGAGCAGCCGCAAGCTCTTTCCCTGCCAGCTGTTGCAAGCACCTGAGAAATAAGTTCATCGGTTTAGAGGCCACAGAATTCTCTTCCAGTTAATTAGGGTTTGCCTTGCCAGATACTGCCCACACAGGAGACAATCAGAATGGGCTTCATAGGGCAGACAGGCCGTCTTGCTGCAGCAGCAGCAGCAGCCATTTAGCAACTTTCTGACTCCTTCCTAAAGCAGATGGTGCCATGCACAGCAGTGTATTTCCACTTTCAGATCGACAAAGAGAGGGAGAGTGACAAGGGAAAGGGAACTTCTCAAAACAAGCCTCTATCCTGAGATGGGTGAGACTGACAGTATAGGGAAGGGGCCTTCCACATCTTACCTTTCAGACCAGCAAGGTGAGCTGCCTGCTGTGGTCCAATGGCCTGTGGGCTTCAACATACCTTCTCCTAGCATGACCACATCTCATTTTATTTTGCCTCAGTTTCAATGCCAGGGAGGGGACCTGGTGACAAGCTAAGTGGCAGGAACACAATGTACAGGGAGCTGTGTGCGTGTGTGGGAGTGCATTTAACAAAATGTTCTCGTGTAAGGAGGCCTTGCAAGAAAATGGAGAGTGTGCGTGTTGAGGGGTGGGGTATGCTTCGAGCCAACGGTGAAGTCAATGAAACCCCTGCCTCAAACAATTCTGCCTCTGTTAATCATACTTGAAGTAAGGTCTCTAGCCAGCTTACATGTCTGCCTGTCCTCTGTTCCTAAGTCCCTGAGGAGGAGCTGTCCTAAACCCTAGAATAATTATAATCAGGCACCCTTACACAGACACTCACATGCACCAGAACTAGGGGCCTTCAGAGGATGATGAGCTGCTAACCTCAGTTCTTTCACCAACCCCAACCATGGTCCAGGACTATCCAGAAACTGTGGCAGACTCCTGAGCTTCACAGCCCAGGAAACCACATTCCTCTCAGATGACCCCCGAGTGACCCCTCATCAGCCCACCTAACGTCTGAGTCAGAAAATCCTTGAGTCAAAAGCAAATACTAAAGTCTATGGCCAGAGCCAGGCGAGGGGCCTCTGTAGGAAGGTAAATAGGACAGTGGACAGTACAGGGCCATCAGTTTCAGCAATACTGATGGGCGTTGGGCCTAGTGAGCACAGGCGGCGGGGGGGGGGGGGGTTCTTTTCTTGCCTGGTGCACAGTTCTGCATGGGTTTGCACAGGGATCAGAGATAAAGATGTGCTGGGGAAGTCCCTCACTGCACTGAGGTTTGTCAGGTTTGGGGTGGATGTCACTCCTAGACATCAAGACCACATGAGCCAGAGCAAACAGGCACACACAAGCGGTAGCGTGGTGAGCACATACCTGAAATCCCAGCACTTGGAGGACAGAGGCAGATCAGAAACTCAAGGTCATCCTTGGTTCATGGCCAGTTTGACTCTAGCCTGGGATACATGAAACCCTGCCTCAAAAAAACAAAAAACAAAAAACAAAAAAAACCCAAAAAACAAAAACATACCACCCACAAAATATAGATAAGGCATCTGGGATCCAGACAGACAAATTCAGAGAAGATATAATGGGAACAGTGTTTCCAATCACTTCACACTGTCTGCCCAATCACCTCTCCCCTCGGGCCCTGATGACTCAAAACCCACATTTCCTCGGGCTATTCTGAAGGACCCACAGTCCTCGGCACCATGTTGAGTCTGTCCCCCCAGCCAATACCACACTTTCCAAAATCTTGGATGCTTTCTCCCTGTGATGGAATGTAAGATTTTGCCTCTTCCCCTTCACTCTGCTAGAGTTTCTTAGCTGCAGGTAGCTCGAAATCTTCAGAAAGAAATGTCACCAATTCTAAGGGATGGGTGAGCGAGTGTCATGGCCTTAGTCTATATACCATATGCTGCAACTGTATTTTTCTAGACCGTGAAACCCCGCAAGTGTGTCTCTTCTCAACTCCATTCAATAGTATCATGTGACAGCTTGAGTTGGGCCACGATGGGAGTATTTATATCACAGGAATTGTGAACTAAGCTGCACATCAAGGTTCCTAACTCCCCAGCACTTACTGACATACGCCAGCTCTCTGTGCTTGAGGCCAGGTTTCCCACAGAGTAACTCAGCACCACAGAGGCAGGACATCTCCTTTCCTCAGGTCCACTCGCTCCAAATCTCAGATTTCTTTTTCTTTAGGGGATGCCCCGAAGCTATCTCTGAAGTGGGATGACATGCAAAACACAATTCGCATCTCAAAGGAAATTAAGGCATAGTTTATTCTTGAGCCAAATGTGAGTGACATGTCTTAATAACACAGACTTGGGTTGACAAGAATAATGTGTTTCAATATGGAAAGTCTTTCATGAACTTTTTATATATACGGGGAAAAAATAAAGTCATAAACCAGGACATTTTCAAACATATTGGTGGAAACATCAAGTAGATGGTGTTGCGGATTAATGGTTTAACCGTTCTAAGATGTGTTGCATCTGTTTAGCTATGTAAGAATGTGATGCTGTTTTACTTTGTCTGCCTCAAGCCTTTGATTGGGCTGATAAAAAGATGAATAGCCAACAGTGAGGGAAAAGGTATAGGTGGGACTTCTGAGCAGAGAGAGTATGTAGGAGGAGGAATTTAGGCGCAAGAAAGAAGAAAGAAAAGGAGATGGCAGGGAGATGCCAGGAGGAAGCAGAAAAGTAGGGCATACAGAACGAAAGAAAGGTTAAAAAGCCCCAGGCAAAATGTAGATGAATAGAAAGAGATTAAATTAAATTAAAAGAGCTAGTGGGACAAGCCTAAGCTAGGGCCAAGCATTCATAATTAATAATAAGTCTCCATGTCTTGATTTGGTTGGCAGCCCAAAGAAAATTCCAACTTCGGGTTACGGCAAAGTGAGAAAAAAAAAATCTCTGCAGTGGGTTTCAGATGCTCTCTTTTAGTTGCTGAAAGCTAGCCTGTCAATACATCCCAGAAGGTTTCAACTGATAATAAGGTCAGACATAAAGGTGGGCAATGAATGATGATTACGAGAGTAAAGATAATCCAAGATAGTTTGGCTCTAGATCTACAACTTTCTAAGTCTCCATTACTTTGACATTTTAATCTGTTAACCAGACTTGTATAACTTTTAATTTAGGCATTAAAATCTTTAGTGTAGGTGTGACTCCCTCCCTCCACACATCCCCCTACAGAGCTTCAGTTCACAAGACAGCCTGCAAGTTCTGCTCTCTTGGATTCGAAGCAGCCCAGGCTAGCTCACCCCAGTTAACAACTAGCTAATCAATGAGACCGTCCTAGACACACTAGATGACCTGCTTGCTCAAGTAGCAAAGGATGTCAGATTTACCAAACCACTCAGCTGCCCTGGACTCAAGAATGTAAAATAACTGTGGGGGTTTTTATGCTGCTAAGTATTGAGATGATTCTTACACCACAAACGCAGACAGAGACAGCATCCTGTGGTCTATGGTCACTTTACGTTCCTTTTCTTATGTGCACATGGTAAAAGGAATTCCACCTCTCCCTTGAGACCCCATTGAAAGCTGCCCCTAGAATATCTGCTTCTCGGAGTCCCACGATGGAGCCCATCCCTTCTTCCCACAGTGCTTTGCTCCTTGATTTCTGGGTTTATTACTCCTTGCTTTGCCTCAGTTGGATTTGTTCTTAAGGTTTCGGTGAGGAGTGATCCTGGGTCTTGACCATCTCTGTAGTCTTTCAAGTGTCTAAGATGCAGTGACTCTGAGGTCCTCACACTTTAATGAGAAAACTCACTCAGGGAGCTGGCTATTCATGCTGATTCCCAGCCCACCTTGAGAGATTCTGATTCATTGATTCTGGGTAGAACCTCGAAAAGGAATATGTAGCAAGTGGTCCAGGAGACTCAGCTGCAGGTGACAGGGGACATGGCTGCAAAAGAAGCATGGTAAGGCACTGAGCTCCCACAAATCAGGTAACTTGTTCAAGACCACACAATTAGAGAATGACAAACCAAAAACCGAGATCCCTTCCCAGGATGCCCTGATTGGACTCTGAAAACATGCAAGTCACATTGTACATTTCTAGACCCTACGAGCACACTAGTGGCACCCGTGGCTTGCGAGTGACTTTAGGATAGGGCACGTGTACACGTGTGAAACAGCTGCTTAGTAGAGAGTGTGTTCTGGCAGACTGCCCATCCTCCTCTGTTGCACTAGGAAGTGTTGGGCTGATAGCTAGATTTGACTGTGTTGCCTCTGATGCAGAACCAATCAGGGAACTAGAGTAAAATCAAGATCAACACCTGCCTTCCCTGTTTTCCAACTTCCTGGAATGGTAGCTTCAGTGAGAGGGCATGTGTAGCGTGAATTCTAATCAGTCTTTACAATAAAAACCCGGAGTCAGGTATAGGGATTAATGCTGACAGCACAGAGAATCAGTGTGGCCAGTCACTAGTTCTTATCTCTACTGTATCCTCAGACCAAAGGGGCCATCCTGTCCCTACAAATCCTCAGACAGAATGCCCTGAGCTCCTGTCTCCTCCAGCATTCTATTCCTCTCTTTACCCAGCCATATCACTCCTGTCTCCACCTCCCTAGTGCTGGGATCAAAGGCATGAGCTCTGTTTCTACTTTAGACTGATTCAACCTCATGTAGCCCAGGATGGTCTTGAACTTTCAGAGATCTTCCTGCCTCTGTCTCCTGAGTGCTGAGAGTAAAGGTGTGTGCCACCACTGACTGGCCTTTATGGCTAACTAGTGTGACTTAGCTCTGCACTCTGATCTTCAGGCAAGCTCTACGAATTACGGCACAAACAAAATATCACCACAGTCATGTACAGAATAAAAGGCCACACCAGTGAGAACCAAGAGATGCTGTCTATTCAGAGATCGCAATGAAAAAGAGTCAGCGACGACTATCAACATTTGAGAGGGACTCAGAGGTGAGAGGAGTGGGAAGGCTGTCCTGCAGAAAATGACTTCATAGAACCTCAGACTTGAGGCTGTGGACAGGAAGCAAACTGTTAACAGACTACCTAAAAGTGGTGTGCCCCATGTGATTATCTAGGAATGCATATTTTATTTTTCACTAACTAGAAAATAAAAAAGGGGGGTCCTAAGTGGGAAAGGGGACACAGATTAAAGGAGCTGACAGTTACTAATTAAATCTCACACTCTTTAAGACCAATTTACAGTCATTGAGCTATGAATTCCTGATCAGGTGGCTATAGGGTGTGAGTCAGAGCAGGAGAGTAGAGATTCCTGTCTATGGACTTGCACAGAGAAGCCAGAGGTCAATCTCTGCTGTCACTTCTCAGGATTCATCAACCTTGTTTTTTAAGACAAGGTCTCTCACTGAGTCCTGGTGCTCTGCAATGCAGCTAGGCTTGCCAGCCAGCGAGCCCCCAGGATCTACCTATGTCTGCCTCCCTGGTACTGGGAATAGAAACGTGTGCCACCACTTGTGACTTTTTACGTGTGCTCTGGAGAGTGAACTCAAGTCCTTAGGTTTGTGCAGCAAACACTGAGCTATCTTCCCAGCCCCAAGAAACTCTTTTTATATGCAGTCTATCCACCATCGGTTTGCATCTTAATCTTTCAAAGTGAATTCAGTTCCCTGCATATTTCTCCTTGGCTATTCAGCCTGATGCTCGTGTCTCCCAAACAACCCGATGTCGCTGTTTCCATGTGATCTGAAATATGTCACCATCCTCCCACTGCCCCCAGCTCCCAGCATCCAGAGACAACTGATGCAGCCCCTGCGGCGCTGCTGTCGATGGGGACTCTGGACTGGAGCTTTTTCTGCTATTTATGTGCCAATCCATCACCAGACATGTCCACAGAGGAAAATGCACCTCTGAGTCATCCAGAACCCACATTATCCTCACCCCACCCCCACTTCTGCAAGGATGTTCAGTCGTAATCCCGAACTTCAAGGTTCACCCAGGGGCTCTTGATGCTGTGGGATGAAGCAGTTTCCAAGGGTGTTCTGTCTTCCATTTCTTTACATGGGTGATCCTCCATGTTGCCCATGCAGAGGCCCCTGAGTCATCCTTCAGCTGCCCACTCATTCCCCCGTTCAGTCTTTACCAAATCCTATCAATTCTATCTCCAGAATCTCTCTCGATTCCATCCAATTCCCAGCTCTGTCATCTCTGCCACCTGCATCCTCGTGTAAGCTGGAAACACCTCACGCCTACCTTTGCCAAAGCTCAAACAAGCCAAAGTGCCAAATTTTTTAAGTAAGAATGACAGAGGTAGGCCAAGCATGGCAGACACACCTGTTAGCCCAGGATTTGGGAAATGGAGGCAAGATAATCAGTAGTTCAAAGTCATCCTCAGCTACACCATGAATTTAAGGCCAGCCTGAGCGTGAGACCCTGTGTTTAAAAAAACGGAAACAAACATAATTGCCAAAAGGATATATTTTCTTATAAAGAAGAAGAGATGGCTAGTGGTCTCCTCCAGGCTTAAGGAAGAAATTTCATACATACCTGTTGAATGAGAAAACAAATGTCAGTTCTGGAGAGGTGGCTCGGAGGTTAAGAACATGTACTGCTCTTGAAAAGGACCAGAGCCACATCAGGCTGCTCACAGCTGACCGTACCGCCAACTCCAGGGGGACCAGATGTCTCTGTCCTCTGTGCACATGCACACACATGTGCAAATGCCTACACAACACAATACATACAAATAATAAAAAGCAATAGAAAACAAATGTGATCTTAACTTTTCCCTATTAGGACAAGCAATTAACAGCACAGACATTTTAGAGGTTAAAAGCTACAGTTGCAGAACAGAAGCACCATCTCCAAAGTTTAACATCTTAGAAAACACCTTGTCAGAGAAAGCATTTCCAAAGTCAGATTTAGAATGTGGAGAGTGTCTGCTTTTGTTCAACTGCAAAGGAAAGAGGCAACATCCTCGTGATGGTAATTCTTTTACTGGCTCTTAGAAAGACCTGTGTTTTCCAGATCAAATCATATACCTTGGTTAGTAAATACCAAGGAGGATTTAAAACTTCCTCAATCTAAGACTCAGGAAAACAAATGACGGAAAAGGAACATGGCACAGGCTGTGAGGTGCAGCCTCAGAAGCTGCCACTGCTTCTCCCGACCTAACTGTTCTCCGAGTTCTGTGACCTCAGTAACATTACTCCTCTGTTTAAGTCACATCCTGGTCTACAGGACTCATTACTGAGTAGACTCAGCCCTCTGGAATGAGGCGATTCTGTACTCTCCCCAGCTGAGCTCCTAGCAGCTTCTCCTTCAGATCTCAGACACTCCGTGTACCTTCCTGATAGGCGCTGCCCTCACGCCTGGAATGCCGTCCCTCAATGCCTGACTCACTGCTGTCCACCTGTCAGATCTCAGATGAAACATTTGCCGTACAGAGAAGCCAGCTCCGAACACTCCCTATGCCTTGGAGAATAATGATGCTTTCTGTCGTACCCTTTGATAGCACACTAAACTTTTAGGACACTCACCACAATTTACAGTTTTCACTCCTCGTCTTATATTTGTCTCCCTTCCGGACTAAAACGTTTGCAAAGGTGGGAACAACTTCTGGCCTTTTACTCTCTCCCTCCTTCCTACCCACTTCCTCTCTCCCCTCTCTTTCCCTCACCAACCCTCCCTCCATTCCCTTCTTTGCCAGACTCTATGTAGCCGAGGCTGGCCACACACACACACAGACCTCACCTTCCTGAGTCCTGGGATCAAGCCTGATATTTAATCTTTTCAGCACAGTACCATCATCTATAACACTTCATAAAAATTCTACCAACTAATATTTTCTAAATGCTTATAGTGTTCCTCACTCCATTCAGGATGCTTTAAGGGTCTCCACATCATTTAACAAATATTTACCAAGTAATGATTTGTGATGGTCAGGGAAACAGGTGCTAGGCACACATCAAGGAGAAAACAGACAAAAGTAGCTGCCTTGTGGGACTGTCATTCTAATGGAGTTACACAAAGCAGGGTGATAAGTAGCTTATATGGCATATTATAAAGTGTTATGTGTTAAGAGGAAGAACGCAAGCAAAGGCAAGATTTTGAGATCATTTCTCCAGTTTTCATAGAACTACAAATAAAAACTTGCTCAAAATCCAAGACCTTGGTTATCCATTAGCAGATCCAAGATTTACACCTGGCTTTTGACACCACAGGCCTAACCATTGTAAGTTTCCACTTCCCAGACAGGTGATCAATAGTTTTGGTGGGAGCCTACTGTGTAGCTCCATGGCGGACACTAAGGCTCTAGGATGGATACCCAGTACTAGGGTTGTGGTTTTGACAGAAGAAGGGATCAGTTCAAGGGTCACTTGTACTATTCAGAAGCCCGAGCATTGGCAGTTATGGGAGACCCATTGGGATATAGACTATCAGTTTTCCAAGTATGCTCCATAGGAACTTTTAGCCTAAAAAGATCCTGTAAGTGCCAGCCTGAGAAGTGAAGGAGACAGGATTCCTAGCCCTCTCCTGTCTCTGCTCGGAGTAACCCTCTTTGTATCCGTTTAGTATGTCGGGATTCTGGGTGGCATGTCTTCAGTGGAAGAGCAGAGGTGGAAGTCACTGGTTTAGCCTCTCATTCCAAATGGAAAATGAAATTGAGAATGGTAGTGTGGCATATTCAGAGCTCTAGAGCCAGTGAGGAGTTTGCACATGACATCTGTGTCCAGTCCCTGTGTTTTCCTCCACACTGGTGCTATTGACAGACCATGGACCCCAGAGGGGAGGATTAGGGCTGTCAGGATAACACTGGGAATTCCCGCTGATCCTACCTCCTCTTCTTCTGAGCACAGAACTGAGCCTTATTTCCCAATGCTCTTTTCGTTTATGTTTTCAGTATCCCTTGAAATTACTTACGGCCTTCTGGTCAACTTCGTGCCAGTAGAATGTGAGCATATGTAAACGGCTTTGTTTTTAGGCCTGGCCCATAAATTCCTCCCACATGAGGTCACCTTCATCTGCTTGACTCAGGGGATGCCACATGTTGGAAGTGACAGAACTGTGGGGCAAGGAGCCTGGATGCCAAGTTACCGCTAGCAAGAGAGCTGTCACACCACCCTAAAGTTCGAAAGTATCTTAATGCCTGAATCTAAACTCTTTTCAACTTTTTAAGAATTCCAGACAATTTTAGAATCCCTTTGAGAAGACAAAGACTCTTCCAAGTGGAAAATCAAGAGAAACAACTCCTAAACTGATACATCACCAGATCAAACTTTTTACTCCTTTTTCTTTGGCAGGGCTGATGTGTTGATGCTCTGGCTTCCCCCAGGTTAGGTAAATTCTCTACCACTTAGCAACATTCCCAACCCCAGTTGAAAGTAAATGACAGGGTGGGATGAAGAATTTGCACATACCATCTACAGTGTCTAAAGTACAATGGATTTTTTTAAAGACTTATTTGTTTTATTTTATGTGGATGGTGTTTTGCCCAAATGTATGCCTGCACATTACCTGTGTGCTTTGTGCCTGCGGAGGCCAAAAGAGGACTTCAGAACCCCTAGTGCTGGAGTTACCGGTCGTTGTTAGCCAGGTGTGTATGTTAGTTACAGGTATGTATGCACTGGGAACTGAATCCAGGACTTCTGGAGGAGCAGCCAATGTAACCGTTGAACCATCTCTCCAGCTCTATCATGATTTTTTGAAAGAAGATGAAGAAAATAACTGAAGGGCATGAACAGACAAGTCACAGAACATGCAGACATGATGATGAATATATAGGAGAGTATATTTATCCCACCAATTAAGAGATACAGAAAAAAAACAACACCACACTTCCACTTTTGCTAAAATTAACAAATGTCTTTCTTCCCAACTTTCTTCCTTTCTCCCTTCCTCCTTTTCTTTGATTCTTTCTTATTTTCTTTATTATTTGAGATAAGGTCTCTGTAACCCAGGCCGGCCTGCAACCCAAAGCAATCTTCATGGCAGGCCTCCTAAGTCCTAGGATTATAGACGTGAACCACCACATCAGGCTTGACAATTTTTTTTCAAAGTTTTTGTTGATGATGACATTGGTAAAGTGAACTAGACTCTTAAATTTGTTGGGACTGCAGCTGATACAGGCATTCTGAAAAACAATTTGACAACATTTATCAAAATATTCTCAAATGTTCAAAGGAGCTCTTGCTCAGACTCTAGTACTATAGAAAGTTACCAAGAATTCATTATAAATTCAACTCATTGAAAATAAAGCAAAATTCTAGAAAGGACTAAATATACAACCATTGAGAATGGTTAAATACATTATAGCAATTCAATCAAGAGATCAAATGTCATTAGATTGTAAAATAAAGCATGTTGATAAGGAATATTTAATTGTATGGAAGAACATTCACAGCACGTTTGGTGGAAAAGGAATATTGAAAATGCAGAAATAAATCTCTGTATCCTTGCTAAGGGCAAACTGACATTTTACGGTGTCCAAGGCAGACACTTGAATAGCCTTCTCTTTCTGGACAGCTAAGGGAGGAGGTTGTGGGTATATTTCATTTATATTTTAATAAATAAAGCTTACTTGAAGATCAGAAAAGTAAAACAGCCACACTGGCCAGCCTTACAGACCAGGCAGCAAAGACACACATGTTTTTAGTCCCAGTAGCCACACTAGCTGCCACAGAAACCAGGCGGTGATGGTGCATACCCTTAATCCCAGAACTAGAGAGAATTATAAAATGGGAACAGACCGTTCTCGGCCTGTTTCATTCTGAGTTTTCCTGGAGGCAGGAACACCATTTTTGGACTGAAGTAGAGGTAAGAGCCAATGGTTGACTGTTTTGCTTTTCTGGTCTTCAGGTTGGACCCCAATATCTGTCTCTGAGTTTTTATTAATCATGCTTCAGGGAGACTGATGGATGTGAGTGCAGAAGAACAAAGCCCAAGAATCGAGTTTGTTTCCTGCTCAACCCTTTGTGGCAGGCTTGGTCCTGACCAAGGAACAGATACGTAGTGATCCATCACATCCTGTTTTGGCAATTATTTTAATTGTGCATTTATGGGGTATAGTATAATCTATGTAATTATATACATTATATAAAGATTGACTTACGTCACTAACACTTCCATCTTCACAAATAATTAAAACGTTTTGTTACATATGAAAACTGTATATGTGGCATTTGAATGCAAGTATACAATGCATACGGACTAAATCAGGGCTCTACAGCACAGTGGGTGACAATAGTTCACCATATAGTGTGTATTTATGAATAATTAGATAGGGTTTTTATAGATTTATCTTCATTATCTTTAGTTATGTGTAGTTGTGTGTGTGTGTGTGTATGTGTGTGTGTGTGTGTGTAAGCTAGAGCTGTCAGATACCCTGGAACTGGAGTTACAGACAACTGTGAGTCACCTGATATAGGTGCTGGGAACTGAACTGGGGTCTCCTGGAAAACTGGAAAGTTCTCTTGATCACTGAGCCGTCTCTCCAGTCCAGAAGGAGGTTTGAAGTACCTACTCCATCTCATACTTGAATTCTGCCTCCGTGACTGTGATCATGCTTGTCTGTGAGACCCAGCGCAGACATCTGAAAAGTGGGCACAATGCCCACCTTGTCAAAGAGTGAGATAATCTACGCAAAGCTCATGGTAACATTCCCAGTACAGAAAAGAAGTTCAAGAGCAATTTAAGGGAGATGACATTAAATGATCCTTAGCTATAAATGGTCAGTTCTGAAGATTTCTTCAAAGTTGATGAAGAAGCATTGAAGACATTGGTGGTGATTTGAGTGAACATGGCCCCCATAAGCTCACAAAGAGCGGCCCTCTTGGAGAGTGTGGCCTTGTTGGTGTAGGTGTGGCCTTGTTGGAGGAAGTATGTCACTGGTGGGTGGGCTATGGGTTTCAGAAGCCCAAGCCAGGCCCAGTGACACTCACTCTTCCTGTTGCCAGCTGATCCGGATGTAGAACTTTCAGCTATCTCTCCAGCACCATGTATCCCTACATGGCTTCCCATCATGACAGTAATGGACTAAACCTCTGAACTGTAAGCCAGTCTCACTTAAATGTTTTCCTTCATAAGACCTGCTGCGATCATGGTGCCTCTTCACAGCAATAAAACCAAAACTCAGACAACATCCTAAACTGAGACTCATTTAGAGATTTGTTTTTGAAAACCCTGCAGAATAATCTTGCTGTAACTGGATACAATGTTGCCTGTCACTTAAACACAAAGCCACCTGCTGCTTTTGCTCTTTCCCTGTTCCCCTACTCCCGCGAATACTCTTCTCCAGTATGACATTTGAGTGGATGAAAAGATGAGTGTTTCCTTTGCAGACATGAGAATTGTGTTGTTCCAACAAAAGCTGGCAGAACTCTGCCTGGATGTGTTGACAGCATTTTTACCACCTAGACATCTGCTAAAAGACTTGAGCATGGCTAGTTTTTAATTGCCTTGCCCACCCACATAGAAGCTGTTTGGAGCATTGATGTAGGTTGGTTAGGACTTTCTGATTACAACTCCACTGGATGTAAACAGCAGCACAGCTCTTGGTTCTTTGGAGGGATAAGCAGACTTGAAATTTCTTCTCTGGTAGGAATTTCCCAGGAAGCAAAGAGCTCCACTTCATAATCAATAATCACAAGGGGATGTGTGAAGTGTGTGTGTGTGTGTGTTTGTGTGTGTGTGTGTGTGTGTGTGTGTGTGTGTGTGTGTGTGTGTGAAGAAAAGAGGAGGAAGGGGATGGAGGTCAATCAGCAAAGTCAGGAACAAAAGAAGAAGGGAGAAAAAATGGTAAGAGAGTGGGGCTGAAGAGAACTCGGCTTCTAAAAGCACACACTGCTCTCTTGTAGAGTAGTGCTCTTGTAGGTTTTGTTCTCAGCACTGACACCAGGAAGTTCATAACTACCTATAACTCTAGCTCCATGGAAACAAACACCCTCTTCTGGATTCCACAGGCACCTGAATGTACACACACATACCCAAACATACACAGAATTAAAAATAAGTCAAGACATTCAATAACCAGTTGCTTGGAAGCAACTTGCCATGTTCTGAAAGCAAATGGAAAGAGGGCATGAGATGAAAATGAACACCTAGGCTTGGAGAACTTTGCCTGAAAACACTAATGCCCAACTACTAAGATGGTCAGGAGGAACACATTTGGTTATGGGATAGACACCCTCTCTGCACAAAGGTGGACATCAACACCCTTAGTTGGCTGTAAAAATGGTTCACAGCCTCAGGCCAGACTTGAGTCACCATGGTGGGACAACACAGGGCAAAGTGGTGGTTGATGGCTATGTTCTGGAGCATGTGTTGTCAGAAATTTTGTCACCGGTTCTGAGGATTTGAGCTCCCACTGTGGGCCTGGAACCAATCCCAGCCAAGGATGACTTGGACATATTTCTTAGGGTACAATCAAATGGCTGGGGCTTGTCTCTAGCGAACAAGGTGAAAGAGGGCCATCTAAGACAGATCTCCCCTGGAAAAGTAGCATGCGGTTTACACCAGTCCTTGAGAAATATGTGAAGGATACTGAAGGAACTTAATTTAGTGCACCTTCCGGACACTCTCAAGCCTGTGTCTGAAGGAAGTCCTCTAAGTAAAGACGATGCTGAAATGGCAAAGGTATCTGATGAAACAAGCTACCTAATATGCAAAAATAAATAAGTAATAAAATAAATCTTTTTAAAATTTAACGGAGAGCAAAATGGTATAGATAAAAGATTATTCAATGAGATGACTCCAACACCATAGTAAATAAGACATTGCGTGTGTGTGCAAGAGTGTGTGTCCGTTTGTGTGTGGAGGCGGAGAGGGTGGGAGTGATCTCTTACACGTCATGATGGAGGGAACTGGAATCAAGGAAATTCCAACTCAGGCCAGTACTATCCATTGTGCTTGCAGGTGGCCAAACAGCCATTGCAGTCACTCATACTTGTCAAGGCAGAGAGCCAAATGCTCCTTGGCACAGTTATTCTCGGGAAATGCCAGTGTTACTCATGGTAGGAAGATGCACCTTATAATGATGTAGGGATAGTGGGCTATCTTTAGGGAACATGTCAGTGCTTGTCCTGGTAGAGTTGATGGCAGTGTGGAACTATCTGTTGGATGGGGACTGAAGTACAATGAAAACATTCACCATCATCCTCACTAAGTGGACCACAGAACATCAGTTTACAATAGACAAGTGATAAAGAGAGGTCAGCCTTTTCCCCTTGGCAGGCCTCAGTAGCAGCACTGAGGAAGAGAGGCCATGTCTAAAGGGAGTTGGCATCAGCTTGTTGTTGTTGTTGTTGTTGTTGTTGTTGTCTTTAACCTGGGAAGCAGAGGAGTACTGAGAACAGTTTGTTTCTCCTGGACAGGAACGGCAGTACACCCTCACCATTTCATCCAGAGTTCAGTACACCCTCACCATTTTCTCCAGAGTAAGGACCTTGCTCATCTTGACATCTCATAAGACAGTACAGGCTGTATAGATGGTGTTATGCCTGCAGAATTCAAGAGAAAGAAGTAGAGGCTTCCGAAGGGTCTTGGGAAAACACAGATGCCAGAAGGTAAGAAATAAGTCCCATGAAAATGAGATCCTGGCATTTTGGTGAAATTTCTATTGCTATGGTAAGACACCATGAACAAGACAACCTGTAGAAGAGAGAATTTTGGTGGCTTATAGTTTTGAAAGGTTAGAGTCCATGACAATCACAGCAGGTATCAGGCAGGCCTGGTGCTGAAGTAGCTAAGCACTCACATCTTGAGACAACAGCCAGGAGGCAGAGCGAGCTAACTGGTAATGGGGTATACTTTTGAAACCTCAAAGCTAGCCCCCACATCTCCAACAAAGCCACATCTCCTAAACCTTCCCAAACAGTTCCACCAACTGGGGCTCTGTAATCGGATTTTTCTTTGGGCTCTCAGTTCACAAATAATGACATGGAGATTTATTATTAATTATGAAAGCTTGGCCTTCGCTTAGGCTTGTCCCACTAGCTCTTGTTACTTAAATTAACTTGCTTTTATTAACCTATGTTTTCATTTTGTTTTATTTTCTTTTGTTTTTCAAGATAGGATTTCTCAGTATCTATGGAGTCAGTCCTGGAACTCACTCTGTAGACCAGGCTGGCCTCTAACTCACAGAGATCTGCCTGCCTCTGCCTCCCAAGTGTTGGGATTAAAGGTGTGCGCCTGGCTAACCTAAATTTTATCATAGGTTTTTAACTTTCTTTCCTTCTGTATATAGAACTCCCTCCTTGTCTCATTGGTGTCTGTTCTGCACCTCAATCATCTCCTCCTGTTTCCTCTCTCCACTCAGAAATCCGGCCTCTACCTCCTACCTAGCTATTGGCCATTCAGCTCTTCATTAAACCAATCACAGCAACGTGTCTTCACACAGTCTGCGCATATCCCACAACAGGGATCAAGTTCTCAAACTTAAGAGCCTATGGGGCTATTCTCATTCAAACCATCACAACAATCATCTGTAAGCAATCTGGAACATAACAAATTTATATCTTTAAAACAAAAGATAATTGTATACAATATGTTCCAATAAAAAGGCACGCATTCACCTTGTGCTTCTGAATTCCCTGGGTAGCTCTCCAAGCTAAACCAGCTCAATGGCTTTATCTTCCCAGTTTCTTCTTCGCTCCTTCCAGACCCCCTGGTACCTATTCTCTCCCTTAGGGGAGTTTGCCAGTATGAACTGGAGAGGAAAATAACCAATTGACAGTAATAAGTACTTAACATAAGACATTCTTCTGAAGGTTGTCACAACTTAACTTACTTAACCCTAGGAGATTCCTCAGTAAATCCCACCTCTGTCTTTGTCTTTGAGAAGGGAACCTCTACAGAACAAGTACCAGGGACAGGGCTGCCTTTGCAACGAGATAACCCCTAAACTCCTGTTTCTGCCTGTCCCACTTTGTGGGTGTCTGAGAGACACTGCTGACTCCATCCATTCAATAATGAGAAATGATGAAGCCAGAACCCCAGGAGGGCTAGGGTAAACCCACCCATTGTCAGGCTGGGTCCAAGCTCCTGATACACTCTGACTGGAGGCCAGATGAACTCATACAATTTGTCTACACCACTTTCCAGCACAGTGGTTATTTTTAACTGCATGGTACTGACCATACTCTTGGGCACATTGACTGGGTGTCTATGAATCACCTGCAATGTGAGATCCACCAAAGGGTATCGTGTTATATTTAGCCAGGACTGCTTCAGAAAGGCTTACACTGGGAAGGGGAAAGTAGTTTTCTTGATTAGGACTTATGCTACACAGCAGACCAAGTCTGTATCCAAGGGCTGGCACCCACCAGGGGCACAAACAGATACCTGGATGAGTAAGAAGGAGGCTAAGGTGTTCCACAAGGCTCCTGAGGAGCCAAGGTAAGTCCTCAAAGCACAAGGAATATCCCGTGTCATGGAAGAATTTGAAGTATGGCAGAGGGACTGGCAGCAAATACCCAGGTTCTAGCTTTGACCTTTGCCGACTACATTTCCGGTAGTCATGGGCCTACTGTTATCTTCTTGTTCAATGGGTGTCATATCGACTTCACAAGGTCTCTAGGGAGTGATGAGAAGGGGTTTTATAAACTGTAAAATGATGATCAGAACAGTGGCTGCTAAATGGAGCCAAAAGGATGAATTCAGGAGACTCAAGGTTTTCTGTTCCATCTAGACTGGAGGACCAAGACCAGGCCAGCTCCTTTACCACCCTGAGACACTAATTAGTAAACAACTTCCTGTTAGTGACCTCAGCAGTGGTAGTTCTTCCTTTTCCCAAACTTCTATAGGGAGAGGTCTTCTCTGATATTGAATTCGTGCTGCCTATTTTGGTGTGAGCAGTTGTGTAGCCAGACAGGATGGGCTAGAAGTGGTCTGCATTTTGATAGGCAGGAGAATCAAGAGTTCAAGGTCATTCTCAGCTATGTATCAAGTTCAAGGCCCTGTTCCAGAGAAATAAGGAAGGAAAGAAGAAGGAAGAAAGGAAGGAAGGAAGGAAGGAAGGAAGGAAGGAAGGAAGGAAGGAAGGAAGGAAGGGGAAAGAAGGGAAGAAAGGAAGGGAGGGAGGGAGGGAGGGAAGGAGAGAGGGAGGAAGGAAAGGAAGGAAAGGAAGGGAAGGGAAGGGAAGGGAAGGGAAGGGAAGGGAAGGGAAGGGAAGGGAAGGGAAGGGAAGGGAAGAGTCATTCCATTCTGGAGAGGTACATTGCTCATCTTAGTCACTGTGAACAGGCAGAACTCCAGCCAGATCTTTCAATGTCTACCAACTTCAGAAACTTTAAAACCTTTTTGTTCTCAGATTTGATCAGACATTACCAGTGAAGAATAAGATAGAAGAACCCACTAGGCAGGGAATTTTACCTCCCTTTTCACTGTGTGCTAATTTGTCCAATAAATATTGAAAGGTATATTATGTTAGTTACTGTAGGAGGTGTGACTCCTCATATATCATATATTTCCAAATTGGATTTGCTGGAGTAAATAATCACCTCCCTGCCAAAAAACATCAATAAATGAACCATAGTAACCAAAGGTATTGGGGGATCAATGATGCCAGAAAAACCTAGGATACAGGAAACTACTTGTGTGAAAAAAATATTTATCCTAAAGAAAAGAAAGAACTATGTACTACCTTAGTGTCTGCTGTGCTAAAGCACAAATGGAGGACCGGCCACCAGGAGACAAGTTCTGAGAATTTGTCCTTGCAGGGTATAATGACCCACGCCTTTAATCCCAGCACTCGGGAGGCAGAGGGAGATGGGTCTCTGTGAGTTTGAGGCAAACCTGTTCTACAAAGTAGGTTCCAGGACGGTAAGGACTGCTACACAGAGAAATCCTGTCTCAAAACTCAAAAACAAACAAACAAACAAACAAAAAACCAAAAAAGCAAACAAAAATCAAAACAAACAAATAAAACAAAAGAAAAATTCAAAGAAAAGGAGAGATAACTCAATTCTTCCAACTTCAAGAAAAGCAAAAGGGCTTTGAACTCAAGATGAAGACTAAGACATCTCATTGAAAATTAAGAGAGGATATGTGGGTAGAGCTTGCCATGGTGTGTGTGTGTGTGTGTGTGTGTGTGTGTGTGTGAGAGAGAGAGAGAGAGAGAGAGAGAGAGAGAGAGAGAGAGAGAGATGGGCCCTCCTTCCAATTACTCAATGACACTTACTTATATAACTGCTCTTAGGCGACCCCTCCTGTTGAATAGCTCAGTGTATGTAGCCTGTTTGACTCCAATGACTCTTGCAATCCAAGTAGATTATGCAGATCCACCACAGGGACTTTGTTTTAGTAGCTGTGACTTCTGGAAAGTCATACCTGCCTGCTCTAAATACATCAACTAAACATTTCATGGGAAACCTGTTTGGATAACGCCCTGGACACAGAAGTGTAGCCTACAAATCTCCCTGTCCCCTCCTCCTCATCTCTCACATATTCTCTCTCTCTCTCTCTCTCTCTCTCTCTCTCTCTCTCTCTCTCTCTCTCTCTCTCTCTCTTTGCACTGACCCAAACTCTCTATATCCTGGGGGCTCCAGGCACACTGTATACTCTCCAGGACCTGAAAATAACAAAAGATTTTTTTAGATTTGTATTTTTAAATAAGGTGTCACTGTATGGAGAAATCTGGCTTTGTACTTGTGGTCCTGATGCTCCTGAGCGCTGAGATCACAGTAGTACATTGCCATACCCAGTTCATTTTGTGTTTTTCCTTGTTACTGGAGGAGTGACCGACACAGAACCTCACTTAATACAGGAAACTTGCCACGGAATATAGCTGCACATTCACAACGGTCAAATTAACGGGAACATTGTGAAAACATAGGACTCTGAACAGAAAGGAAGACAAAAGCACTGCACACCCGAGAGCAGAAGAAATTTCCACATGAGTCACACCATAGATCCAACAAAACAAGAAATGAGCAAAAACAAGAGGGCACAAAAATAAACGGTTGTTTTATAAGAGTTGAAAACCTTCTAGAAATGAGTAGAAATTAAAACATTTATAAAAGAATTGTAAAGCCAGCAGACACAATTGAAGCTAGAATTAATGAATTCAAATATAGATCTGAAGAAATAACCCAGAATGCAGCAACAGCGTAGGAACTTTGATTCAGAAAATTCAAGTATAGAGTAAAAAAGTCTAGTGTTGATTAATCTGGGTTCTGTAAACTGATACTGAGATAGGGAAAAAGTATTCAAAAGAATGATGGATGAGGAATTTTGCAATATTGAATTATGAATCTTCATTTTCAGAAAGTTTTTTAAAAATCTCAAATGGTGCATCTTAAGGTGGTTTGTCACAGTACAACAGCCTAACACTGAAGACCGAGATCTGGGAGCTGGAGTGACTTCAGACATTACTACAAATATTGCCACCTGTAAAGCTCATGGTTCGGAACAGCACCACAGAACTACCAAACGAAAGCTTCAAAACCAACAACTCACAGTATTAGAAGAAAACGTATGGTTTAATGTTGGGCCACACTCACAGATATCCTGGGGTACAGCCGTCACCCACAGTTGGGCGTGCCTGTAAGGAATCTTTAAAGAAGACACAGACTCACCATAAAGGAACAATGTTAGACCTGGCAGTTGTCCTCAGAATGGTAGCAAGAATAACCGTCTATAACTAGAAGCTTCTCTCCTGCCCACCAGTTCCCAAATAACCACTCTGAGACTTAATTACAAACTGTTTGCCCTGTTAGCTCAAGCTTAGTATTAAATAGCTCTTACAACTTAAATTAACCCATTTCTATTATTCTACATTTTACCATGAGGCTCGTGACTTGTTATCTCACATCTTACTTCTCCGGCAACTGCTCAAGTTTCCCTTTTTCTCCCTGTATCTCTATTTGGATTTTCTGCCTGACTCTATTCTACCTGGCTATTGGCCAAATCAGCTTCTTTATAACCAACGGTAATAGAACATAGTCACAGTATATAGGGGGCCATCCCACATCAATTGTCAGCCAAGCAAAGCCATATTTCTGAGCAAGTTAAACAAAATTTTTCAGAAGTATACATGTTGCTAAAATTTATCACCAATATAACCTCAGTAAAGAGAGGTCTAAGGAAAGCAGAGTATCCCAGAGTGAGAGTCTGGGGTGGAAGAAGGAACACCCTGGGATTTATTCCCCTGCCCTACCACACCCCTCTGAATCACCACGTCCACCTCCTTTTTACAAAATATCAAGCACCTACTCATCTAGGGATCCTCTCTTCCCCGAATGCTGCCCTAGACCCCATCTAGAACTAATGCAGCGTCCCTCAGAGTCTCCGTGGCACTGTCTGTGAGCTTCAGTACTTTGTCCTTTCCTTAGTCGGTTGTTTTTCCCTACTTACACTGTGTGCTCCACCAGGTAAGAGTTTACTGTTGATGTCTATGTGAGGTAAGCAATCAACACTGACAATGATCATTTCTTAGTGATGAGAATTTCACATTGATAGATCCACTTTTCTATTCTCTAGGAAAGTAAAAAAAAAATTAAAAAAGGATTTTGAAAAAGAGACAGGGAGAACAATAGTCGTAAATACTACAGGTAAAAATAGCAATTGCCATGGGAACCCTGGAGAAGGTTTCATGTTGGAACTAGCTAATGCAAGACAGGTGCAGTCCTACGGCAAGCATCAAAACCATGTTTAAATAACTGGGTTTGCAAGACCAAGACTAGGTCAACCTCTTTTTCCCTTTCTGTTTTCTTCCTATCATTCAAGGAGCTTATGTAGCTGAGAGGTGTGGTTTGCTCCTCAACAAAACCCCTAAAGGACAGGGGGCTGCCTTGCTGGGCCAGACTGGAGGCCTGAAGGGAACAGTGAAATAGAATGGTTGACACACAGACTCAAGTCAGGCAGGGAGATGAGAAGGGGCAAAGGGTGAGAAGGAAGAGGAGCTCTTGCCAGTATAGACCTCATTTACAAGCTGAGTCCCCAGGGCAAATTCTTGCCCCCTGAGTACTGGAAAGGAGCCTCAAGACTGCCTGAGCCCCTCACACCATTTACCACAGAGAACATCACAGTGGGGTCATCTCAGTGACCCGCCCACGGCAGAGCAATGCCTCTTTGCCTGTGTCCAATGTCTGTACACAGGGAAACAGGTGAGAGGACCCCTGTGGGCTGGAAGGCACAGAACCAAAAATTCACTATAATACCAAATATGGCAAAAAACTAAAACGACTGTAACTTAGAACAAGCAAATAATGTGATATTTCCTTGCTCTGTCATTATGCGGTAATCCTATTGGTTTTACATAGAAAACTTGTTTTGTTGTTGTTGTTTTGTTTTGATTTGATTTTCAAGACGTGGTTTATTTGTGTAACCTTGACTGTCCTGGAACTCGCTCTGTAGACCAGAGTCTCAGACTCATTGATAGTCTCCTTTCTTTGTCTCCGAAGTGCAGGGATTAAAGGTGTTCGCCAACACTGTCCAGCAAGACTGTTGTTTTGGGGTTTTGTTTGAATAATTTATTTATTTTGATTTTACATGCATTGGTGTTTTATGTCTGTGTAAGGATGTCGGATCCTCTGGAACCCTGCTTATGAGCTGCCGTGAGTGCGCTCTGGAAGAGCAGTCAGTGCTCTTAACCACTGAGCCATCTCTCCAGCCCCAAGACTGCTGTCTTTAAGGAATGAAAAGGGTGGTACAAAATAAACATCTACCTCTACAGAAAAGAGTCAGAAGATGGGACATTGGGAGCTCCTAAAAGGGGCTGCCCCGTGGGATAAAACAGAGCCCAGGAGAGGGCAGCAGCAGAGGATGTTTGGTCTTTCCAGCCGTTCATTTTTGTCTTGATCAAACATCACAAAAACCATTATGCAAATTGTTTATAACAGAATTAAATGGCATGCTCATTAACCAGGACCTGTTAAACAAAGTGTTCGATAGGGAAAGGGAGGGTGATGTGCACAGAACTGGATAGGGGCCCAGTTAGACTGAGGTTAGATTGAAAAAAAACAGTTTAAAAACTAAGTCAATTGACCTTATAGTGTGATGGGACTAAATGTAGGCTTTCCTTCCTCTTCTTCTTCCATTCCTTCTTTCCTTTCTTTCATTTTTATTTATTTATTTATTTGTGCATGTGTGCGTGTGCGTGTGCATGTGTGTGTGTGTGTGTGTGTGTGTGTGTGTGTGATGTGCATCTGTGTGTGTGCATGTGGAAGCCAAGGGCCAACTTCGGGTGTCTTCCTCAGTCACATCCACCTTATTTTTTGAAACTGAGTTTCTTCACTGAACCTGGGGCTTGTGGATACAGCTGGATTGGCTAGCCAACAAACTCCAGGGAGTCACACTCTCCACCTTCCCAGCACCTACCTGGTGCCTAGCTTATATGTAGGTGGCGGGGGTCTGGACTCAGGTCCTTGTGCCATGCGGCAAGCACTTTCCTCACTGAGCTGCCTCCTCTGCCAGCAACTGTGGTTTTGAAACCTCTGTGGATATATACATCATCTGATTTCCATTTTGTTGTTGTTTATACATGATAGAGACTCTTGTTTTTCAGAATGGAGAGAAAGGAATTGGCTTGCACAACCCTGGAGTCTAGGGGCAGATACGGAGTTTTAATGACTGGGTGATCCAGGTTTTTAAACAGCTCCAGCCCAACCAATCCCAAAGGAAAGGCAGGTTCTCAACCCTAGATACCCTTAGGATTCTGGAATGGAGGGAAAAGTGGCCTAGCTTAAGTATGGGTGGGGCAGGGCACTTTTATGGGCTGGGTCATGTGCACTCTTGTTCCAGTAGATGGGGTTGAACTCCCTTCACTGAGAGTCTTACTTAAGTGAAAATGTAAGACGGAGAAGGGTGGTCCCCAAGAATAACAACGGGGTGATTCCTCCATCCACTCTGTGGACATCAGACATGATGATTCTAACGGCTGGGAAGAGATCTGGATGGGAATGTTTGAGTTTGGAGAACACTTGAGAGGTGAACGTTCACTTATTAAATAATTTACACAAAGCCAAGAGATGATTTGTGGCTATTGCTAGACACTTCTCTCCAGGGTTAGTTGTCATAAAGCTCCACTTTGTTCACCAACATTTCAGAGACAAGGGGCATAATCCACTAAACAGGCTTCAGAAAAAAGAAAGTGGAGTTTTTAAATGGGTCAAAGGTTTCACAAATGCTTGGATGTAGAAGACAACCTTGTTCCCTCTCCCCAGAAGCCCTAGTGCTAGAGAAATAACTCAGTGTATAAGAGCACCGGCTCTTCTTTTCAGAGGATCTGGATTTGATTCCCAGCACCCACAAGGAATCTATCTCGTTACCATCTATAACTCCAGTGCCAGTGGATCCAATGCCCTCTTCTAACCTTTGTGGGCACTAAACACCTGAGGTGCACAGACATACATGCAGGCAAAACATTCACACAAATAAAACAATTAAAAATCAAATTTTTGAAAAGAGTAGCCAGGCCTTGAAGGAGCAAGAACCCAGGACTGTCTGTTGTGATTCTATTTATGTGTTTGTTTTTGTTTATTATTTATTGAGTATGCTGCAAGGGGACAGATTAGGCAGTAGCTAGAATACCACCTGCAGTCTTGTTTGGTTTTTAAAATCAATTTTATTTAGATATAACTTATATAAACAAAGCTCATCTCTGTCAATAATACATGAGAGAACACTCAAAACGTTTCCTCTAAGGTAGAAGCAGAGGAGTCAGGCCCAGGAGACCCTGAACACAGGACATTCTGGCTGATCCATCCCTGTGGGTGGAAGCCTAGACTGTCAGGCTCGCTGCACAGTGACACCTCCTCCCTCACCATCACCAAAGTCACTGAGTGAGTCAGCAGTGGAATGTTTCCTCTAACAAACATACTGGCTCTGGCTTGGTTGCTCTACTCCTGGGCATGCTGAGGCAGGCCTGCTGGACGTGACAGGTGGGCTTTGGTCTAGCTAGCCTGGCTACTCTGGCTGGCAGTGAGAAGCAATTGGGGTCAGCTGTCACTGTGGCTGGCTTCTGAGGTTCCTTTTAGAATGTCATAGCACATAGGCCTTCTTCCTTATTACTCTGGAAGGATATCCAGATCATTTCATCTGGCACTTACTTGCTGTGTAACCTTGAATGAGCTCCGTAATGGTCCCCGCACCTCAGTTTCTCTACCTATAAAACATCTAACAGTAACCTGTAATCCTGTAGAAAGGTTGTAAAGAGTGAATAAAATATACATCCATGTAGAGCAGGCACTCAGTAGAAGTTAACTACAGAACAGAACCCAAACTTTCCCTCAGACAAGTAAATAAATGAAAAGTATGACGGGCTGATAGAAACTGTGATGTAAGAGCCAAGTGACAGTGTAGCTCCTTGGGGGGTTATGCTACTGTAAAAAGAAGAAGAGGAGGAGGAGGAGGAGGAAGAGGAAGAGGAAGAGGAAGAGGAAGAAGAAGAAGAAGAAGAAGAAGAAGAAGAAGAAGAAGAAGAAAAAGAAGAAGAAGAAGAAATACAAAAACTATTAAGTAACTTAGAGAAATACTCAAGACAGTGAAAGCCAAAACCAAGACCTGCACTTGTACATTAAATTATACCTCTGATGAGTAGGAAATACATTCAAAGCATGCTTTGTGGCAGGATTTTTAATTACTTTAAAACTTTCCTCTAATGGGTTTTATTTTTAATGGATCACTTGAGTGCTACCAGGCCTCACCAAACTAGAAAACAGGTTGAAAGAGACATCATAATTCCTCTGAGTCACCTGCCCCATCCTCAGCCACATTTGAATCGGCCACCATTCCTTAACTTTTGATTGCTCCTAATTGCATAGAGGCTTTTCTTACCCATGATTGTCATTCACGGGGTTGCCAATACTATAGCTTCAGTATAATTTGCTGAAAGTTTCTCATTAAATGGAAAATTTATCATTTTTTCTATTAATGGGCATTTGGGCTGTCTTTGAGTTTATTGGGGATAAAGTCATCTATAAACTGTAAAGCACAAGCCGTCTTGTGGGCATGTCTTTTTCATTTCTGCTGCATGAATATCTGAGGATGGAAACTCCTGGAACATAGTGGGAAAGTAGGCATGTTTGACTTCATAAGGAATCCCCCATTTCCCAAGATGGCTGTGCCATGCTGGGCTCCTAGAAGCATGGAACGAAATTTCATGTAAGCTTTCCTTTTCATTTCCCTCTTTGGTTTAAAAATTTGAAGGCCTCTTTCACAGGCCTTGCAGTCACTTGCATCTCATCTTTCCAAGGTGGGGCAGGTCAGGCTTTTGGATGCAAGGCAGGAAAGTTTGGTTATTAACCTTTTTTTATTCGTTTGTCTGTGAGCCACCCTGTAGGAGAATGGTGGGGATAGCTTCTTTTGATAACTATCCTCACATGCAATTTATTGATTATGAAAGTAGCTTTACTTGGAGGCCCACCAGATGGCTTAACTAGAAAAGAAGCTTCCGGGCCTCATAGCCTGAGTTCAGTCCCTGGGATCCACGTGGCGGGGGGAGAAAACCAGTTCCTGTGGCTTGTCCTGACCACCACATGAATGTGTGCATGAGTGTGAACACACAATAAGTGTAATTACAAAATTTAAAATAAACAGCTTTATCTTTAAATGGAAGCACTGGGAAGCTCCTCTGTAGCCTAGAGTCTGTCTCCCAAATCAAGGATCTTTGGTTGTCATTTGGTGATGCTGAATTTTTAAATCCCAGTCTTAGCTATCTGGGTCTGTCATCCCTGGTGCCTAGGTGTTCCCTGGCCCTTGGAGCTCCCTGTGTCCATGTCTTTCCTGCTCAGCCTTGGTGGCCACTGTGTCTTGTCTGTTTGTTGTCCTGCCTTTCAGAGTGAGTGTGCTGGTTGCTTGGTTACTGCCTCACAGCCCAGTGCTGTCTGGTCCATCTCTGTATCACCTCCCAGCTCTCCCCCTGCCTCAGAACCGGGCACCTGGCTGTGTCTGCTCTGGGAAGCCTGTGGATCCAATGATATTGATTCAACACCCATTAAAAGCAGCTGCTAAAGAGACAGGGTGAGCCAGTTTTCTGGCTCTGAGGTTTGAGTTGTTTTTTTTAACCTGAGCTAAGTATAGCATGAATAATAATAAAAAAAAAAACCAGAGACAGATATTGGGGTTCAACCCAAAGATCAGAAAAGCAAAGCAGCTGGCCACTGGCTCTTACCTCTACCTCAGACTGAAATGGCGATCCTGCATCCGTGAATCTTCAGAATGAGGCTCAGCCTGAGACCTGTCTCCTCCTGTCTTATATTCCTCTCTAGTACTGGGATTAAAAGTTTGTGCCACCACTGCCTGGTCTGTATGGATGACCAGTGTGACTGTTTTACTCTCTGATCTTCAGGCAAGCTTTATTTATTAAAGTACAAATGAAATATCACTACAGCTAAGGACTTGCTGATACACTTGACCAATTGCAAAAGGAAAAGAAGACTTAGTCACGACTCTAGTGGCGCAGGAAAATGCTGGCAGTTTGGTCAAACAAGATTACCATCATCATTCCTCCTCACAGAGTCCTGTTGTTGCCATATTCTCCTGCCACCTCCAGTTCTGCATCGACATCACTTCTTAATTAAGATCAATATCTGCGTCATGGAGCAATCTTAATAATGTGGCTAGGGCTTGTGTATCTGACTGTGCCTCACTGAAAAACACTAACAGTATTCTGCCTCGCCTGGAGGTTCACAGAAAACTGGACTTAAAGAGTTTAACCAAAAGTGTTTTCTCACGAATTCAGAAGCCTGACATGTCCATCCTGGTAAGGCAGAGAATGAAGGCCAAAGTGGTGTGTGTGGGAGGAGGTTGGAGCAAATTTGCCTGGTGACATGTCTACAAGATGCCCAAGGCCAGGGTGGGAAGCTTGAATGTGCTGTAAAATGACTTTGACTCAGAGTGAGCCCCACTGTTCTCCATCTCTGTAAAATAGTAAGGGGTCGGGGTAGAGAGCCTGCTCAGTAGTTAAGAGCTCTTGAAGAACTAAGTTCAATTCTGAGCATCCATAATGTAGCTCACAGCCATCACTAACTCAAATTCCAGGGGATCCGAGCCCTCTTCTGACCTTGTCAGGCACCAGGAATGCATATGGTGTCTGTATGTTCATGCAGACAAATATTCATACACATAAAATTAAAATAAACTTTTAAAAGGCATGAGGGAGGAATAGTAATGCCTGCTTTGCTTGTTGCTACATCCAACTGCAAACACTGAGACCAGGACCATGTGCTGAGGATAGGACAGCATGGAGATCAGCTCAGTCTTGATGGAGTTCTCTGAATGGACAGGGTAATTAGAAAAATATCATGGGTTTTGTTTAGTTAGTCTTGTTGGCTCTTTGAAGGAGGAAATGCAGGAAACTATGGGAGCTTTGAAAGAGCCTAGAGAAAGGCTCCAATATCTATGCAGATCCTTCTGGGAAGAGCAAAAAACAGGCAAAAAGATAAGAGAAAACATTCTAGATTGGGAAGCACATGTATGAAGGGAAGAATTTGATAAGAAAAATGCAGACTGCATTAAGAAAGCTAACCAGCTTTTAGAGGCCAGACTGGGAGCACAGGGGTAGAAATAGAGAAGAGTGGGAGAAAGTGATGCAAGGCCAGGTTGCAACATTGGTCTGGATATTGGGAGTTGGTATATATCAGAAATCCTGATAAATTATAGAATGTGTGAAATGTGATGAGTTATGGTAGCCACACTTGCTAGTGGACCCTCAGAGAGTCTTAGCTCCTTTATCTATGCCTGTTAATCACCTCTGATTCTGACCCTGGTTTGCCCCATGTGGTTGATAGGACAGAGCAGATGCAGAAGGGAATGATTTTTGAGCCTATGTGTTAGGCTCTTTGGTCCCTAGATTCTTCACTGTGCAGAAAAAACAATACTAAGTGTGTGGGGACTCTCTTGGTGGAGGCTGCTTGTTCATTCCTGAGTGCTCAGACCTGAAATAATCACACAGAAACTATATTATTGCAATACTGTTTGGCCAATAGCTTAAGCGTAGTTCTAGCTAGCTCTTATATCCTAAACTAACCCATCTCCATTAATCTGTGCATCACCCTGAGGTCATGGCCTACCAGCAAAGTTTTGGCAGTTCCAGCAAAGGCACCTCTCTCCTGCAGTGGCTACATGGTTTCTCCCTGACTCTGCCTTCTTTCCTCCTCTATCTGCTTGGAATTCTCACCTTGCTCTATTCTGCTAAGCCACTGGCCAAAACAAATTTATTCATTAGCCAATAAAAGCAACACACATACAGAAGGACTTCCCACACCATTTCTCCTTTTCTGTTCAAATAAAAAGGAAGGTTTTAACTTTAACATAATAAAATTACTTACAACAAAACAGTTATCAAACAAGAGTTATAGTTACAATATTTATATCTACTTTATCTTTTATCATAACTAAGGAAAACTATAACTATTCTTCAACTCCATCAAAGATTCCAGAAGGATATAATATTATCTAAGTAAATAGGAGGTGTATTGTAAGCAACTTTCAAAACTCTAGAATTAATAGAGACATCTCACTGCCTGAACAGTCACCCAAAGTTCTGACCATTGGGGCATCCATCTTCAACCTACAGGCCAGAGTATCTGGAAGGTTTTTCCATGAAGCAGGAAATTTGAAGATCTGTTCTACCTTGTAATGGCAAAGTTCATCAGTTGCTTTCTTCTGTGTCCTGCAGAATGTCTGGCAGTTTCTTCTGCGAAGCAGGAACCGTGAAGGATCATCCCATCTTTTGGAAAGTTCAGCAGTCATTTTTCTGTGGGTCCTGCATGTCTAGTTCATACAGCATAACATCAAGCAGTCCAGGCAAGAGCAATTTCTTGCCCAAATGACTAACAAACTCCATAAGGAGCCTCTTCAATGCCTATCATCCTCTTGAAGTAATTGGTGCTTCCAGAAGCAGATGAGTCTCATTGTCATGAAAAGTCATTTTAAGTTCTTAAAACATTTTAAATGCCATATTCTGTCGGTCCTTGAAAGGTTTAAAGATTATCTATCTAACTGAAATGTATCTCTATATATCTAGAAAACCTAACTAACATGATTATTATAGATGAATTAACCTGTATTTTTAATTATACGTTACATTTTTAAAGAGTTGTACAAACACAATACCTTAATCAAAAGCAGATATATAACAAAATTGATCTTAAATTTGTATCGATAAACCAAGATCCATACCAATGCAAAGTATTCATATCTATAGCAGGACTCCAGCATTATCACAGGATCACCCTTGTAAATGGGCATGGACTGACCTAATGCTCAATTCAGATGTGCACCTAAGATCAAACCTCAAGTGTCGTCCTGGCGGACCCCTTCACTGTGGCATTATGAGAGATACTGAGCCAGCGCATCTGAAAAACTATTCTCCCAATTCTTGGTCCATAGCACTATGAGAAATTTGTCTTAGAGAGAGGCGGTACCCCTGAAATCGTGCACTGTGGCACCACACCATCTGAGTATTTGACTTACACATCTTTTTGTTTTATTTTTTGTTTTGGTTTGTTTTGGTTTTGTTTTACGAGATAGGGTTTGTCTATAGCTTTGAAGCCTGTCCTGGAACTTGCTCTGTAGACCAGGCTGGCCTTGAACTTACAAAGATCCACCTGTCTCTGCTTCCTGAGTGCCAGGATAAAAGGTGTGCACCACCACTGCCCGGCTTGGCTTACACATCGTTAGCTCAGAAAACAAGCAGTGACTGATTACCATCTTAGACCCTCACTGATGTTCCTAGTAAGAAGCTGCAATCCTGCAGTTCCTGGCTTCCTCATTCTGTTGTGGCCACTGGAGTCCCACCTCACTCAGCACAAACAGGGCTGCCATCAAAAGGCACAGAGTGTGGAGGATGCTCTCCAAGAGAGCAGTGTTGTCCATGTCAAGATCCCCGAGTGTCTCTCACAGAAGCCACGAGTATGGCTAAAACTGGAGCATCTCTTCATTTTCAGAACAACCCAACTGGACTCAAAACATGGCTCTCAGTTAAAGCACTTCTGACCCACTGTGAGGAAGACAGCTTGCCCGGAACATTCTGCTGCTAAATTGAAGACAGGATGCTTTGTTCATTTTTGCTTGTTTACTCCTGGCTGAACATTCTGGGATGAACGAGACACCCATAACCTTAGCCCCAAGTGTTTAAAGGGATTTCTGGATGCCTTGGGACAACTCAGCATCTGCATTGTAATTGTAGTGATTAATTATTACTTTAAATATTATCATATTTCATCTGAGTCAGTGACCAGAGGCCAGAGTACAACTCAATCCCATGGCTCTCTCCAGTCTGACCCAAGGCATGCCCCTCCTTCCTCCCCTCCTCCTGAGCATCCCAAAGAATTTGCTAAATGTCTGCTATATAGATCATTCTGAGAAAGAGTTCAAAGAACAAACAGAACTGGAGATATAGCTCAATCTGCAGAGCACCTGCCTAACATTCATGAAACCCAGGGTTTCATGCCTAGTGCCTCATAAAATTGAGCAGGGTAGTACACACCTGTAATCCCCTAACTTAGGAGGCAGAGACGGGAGGATCATCAGTTCAAAGTTGTCCTACTTTGAAATCCTACATACTGAGTTTGAGGTCAACCTGGGCTACATGAAACCCTGTTTCAAAACAAAGCTTTTCACAGTCCCAAGGCCAGTAACAGAACAGCAGTGCACAGAAGTAGAAGGGAGGAGCCATAAACAACCTCAAAATACCAGAACTGGGCTGGAAGGCTTCTGAGGTTTCTGTGCATCTCTGAGCATCACTAAAGCAAGAACTCAAGCATGGCAGAAACCTGGAGGCCGGAACTAATGAAGAGGCCATGGAGGAGTGCTGCTTACTGGCCACCTGCTCAGCCTGAGTTTGTTTATTTGTTCCTTTGTTTTATACAACTCAGGACCATATACTTAGGGGTGGTTCCTCCTACCATGGGCTGAGCCATCCCACATCAACCATTCATCAAGAAAATGTTCCACAGGGTTGCCTGCAGGCCAGTTTGATAGAAGCAATTCCTCTACTCAGATTACTCTAGCCATGTCAAGTATATACACACACACACACACACACACACACACACAAACCAAAGGAAAAAAGCTTCACACAAATCAAACAAAAAAGTATTAGATAAAAGAAAGTGGGGCCCCTCAGTGGTTTTCGTGGCTTTATAAGAAAATAAAGCTGAGCTGGCATGTTTCCTGGTCTCAAGTAACACCCTCTGAAGCTCTATGATAGAACGAGCCCTCCTCAATACCTCAAGCTGTGTTCTTAGACTTCCCAGCTTTTCCAGAATCATGAGTCAAAGGCCTAGTCTTGGATATTTTGTTATAGCAACAGAAAGCAAACTAAAACAGAAAGCAAAATGCTTCTACCTTGTTTTATCTAAGACGTTCTGTAGAATGTGTCTCCCTCTGCACTGGATGAGAAGGGAGGTCTAAGTTACGCCGGTTTCCACAGCATGCCAGAGAGTGCCAAAGTGTAGCAATGCATCCTATGTTCAATGTATTTTATTAAAGACAATGCTATGCGTGCGCGCCTTCCTGGCCCACACACAGAGGCACCTACTGAACCTGCCTTTGTTTGCTGAATTGTTCGGGGCTCCAGAACACAGAGAAGGATAAAAATAATCTCTTTAAACATGGTAATTTATTGCCACAAGCAGCTCCTCTACATTGTTTGCTAAATTGCCCTTTCAGGAACCATGGGCAGCAGAACTGGCAGAGCCCACACCCTTCACTGAGGAGGCCCAGGTGGCCCTGCTTTGGAGTGTGCATACACCAGATCTTGACAGTAAATCAAAACCGGCCTCCCTGACCTCAGCCCACACACTTTCTGGAACTGTCTGTGCAATGCAAGGAAATATTCCTCCCCTTGAAAGCCCAGAGCTTTGAACTATGGTTAAGATGGGGGAAGGAGATAGATCGAACGGGCCTGGGTTCCACTCCTACAGACTCTGCTGACTAACACTGCTGCTTGGACAGGTGACACTCCAGACAATGTCACAGAAATAAAGCCCTGAACTCTGGTCCATTGCTCTCTACAGGTCAGCTGCAAGTGCAAGAATCTCTCAATACAAGGTATAGGAGTCAGGAAAGGCCACAGTAAGAAATTGCCCCCATTCCCCTGTGGCCTCATTATGTTGGAGACTTGGTTGCCAGCCAGGCTTTTGACTGGCTCCTGATTAAATCTTCCAGCCTAAACAATTGATTAGTTCCTTGATGCATCCATAGTATGATGCCTTTATCAGAGCAAGGTAAAGAGTAGTAGGTCGGGCCCCCCTAGAGGAAGGAGGCCATTGGTGCTGTCTCCTCAGATATTTATATATTATATTTATATTCAACCCTGGTCCTTTTCCATATTCTCCTATCCACTTCCTGACCTCTGTCACGTGAACTGCTCAGCTCTACCTTGCTCTTCCTGATGTAATAGACTGGCACCTCTCTCTCAAACCGTGAGCCAAAATAAGCCTTTCTTCCTTTAAGTTGCTTTTCTTAGGCACTTGGTCATGATGACCCAGAAACCTGACCAAAAAAAAGCAGGACACAGCAGCTAACATACAACTTCAGTGGAGTGAGGTCTTCTCTGACTGCAATTTAGCAGTCAGCCCCTTTATAACATAGTCGATGTTACCGTCCTTGCTGTGAGATTTTTATCAAAAAAAGTCTGCCCAACCCCAATGCCAGCCACGAGGGCACCTGATTAGCAGTTATATTGCCTCGTTAACTTTCATTAAATGAACTCTGAGTTTGGTTTATTCTTGCCAAAGCAGGTATGCACCAGGGACTGGAAGGCCTAATTAGATCAGATTCCTCATGAAAGTAATGTGTGCATATTTTATACTTCCTGTTAAACTGCTGAGCCTCCTCTCCAATGCATAGGCTGTTTGCATGCCCTAATGAGAAGGTCTCCGCTGCTGCTGGGCCTAGATTAATCAACACCTACCCTTCTATCCTCAAGTTCCTTTAGATTGGACATCCTTGCCCAGACAGACTTTCACACCTGTCTTAGCAATTGTGGGAGAGATGCTCTGAAGTGTCTTTTCAAAATCCCCAATTAATGATCCGGTAATTATTGTAGTGACTCCTCAATGAAGTGTGAAGTGCTCAGCTAACTGTCAGCCAGGAGAATCCCGAGATACCTGGATGAGACACACAGAAGAGAAAGGGGGAAAGTCAAGCCGTCCCTGGCCTGCCTTTCAGGGCTCAATGGCATCCCCCTCTGGCCTGAGAAACAGCTGTGCCAGAGGGTGGTTCTGCCACTAGGAGACCCTGATGCCTCTATGAAATCCTGAAATCCATCTGACTAGCCTCTGGCAACTCTACATTAATGATCCTTATATTCCCACCAATATTATAGGAAAGCAATGATGGCAAAGCCATAGGTCCTCTCTTTTACACAGCCAACGACATTGCCTTTGGGCCCCTCCCAGATAATCCTCTCCTTATAGCCTCTTATTTGTGCCGAGAAGAAATGGTTCAGTCCAGCGGTTCTCAAAGTGGGGTCCCCAGACCAGGAGCACCAGCATCCCGGAGAGTCATCTGAGAACTGTTACAAAGGGGGATGGGGCAGCATCTATGGGTCTAAGAAGCATCTCAGTGGAGATGGGAACTTCGCAAAGGGCACACTGTAGCAGCAAAGCCCAGAACTCACACCCTAGTAGGGAGGAAGCATCTGGTTACTTTGATGACTCTGACCGCAAAGACCCAGGATACAGTGTGAAGTAGGATATGCCTGAGAACAGAATTGCTGCTCAGGATATTGCTCAGAATGGGAGTGACGGAAAGACTTAGAGATTCCTAAAGCAAATGAAGTGGGAGAATGAAGACAAGAGAGTGACACCCACTCCAGGCACTAGAGGGCACATGGACAACCCAGTGGATTAGATCATTGATTTTCAATGGAATTGCTGCAGTACGGCCTCCTCCAGTGTGACCTGTCTTAGGAAGGGGACTTCTGTCAGTAAAGACTGTCTGATTGCCTATGTTCTGCGGTTCTACGCTCTATGTTATTCATGCATACACATAGTGGTTCCTGCGTGGTGTCAAGCCAAACACAGGCAATGCCCTTGTAATGGTCATACACCATTCCATATCATGAACCTGCCAATACACCTGCATTCTTCTTCCCTTATTTGTGAACATTTGGTTTGTTTCAGGATTCTGTCATCATAGGGCATATATAGGATGCATCTGGGAATAAGCCTGTTTCTTTATTCATGAATAGGATCTTGAGGCACCGATTCACAAAAACCGAGGGATTTGGGCTCAAAGGCTAAATACCTTAGAGAACAGGAATTTCACCTGCGCTTGGAGGGGCAAGGGAAATATAACTCAGAGAACTTATGAAGATTATTTCTTTCTTGCTGCTAGAGTTACAGGGTTCAAAGAGTAGAGTCAGGTGACCTTTGAGCGTGTGAAGAGAGGAAGGAGATGCACTTCTCCATCAAGATTAAAACATTAGAAGTGGCGCTTTTTTGAGTGATCACCACTGGGTCCAAACATAGCTAACATCACAGAGGATCAATCATCTGCCAGACACAAAGGTGTTTTTCTGATTGCAATTTGGGGAGCTCAGATTCCAGTAGAAACCAATTCTATTGCAGGAGGCATGGGGTCACCAGAAGGGTAAAAGGAGAACTAGAGAGATGCTCAGCAGCTGACTTTGCTGCTCTTCCAGGGGACCTGGTTCAGTTCTCGTCATACATGTCAGGCAGTTCACAAACACCTGTAAGCCTAACCCCAGGGGATCTGACCTCCTCTTCAGGACCCTACAAAGACGCTTGTGGTACACATACACACAGAGAGAGACACACACATACATACAATTAAAAACAAAAGATAAAATCATTTTTAGGGGGCAAAAGAAGGAAGTTTCAGTGAATTGCATGAGTTATTTGGCAAAAATTATGATTAGGGCTGAAGATGAGCTCTGGGTTCCATCCCTAGCATTCTGATTGGAGGGCAAATTTACTTCGGTAACTCATATTCCTTCTTAGTGATTTTTTTGTTGGACTTTGACATGGTCACTGAGCCACAACGTAAGACAGAATGAGCCACAAACACCTCACTGTTGCCGGCTTTCTGTTACATTTGCGCTTACTTCTAAGGCATATAAGACTAATGAAACTAAATTCGAAAGCCCACAGTCTAGCCACAGCTAGGGTTCCCAAGTCTCAGATCCACCAGAACTAAAGTTTTAAATGTTGATGTTGGCTTTTTCTCCATCTCTCAGCTTTGGTTGTTGGCTGTTGGTGTTCTTTCCTCCCGCTGCACCCTGGTTCTCTGTGGAGGGAAAGGAGGAAGAACGGTGAAAGGAAAGGGTGGGCGGAGCTACGCCAAAAGTTCTCGCTTCTGATTGGTTGGCTTGTGGAGCTAGGCTTGTCCTCAAGGCAAATCTCTAAGATGATTTAACTAAGGCACCAGGATTGGTTCACGTGCCCATCACTGATTCAAGGTGGAGGTACTCTCATGGGTCACCCTGACAGAACCATGTGGACTGGTGAGCAGATTGTACTTACGAAAGAACAGTACTTTTGCCCGAGGAAAGTACAGAAGGGACAAAGAGCTGATAAAATCACAGACCCATGTCCATCCCTGCCTGTTTCTTTATACTCTTGAAGCTACCTTCGTCACAACAGTTATAGCTTGAGGAATAACCGATACACAGGTCATCTAGAATCCTTCATAGTCTGTAGGTAGAAGCCCTTTCCTGGTAGTGTCTCCACTGTCCAGCATGGTGATGCTCCCCACTTGGACAAGACGCTCTGAGGCCTTGCCCATTTCTGCGGACTTTTTTGGAACCTGAAGCTGAGATCTGCCCAGACTGAGCGACAGTTTCACAGTGTCTCACTGTGTCTCCAGGTGTAAATCCAGCTTCTCAGCACAGGAAGGAGCAAGGCATAATTGCATCAGAAGGGAAGCTCGCTTAGCATGCTTTCAGCCAGCGCAATCTATCCCTCACCTTGAAAATCAAGTCGGAAGAGCAACCCTGGCAGTTACCAAGCCCATTGCTTTCCTATTCTCTTCTAAATAAATTAGAAAGCTCTTTGCTTTCACTTTGCAACAAGGACGCATTTTTTAGGTGCACTTGTAAAAGCACAGAACATAACTAGGCTTAAAGAGGCCCGTGGCTGGCATCCATCTGGGCAGGAGACCCGGCTCAAGCAGATGTTATCTTCAGCAAGGCCAGTACTCCACCCTGGGCCTCAGTTTCCACATATGTAAAACATGGAATTCAGACAACGATACTTCTGGTATCCCTTCCAGTCTCATGACTGCTGAGTCCAGGTTTGCTTGGCCGGCAGAGATGGCTCCACGTGGACCTTCGTATAAGCCAGGAGCTGTCCCTCTCCATTATCCATGTGCAGTAATGGTCTTGGTGAGTAGCCCGGCTAGCCTTGAACTTGTAGCCTCTGCCTCAAGCTTTCCCAGTACTCAGGTACAGTCTCACACCACCACACTCAGCTCGGCTATGGCAGTTCTCTTCAGGAGAAAATGCAGCGGCATGAGGACAGACAGTGAGCTACATACAGGGCCGTGTTCCATGGAAGAGTACTTTTTGGAAGCAAAGGGGTTAGCCACACTCACCAAACACCCTGGCCTCTGAACTGATGGTGCTGCAAGAAAGATTGCATTCAACTCTTACCATAGAGCAGCCGTCAAGCCCATTTCAGAAGAAAACTGAGACACCGAAAGGCAAATTACGTCGCACGTCAAGTTTGCCGGGTGTCAAACGTCACGCCAATAGTCACAATTCTTTCAAATCATCCAAATCTGGGGATGATAACAGAGAAAGAGACTGGGGACATAGAGAAGTGACCTCAACATAAAGAGCTAGCCAGGCAGGAATCCGCAAGAATGAGCATGCCCCAGCAATACCATGCTTCCCTGAGATCATGTGACTGTCACTGAATCTGGAATGCAGGCTGGGTTCAGAAGGCCTGCGAGGCCATAAAAACTGTGTTACAATGTTCCCAGCTCCCCCAAATGGGCTTTTGCTCCCCCATCTCCTCTCCACCCCTATAAATGGAATGCCAATTATTTCATTTGAGGTGAATGTGGCGCTGTTCAGACGCAGCATGAAGTAGATGCTTATGACGCTTGTTAGTGGCAGAGGGGAACATTCTGTTGCTTTGTCTTTGACAGCCGTTCTGTCTCCCAGGTGTGCCAAATTGAAACCCTCTAAATTCACAGCCAACGGTGCTAAATGGCATTTAAGTTCACTCTGAGGTGGATACAAGAGCCACAAAATATGATTTGTTTCAAGCAGCACACAAAACTGAGAGAAATGCATATTACTAATCACAAAATTGTCTTTATAAACAGATTCTATCTGACTCATCTGACAGACATTAACTCTTAAAAAATAGTGTTCATCGGTAAATGTCTCCCAGAAATACCCCCGCTGTCCCTGAGGTGTGGTTCATGATATGACTCCAATCTTTTCTTTCTCTTCAATACCTCTAAATAACATTAAAGTCATCATTTAAAAACCCATCAGAGGCTCATAGGAAAGCTTTTAGGTATGTAGGAAGCTCCAAGCTGGTTTGGTGGCAAGCTAAGCGGTCCCTGCTGAGCCTTAGATGCTGACAAACATTGACCAAACAGCAACTGTGTCCCAAGCACCCCGATAACTGTGTCCATCAGCTTTATATCACTGTCAAAAATGTCTGAGATAATTAACTTATAAAGAGGCTTTGTGTAAACAGAGACTGCTCATTCATTTCTTGGCTGCCTAGACCTGAATAATCACACAGAAACTGGTGCAGGAGAATTGTCTGTATTCTGTCAATCATGTTTTAAATAAACGCTGATTGGCCAGGCAGGAGGTATAGGCGGGAAAACCAGACAGGAAGTGGAAATGATGTAAGGAGAGCAGGAGAATTCTAAGGAGGAGGAAGTCGATTCCTCCCACTCCTGCCCAGGCCACCAAAGCAGCAGGATGTGAGCTGCCCAACTGAAAAAGGTACTGAGCCACATAGCTAACATAGATCAGAAAAATGGGTTAATCAAGATATAAGTGTTAGCTAATAAGAGGCTAGACCTAATGGGCCAATCAGCTTTATAACTTATAGAGATTTCTGTGTGATTTTACTTTGGGACTAAACAATTGGGGAGTCGGGCAGGACAGAAACACAAACAAGCAGGTCCGGCCCTTCATGTTACAAGAAACTATGTTAATTACAACACTGTTTGGCCTATTAGCTCAGGCTTCTTATTAACTAACTCTTATATCTTAAATTAACCCATTTCCATCAATCTGTGTATTGCCACAAGAATGTGGCTTAACGATAAACGTTCTAAGTGTCTTTCTCCTTTGGCAGCTACATGGCATCTCCTTGACTCTGCCTACTCTCTCTATATATCTGTTGGATTTCCTACCTGGCTTTACTCTGCTGAGCCATTGGCCCAAACAGCTTTATTCATCAACCAATAAAAGCAACACATATACAGAAGGACATTTCACATCATCTCCCCTTTTCTGCCTAAATAAAAAGAAAAATTTCAACTTTAATGTAGTAAAATTACATATACAAAACAGTTATCAAGCAAGAATTATAGTAACAATATTTAATTTATTTGCATTTGGCAAATTGAGGAAAATATCATCTATCCTATCTTTGTGGGTCTAAAGTTTTAAAGTTTTATATCTGATTTATCTTTTATCATAACTAAAAAAAACTATAACTATCTATTCTTCAACTCCATCAAAGACTCCAGAAGGCTATAATATTACCCAAGTAAACAGGAAGTGCATTGTAAGCAACTTCCAAAACTCTAGAACTGACAGAGACATCTTGCTGCCTGAATAGCCAAAGTCCTTCTGTAATGTTAGGACATCCATCTTCAGTCTACAGGCCTATAGTATCCAGCAGACTTTTCCATGAAACAGGAACTTGAAGATCTGTTCTGCCTTGTAATGGCAAAGTTCATCAGCAGCTTTCTTCTGTGTCCTGCAGAATGTTTGACAGTTTCTTCTGTGAAGCAGGGACCGTGAAGGATCATCCCATCTTTTGGAAAGTTCAGAAGTCATTTTTCTGTGGGTCTTGTATGTCCAGTTCATACAGCATAACATCAATCAGTCCAGGCAAGAGCAGCTCCATAAGGAGACTCTTTGATACCCATCATCCTCTTGAAGTAATTGGTGCTGACAGAAGCAGACATGTCTCACTGTTGAGAAAAGTCTAAGTTCTTAAAACCTTTCAAATGCCAGGTTTTGTAGGTCTTTGAAAGATTTGAGGAATACCTATCCATCTGAAGTATATTTGTACATCTAGAAAACCTAACTAATATGACTAAAGTTTGACTATTATAGATAACTGTCTATTAATCTGTATTTCTTAGCTACACATTGCATATACAATACCTTAAACAAGAACAGAAATATATATATATATATATATATATATGGTATAACAAAATCAACCTTAAAAATGGATCAATAGACTAAGCTCCATACCAATGCAAAGTATTTATCTCTATATCATATCCCCCTTTAAATGAAAATAATCATTTATAAACAATCATTTTGGGATTTGAGCATAGTTTTCTCCAAACTGATTCCTGCTTTCTGTTGAGCAAAGTATTTTTAGGGGTTCATGGAGACCTTTAGGGGGATCTTGTTCCATCAAACCACATTAGCCTGGAAGAAATCCATAGGTTCTCATCTTCAGTGGTAACAAAAGCAGAACTTCTTTTCCAAAGCAACATATCTTTAGATCCAAATTTTGAAGTCAAGATACCTTTACGTTGGTTTAGCTTAGCAGCTCCCAGAATCAAAAAATTCCAAGAAAACACAGTAATATGCATAATCCAGACTGTCTGTATATATTCCATATTTAATGGCTTTTTAAAATTATTTTTACTCCTTTAATCTATGTCTGTCTGTACTCTTTTATATTACTTTTACTCTTTAAAGATTTTGTTTTATTTTTAAAACTATTTACTTCTTTTTATAATTATCTATATACTTTTTCCTCTTTTCCCAAGCCTACACACATTTTTTTAAATGCACTGTAACCTGTTTGGAGGTTTATTTTTGTCTGAATATGCCTTTATTGCATATCTGCAATCATTCTCTGACCAGGAACACCTTTTATTTATTTTTTTTCCCTAAAGACTAAGCAGGCATGCCTAGGATCAACTTCACAGCCCTGCCTGTTTGTTCCATCCAGGGACACTGCGGGTCTATGTCGCCATTAATCAATTTGTAACACGCTGCTCATAGATTCCATTTAAATGCTCCATAACAGGATAAGAATGAAACAAGAAGCCAGCTCTTAAAGAAGTCACACAGTTTTTGCTGCTAATGCTGATCAGGAAGACTTCTCTTAAAGGACCCCTACCTCTGCTTGCTGCCAGCAAACAGGACCTATTTGAAAAATTGCGGCTACCAAGAAACCATGCTTAACTCTGTTCTTTTGTGTTTAGAATTCCTTTCCAAGGACTCTCAGGTTTTATGTGGATGTAGTTGGCCCACGTTGGTGTGCCATTTTGTAAACAGACTGCTCATTCATTTCCTGGAAACCTAGACCCAAATAATCACACAAAAACTATATTAATGACAACACTGTCTGGCCCATTAGCTCAGGCTTCTTATTAACTAACTCTTACATCTTAAGTTAACCCATTTCTATCAATCTGTGTATTGCCTTGAGACTGTGTCTTGCTGGTAAAGGTTCTGAGCATTTTTCTCCTTTGGCAGCTACATGGCATCTCCTCGACTCTGCCTTCTCTCTCTCTCTCTCTCATATGTGTGTGTGTGTGTGTGTGTGTGTGTGTGTGTGTATACAAAAGGGGGTTACTAGATAGGCTCATACCATAGTTCCTACATAGACCAATGGTGGCTGTATGCATACTGAAGAGCCTTAGAACCCAGAAGCTGCCCAACCCATGAGATTGGGTACCTCAGCAAATGTATAGCTCTCATTGTTTTAATAAAGAACCAACTGGCCAATAGTTAGACAGGAGGAGGTTAGGTGGAAAAGACAGACTGGGAAAACACTGGGAAGAAGAAAGACAGTTGCCAGTCAGATGCAAAGGAAGCAGGGCATGAACATGTTGCACTGAAAAAAGTTACCACTACATGATAGAGCGTAGATAAGGATTACAGGTTAATTTAAGTTGTAAGAGCTAATGAGTAACAAGCCTAAACTATTGGTGGAGCATTTTTAATTAATAATAACTCTCTGTATTGTTTATTTGGGAGCCACCAGTCCTGACGACCCCCCTGCCCTCCCCACCCCGTCAGCACCAACCTGTCAGTGTCAGCCTGGAAGACACTCAGAGAGCTGCTGGCCTTTAGTCCATGTTGGAATGACAAAAGAGCTGAGCTCTGATGGCAGTGGCAGCAGGAGTAATGCATTCTCCAGCAGGTAGCAGGGGTGGACAGCTGGGAGGCATCACTCTTCCCCCACCAGACTACTTTATATGTCGGCTGTGCTAACTGTTGGAGAGGTAATCTCTCCTGGACAGCCTTAAAGACTCACCTGAAAGCGAGTCTCAGTTGATTCCAGATACAATCAAGTAGACAATCAAGATTAAACAGGCATATGCTAGAAGTTCGTACCAGAAAAAATCCTCACATCTCATCCCTAGGAAGAAGGAGCCAGAATCCCGTAAGTGCCTTTAAAGGCTTAAGGGCCTCTCCTAGGCACCACCTCAGAGATCTCACTATCTCACCTGGAAAATAGAAGCCTCTAGCACACAGGACTTTGGGGGACCCTTACCCAAAACACCGCAGTGGTCCTGGAAACAGTGAGGGCAGAGTTTGGGTCTCTGAGTTCAGGAGACCAACCTGTTAGCTGTAAAATCATAACCCAGAACTTTATCATGATGTCTCAGACTGTGAAATCATCCTTAAGGATTTCAGTGTGGGTGGAATTCATGGATAGAGACCAAGTACACAGTAGATAGCTGGAAAGCTGAAGAGCCAGCTGTCAGTGGCCCTGTCCACGAAAATGGGGGAATAACTACTCCACAGGTTGTTGGTGCTGGTGAGGGCCACATGGCAGGACTACATTTAAGAACAATGTTTAGACAAGTTTTGCATCATGGCCCTATCGCTACGTTGCTGTACAAGGGACACCGTCCTTTCAGCCTCAATTTACTTCATTTTTGATCTCTTCTTCATGAAACATGATAAGGACATACTTCAAGTTCTTAATCCAGTAATGGACACACAGTGTTGGTTAAAGGACAGATCTTAGCTGGTGTAGGCAACACCGTCATGGCCAGCCCAGGGCGTGTATTCCTTCCCTCTTCAAGTTCCTTCCCGTAAGCTCCACTAAACACCGTGTTCCTTCTGGCTCTCTCTGAGGCACTCTCTACCCCTCCGGTTCAGCAGGAGCTGCAGAAAGTTCTTCCTAGAGTCTTCCTAGATGCCCAGCATGGAAAAAGAAAAAATACAAGCAGTGGTCCTGACCATTACAGGGGTAGAATATCTGCACACGGCCACGTAATATGCCAAGACAGAAATAAATCTAAGTAACCACTTAAACTGACAGTGTAGCTTTGCCCCCAGGAACCCATGATTAATTGCCAAATGAACTGTGCAGGCTGTAATTGCTGCCAGCATTCTTCAGAGGCCACCGTCCCCAGAGACCACAGTAGTCAGAAGGACAAATGTACCCACAAACCCTTGGAGATCTGGCTGAGGCCCCAGGGGATCACTAGGCTGAACAGAAGCCGGGACAAGAAACTATCATAGTTTAGCCCACCAACCCCAGGGATTTGCAGACCTGTTTCAACGGCCTGCTGGTACTGAACCCACCATCAGAGCCATCTTTTCCCTCTTCTTCTCCTTCTTCTTCTTCTTCCTATTTGAGGCAGAGTTTTTCTGAGTAGCTCTGGTTGTCCTAAAACTCACTCGGTACACCAGGCTGCCCTTGAACTCAAAGATCCACCTGTCTCTGCCTCCCAAGTGCTGGGATTAAAGGTGTATGCCACCACACCTGGCTAAGAAAAACATGATTTTTGTAATTTCCTTTTCTAGTCATGGGATTTGAACCCAGGTCCCTATTCATGTGTGATCAGTGCTCTACCACCAAGCCACATTCCCAGTCTTTTCCCTCTTCTTAAGCCTCTCCCCAAACGTACATCCAGTGTTAAGACCACACTTCTGTAATGACTGGACTTTGTTATAGCTAGGACCCTAGCTTCTACCCTCTTCATTGCTCATCCAATTTTTCTTTGTTGTCGGTTTTTGGATCTTTCATGGTTCCTTCTTGTTTCTCAGTCTACACCTGCCAGTCATGTGCCAGTGCCATCCAGAATGAGCGAGAGCTGGGGCGTGACGGCACCTGCAGCTCCCTGAGGTGGAATTCAGATAGCCCAGATCACTTTTTCAAAGCTATTGTTTTAATAGTCAGTAGGAGAAAAAAAATAGCTAATACCAGAGAGGACATAGGAAATTGTGTCTTATTTTTACTAATTGCTTTTTTTTTGAAGTATTCTTGGTTGTTTTGTAACAATACATTCTGTAAAGAATTGCCCATCCCTGTTTTATTGACAAAACACCCACCTCTTCCATGATTCGAGATGATGGGGTCTCATTAGCATTGTTTGTTTGAGACAGGGTTTCCCTGGCTGTCCTGGAACTCACTCTGTGGACTAGGCTAGCCTCAAAGTCACAGAGACTCTCCTGCCTCTGCCTTCCTCAGCGCTGAGATTAAAGGCGAGTGCCGCCACCACCTGATATCTCACTAGCTTCTTTGTTTACTTGTTTGTTTTTATTTTTTCTTTTTCTCGTATATTACATCCTGACCACAGTTTCCCCTCCCCCTTTGCCTGGTCTCATTAGCTGATAAAGAATACCTAGGCTGTTCCAACCCTCTCCCCTCCTAAACTGTTGCCCATATTCTGTCTCTGGCTTGATCCAGGCCATTGAATTCACTCACTCCTTCGGATTTGTTTGTTGTTTTTTTTTTTTTCTGGTTCACATGTGTATGGGGGTTAATACATCTATGTGGGTGAGTGTGCCTTGTATGACAGAAACTGACATTAGGTCTATCCTCTGCCACGCCCCTTATATTTCAGAATGGGGTCTCTTACTGAACATGGCGCACACTGATTCAGTTAGACTGGACACCCAGCAAGAACCCCGGATACACCCAGTGCTGGGATTACATATGCGGCACACCTTTGTGCCCAGCTTTTATATGGGTGCTAGGGACCTGAATTCAGGGCTTCATGACTTTTTCCACCAAGTCATCTCCCAAGTTGTGCTCATTCATTCAACTCCTACAGTGTACCATGCCCAGTTCTGCTGAACGAAGCAAAGCCCTGCTTGGGAGAAGGGGCTTTCAAATGAGAGACATGAAGGAAACCCAGAAAGCACGCTGTGGGACAGCTCACATGAGAGGGTGGGTGTGGTGTGGAAATGGCAACGGTGGTATGGAGACAGGCACCTGCTGCAGCGAAAGGCCGGGAAAGATCTCTGAAGAGCTGACAGTGGGGCAGAGATGGAAAGGAAGTGAGCGGCAACCAAGACAGATTTCAGAAAAATGAGGAAACGACTTGGGTAAAGGCCTGAAGCTAGAGTGCACCCCGTGTGTTCCCAGCAGAGCAAGGAAGCCTGCATGCCACCAAGAGGAAAGTGACAGAAGTGACAAAAAGGCCAGGGAGCCATGGACAGCCCAGGTCAAGTCTTACCCAGTAGACAGGTCTCTGCAGTGACTGGGCCCTGGGCAGTCTATACTCTTGCCTGTGTCCCATGTCCCTAATGAACTGAGGAGACACACAGTGGTGATCGCTATGAAAGAGAGTAAGCCCCGCATGGTGGCACTCACCTGTAAATCCAGCAGAGGCAAAACCTGCTTTCTCCTGTTGACACAATATCACACCATGGTGCTGTTGTGAAGATGGGTGTCGTGTGTAAGTCAAATGACCCTCAAGAATGCTAAACAAATAGTAGTTAGTCAGAGCTGTTAAAGAGGCAAAATTGTCAGGCAACAAGTATTAACCGAGCCTCTGCCCTGTGCTAGCAGATAAGACAGAAAGCAACTAATCTCCTGTTCTCAGATCCCAGTTGTTCAAAAAGGTTGCTCTCTTTTTTGTCCAGTTAAAACTGGAAGTCATATGATTCTCTTAGTGGAAATCACACTTCTGGCTGGGCAGGGTAGCAGTCTTTGGCAGGTTCTGGGAACGTGGTCTGGACGAAGGAATTAACGGCGATAATTGCTTGGCTCTCCAAACTGATTTTGTTTGCTTCTTTGCTTGTGATTGGTTGATTAGTTTTTGAGACAGGGTCTCGGGTAGTCCAGGCTAGATTTGAACTATGTCAAGCTGGCTTTGAACTCCTGATCCTACCTCAAATATCTGAGCGCTTTTACAGGTGTTTGCCATCACTTCCATCTACAAATAGAGCTGTCTTTTCCCCTTCCAAGCTGCTCCTCGCTGTTGTACAGATCCAGTAAGGGAGCTGAGACTGTTCTGTCAGCTTAGCAGCTACACAGGAATCCACTGATGTTTTAATTATTGTCTGCAGCCCCGCAGTCAGCGTCCTGCTGACCGTTCAGGCTGACCCAGTTGAGAACAACCAGCTGACCTTGCTTTTTGGCCAGAGACTCTGCAAGAGATGTATCTCTCCCCTCATCCCAGAACCACAAGGAGGTGCCAAACTCAAGTCCCTGCCCCTTCCTCCCTGTGCATCTTCTCTGTCCAAATTGCTGGCTTCTCTGTGGCCAATTGTGGTCAGCTAGTTGCTGACTCCACGCTGATACAAGGTTTAACTTTATTGGCAATTCTCAAGTCTAGGGGGTGTCAGAGTGCCACAACAGGGAGCCTTAGGAACTCAGCATGCTGAAACTCCCAGAAAATGTCACCGATAAGTATTTTTGAATCCCCAGTGGTGTGTTTCTCCGAAAAATGCAGTAAATCAGATCAGGCAGAATTAAAAGTCCAGGTATAATGAGCAAAGCACTCCTGGGTGATCTCGGGGAAATGGAGGAGGAGAAATAAAGTGGAGGCTCTAGGGATCGGAGCATTAAGTACTCTGTAGGCTTGGCCTTGAGCAGCTACAGGGGAGGAGCCACGGCTTGGTGGGTTCTGAGGGCAGGGTTTGGAATGGGAGGGGTGGGACCAGAGTGGAGATTCCTAGCAGACACCTGCTGTCATGGATGAAGGCTTGGCTCACTTCTTGATGGCTAGGCCTATTTCAGCCTCAGGGACCACCTAATACCCCTGTTTTGAGACACACGTCGGCCACAAGGCTCATAGTTAAACAGTTCTGCCACAACAGGCAGTATATTTTGTTCCTGATATGCAAGACTAAAAGGAGAAATCATTTTTAATAAGAACGTGAAACTGCACATTCTCATCTGGTAACACAAAGTGTAAAACAATAAAAAATAGAGGTAAATCCTGCCCTTAAGGGAGGTCAACCTTTTCTACAGAGACCAAGGGATACTCCAGTCATATTGAGTTCGACAGATAGGAACTATATAACCAACGAGACAGCACTGAGAAGGCAGGGCAAACGCTGGCTTGCAAGCACTCATTACCACAGTCCCTTGCAGAATGGGTGCCAGCACTACACTGTTACACAGGGACCTGAGACCAGCAGAGAATGACTTGGTAATTTGGGGACCTATATTTCAAGGCTGCTCTCTCTCTCTCTCTCTCTCTCTCTCTCTCTCTCTCTGTGTGTGTGTGTGTGTGTGTGTGTGTGTGTCTCATTCCAATCTTATTCTTTGTTAGAAAATAATTTAGAAGCTGAGTGGAGTAGTGCACACCTGTAATCTCAGCACTCAGGAGTCAAAGGCAGGTGTATTTCTATGAGTTTTGAGGTCAGCCTGGTCTATGTAGTGAGTTCCAGGACAGCCAGAGCTCCAGAGCTACATAGTGAGACCCTGCCAAAAAAAAAAAAAAAAAAAAAAAAAAAAAAAAAAAAAAAAAAGACAAACAATCTCGAGAAATTCAGCATCCTGTACCCTGTTGTGGGGTTTTGATCCCTTTAGCCAAAGGCTTTTGGAAATTACAAATCCTAGGGAGTGGTCTTGTCTGCAGAGGCGACAATTTATAAGCTTAGGAAGAGGGTCTTGAGCTCTCTTGCTCCACCTGGACCAGCCAAGAGATCAAAACCGCACAAGTCGGGTGGTGGTAGCTCACGCCTTCAATCCCAGCACTCGGGAGGCAGAGGCAGGTGGATCTCTGTGAGTTCGATGCCAACCTGCTCAAAAGAGCTAGTTCCAGGACAGGCTCCAAAAACTACAGAGAAACCCTGTCTTGGGGAAAACAACAACAACAACAACAACCCCACAACAGTACCCAGCAATGGCTATTATCCTTTCCTTTGCAGACACTTGGGGAAGCTTAGCTGGTTTAGTGGGAGGGCCTCTCTTAGATTCATGAAGCACAGTTGGCTTCAGACCATTAGGGAGTCAGTTGACATTAGTCTCCTAGTGTGAGACCCAAGGAAAGTAGAGTTTGTTCTGTTTTGTTTAGGCAGCACTGGGGATTGAACCCAGGACTTCAAGTACGCAAGGATAATAGGCAAGCACTCCACCGAACGAGCTGCATCCTCTTCCCAAAAGAGCGTCTCACTGTGTAGCTCAGGCTGACCTGCAACTCATAATTCTCACTACCTCAATATACTGGGATTTGGCTTGTTTGAGAGGTTCTCACGTAGCCCAGGCTGACCTCTCCAAGGACGCTGGATTCCAGATCCTCCCACCTCCACTTCCCAAGTAGGGACTACAGACTTGCACCATCACACCCAGCACTCAGGTGGGCCTTTTAATATAAATTGTATCTTGATGGATTACTCTTGACCGCTCCCTCCCCTCAACATACATCCCAGACGACTCTGACATTCATGGACTCTTAACATAAAAATTGTGGTGTCTCCGTACTCACTAGACTGCAGTGTCCTGCAAGATGTGCCACCTGTGAGTGGGACTCTCAGTGGGGAGCCTCAAGCACCCTACCTCTGAGATTTACATTCCCATAGTCCCACCCAACACCACGACTCCTCGGAGTTCTTAGTTCTCTTCCTGTAAGAACACCAGGCGCTGGAGACACAATAAAGCCAGGGAGAATCCAGATCTGAGTCTTTCTGAAGTCAACAGATAGGTACGGGGAGCTAGTGGCGCAGAGCTTCTCCTATGCAGTAACGGGGCACTGATGAGCCCTAAAGGGAGTCCTCCTAGGCTCTCCTCGGCGTGACAAAGCGACTGTCTTGGGCTCCCGTACGCCTTCTCTGCTTCCCGCCCCCGGGGCTCCCCTCGCTCCGCCCCCACGCCCCGCTTCGTTCCGCAGGTCTCCAGTTCCCGCCCCTGTGCGTGGAGCCCCGCCCTCCTCAAGTCTCCGCACCCGGCGAGCCGGGGGCGGGGAGCGCGGAAGGCGGAGCCGAGCAGGGGAATCCTCTCCCGGTTCGCCACGGTCCCGCAGAGCCACCCGGCCGTCCAACTGCTCCTTCCCGGGGGGCGGCAGAACCTCGACGGGCCGAGTCTGCGGAGGCCCACGTGGCCTGTGAGTCGCTGTCGCCCCCAGCACGCTGGCAGCGACCCGCCTCGGACCTCCAGGCCCCGCGGTTCCCTCGCCGGACAGTCGCCCGCGCGCCATGCAGCCGCCGCCCGCCCCGCGCGCGTAGGCGCCCGCCACAGGCCATGCTGCCCCTATTCGCCGCGCTGCTGGCCGCCGCCTGCCCGCTGCCGCCGGCGCACGGCGGGGCCACGGGTGCGCCCGGCCTTTCTGGGACGCCCACGAACGCCTCGGCCAACGCATCCTTCACCGGCGAGCCCGCCGCCCCGCGCCTGCTGGCCTCGGCGGCACCCGCGCCCCCCGAGCGCGCGGGCCCAGAGGAGGCTCCGGCGGCGCCCTGCAACATCAGCGTGCAACGGCAGATGCTGAGCTCGCTGCTCGTGCGCTGGGGCCGCCCGCGGGGCTTGCAGTGCGACCTGCTGCTCTTCTCTACCAACGCGCACGGCCGCGCCTTCTTCGCCGCCGCCTTCCATCGTGTCGGGCCACCGCTGCTCATTGAGCATCTGGGGCTGGCGGCCGGCGGCGCGCAGCAAGACCTGCGCTTGTGCGTGGGCTGCGGCTGGGTGCGTGGCCGCCTGCGGGCCCCAGCCGGGGCTCCCACAGCGCTACCTGCCTACCCCGCGGCTGAACCCGGGCCGCTGTGGCTGCAGGGCGAGCCTCGTCACTTCTGCTGCCTGGACTTCAGCCTGGAGGAGCTGCAGGGCGAACCGGGCTGGCGGCTGAACCGCAAGCCCATCGAGTCGACGCTGGTGGCCTGCTTCATGACCCTGGTCATCGTGGTGTGGAGCGTGGCCGCCCTCATCTGGCCGGTGCCCATCATTGCCGGCTTCCTGCCCAACGGCATGGAGCAGCGCCGGACCACCGCCGGCGCCCCCGCGGCCGCTCCGGCCGCCGTACCGGCAGGGACCACCACCGCTGCCGCCGCCGCCGCTGCTGCTGCAGCCGCCGCCGCCGCGGCCGTCACCTCGGGGGTGGCCCCCAAGTGACCCCCGCTGCCCTGCGTCCGCGCTGTGTTCGCGCTCACACGCGCCTTCCACGCGGGAGACGCGGCAGGTGCGCTTCGTGCTGTCCTTAAGGTTCGTTCTTTTTTCCCGGGAGGGGACCGCGGAGAGGCCCCAACGAGGTGGTAAAACGAGGTTTGTGCTGCGCTTCTGGTTCGGAAAAGCAGGGGCAAGCTGTCAGACTGAAGAAGGGTGGGAGCCAAGCGTGGCTCGAGGACACAAGGAAAATGGGCTCTTTCCCCTGCGTTACCCCCTCCCAGCACCCAAACACCCTTTATTCATGGCAGAAAGTGACCTGATCCTGTGTATTTGTTTTATATATTTAATATCTGTTTTAAATGAAAGTTTTAGTAAAAAAATACAAAACAAAAAGATTCAACTGCTATCGCTGTAGTAACAGGAGCTCTTTGTATCTGAACATAGTTGTACTTGAAGCTTCTTGGTTTGTTTTCTTATTTATTTTAAAAAAGGGTGGGGGGAGGGCGAGGGAAGGATTTGACACGGATTTATTGTTATTGCTTTAAAAAAAAGAACTTTATGAATCTTTTCCAAATCGATCTATTCAGTGACATGGCCTGGTGGGCATTTCTTCTTGTATTAATGTGATTTTCTGGCTTTTAATACAGACATTTTCCTCCAAAAATGTGTATGCTTTCTTTATTCGCTTTGGGTAAAGGGCCCCAAGGTGCAAACGAAACACGAAGAAATTCCCAGAAAGAAGAAGCGCCATCTGTCTCCCTGGCTGGGACAGGTGAAATCACTTTCAGAATGGTTCCAGTGGGAATTTCCTCTCGGCTCTCTGGCCCCGGAAACGCACACACCCTTCCTAGGTCGCAGAGGCTCAGCTTGGCATAGTTTGTTTTTAGTTGGTGCTCCAGGGAAATCAGGAGTTTGGTGAGCCAAGTGTCTTTCACAGAACCTCCTCAGTGGGTGTGGTATATACGCAGTATATGTGTATGTGGGGTGTGTGTGTGCACACTCCTGCATGCACTTGTGTGGGGAAGTCAATGACAAATGTCTTCCCCAGTCACTCTCCACTTATTTTTTTTTTATGTTGGTCTCCCACTGAGCAGGAGGCTGGCAGACTGATCTAGACTGACTGGCTAGCAAATCCCTGGGATCCTCCTGTCTCCATCTTCCCCAGGACTGAGATTGCATGCATGCAACACAAGTCCAGCTTTTCATACAGATGCTGGGGATCTGAACTGGGGTCCTCATGCCTGAGTACCAGGCATTCCACTAAGCCGTCTTCCTAGCCCTGGAAATGGCCGGTTGTAAGATGTGCAGATTACATTTTCATAGCGTAACTTAAGCAGATGGCATGCTACTATCAGATCCTGAGATGTTTAGAGACTTGTGTTAAACTCTCCGGTATTGACCAGTTGTCACATAAGGGTTTGTTTCTTCGCTCCTTGTTTCTGTGGTAGTTTCAGATTCTTTGCATTTTCAACAGAGCCAAAGTCCTTAAGCAGTTTGATACAAAAGTAAATTTAAGATTTTAAGACAGATGGGCTATCTCACAGCTGTAATCCCATCACTTAGGCTGACACAGTTGAAGGCTAGCCTGGGTTACATGATGAGACCCTGTCCAAAACAAAACAAAACAAAATCCTTTCTCCTATTCCATTTCATCGCTGCTTTTGAGGTACTGAATTTGTTCTAGAGCTATATATAGCTCTCAAAATGTGGTACCTGGGCCAACAATACCAGCATCAGCTGGATACCGGCCCACTTAAGGCCTCAGAAGCAGGAATCCAGTAAGTTGAAGCCCTAAGATTCCAAGTGCACATCAAGTCTGTGATGTGCTGTGTGCTTGCAGAAGGGAATCTTCATTTGTATGACATCTCTGCCCTCTTGAGATCTCTATCAATCGAGTGAGATGCTACCTTCTTAGAGGCTCGTCATAGCCTCATGGTTTCAGCTGCCCCTCTGGCTCCTTGAGGTCCAGGGATGTCTCTGGCAGAAGCCAGGCCCTGAGGGTAGAGGGGGAATCTTCCTCGGTCTCCTGGTCCGGACAATGGAGATGATCGGCGGCCACTGTAATACATATCCGCCCAGGTCACTGGGAATGTTTACATATCACACAACCAGGTTCGGAACTTCCCTCCTTCCCAGGATCTGGTAACTAGCAGAAACAGAAATAACTACTCCTCTTGATCAGTTTTAACATCATAGGACTTGTAATTCCATGGGGCAGAGACAGAAAGGAAGCAAGGAAGCAACCAAGACAGATTTCAGAAAAACAGCAAACAACTTGCAGTAAAGGCCTGAAGCTAGAGTGCGCTCTGTGTGTTCCCAGGAGAGCAAGGAAGCCGCATGCCAGCCACAGGAAAGTGACAGAAGTGACAAATCGGTGGCCAGGGACCCATGGACAGCCTAGAGCCCAGGCCAAGTTCTTAGCCAGCACACACACACAAACACGTCTAAAAATTAACATCTGAGGTTAGAGAAACGGCTCACCAGTGCAAGGACCCAGGTTCAGTTCCCAGTACCCGTATGACAGCCCACAACCATCATTACTCCAGGTCCAGGGGTTCTGACTGCAGGCACCAGGCATGTCCATCGTGTGTTGACATCTATGCAGCCAAAATACTCATTCACTATCAAATATAAATCTAAAATGGGAAAGAATGAAGAACTGCTAGTGGAGACTGGAGAGAGAGAGAGAGAGAGAGAGAGAGAGAGAGAGAGAGAGAGAGAGAGAGAGAGAGAGAGAAGTGACGGACAAGGCAGTTCTAGAGAAAGAAGACAGAGCCTGCAAGCCCCTCTGTGTTTTGAGAAGAATCACCTACCGAGTGGAGGCGTCAGGTCTTGACAAATTTAGCTTGGATTCTCCTTTCAGTGGGATGTTTCTGTAGCTCCCAGACAGGAAAGGAGGTAACATACGCACACGAAGCTTCCTGGTCTCCTGGGAACAGCTTGGGTGGCCAGCGATACAGTTAGGTCCCCAGGATAAATAAACCACTGCTGTGTCCCTAGGCCACTACAGAGTTCTCTGTATTTACCAACAGCCATGCAGGCCCCAGCTGGCAGCACTGGTCTCTCCGACTGAAGACAGCTACCAGGTTCCAAGCTACTCTGCCTACTTCGGGACCCCCTCCAATGAGTGACCAACCTCAACCTCTCTTGGTCACGGATCCTCAAGACTGACTCCCCCCACAGCATTTCCATGGAGACTGCCTAGAAACGACTTCCATTCCTTCCCTCCCATAGGCCCTCCTCAAGGGCCTCCCTGAGAAGCCTCCTGCATGCTGAGCTCTGTCTTCAGCCTGCTTCTAAAATCCAGCTTCAGCTGACACTTTGCTTATGACACGCAGGCCTCATCTACCCATGTCGTCATCAGGCAATCTTGGTTACTTTTCTCGTGGCTGTGACTAACACCTAACAAGAAGCAACCTGAGGGAGGGTCTGTTTTGAGATTCTGAGGGGTACAGGGACAAGGAAAAGGAGGTGGTGACAGATGCTAACAGTCCAGACCCCTCCAGATCTACAGAACTAGTGAACTTTAGCTAGACTCTTCATGGATGCCTTGTGGAGCCTGTTCTGTCCCTGCCATGACTCTCAGTGCTGGATCCTCTGCTGCCTCCACTCTGTTCTCTCCAGGGCTCTGGTCTTCAGATAGGTCTTTCCTAAGGGGTGCCCGCTTCTCCTGTCAGCAGTTCTGGCATTTCCTTCCTGTAACAAGAGGGCCGGCTTGTTGGGGTATCTGTCCCGCCCAGTACCCCAACAAGCCAGCAAGTCCCAAGGAAAATCATACGGAGTCTACATTAGGTTATAAACTGATTGACCCATTAGGTCAGGCTTCTTGTTAACTCTTATAACTTATATTAACCCATTATTCTCATCTATGTTAGCCATAATGGCTCCGTACCTTTCTCAGCTGGGCAAGTTACATGCTGCCTCTTCAGTGATCTGCCCAGGAGTGCCAGAGGAACCTCCCTGCTTCCCAGAATTCTCCTGTTCTCATTGCATCACCTCTACTTCCTGTCTGGTTTTCCCGCCTATACTGCCTGCCTGGCCAATCAGCATTTTATTAAAATATGATTGACAGAATACAGACAATTCTCCTGCATCACCTTCCATCTACGGAGAATAGCCTTCTGTCTGTGAAGGGCAGCCTTCTGTCTGTGGGGGCTAGCCTTCTGTCTGTGGGGATAGTGGGGGGGTAGCCTTCCGTCTGTGGAAGGTAGCTTTTTGTGTGTGGAGGGTAGCCTTCTGTCTGTGGGGGGGCAACCTTCCGTCTGTGGAGGGTAGCCTTCTGTCTGTGGGGGGGCAACCTTCTGTCTGTGGAGGGTAGCCTTCTGTCTGTGGGGGGCAGCCTTCTGTCTGTGGGGGCTAGCCTTCTGTCTGTGGGGATAGTGGGGGGCAGCCTTCCGTCTGTGGGGGTAGCCTTCCGTCTGTGGAGGGTAGCCTTCCGTCTGTGGAGGGTAGCCTTCCGTCTGTGGAGGGTAGCCTTCTGTCTGTGGAGGGTAGCCTTCTGTCTGTAGGGGGCAGCCTTCCATCTGTGGAGGGTAGCCTTCTGTCTGTGGGGGCTAGCCTTCCGTCTGTGGAGGGTAGCCTTCTGTCTGTGGGGGCTAGCCTTCTGTCTGTGGGGGCTAGCCTTCTGTCTGTGGGGGCTAGCCTTCTGTCTGTGGGGGCTAGTCTTCCATCTGTGGGGGGTAGTGGGGGTAGCCTTCCATCTGTGGAGGGCAGCCTTCTGTCTGTGGAGGGTAGCCTTCTGTCTGTGGGGGCTAGCCTTCCATCTGTGGGGGGTAGTGGGGGGTAGCCTTCCATCTGTGGGGGTAGCCTTCCGTCTGTGGAGGGCAGCCTTCTGTCTGTGGAGGGTAGCCTTCTGTCTGTGGGGGGTAGCCTTCCGTCTGTGGAAGGTAGCTTTCTGTGTGTGGAGGTAGCAGAGGAAATTTGGGATGAGTACTACATAAAGATGTGTTCTGGCCAGGGAGTGATGGCACACACCTTTAATCCCAGAACTTGGGAGGGAGAGGCAGGTGGATCTGAGTTTGATGACAACCTGCTCTACATAGCAAGTTCCAGGGCTACCGGGGCTACACAGAGAAACCCTGTTTCAAAAAAAAGAGTATTGCTTATTTTTTTAATCAAGGCCTCTGTTAGTTATTTGCCTTACCACTCTGAGGAAAATACCTGACAGCAGTGACTTACAATCATATTTATTTTAACTCACAACTTCAGGGAAATTCAGTCATTAGTGGTAGGGAAAGTCATGGCCACCAGTTCTGTGGTGGCTGCTCATTTTGTATCAGGCAGGATGCAAATATGGAAAGAGCCATAACTGGGCTATATTTTCATAATTCCAAGGCCTGCTTCTATCCGTCAGATCCCACCTCCTAAAGGCACCATAACTCCCACAAAACAGCACCTCTGGCTGGTGTCTAAGCATTCAAACACTTAAACCTGGGTAAGTGAGTGGGGCCAGGCATTTTACATTCAACCCAGACAGTCTCTCAAGTAACTCAGGCTGGCCTGGAATTCACTCGAGAGCCCAGGCTAACCTAGAATTGCTCCTTCAGTTCTTAGCCTCCAGAACTGAAATTTACAAGCATGCGTGATCAAACACAGTTTTAAATGTTCTGTTTCTGCCGTGTAGGTCAGGCATCAGCCTCACTAAGTGCTGAAGCCCATGGAAAGCAGAAGATCCAGAGGAAATGGAGAGGAGCAAATGAACATCGCCCACACCCTTGATGTTCCATTGACGGTCACACCAAGCCCAGAGTGGCTCCCCCTTCTCCTGCCAGACACTTCCTCTGTGAGGTTTCAGATGAGGCTATAGTGCTATATCATTTGTATTTTAATAAATAAATCTTGCTTGAAAATCAGAGAGTAAAACATCCATGCTGGTCAGCCATATAGACCAAACAATGGTGGCACACACCTTTAAACCCAGTAGCCACACTAGTTAGCCATAGAAGTCAGGCAGTGGTGGTGCACGCCTTTAATCCCAGCACTAGAGGGGAATATAAAAAGGGAGGAGACAGGTCTCAACTCAGTTTCAGTCTGAGGATTTGTGAAGGCAAGATTGCCATTTCAGTCTGAGGTAGAGGTAAAAGCCAGTGGCTGACTGCTTTCCTTTTCGATCTTCAGGTCGAACCCCAGTATCTGTCTCTGAGTTTTATTATTTATGCTACATGAGGCCGATAAGGAACAGAATACAACTCTAGAGAATGAACAGTGTGATTCATCTCCTTAAGCAATAACCACAGAAAAGCTTGTATTGTCTGAGTTTATCTGATGCCGTGGGTATGAAAATGAATTCTAAGACACAATACACAAGAGGGACATTGCATCCAAAGTCCTGCCTCTGCTCCTTCTGGCTGGGTAAAAGCTGTGGTCCTGAGACTCAGCTGTTGAGGTGGGGTGCTACAGGTGAGACATGAAGAAACTCACCTACAATGGGGGTGAGTTCAGGCCAGACTTGGGGATTACCAAAGAGGGAGCCCATTATGGGTCCAAGGTATCCACCACAATCCAAAAGTCATCTGTAATGGACCCTTGTTTAGTTTCAGTCCCTTAGATGTAGAACTCAAAAAGGAGTGTCCTATGTACAGAACAGGACTGTCAGCAGAAGGGGAGTGAATGAAACAGGACCCTGCAGCCGTGGGGTGAGTCGGAGCTGCCTCTCAGCTACTGTGGATCCAGCCTGAGCATGGATCGTGGCACATTGTGTTGCAAATACAAAAGGTTGGCCTTTTGTCTTCTCTGTGGCCACACCTTCACCACTGCAGGCCCTCCCCAGAGAAGGGGCACCTGAGGGCAGCTGGCAGCCTCGATGACGGGCACCTCGATGGACAGGGTACTCACAGCACTCCCATGGCCTCCTGTGACTCTTGCGTGCTGTCCCCGTCAGGACTGGCTGGGAGTGTGAGAAGCAATGCTCCACGGCACGCTGTTGATGCGTCATCCCCCATCCATCCGATTGCCAGCCTCAGGTGGTGAGCTTGCTTTGTCCTACACTGAGATTCAGCTGACCCCGTTATACCAGCTGTCCCCAGTGACATCAGAAGGCCCTGTCATTTGCCTCCAGTAGAAACCCTGGCTCTCCAATAGTGGCCTGATAAAGGGAGTGCCACAGTGTTTGGGGGTTTGCCAAAGCCACCAGCAGCCTGGTAATGAGATGAGACAGGCACCTGCTCTGCACCTGCCTTGCCGTTCGTGAGTCAAGGGCAAAGCACTCCTTCAGTCTGCTGCACAAAAGGAGGGTTCCATCCATCTTGGGCTGGTACCTACACTTCTCCGTACTCTTTCAGGAACATGGACTCCTGGTGAAGTTCACGGCCATGCTGTAAGATGACCTGCTACCAAGAAGTGTAGAGCTTCTGCCTGGGGAATGGGAAGGCACTGGAGAACAGAGTGGTGATGGTTTCGTGGCATCATGAAAGTAATTAATGTCACCAAATTGTGAGATTATTTTTAAAAGCTAAGTAGAAGGGCTGAGCACCCAAGGCTCTGCGAAAACACCGTTGCTGAGTTACCCTCCCTGTGTTCTCTCCCCTGCTCTCATCTCCCACCCCTCTTCCTAAGAGGGCTTCCTCAGGGATCCCTTCTTCCATCTGAATTTCCAAGAATCTTCTTTCAGGGCCCACACCATGCAGAAACTCATTCATTCCTCGTACAAGGACATAGAAATAAAAGCTTAGAGACCTTTAGCCACTTAGTTAAGGCTAGGCAACCCCAGAAAGCGGCGGTGGAACTCTGACATTTGGCAGCCTTAGGAAAGATAGGAAATGCCACGCTCTTGGTAGTGGCTTTGCTAGAACCTCAGCAGAAGTAACTAACTTCCACGCCCGCTGAGAGGGGCCAACCCGCAAGGTCTACCAGGTTCTACCACCAGGTGGCGCCCTTCCAAGAGGGTCAGGTTGCTCTCACCCCAGATCTAGACAACTGCTTGGAAGAGCCAGCGGAAGTGTGAAGCTGTGTGCATTTCTCCAGTTCCAGGGGTGGAGGGGACTTCAGCCGTCTGTGCTGTTCTCACTATGCTCACCTGCCCTTTCACGGCTTGCTACTCCGAAGCTTGGCTCCCACTCTGGGCAGCAAGCTGAACATCACAGCTACATTTAATCCTTCACTGGGGCTCAAGCAACCACTCCTGCCCAGGGCAAGGTGGTTGCCCTGGCAACCCAATGACATAGGTGCAATAGGCCTGAGCCACTGTGCAAGTCTCTAGTGAGGCCCCAAAACATTCAAGAAGACAAGGCCTGCAAGGAGGGTTCTCTGGTGACTTCCCAGCAGGAGACTCCTAAGAACTGGAATGCCTGCAACAGAGCATGCAAAGCCCCCCCCCCCCACCCCCCGGCCATGGTTTCAAGGAGCCCCGTTCTTGTTTTCCTGCCGTCGAAATCCAAGACTCACCTTGGATTCTGGCTTTTTTGTTTCGTGTGGTGTTTGTGTATAGGTGCGTGAGTACGTGTGTGTGCCTGTCCGTGTGGAGCCCAGAACCTGTTCTTAGATGCTGTTCCTCAGGAACCGATCACCTCAATGTCTCTCACTGGGACCTAGAGCTCCCTGGTTAGACTAGGGAGGAGGACCATTGAACGCCAGGAATTCTCCTCCTCTGCCTGCCCAGTGCTGGGATTCTATGCATTCTCATTCTTGTTTTGTTTTTTGTGTGAATGCTGGGGATGGGACTCTGGTCCTCAACTTTTTCCTGACTGGGCTGTCTCTCCAGTCCCGGCTTTTATTTTTCCCTTAAGCTGTTAAAGTCAATTCTCGATTCCTGAGCATATCCACAGAGTTAGTGTCTGTCTGTCTGTCTGTCTGTCTCTGTTTGTCTGTCCCAAAGGCATAAACACACACCCTACCAGACAAGGCAAATTTTCAGACAATCCCCTCCCCAGTATCCCAAGACTGGCTTGGTCAGATTTAAACCTCAGTATTTTTTAAACTACTTGTGAATCAAATCACCTCCCGATTTCTTTCTCAATATTTTTGTTATTGGTGTATAGAAAAACAACTTTACTTTTTTATGCTATTTTTACATACTGCTACTTTGCTGAAAGTGTTGATCAGATCTAAGTTTTCTGGTTAAATGTGAGGTTTGAAAGAATAAAGTCTATAGACAGAACTTGTTTGACTTCTTCCTTTAGTCTTCACGTCCTTTATTTCTCTACTGTACCTTATTGCCCTAGCTAAGATTTAAAGTTTATATGAATAAGAATGGACATCCTGTCTCATTCCTGATTTTAGCGGGAATCGCTTTCAGGTTCCCCCCACTTAGCCTAACGTTGGCTATAAGTTTGTCACACGGAGCCTTTAATGTTGACGTAGGTTCCTTGTATTCCGGGTCTCCTCAGAGTAGTTAACATGAATGGATGCTGAGTTTTGTCAGGGGCTTTGTCTAGGTTTATTGAGATGACCATGGGCCTTTGTCCCTGAGTCTATACATGATGAATTACTATTGGGTTGGGGGCGGGGTTCAAGACAGGGTTTTACTGTGTAATAGCCTTGTCTATCCTGGAACTAGCTCTGTAGGCCAAGCTGGCCTACAGATAGATCTCAAACTCACAGAGTTCTGCCTGCCTCTCCTTCTTGAGTGCTGGAACTAAAGGCGTGCACCGCTACTGCCCCAGTTCCATGCTGACTTATTGATGTGCAGATGCTAACCAATCTCTACATCCTTGGGATGAAACCACCTTGATCTTGATGATGTGTGGTTGGATTCAGTTTGCATCTTTTGAAATGTTTTATTTCAGACTGGGGATGTAGCTCCGTGCTAGAGGGCTTGCCTAGTAGACACAAGGCCCTGGGTTTGATCCCCAATCCTAAGCATAATAGCAAAAACATAAATGAGAAATGTCTCTTGGTTCACAACTGTATGATTTGGGGCTCAGCAAGTAAAGACACTTGCCAGCAAGGTCAATGACCTGAGTTTGAGCCCTGGGAGTTTCGAATGATAGAAGGAGAGAATTACCTCCCACATGCTTTGACCCCATGTATGTGCACAATAAATAAATTAGTAAATTTTTAAAAGAACTTTTGCACTCTTTTCATCAGGAAAACTGGCCTCTACTTTTCCTGTTTAGTTCTGTCTTTATCTAGTTTGGTGTAAAGGTGATATTTACTGACTTTGTAACATGAGTTTTATGGTATTCCTTCTCTTTCTGTTTTTTAGGATCAGTTGAGGTATGCTGGGGTTTGAAGGCTGTGGTGGTTTGAAAGAAAGTGGCCCACAAAGGGAGTGGCATTATTAGAAGGTGTGGCCTTGTTGGAGGAAGTGTGTCACTGTAGAGGTGGGCTTTGAGGTCTCATATATGATCGACCCACACCCAGTATTTCAGTTCACTTCCCACTGCCTTTGGATCAAGACGTAAGGACTCTCAGCTCCAGCACTATGTCTGCCTGCATGCTGCCTTACTTCCCTCTGAACTGTAAATGAGCCACCCCAACTAAATGTTTTCTTTAATAAGAGTTGCCATGGTCATGGTGTCTCTTCACAGCAACAGGAAACTAAGTCAGAGACCAACAAGATGGCTGAGTAGGTAAAGGAACCTGCCATCAAACAGATGACAAGAGCTCAGAACCCACATGGTAGAGAGAACCAACTCCAACAAATAGTCCTGTGCCTCCACAGTGACTATGGCACGGGAATACACATAAGCACACACACGCACACACACACGTGCGCACACACACACGCTTACATGCAGACACACGCACACACAAACACATACACACACGCACATGTGCGTATACACATGCTCACGCGCACACATACGCACACACGCACACACATACACACACGTGTACACACATGCGCACACACACACAAACAAAAACCAAACAAATAAATACATGAATAAGGGTTTGTAGAATTCAATAGTTAACCTGTCTAGTCCTGAACTTTTCCTTAATGAGAGATGCTCTATGACTATGTCAACTATTGTTGACTATAAATCTATTGCAGTTATTTATAGTCTCTTGATTTAGTTTTGTTTGTACACATCTAGGAATTCATCCATTTCATTCATATTTTCTAGTGCTTTGAAATATAGATTTTCAAAGTATTCCCTAATGATCCTTCAAATTTCAGTGATATCTGTCTTAATGCCCCCTTTTCATCTATCGTTTTATTTCTTTAGGAATTTCTTTTTTTGGTCAGTTTGGGTAAGGACTTTTCAATCTTGTTGATCTTTTCAAAGAACCAACTCTTTGTTGACTGACTTTGGGTATTGTTCTTTAAGTCTCCATGGTCTTCATTCATGTTTTTATCTTTATTATTTCTCTCTATCCACTTATTTGGTGTTTTGTCTAAGGCCACGAGATGTATCACTAAGTTATTTATTAGAATATTTTGTGATTCTTTAACATGTGCTCATAGTTATAGTCTTCCCTCTTAGAACTGCTTTTGGTGGATCCCAAGGTTTCAATAGGCTGTATCTTCACTTTCTTTCAAGTATAGGCATCCTAAAATCTCCTCCTTCTTTGTGTTCAAGCACCATGTACTTATATAATTTGCTGACTTGTATTTTTTTATTCCATTATGATCTGATAAGATAAAAGAAACTAAAAAACAAAAATTGGCATGAAGTAGGAAGTAGATGTGTAAGGAGACGGGGAACCAGCAGTAGGAGGGAAATGAGAGAGAAGATGGGGGGCAAACATGATCAAAACACATTATAAACATGTATGACCTTGTCAAAGAACAAGTTGGAAGTGTTCTAGAAGACAGAAGAAACTATTTCAATATTTTTAAGACTTGTTTTATTAGAATGTGCTCTATTTTACAGAAAGTTCACGTGGGATGCTGAGAAAAACTGGTTATTCGGCAGCTGTGGTCGGAATATTCTCTATCTAAAAATCCATTTATCTATAGCACAGTTTAACTCTGGAGTTTCTGCTGATTTGAAGAGGAGTGGCTTTGGATAATCTATCTATGGGAGAGAAAGAGTGAGTGCTGAGGTCACTGATAGAAAACAAAGTAGATAAAAACCCACACACTCGACAGTGAAGTAGCTCTTAGGGCATCCATTCCAGTATCAGACAGCTATTAAAATGATGGCGTTGCATTTGTATTTTCTAGATTACAGCAGTTTCACACTAAATTCCTAGTGAGATACAGAGGTTCCAGTAAATTCAAGGCCTCCTCTACAGCCTATAGCAAACTACAGAGAGAGCTTTATGGTCCTCTTGGACAGGGACATCCTCCCTTGTCAGCGTAGAAGTAGGTATACAAGAAAAAAACAAACATCCGTCAGCTCACAGAAGGATTCCTGGAACCACACGAGAGCTGAGGCCATAGAGTATGACAGAGAGCAAGGCGTCTGGGCGCTGCATGATCCTTGGATTTAAAATAAATAAATAAACAGTTGGCAGAGAGAAGACTGGAAGCCTTCCTGACAAAGGCCAAAATGTAACAGATGGAACATGCTGGAAAAAAGCTGGTGCTAGGTGAGGGTGTGAGAAAATTCACAAAAGTCACAGTCCTTTGGGCACGTCACACCAATCTTTCAACTCCCCAACTCTGGCCCATTTCCCGCTCCTTGGAAGTAAGATATGATACTTCTTAATACACACTATCTGGTTCTGCACTAAAATTCATAAATAACAGCCCTGAGGAAAATGACTCAGAAAAATGCCCATGAAATGCTTTAAAGAGAAATGTGTCAGCATGACAGATCGAAACAGTCATCAGAAAACTGCAGGACTGAGGGTGTGTGTCGGGGTGGTGCAGGACTGAGGGTGTGTGTCAGGGGTGGTGCAGTTGGCTGTTGTGTCCAAGGCGCTGAGTTCCCTTCCCAGTGTGAACTACAGAAAGGAAAACTCAGGTGTGTGGTGCAGATCTGTTATCCCAGCCCCTGGGTGGTAGATACCGGAGAATCAGGAGTTCAAAGCCAGTCTCAGTTAACACAGGAGTGCAAAGGCCAGCCTGAGACCTTGTCTCAAAAAAAAAAAAAGTGAGAGAGGAAGACAGACAGAGACAGAGGAAAGGACAGTGTGTGTATGTGGGGGGTGGGTAGAAAAGGAGAAAAGACAAGGAAAGAGATGTTCCCTCTCCCTAAATCACAGCAGTGTCACCTTCGACTAGCAAAGTACGAATCTTGCAAACTGGACACAGAGTGAAGAGTATCCAGAACAAGTGTCACTTGGGGCAAAAGACAAGAGCTTTAAAAATAACATCAGATCAGAACTGAACAGTCAAACACTCATCCAAACAGTGCCTGGGTTATTGCTCACCTCAGTAGCCACAGTCAGCAGAGTCCCTTGGCTCAGAAGTCATGCCCCAGAGAGAAATGAAGTCCAGACTAAGAACATGAGGATGGAGACGTGGATCTACTCTGGGCACATTTGCCAGTGTTTCTGCCTCAGGCCTGCTCGGCTTGGAAACCACTATCACAATGTCGGCATTCTCAGGCATTTAAGGAGCATGAGGTATTTAGGGAGCACAAGAAAATGTATTAGAGATTAGTAATTGTTTAGGGAGGTCTACCTGATCACATTCAGTGTGTAAACAAGCGAAGGAGATCTGCCAACTTCTTATATTTTCTATTTATTGGCCGTGAGTACTATTAATATTTACAGTTGTTGGTTATTAAAAGATGAAGTAACATGAAGTGGTGGGTGGCTAATCCTCTCCACAAAGTGCTTGAAATATTAAATAATCTTGTCATCAAACAAGATCTATGATGTGAAATTATAACATCAGAAAGGAAGAGAGAAGAAATAGTAAAAAAGACTAGAGGGAAATAAAACAAGAATTTTTTGTTTGTGTAGCCCTGGCTGTCCTGGAACTCTCTATGTAGATCAGGCAGGCCTCAAACTCACAGAGATCCCCCTGCCTCTGCGTCTGTCATGCTGGGATTAAAGGCGTGGGCCACCACACCCAGTTAACAAGAATATTAATAGTGGTTATTGCTGTCAAGATGTCACACATGATCATTTTTATGCCCTCCTTTATGGTATTTCCTCCATCCTAAAATTAAATCGTTTTACGTTGTAAGTCATTATAGGGACCATGAGTGCCCATGAGAGTCAAGCTTTCTCAGATGAGCCAGGGTGACTGTTGGTAGGCTCAAATGCCTCATGAGCTCCATTTCCATGGCAGCCAAGAAAATGTTGACCTGGCCACTTCTCTTCTTCATCCCAAAATGGCAGCCTGGCGCAGGGGAGAGTGTCTTGACCGTGGGTAGCAGTGTCAAGCAGGGCCTGTGAGGTGGAAGGCTCTGTCTTGGCCTCATCTGGCTCTCTCTGAGGCCACAGGCCTTCAAGGCTGCCGTGGGAAATTGAATGCCATCTTGCAGCTGTGATGTATGCCATGGTCAATCATGGTCAATCCCAGTGAGCTCACCAGCCAGCACCCAGCAGGTGATGGGTCTCCAGTAGCACACAGATATTCCTCCATAGCTCACTCAATATCGCACACAACCCTGTGCATTGCTAACCAGCGGGGTTGTTTCAGCTCTGCCATGCTTTTTATGGCACTGGGCATAGCAGACACAATGTGACCCAAACATCTCTGAAAGAGTTGAAGACCCTGGGGGACGAGGGCTACCAGCCTGGGTTTCTTGGGTGTGTCTCTCTTCCCTCGCACCTGGGATGCTGATTTTGATGGACACACAGGAAAACACAGCTGTTTACATGTACAGACAGGAAAACACAGCTATTACATGTATCCCTGACCTGCCTCCTCTTTCCCATTTCCAATCTCAGAATCTGCTCTCCTTCCTGTGGGGTAGAAACTTCTCTCTGTCCCATCTCCCACTTCCCCTTTCTGCAGTGATTCATGAGTGGTGATTCAATTTCTCTGAGCTTTGATTTTCAATGTACAAAAGCCCCAGCCTTGGGGTTTTAAGAATACGCTCTCTTTGGAAAGTCTGACTCTTGAGACTGTTGTCTTTCTGTAAGATATTTTGTTTGTTTGTTTTTGTTTGTTTGTTGAGACAGGATTTCTCTGTGTCACAGCCCTAGTTGTCCTGGATCTCATCTGTAGACCAGGCTGGCCTCCAACTCACAGAGATCCATCTGCCTCTGCCTCCCGAGTGCTGGGATTAAAGGCGTGAGCCACCACTGCCCAGCTTTTGATGAAAGATTTTAAGTTGACTTCAAAATTCAAAACAAGCTGTCCTGGCTTCTTGGCACAAAGAAGAAGAAGGATGAACTGTAGAGAAAGAAATGTTTGTCAGATGATATTGAAAGCATATCCCGTTGTTTTATTAAATAGATATAAATACAAATTTAACAAGAAACACAGCTTTGTTTTTGCCAAATTAGCAAGTTTTAAAATTCTAGTACCTGACCGCATACTGGTGAGTGGAGGCATTCATGAAAAGCACTGTGGAATGTGTTCAGCAGTGCACCCTACAAAGCTCCTCCAAAAGGAGACAACTAGGCTGGGATGGGCACTCTTGGGAAGTGGGCCCCTGTGCCCTTCACTGTAAGGGTGAAGGACCACTTAGAAAAGGTTGTTCTGGACCACGTCTTGCATCTGAAGAGTGGACAGGTATGAGTCCAGAGTTGTCATGTCATTTGAGGCTGCAGAGGCAGTCCTAGAGAGTCCTGCTACTTCCCGCTTGAGAATGGCTTAGGAGAGCCTTCGCTCTGCTCACAGGAGATGCTTGGGGGACCTATGGGATCTTCCCTGGGTCTGTAACCCTCTGTGAGTGTCTGTGACCTCCCTGCCTCTTTCCACTGGTGTCTCATCCTGCAAGGGTGTTCAGACCACCAGAGCATCCTTAGTGAGGCTCCCCCAAATTCTCTAATCTGCTCCTGAAATGTTCTGCTTCTATACACGTATGGATCAACAAAGTCTAGACCAGCACAGGAAAAGCATAGAAAACTAGGCCCATCCCTGAAACTCATGGCATAGTCCACTTTCCTGGAAAATGCCTGTGTCTGCACCTGGCCCTTCTGAGAGTTCCCAGAAATACATCACCAACCCCGTAACACAAACCAACACTCCCAGGTAAGTTCTGGGCAGAAGTGTCGCTCCTGAGGCCAGGTCTCACCAGGCGAGCACATACGTGTTTGTGGAGCCGTTGCTGGACTAACAGGCTGAGGGCTAGATGATCGGGGGTCTGGGCTTATAAGCCAGGGCTGAACTTGCTTGATACTTGTCTTACAAGGGTGCTTTGTGCTGTGTGGGCCCAGACTTTGCAGCAATTCCCACCTCCAAACAGCCCCTTTTCTACATCTGTGATAACAGGCAGCCAGCTGGGGTGTCTAGGATGTGGGATCCCAGAACTGAGTCAGGGGGTCCATGAGCTGCACAGCCCTCCCCCCACCCAACAGTAGCATTTTGTTACTTATTTCTGCTATTTGGGAGTGGTGGGTGGTTTCCAAACTGCCTGAAGAAGGTCTCTGAGAAAAAAATGGCTTGAAAGGCTTAGATGGGAGAGGAAAGCTGTGGAAACAGAAGGAACAGTTCTGGCCAAACCCTCTGGAGAGTGACAGTTACTGGCCAGTGTGGTCTACACTTAATTCTAAACACAGTTCCGTGTTAAACGTTTTGCTCTTCTTGTTGCTTGAGTTTGGGGTCTCAGGTAGTCCAGGCTAGCCCATAATCTGCAACGTAGCCAAGGATGACTCTGAATATCTGCTCCTCCTCCTCCCTCGGCCATCCAAGAGTATAGTCACGCACCACCACACACCACCACACCCGTCTCAGGGAGACTTCTTTTTGTGCTCATACACAAAAAATACAACTTCAGACTTATTCCAAAAAGAAAAGAAAAAGTGCTCAGGGAGAAATCTGGGAACAGAAAGAGAAAGGCGTGACAAGACCCAGTGATGTCTGACAGCGGTGCTCAGCCTCCTCCTCGCTCAGCACAGAGGTGGGTGTGACAGCCCCGGTGCACAGCCCCGGTGAGTAAGCAAAGCTCAGGAAGGTAAGCAGTCTGCCCAAAGCCACATTGCTGTATGGTGACAGGTCAGAATTCACACTAGGATCTAAGCTTTAGCCACTCGGTTTCTACAAAGATGCCGGTGTGCCTGATACCATACAAAAAGGACAGCTACCAACAGGAGACAAGGTGCTCACGGGGACGAGGTGCCCTGGTTTGGGGTCCCTCCTGCCCAGAGCACCCCTACTCCCTCAGGAGCCTCCTGTTCCCTAACAGTCACACCGCTGCCCTGCCTCCGACCCTCCCACCACCTTGTTCCTTTCTTGTAGAACCTTCTCCAGCGTAGTCTCTTCTGTTGATAAAAGGGTAAAATTAAATTGGAAGAGCTTCGATTCTGTGCCTGTTGCCCACAATTACCCCAAACCGAGCAGCGTGATGACAGGTGCTGACTCACTGCCTGGCCACGCAGGAGTGTCCTTAGGCGCCTGCAGGCTGGGAAAATCCTCTGTCTGTTTATCTTCCGGTTATATTCCGGCTTCTCTCCCAGCCTTATACCTCCCGGCCCTCCCTGTCCGCCCACCCCAGTGTAATAAAGGATCTCCCGGAGTGTTTGATACTCAAAGCACTGAGATGTTTTAATCAGCCACTCTGCTTTGTCGGGTTTTGATGGATCTCTGTGCCCTCTTTGCCCAGGAGATGGTAGCTTAGTTCCACGCCTTTTTAGGAAAGGAGCAGCCTGCAGGAATGCTGGAGGTTTTTGTCTGCATATTAAACAGGCGTCACAAGATGACACCAGATGGAGGGGTTTGGTGTGGTGGTGGGGGGTGGGAAGAGTGGGATTCAAGCAGGTAGAAGAATTGGGAGAATGTGGAGCTGGAAGGCCCAGTGAAAAACAGAAAAAAAAAAAGAAAAGATTCCTCCACATTTCAGAAGGACGGTTGCTGTTGTGTTTTCTAAACACCAACAGGACACCATCTCCCCAGCTCATCCATCCCCCACCCCTTGTTCTTCCACAGACTTAGCCTTTTGCTTTGTTTTTGGTTTTTTGGTTTTTTTTTTCGAGACAGGGTTTCTCAGTGTAGTTTTGGAGCCTGTCCTGGAACTCGCTCTGTAGACATGGCTGACCTGGAACTCACAGAGATCTGCCTGCCTCTGCCGCTGTCTCCCCAGTGCTGAAATTAAGGGTGTGTGCCAACACTGCCCGGCCCCAAAACACATCTAACCATAATCATCTAGCCAGCAGCCTCGTATCCATGATATCTCTGAGGAGCTAAGAATTAAGAAAGGGGCTTTTAAAACTGGGTTTCAATCTGATGATGGTGGTCCGTGACTGTAATCCCAGCTCTCAGGAGATGGAGGAAAGAGCCTCACAAGTCTAAGATCATCCTTGGCTACAGGGTGAGTCCCAGAGAGGCTCAGCTACAAAGTATGACTCTGTCAAGAAGAAACAAAACAAAAGCAAAACCAAACAAAACAGCTGGGTTTGGTCATACATGTCTCTAATACCAGAGTTTAAGAAGCTGAGATGGGAAGGTATTGAATTTAAGGACAGCCTGGGCTACATAGTGAGACCCTGTCTTGGAAAAGAAAAAAAGATTAATGAAATGGAGGTGAGGTTAGGTGTGTAGCTCAGCTGGCCTTCAAGTGTTTGATTAGCATGCAAAAAGCCCTGAGTTCTGATAAACAGGGAGCAGTGGCTGTTGGGTGACAAAACTTCCCAGGGAGCCCCTATCTACTTATTACAGATAGGGAGCCCAGGACAGACCAGAGCAAAAATAAAAATCAAGTCCAACATGGTGTACCAATGAGTTTTATTGAGAGAGAGGTGACTGACAGCAGCAGAAATGACTCAATGGCAGCTGCATCACCAAGGCCCACCCCAGCACAGAGACAGCTCCCAAAAACTGGGAGCCTGGAGCGCAGGGCACAGCCAGAGGAAGCTCAACAGCGTGGAGAGTGTGCTTCCCAAGCGACTCCAATCTTACCCCTCTTCCAGGATGCTCAGATGGTATCTGCTTCTCTCAGGAAACTGGTCTGGTCTCAAGAGCCTTCATAGCTGTATATCCAGGGGCCTAGTGGATCTTGCCAGTTTTCAGGGACTTCCTGAAGTTATTTTGAGTTGTTTATCTCCCAGCTTAAAGAGCTTCCCTGAAGGAAGGATGGAATATTTCAACCCCAGAGGAAAATTTTACACAGCAATGGCAAATTCCCTCCAGAGGCAGAAGGATCCGAAGTTCAAGGTCATCCTCAGCCACAAGCCTGGTTGGAGGCCAGCCTGGACTATAAGGGACCTTATCTCAAGAAAAGGGGAAAAGGGGCTGAAGGAATGGCTCATTGGCAGCTCTTCCAGAGTCCTGAGTTCAATGCTCAGCAACCACGTGGTGGCTCACAACCATCTATAATGAGATCTGGTGCCCTCTATGTAGGCAGAATGCAATATGTATATATATATATTGTGTGTGTGTGTGTGTGTGTGTGTGTGTGTGAGAGAGAGAGAGAGAGAGAGAGAGAGAGAGAGAGAGAGAGAGAGAGAGAAAGAAAGAAAGAAGGAGGAAGAGAGAAATAGAGAATAAAACTATTTGGCAACAAAAACTTTTCAGAGATAGGAATCTTCCCTGGTGGGCACTATGACATGCCATTGTAAGTTTCACTGCACTTGGGCTGACAATGTCCCCATTATGGGAACAAATAAGAAGACAAGACAATTGGCAAGCCTCGTTGCTTTTTAAATTGCATTTAAAATTATATCGTGCAGACTGGAATGTCCTTACACCGTGGCCCTGAAACCAGCAAAGAGCAAAGGGCACTTCCATCAAGGCACTGGGAGTCTGAAAGGAGAGCTAAGGCTGTGTGGAATGTTCCTGCAGCCACACAGAGCAGAATCGGAGCTGAAAACCCCAGTTGTAGCTGGATTTTAGCGTCTGAACAGGATCCTGAGGACAAGGAAATTATTTGCTAAGATCCTGTGAAAATCAGATGTGGGGAAGGAGTGGAAAGCATAAAGATAATTTTTAAACATCTAGGACAAGAAAGGACGTGCTTGGTGTTTGAAATGGAGACAAAGGAAACCAGAGTGGGAAGGACACAAAGCCACTGTGATGGCTGACCCCAGCCACCACCCGCCAGGAGCTTTCTCACTAAAACACCCTCACCAACATCAGTCCTTCCCCATCTCAGAGCCTGCCTGACCCCATATCCCTTGCTTCCCTTTCAGGGGACTGGTGGACGTTATGTCTCTGTCCTTGCTCTTCTTCTCCCTGGCCTCTACTACACCCAGATCAGTGATTCTGATCAAGGCAGACGATGCTTGTCAGCAAAGCCCTGCTTTGTCCTCTCTCTACCCTGCTCCATTGCCCAGCTGGGAGCTGGAGTAAGAGTGGGAGCGCTCCCTCTTTTCCCTGTCCTTTTTCACTTCTTTGGGGACCACAAAGATAGCACTATAATTACTGATAGGTTTACGAAACTTAGCGCTATATCATAGTCATGGAGGACCCTAAGTTTTTAAATAGAAAGAGAGCTAGAAAATGGCTCAGCAGTTAGGAGTGCATAACGTTTTACCATTAGGTTAGCGCTTACATCAAGTGGTTCACAAAAGCCTATGACCCCAAGGGATCTGATACCCTCTTCTGGCCTCCATGGGCACCTACATAAGACACATGAAACAAATCTTTAAAAAAAAACTGGAAGGAGGCAGAGGCAGGCGGATCCCTGCGAGTTCGAGGCCAGCCTGGTCTACAAGAGCTAGTTCCAGGACAGGCACCAAAAACTATGGAGAAACCCTGTCTCGAAAATAAAAATAATAATAATAATAAAATAAAAAATAAAAAATAAACTGGAAAGGGATCAGATTCGAAGAGATGGCTCTGATCTTCAAGGTTGCGGATCTGGTATTTAGGGCCAGACTCCAGTGATCAGATCTGACCATCCTCTCGGCTCACCAACAGAGGACTGTCGGGCAAACGGGAAATAAAATGTTGTTGTGAGGAGCCAGGCGTGCTGGCACACGCCTTTAATCCCATCACTCAGGAGGCAGAGTCAGGAGGATCTCTGTGAGTCTGAGGCCAGCCTGGCCTACAGAGCAAGTTCCAGGACAGATAGGGCTACACAGAGAAACCCAGTCTCGAGAAACCGTTAAAACAATACTGCTGTGAAATACAAAAGACCAGCCTGTGGACAGAATGGGCACATGTCCCAGTATGTTCCTGTTTTCCCAGCGTCTGTCTTTGCCATCTCTCCTTTAGTTCTCAAGATGCTTAGATGGTGAATTACATGCTGTCTCTTTGGAGTTGAGGCACGAGCTTGTTTCGTTTGGGTTTTGCTGTTGTTTTTGAGATAGGGTCTCCAGTCGTTCTGGCTGGTCATGAATTTGAAATGTAGCCGTGGCAGGCCTTGGACTCTTGATCTTCCTACCTGTGCCTCCTAAGTGCTGGCATTACAGGCATGCACCCAACACCCAGCCTGCACAAGCTTGTACAGAGAAAGTAATTCAGGTTAGAAAGAAGCAGATGTTTGATTTTCACTCACAAGACAGACTTCTCTGAACCTCCATAGGTAAGGAAGGAGACTTAGAAAGAGAGGTAGGTCTTGCCAGGCGTGTGCACAGCGGAGGACTGAAAGTGAAAGAGAGGTTGGCTGACTGGCAAAGCAGGCTTTGCTCGTCACACTTCTCACCACGCGCAGTGAGCGCTGAAACGGCTCCTGTGAACTCAAGATCTAACCGTGTGGTTCTGTACACCTTGGGAGCAGTTGAATGAGGAGGTAGCCTGAAAAGACCCCTCCCCCCAGCAGACACTGATAAGGTTCGCAGATACCAGGAGCACCTGTGATATGGACCATTATTTGTTCGCGTTAAGTGGAACAAGCCCAACAACCTTACTTTAGATCATAGGAATGCACGTAAAAGGCGACCCCAGACCCAGAGATGTACGTGTGTGTGTGTGTGTGTGTGTGTGTGTGTGTATGTAATCCCAACACTCCAGTGCTGAGATGGGAAATGGGAACAGATGAATCTTCCGGTGCTTCACAGCCCAGCTCAGAGTGCACCAAGCAATAGCAAAGAATAGAAAGATCCTGTCTTAAACAAGATGGAAGGACCTCCACACATGGGCTAAGGCATCCCTTCACATACACCATGTATACACACACATACTCAAGCATAGGTAAATCTTTAAAAAAAGAACAAAACATTATAAACTATATATATATATGTGTGTGTATGTGTATATATATATGTCATAATAAAACTTATCACTTTGTGTGCTAACTTAATTTTAAAAGTAATAAAAATAGGAACTCTGAAAGAAAGACTAAAGGCATAAATGAAGGAACGAAAGAGAATGTTTTCCTACAGAGGAGCACAAAGCGCACAGACTAAGCCGCAATGGGAGGACAGATGTTTGCAGCCTCCTGCTTGTCTTCCCTTGATAGATTTTTCTCTGGTTCCCACTCTGCCACGGAGTATGGCATTTTGTTTTGTTTTTCTAGCTAAGACCTCCAAAACCAGGCCTCCCATAATAAAACCATCACAGTTGTGACCAAGGAAGAGCAAGATGACCAAGAATAGGCAGAAGTTTGATGTCAGGGAGGAGACAGAGATAAATTCCAGGGCTCGGCTCACTTTCTGCTTTCCTTCCGTCCTTCTGGGCAACGACCAGCTGCTGCCTTCCCTGACATGAGGATGGTACCTTCAAACTGGGAGCCAGAATAAGGCCTTCCTTGTTTATATTGCTTTTATTTTTAAATTATTTAAATATGTTTATTCACTTTATTTGGGGACGGTGCACAGGGGCTATACAGGCACACCTATGAGGTCAGAGGACAAACTGCTGGAATCAATTCTTTCTTCCATACAGATCCTAGAATCAAACTGAGGTGCTGCCAAGTTTGGCAGCAAGCATTTTACCTGATGACCCTCTTCAGAGGCCCTACTACACCGCTTTGTCAGGTATCTGGTCATGGTAACAAATCTAGTAACCACTACATGCCCCGCTCCCCCTGCCCTCTGTAGTCCATGGGAGCCGTCATGAGCCCAAACTCTTACATATACTGGTTGATGGTACATTTCTCTACAGTCACAGGGATGCATTTTATCATTAAGGGATGCAGCTACATCATTAAGACAAAAGGTTGTTGGGGCTCATTTGAAAAGACCAGGATTGAGCCGTTAGAAAGGGAATGTGTCTCCAGGACAAGCCAGATCCAGGAAGCATGTCCCTCAAACAACAACAGAAACAAAAACTGACTCTTCCACCCAAACAGCAGAATGTCCTGGCCAGTCAAAGTTAGCCACAGTGAGCGGATGCACGCACAAGCTGCCCTCATTTGCATGGAGAGAATTGTTCTGGAAATGCATGGGCAGCATTTTACCCTAACCCCATGAGGATAACTCCACAATGAAGGGTGTTGTAATTTTCAAAAAAGTGGCAGAAGAGAGAAAGACACCATGAGTGAAAGCTCACGTGGAAGGGTTTTTTACTGGGGGAAAGTCGATGGGAAAGGGGGAAGGGGAGACCAGCCTTGGGCAACAGGAGTGGCAGCAGAGAAGAGGAGAGGAGAGGAGAGGAGAGGAGAGAAGAGATAGGGAGGGAGGGAAGGAGGGAGGGAGGGAGGGAGGGAGGAAGGGAGGGGGAAAGGGAGGGAGGAAGGGAGGGGGGGAAGGAGAGAGAGAGAGAGAGAAAAAAAGAAGGAGATGGGAGGTGGGCAAGGTCCACCTTTTGAAAAGTAAGGTAGCCAGGGTGTACAGAAGACGCTCTTAGTGGCTGCAGCTGACGATGCATCCAGTCAGGATCTCAAGGGCAGGCCAGTACAGATCCTGAATGCTAACAGAGAGCCCACATTGTTGTATTCTTCTATTATTGCCAGGGCTGCTCTTTTCTCAACTCTTATCTAAACTTCTTTACTGGCTCACTAAGTTACCCAACACAGACTTGGCAATTCAGGTCATTTTTTTCTGCTGCTATTCTTACCAAAACCCAATGGGCCCTAACCCCAGTGAGAGCTTGCCTGGGGGGTCCTCTCTCCTGCTATAATGGCCAAACCTCTACACAGCTCCCATATTTCTTTTCTATAAACAAGAACAAGACTTAGGTGCTTCTGTGGACATGGGCCAATTTGTGAGCTGAAGTAATCAGGGCTTGGCAGTAATTACAGACCTCGGTTACTTCAGCAGAGACCTACCCACCGCGGGTCACTGTATTAAAAAAAGAAAGAAAAGGACAGAAAATTATATCTGCCTTCCAGGGATGGGGCTGTGTCTGGAAACGTCCACACTGTGGTTTCTTTAATTTTAGCATGTTCTGAAACAATAGCTTTTAAAGTACTCTTGCATCTGTGACTTAGTTTCCCAAAGTGCCCCTAGATGGGCCCCACCCCCACCCCCTTGAAACGCAGTAGAGTTTCAAGCTCCTGGAGGCAGACGGAAGCTGGCTGCAAATGAGAGCCACGGGGTCTGGAACACTCATTCAGGTCATCCCAGATCCTCAGGAAAATACCACAGCTAGAATCTTCTCTGTGCCCTGGGAGACTGGCCAGGGACCTGAGCACAGCACCCAGGGCCTGTCCCTCTTGCCTGTTCTCACAGGCTTCCCGCTAAGCCCCTTGTGGCAGCCCTCCACCTGAAGAGAAACTGAAACACACCTGAGTCTGTGTTTTCCCTCCAGCTGACTCACCTATCTCCCTGCTTTCAGTTGGAATCCATCCCAGGAATCTGTCTGTCCCTCACGTCTGTGTTACCCTCTGCCCCATTCACTGGGCCCACTCCTTCAAGGGTTGCTTAGCCTCTCTGTTACCAAGCCCACCACTCTCCTGCTCCCAACAGAAGAACACAAAGTAAAGAGCTCTCAGGCTCCCGGTGAAGGATTCCTCAGGCAAACACTTGGAGGAGCAGTGTCTTCACCGGCCACCCTCAGAACTTGGGTCTCTGGAAGGAGGGATCAGGGACCCACTTTCCCATGGACCGCTGCATGCCCTGGAAAGAGAGAACTGGTTCAAATTGTCCCCACACTTGGGAGGGGAGGAGACATTCCAAGTTAGAGCCCACAGATAACGTCTTCTCCTTCCCTTCCTGATCTGAGTCCCGCAGCCAGAGAGGCCACTTCCAGGACCTTGCCAGCTCCGGGACACTCAATGTTTGCAAGTCAGGCATGCCCACACCCTGCTTCCGACTCCTCCTCATGCTAGTCGAACTCCCCCAAAAACCAGCATGCCAGGGAGAGATCAGACACGATCAGGAAAAATGCATGGGTGTTGGCAGACCAAGCAGAGAGTGAACAAGGCCCTATAGTGTGACTCTGGCCCATCCAGGGTCACTAGATTTAACACATGTGCAGCCCAGATACCCAGATAAAAATGAGCCTCAGGTAAACAATTGTTTTCATGTACAGGACATGCACAGCTTGAGACATACTTACTGATTGTTTGTGGCTTCCCGTCTGCTGTGTGGCAGTTCTGACTTCAAGAACAGACAGAGCCAACCAGGAAGCTCAGGAAAGCCACCAGATTGTAAAGAAAGACACAAAAGAAGATGTGTTAAAAACACTTATACTATCAGGCTAATGAGATAATGCACCCCTAGGGATTAAAATTTCCCTAGGAATCTCATACTAGGGGAAGGAGGAACTTGCCTCTCAGGAAGAGATTTCATATAGTTTTGACAATTGGTCAGACAGTGATGAGTAGGGACCACATCTTAACCAGAACTGCTTAGCTATATATGGTCTCTGGCCCTGCTTCTGTTTTCTCCTCCTCCCCATGAGGCCACACTGAATAAATCTCTGTTTCTCACTATTACTTATCTATTTAATTAGCATGTTGGTGACAAATGGTTGAGTCTGGCTTATTGGGACTACAAGACTCCAGACTTTGACCCTAAACAATCCAGTAACAGGTGAGTCCTGGAGCCAAAGGAGCCCCTGCACTGCCCACATGGCGGCAGGCAGGAGACAGAGATGTGGATAGACACAACATGTAGAGTGAGGCTGAAATATTTATTCAGGGCGTTATGGAGGGGAAAGGGGGACAGAGAGAGAGAGAGAGAGAGAGAGAGAGAGAGAGAGAGAGAGAGAGGAAGAAGAAAAAGAAGGAAGAGAAAGAGAAACGGTAAGATGAGCACAACCCCAAGAGAGGACAGTAAGAGTGTGATCCAAGATGGTGGGGAGAGGTCAGGGGTCGCCGGGAGTGGGCGTGGCTTGCCCCTTAAAGGGCCACAAGCATAACAGCCTGGCTTACTGGGACTACCAGACTCCAGCCCACTCACACCAATCCCAACAAGGTCACTCCAGAAGTGGCGGATGCCCACAATAGCTGCCACAGGACACCTGTGTTCTCTCATCAGAAGAAACGTCTCTGACCTCTTCTTCACCTCACTGACACTGTGAAAATCTGGAGATCTGCTGAGCCGAGTGGAAGGAGACTCTCAGCAAAGGCGATCTGGGTCTAGTCTGACAGAAGCTTCTAGAGGAATGTAAGGGGCAATATGCCTTAGACATGCTCTGAAACTCCCTTCCCCAGATGTAAGAGTCTGAGAGATTGCTACCACAGGTGTTGAAGCATCCCCGAGAAACAGGAACTAAGATGCCCAGAGAAGCCGAGAAGACAACGGTGAGCAGAGCTTCCAGCTATCTACGGAAGTGTTCTCGTCGCAGTCCATACGTGGGAAACATGGGCACGCTATCGGAATCGAGAAAACAACCAAATGCTACAGCACAAGAGGGAGATGACGATGGAGCTGGGTTTGCTTCCAAGCCACAGGTTGGACGGAAGAGGCCCTTGCTACTCTGTTAGCTAGGAGTGTCTTCTTGCTTCCCCCTTTAACCCAGAAACACAGACATACTTTTCCCATTACAACTGTGACCCTATTCATTCCAAACGAGAGGCAGCTCCATACAGGGCAGTTGGTCACACCTGATTAGAAGTGACGGACAGAGCTGGTAGAGGAGACCGGAACTGCTTCCAGCCCTAGAGGTGCAGCCACATCCAAAGGAAACCACACAGGTTCCAATTCATACACTTCTAGCAGGCACCGCCTAACCTGCTCATATTACCTGCATTCCCACAGACAGACCACGTGCCCTGTTCTCCCTCAGACTGCCCTCCCACCCTGGACGTAGTAGCTGCACCACTATCCTCTTTGCTGGGGCTGTTCTAATGACCTTCCATGCCCTGTCCTTCCTTCCTTGTGTAATAGTCCCAAACCACTGTTTATGTGGAGGGCAGTGCTACAGGGTGCTGGCAGCTGGGAGCCAGGATCTCAAGGCCCTGGGTCCTGAGTACAATCCTGTAATGACTGCACTATGGCTGTACACAAGCCAGAAACTAGACTGGAGACTTAAAAACACATGCACATAGACAGACAGGAACACCAGTCATCCTTGATGCAAGAATGCCAACTTTAGTCTGCTTAGGGCAGCTTATATAGAGCTCTGGTCACGCCCCAGCTCTCGGGATCTTTCAGCCATAGACTCATCAGAACCCGCTCCCCTGCCATCAGGGTCTCGTACTCAGAGCAGCTGCAGGCACAGGTAAACAAGTTGTTTTGCTCAGCTCACTCCAGCAGACAAAGAGTCTGAAGCAGGCAAAGACAGTCAAGGGGCCAGAGATCTGCAGCCCCCAACACAGCCCCAACTCTGCTACTGAAGAAGTTTGTGAATACGGTCAAGTTAATCAACTTTCCTTGGTATTTTTATATGTGAAATGGAGCCTTCGACTCCTCAGGAGGTTATGGTGAGGATCAAATTAAATAATGTGTCAAGCACTTAGCAAATGGCCCGAGAATACTAGGTAGTGATCTATCATCTACCTATCTAACCATCTACTAGCCTATATATGCATCATACATCATCTATAATTTATCTGCTTACTTTTCTACCTGTCCATCCATCTATGTATCTATGTGTGGTTTTATTTACATATCTACTAATCTATCTATCCATCTATCATCTATCTATCGATCACCTACCATTCATCTATCTATCATCTATCTATCTATCAATCTATCTATCATCTATCTATCTATCTCTCTATCTACTACCTATCTACCTCCTTATTGTTTATCTACCTATCTGCCTGTTTATCCATACTGAACCAACCAGGTCAGTCTATGATGGTTTTACCCCATAGTAATCACAGCTACCCTGAGTCCAACACAAGTTGATACTTAATGCTATCAATTTGACAGGATCTAAACTTACCTAGGAAACAAGGCTTTGAATAGGTGCATGAGAAATGATCTGGATCAGGTTTGGTCTCTGGGCATCCCTAAGAGGCATCATACTGATGAGCTTGGTTGAGATGGGAAAATTCACCTTAAATGTGGGCGGTACCACACCACAGGTTGGGGTCTTACACTGAACAAAAGGGAAAAGAAAGCTGAACACCACACTTCATCTCTGCTTCCTGACCATAGACACTGTTATTCTTTTGCGGTCACTTTAAGGACTAACCACGCCCACCCCAGTGACTTCTGACCTCCCTCGCCGCCATCTTTCTCTCTCTCTTGTGTTTGTCTCGTGTCGTGTGTACATGTGTCTTTTGTTTCTCTCTATGTTTCTCTGTTTTCCTCTTCTTTAAGCAATAAATGTCTTCCTCTTCTTTAAATAATACTATGTCCTGTGAGCCTTTTATCCGCCATAACCACCCGCCTGACTCCCCCCCGGCCGCATGGCGCTGCCACCCTGGAGATCTTGCAGGGACCCACAGCCATCCTTGTCGGACTAGAAGCTGCTCCGCGAGCTGCCCAGGGCATCCTATCATCATAATATTTTTAAAGAACAATAGACACAATGTGACCCGCTGCCTCAGGCTCCTTCCCCATGCTTTTCCTGCCACAATGACACACCCCCTCAAACTGGTGCCTAAGTAACCCCTTCATTTCTTAAGCTGTGTGTCAGGTTTTCTGCCATGGCAAGGAAAACAGGAAATAACACAAACTTTCCTTCTTGTTCTCTGCCAACATCGACCTTCTCTGCTGCACTGTGACTTAGAAACAACTTCCTCTAAAGCAATCATAAGTGCAAGACCGAGGCAGAAGGATTGCTACAAGTTCAGGAACAGCTTGAGCTATATGGTGAGTACCAGGCCAGCCAGTAGCAATGCATTATCTCAAGAACCTAAAAACTAAATAAATATGGAATCCTGTCATCCCAGTTCTAGGGAGGCTGAGGGAGGAGGATCAGGAGTTTGAGGCAAGTATGGACTACAAAATGATACTCTTTCAAAACAAAATGAAGCAAAACAGAACTAGACATGTAAGAATTACACTGAGTCTGTGCCGTTTTAAAAACCAAGAAAAAAAACTTACAATACTATCCTGACAATGATAATTATTATGTTCATCACCCCTGCAAGGTTTTTGTTTGTTTGTTTTGTTGTTTTTGGTTTATCGAGACAAGGTTTCTCTGTATAACAGTTCTGGCTGTCCTGGAACTCACACTGTGGACCAGGCTGGCCTCAGACTCACAGAGATCCACCTGCCTCTGCCTCCCAAGCGCTGGGGTTAAAGGTGCACGCCACCACCGCCCGATTCTATCACAGGTTTGAAACCCAGTTTTAATAGTGCTGTAGAGCCAGCTGTGGAAGGTGAGTTTTACATTTATCACATTTTGTCGAAGTTGTCTTTCTGAATGACTACACGGTAACACTGACTTACTGAAAAACTTTTCGTTTAGTCTTATTGAGACATGAGCCCCAGGTTGGTCTACAAACTCACTATACAGCAAAGGACAGCCCTGAACCTCTCATCCTCCTGTCTCCACCTCTTAAGTGCTGGGACTGCAGGTGCATTCACCATGCCCAGTTTAAATGACATCAGAAAGGGAACCCAGGGCTTCCTACATCAGACAAGCTGAGCTACATCTCTTGACTGTTGAATCACTGTACTGTTAAACACAGAAGTGGTTTCATTTTTCCCTGCAGGAAACATCTTCCTGCCTGCAGATTTTCTTTCTGAGGATAGAATTACTTTCTTGGGACAGATTCCTAAGAGAAATAATGGGCCTGAATGTGAAGAAAGAGCTCATAGCGACATAGCGACTTTTTAAAAAATGTTCTATTTATTTTAATCTTACGTACATTGGAGTTTTGCCTGCATGTGTGTCTATATGAGGGTGTCTGATCCCTGGGGAACAGAGTTACAGACAACTGTGAGCTACCATGTGGTTGAATTGAACACAGATCCTCTGGAAAAGCATCCTCTTAACCACTGAGTCATCTTCCTAGCCCTCACGGTGATTCTTTTTTTTTTAAACTGTGAATTGTCATTGTTTGTTGGAGAAAATGCTGTCATTGTTAGGGAAGCATTAAATTTTATGGATGTCGTAAGAAGGGAGTAAAAAAATACCCACATATCAGCCACTCAAAGGTGGTCAACAACCCACACATGTTATTTCCTTTCCATTCAGTTTTTCGTTGAATGGGTATTGGGAAATTTTTATCTCTTAGTTTTAGTACTTGTGTTACTTAAAGTCATTGTGACGATGCTCTAACTAGAGGTCACCTTTTGTTTGCATGTAACAGCTAAAGCATTTTCCTTTCATAAGTATTGGCTCAAGACAAGCACAACTTCCTTTGAGTAAATGCTTTATCACTTAGTTTCCCATTATCTTAGTTAAACAGACTCCAAACTTTTCTTTAAAAAAAGCTTGTCATGGCCGGGCGGTGGTGGCGCATGCCTTTAATCCCAGCACTCGGGAGGCAGAGGCAGGCGGATCTCTGTGAGTGTGAAGTCAGCCTAGTCTAAGTCAGCCTGATCTACAGAGCTAGTTCCAGGATGGGGTACAAAGCTACCGAGAAACCCTGTCTCAAAAAATCAAATAAAAAAAAAAAAAAAGGTTTTCCATGAATGTAGCCAGAAGTTGGGGCTTAAAAAGCAATTTGTGCTTTGAGTAAACAGAAATGAAAACTTTTTTTTTTTCAAGATAGGGTTTCTCTGTGTGACTCTGGCTGTCCTGGAACTCAGAGAGCCACCCTGCCTCTGCCTTCCTACTGCTGCGATTAAAGTCACGTGCCACCACCACCCAACTCAAAATGAACACTATTGACAGAAGAGTTGCTTGCGCAAAAGACTCATTTCAAGTTTTCCCTAGACCCGTGAGTGGGTGACGATAGCCGGTTGTGGGTTTTGCTTCCTCAAATTTTTTGATAACTAGAGGAAAACCAGAGAGAATCCTAGCCCCTGGCTCTTGTTGTAATTTATTTAAAAGCACTGCCAAGAGAAGTCATGCCAAGCAGCAAGGCTCACACGGGAGGTTTATTGGAAGAGGAGAGAGAACGGGCAGAGAAGGGGGCGGATGGGGGCAGATACGGGTCCCTGGGGACAAGAGTGGCAGGGCAGGGGGAGGGGGAGAGAAAGGGGTGGGGGACAAGAGGTGGGCAAGGACCACCTTTTAAAATAAACCATAGTGAATGTGCACGGGGATTACTCTCAGTGGCTGCAGCTGAGGACACCCCCTGCCAGGACCCCAAGGTCAGGCCAGCACAGATGCCTGAATACTAACAGCTCTGGCACCTGGCTCACTCCTTAAGAGAGCTCTGACTTTCACTGTGTGGCCACAGGCAAGCCACACAGCCTAGATCGAAACTTTTTAAGCTGCAGTCTGTGACCCACACATAGGGTAAAGTAACTGATTGGGGATGGGGGTGTGTGCCGGGGGTTGGCAACACTGAAAGATTTCTGAACATAAAATGGACAAAAATTAATTAAAAAGCATATGGATTATCATACTAGGGGATTCTGGTGGCACCCACCAATATTGACTCTCAAAACTTCATTGCAGCCTTGGTTCTGGATACCCAAAGCACACTTTGCAATAAGCAGGCTATCTTGTAAAATGACTTAATTATGGAAAACAAAGAGTTCATATTTTCCTGCCTTTACTTCTCAACACATAAGTATGAAATTAATGTAACTTTTGGGTTGTATTCCGTGAAATAAACAAACACATCCATCTCATTAATACGTAATGATTTAATGTTTAATAGGATCCTGATAAAAAGGGGGGTCTCAAGTGAAAAGTTTCAAACCAGATGGTATGGGCCCTGGTACAACAGGCCTCCTGGCTATTTCCTTACACCCAGCCCACACCCTGTGAACAGCTTTCTCAATGCACTCCACAAGTCTCTCTTAAATTGCCACCTGGTAGCTGCCCTACCTGCTGGGTGCCCCACCTGGACTCACATGTTTTTCCTGAGGCATCTGAGGTGTGCAGAGGAGCAGACAGGGTGCTTCCCCCAGGAGTGGATCAAAACAGGTGGCGCTGCTTCCCACGTGTGCACAGGGAAAGAAAAGCACAGGCTTCCTACACTGGAAAACAAAACCACCACCAAACGAGCAAAATGCCCAGGGGGCAAAAGGAAGTCCTGTGCTGCCCTTTGAGTGACAGAATAGAAAGCCCAAACCACAAATATCCAAAGAAAAATAAAGGAAGGAAAGGTGAGCGGAAGAGGGATGGATAAAGGAAACTCAGGTTTGGGGAAGGCAGCAAAAGGCCAGTCACTGTGGACAGTCACATGCCTACATTGTTTGGCTCACTGCGGTCAGCCAGGTAACTGATGTAGGCTGAATGGTGTTACAGTAACACAGAAAAGCAGCCTCCCTCAATCCAGCAAGGCTGACACTTTCTCTTTAAAAATAAGGTTTGTTAAGAGAAATGATTTTAAAGCAACAATAGGGCCTCAAGGTGGGAGGGAGAAATTTTGATGAAAAATGTTACACATGCACAAGTCACACCTGACTTGAAGGAAGGAGAGACTTATTTTTAAAATCTAGAGAAGAGGTTTATTAGGAGTGAGAACAAAAGAGAGAGAGAGGAAGAAAGAACAATAGTCTTTAAAGGGATGGGGTGAAGCCAGAGGAGCCTCTTCAGAGAAAATACAAGAATAAAATCCCAGGAACAAAGTCAATATTAGACCTTTGTGGGGTCTGGAGGAGCAGGGACTAGAAGTTTCATGTCATGTGATTTAGTTCAACACAGCCTGGATAGCAAAGATCACGGAAGAGTCAGATAACATAAACTAAGCACAGTCTGCTTCCTAACTGCCCCAGAGAGAGCTGCTGGGGTGTGGTCTGGTCTCCTCAGCTGCAGAGTAAAGCCTTTTAAGAGTGGTTGCTGCCTTAGAGGGGCAGACCTGTGTCTAACAGGTAGGAGGAAGAAAGCCAGCCGCTTGCCATGGCCTTCCAAACCCTCGGACTAGACTGAGGCTGTGATACTGACCTCTAACTCCATCTGGTCTAGATCCACCAAGGGGTTGCTGGACTTACATGCTCAGGCACGCCACAGGAAAGAAGCCTGGAGGAGAGTGGAAGATGGAGAGGACAGAAAGCAGAAGGGACAGGAAACCAGCCATCTTTGGAACACCCAGCAAGATCTTGGGGTGTCATCTTGAAGTCTCGCTTTTTAAGATGACAGCCTGACTTTCAAAACCATCTTTTGACTTTATAGCTATGGCCTGGCTTCCTACTGCATCTTGGAAGCCTCTGCTCGGACTGGGTTTGCTTGGCAGTGGGTACCCAAGACCCCAAGACTTGAGCTGGACTCTGCAGTAGAGCCTCCCCAGTTCACCCCCTGGAGTGCAGGGCTCTGGCTCCTGGCCAGGCCTTGGAGCAGAGCCATGCAGTCTCTGGGGGATTAGACATGGCAGGTTCATAGTTTCCAGGTGTCACTTTCGGTGACAGAACTCTTATACTAGCCAGAACACTCAGAAGAAAGAAAGACGGAGCTGACTTTCTGAATAACGAGGAGAGAGAGCTGTGGAGGGACCAGTGGACAGAAAATCCTGTTCAGTGGCCATTTACATGATAGAAGAAGCTCAGCCTCAGAAGACTGATTTCCGGGCCTGGATTCTTTTTCCAAGTCACAGGGGTTGTGATTCTTTCGCCCCATCTGGGTGACAATAGCTTTCTTGAGGACCCACAGGCTCAGAGGATTTCAACTCTGGGTCACAGTTGCCAGTGCCCTCCCCGGGTGCCACAGCCACTAAAAATTCAGGACTTATGGCAGGTGCTGGCCTTGTTGGTGTCAGGCAGTGGCCAGCGTCATGGTTCTCATAAGACTGGGTGTGGATACCCTAGCAGAAGCCACAGCGTTAACAGGGCTTGGCTCTTGGGTTCCAGGACTCTTAGTTCTTAAGGGGTAGCAAGGGAACAAAAACAGGACAGGCACAGAAACAGTTAGGGTCAAGTGGGATCTGGGCAGCTCGGCCTGTTCATTATATGTAGCTAAAGAGAAAGGCGGGGTCATTGCATACAGCTGAACAAGGAGTGGGGTTATCAAATACAGATAAACAAGATGGTACAGGTTAGGGCATATAGCTGGATCAAGGATACAGGTTTAGCTAATCTCAGTAGGAGCAGTCCCTGTAGGGGAGCCATCGTTAGACCATATCTGGGAGGAGAAAACTACAATGGACATTTTTTTGCTCACACTATCAACATCTATCTACACAGGGATCTCTGAGGAGGCTTTGTCATTTTCCAATCGGTCTGAGGCTAGGATCCTTGGCAGGGCTGTGCCTATGTCAGTAACACACATTCACTTCTGCTTCCTCAGTTTCCCACACCGTCTTTGGCTCCTCACAATCTTCCACATTCCTTGATCATAGTTCCCCATCTCCTCTTGCTTTCTTGGGCTGCTCTTCCTTATCTCAGCAGCCTCCCCATTTCTGCCTCCAGTCACTCTCTGCAATTCTGCAGAAACTTGATGCCTCTGATGCAATTTCCGCCATGTGTTGTCTCTGCCACCATTGCCTCCTCTGCGTATTACCAACACATCCAGCTCTACCTGTGGTGAAGATCTCAAGTAGGCAAGAAAAGACCATTCAGGAGATGCCTCTTATTGATGGTGTAGGAGGTCCTTCTGTTTATGTGTTGCTTTCATTGGTTAATGAATAAAGAAACTGCCTTGGCCTTTTGATAGGACGGAACTTAGGTAGGCAGAGAAAACAGAACTGAATGCTGGGAAGAAGAAGGGCAGAGTCAGAGAAGCCATGGATCCTCCTGAGACTGATGCCAGTGAAAATCTTGCCAGTAAGCCACAGCCACGTGGTGATTCACAGATTAATAAACTAATATGTAAGAGTTAGCCAATAAGAAGTTAGAGCTAATGGACCAAGCAGTGTTTTAATGAATACAGTTTCTGTGTGGTTATTTCGGGTGTAAGCTAGCAGGGCGGCCGGGACAAATAAGTAGGCCCTCTCCTTGCAACATATTGGGTCCAGTGATTCAGAGGCAAGGACACTGTCAATTCCAAAGATTTGAAGAGAAGGACCACCAACCCAAATCATCATGGCCAGATTAATCAAAGCAGGCAATTAATTAAAGCTAGCTTTTTTTTATGTACACAGGCTGCCTCCTCTTAATGCAGGGTTCAAGAGGTTAGCATTGGAAGTGAGGAAGACAAGGGTTTTATAGTTCCAAATCTGCCAGCCTGAGTTTAACCCAGACCTACATCATAGGAGGTGGGAACCGACCCCCACAGGCTGTCCTCTGACCCCACAGGCTGTCCTCTGACTCCAACATGTGCTCCGTGGCACAGGCTTGCCCATTTACACAGAAATGAGAAAATGAGCAAAATGTAATTTTTTTCTTTTTTTAGTTTTCAAAAGAAAAAAGAGAAACTCATAAGGAAACCCATTACTTTATGCTCACAAAATTAGTTTTAGAAAAGAAACATGAAAGTGAAGATAGGGTGGTTTCCTACATGTTCTATGCTCAGCCCTACTCTCTTTCTAGTTATAACAAGGAAAGGAATTCAGCAGGAGAGAGGCATGGCAAATTCCTCCCCAGAACCGCCATGGGAAAGGCAGAGATTCCCAGGAAACACCATCTTGGCTCCGTGGCAATGCCAGGTTAATAGCTTTGTGCACTCGGAAAAAAAAAAAAAAACCTGAAAATGTCATTTGACCTCAGCAGTCTTCCTGGACCAAAATCAGTGACCCTAGCCTAGTTAAGAGAAAAACACCAGCTAGCTAGGCATGGTGGTGCAAATCCTTACTCCCAGCCTGGGGGAGGCTGAGGTAGGAGAATCACCATAAACTCAAGACTAATCAAGGCTACATAGAGATCCAGAGCACCAGGGTTCAACTCCCAGCACCCATATGGCAGCTCACAACTGTCTGTGATTCCAGTTCCACGGTATCCAACACCCTCACACAGACATATATGAAGGAGAGAGAGAGAATCCCAAAACACACCTGGCCAGTGTTCCCTGGGTAATGGTGGCACATCTCTTTAATCCCAGTACTCAGGAGGCAGAGGTAGGCAGATCTCTGAGATATCAAGACCAGTTTGGGGTACAAAGTAAGTTCCAGAACAGCTAGGACAGTTACACAGATAAAAGCTGTCTCAAAAAAACCAAAGAAAGTCTGAGATTCTACCCCAGTCTGGGAAGCTTCAGAAGAGACAGCAGTTGAAGGTAATTTGATAACTTGGAGATGATACTAAACAGAGACTGGACATCAAGTCAAAACTTGGGACAAAAGCAGTCTTTCCTTAATAATAATAATGTTGAAACCAGGCAGTGGTGGCGCACACCTGTAATCCCAGCACTTGGGAGGCAGAGGTAGGTGGATCTCTGTGAATTCGAGGTCAGCCTGGTCTACAAGAGCTAGTTCAGGGACAGGCTCCAAAGCAACAGAGAAACCCTGTCTCGAAAAACAAACAAACAAACAAACAAAAATAATAGTAATAATAATAATAATGTTGAATCATTAATTGCAGCCCGTGTACCGATGTATTAAAGTGAGGTGCTAGTGTTACAGATACTGAGAGGAAGGGATATGAGAAATTTCTGGCCATCTACTCATTTTTTTCTGTGAATATAAAACTGTTCTGAAAATGAAGCCTACTAATAAAAAGAAACAAAAGAAAAAGACCTAAAGAGAAGATCATTTACCTTTTGGGGGAGGAAGAAATGACAGTAAATCTGATATGACTGAGGAGCCCCCATCCTGGACACGGGCCTCTGTGGTTCAGATAAAACCTCTGAGCCGTCAGAAGTCCATGGAGAACAACAGACTGAAAGTGATCACTGTGTGACCCCAAAATTATACAGGTGCTCCCCCAAACAAAAGCATTTCAAATGAGGACTTTTACAGAAAACCTGTGACTGACAGTTGGATGCTTTCCCTGCTCAAACGGAAAGGTGAACCAATGACAAAAGCCATGGACCGAGGAGCCAGTCTCTCCCAGAACCACCGGCTGCCCGAAGAAGGCAAATTAACATCTGAGAAGAGGAACGCCTTGCCATTCTATATACTTATTCCTGCCAGACACTGCCCCTGATAAATGTGCACAAAATACCCGTGACTGACTGCTGGCTTCCTTCCCACAACGTTCGACATCCCTCAGCATCCAAGGGACACAGGTACAGGAGCCCCATGGATTCAACATCCGTTGGCGATCGAGTCCCTCCTGTTAAGTGGCAGTGTCCACATCTGTCCCGTGTGTTCCCTTTGACATGCTAACTTTCTCTACATTAGTTATGATGATGAATTAAGAAATAAGATTTGTGAGGAGGCCTTGTGTAATGGCACATCCTTTTAGTACGAGCAGAGAAAGCAGAGGCAGAGGTTCTCTGAGTTTAAGGCCAACCCCATCTACATATCGAGCTCCCAGACAGCCAAGATTGCATGAGACTTCAAGGTGAGAGGTGAGATCCTGCCTCAAAAAAAAAAATCTTTTTTTATGTGGGGTGCTGGGCAGAGGGAGGCCATCCTTTCAATCCCAGCACTTGGAAGGCAGAGGCAGACAGATTTCTGTGAGTTTGAAGTCAGCTTGATCAGCATCAAGTGCCAGACCAGCCAAGGCTAGATAGTGAGAGCTTGTCTGAAAAAGAAAAACATAAGGAAAAATACGGTTCATTTTCAAAATAAAAACATGTTACTGAGTCAGATTAGGTCCAAATACAAATAAACCAAAAGAAAAAAAAATACTGGACCCCTGTTAGCGCCTGCTAGTCTAGCTGTTGTCCCTGCACACAAACTCTGCTCAGCTGTTCCCCTCACCAAAACCAGAAGTTTAAAATAGACAGTTACAACCAAGCATGCCTGCAAGTCACACATCCAGAAAGCTGTCAAACAAGCAAGGTATAAAACATAGAGATACACCTACTTGTGGTTTTCGTTGAGAAAAAATAAATAAATAAAAGTGACGTGGGTGGGGGTGGGGGATAAGACCTAGATGGAGCATAAGATTGCATTGCTCTGCAGTGTCAAGGTTGTAAAAATAAGAGTGGTGGTCACCACGCTGTTACCCTGATGGACAGAGAGTCCATGTGCATGAGACAGGGCAGAGGCACATCCAAGCCATCCTAAGACACAGACTGGGGTTCAGTAAGCAGCTGCAGGGTGGGAGGCCATTCCAGGCGAAGGAAGCCTTGTTTGTGGTCATCCCCACCGTCCTTAGCCCCACCCCTAAACAGTTCCCAGGAGGAAGTCCCACCACCTCACCTTTCCGTCTTCTCCCATAGCCCTCCTCCCTCTGATGTCACCTTGTCACCAGCCTCCATAAGAAGGTAACTAAGGCAATGAGGGTCTTTGGCCAGTCTGGGGAGAAAGGATGAAATAGAGCTCGGTTTAGAAGCCAGGATGTGCAATGCTGTCAGTAGAGACAGCAGGGAATGAGAGAATGGGGTGGACACGGGATGCCGGCCAGCTAGATGTGCCAGCTGATTTAGGACCAGGCTGTTTCGGGAAAGAACGCTTGGGCAACTACTGGAGGACCATTTGGGTTCTGTGGAGGAACACCTGGGTTCTCCTCGGAAGGCCATCTGCTATGTGACCCAGCTTTGCCACATACCTTCTCCAGAGCCATGTCCATGAGGACAGTAACACCTGGATGAGACCCAAGCCCTGTGGTTACAATACTCTCTACCAGGAGGAAAATCCCTGAAAGTCCCACACACTCACTCAGAAGCTATCTTCCTTCCAAACGCAAAGGAACAGCAGCAAAGGAAAAAGTGAGGCTGGCAGGCCAGGGCTTGACAAGGCTGTGTGGGTCATATCCGAGGGCGGGCGTTGTGGTCTCCAGAACCAACAGGCCTGGTCCCCTCTCCCCCACGGGCAGGTGACTGAGGGAGCCAGTTGCACAAGCTTGGAGGAGCTGCCTCTAACTCTGCTCTCCCTGCTCTGACCCTGGCTTGGTACTGACCTCTTAAATGGTGCAATTCAGGGAGGACTGTGCATCTCTGGGCTTTGGGTCACTCTGAGGTGACCACAGAAGGTACTCCCTGCTTGCTGCCGAGCTCCTGAGTCACATGGATGAGTTCACTCAGACCCCAGCCCGTGACAATGCATTCAAGGCTCAGGGGAGATTTTCCTTACCCTGTCTTACTCATCCTAAGACTAAAATTGTACCACATAGTTCCCCTGGGGCAAATTACCTGCAAAGTTAATGCCAATAACTCCTCCTGTCTCATCCTGAGATGCACAAATCCCTCTGTGTTGGACTCACAAAGGGGTCCTCATCCAAACTGTGACCCGGTCTTCACAAATCACACTGCCCACTCGCAACATGAAGAAAACCGACTTGTTCCCTGACAGAATCTTCCTCTGCTTACCAGACCGAACCACTTCACTCAGAGAAGCTTCCTGACTCAGACTGATGTACCCTCTCCTCTTTCTCCCAACTGGATTAAGTACTAGCCTAACTGCTACCAACCAGTCCAACAGGTCAGGGTGCAGAGTGGACCACCATGGCCTTGTTGTGGAAGCCAGGGGCTTCATTACCCTTCTTTTCTTCCCTAGGGGGAAAGGAATACAGAGAGCAAATCCAGTGTCTCTACTGACTAAATTCCAGATTGTGTGGTGTGTGTGTGTGTGTGTGTGTGTGTGTGTGTGTGTGTGTGTGTGTGTATACACACATGAAGCCTAAAGAAGACAGGGTATCAGGTCCCCTGGAGCTGGAGTTATAGGCAGTTGTAAACTGTCCAGTACGGGTGTTGGGAATGGAACTTCAGTCCTCTAGAGGGAACAGGAAGTACTCAACACAGAGCCATCTCTCCAGCCCCAGCCCTAATCCTCTTTAAAAATGGAAGCTGAGTTCGCTCTTTTGGGGTTGCAAAGTTCAAACAGCTCCTGAGGGCAGTGGTGGGGTAACAGGGCAGTCCACACATTCTTGGCCAGGTTGGTTCACTGATCTTCTGTTTGTTCAGCACTATAACCAAGCACAGTTTTGAGCCTAGAAACATAAGAAAGAATAAGAGGAAGACAGACCGCTTCCTGTCTGATAGTTGACACTTCCAGGTGTGAATGCAACCTTAAAGAAGTTCGTCCCCAAGGTTCTCTTTCCAACCCGTAGCAGCACACATGTGTAAGCTCTGGATTTGGGAGGAGGCTGAGTTAGGAAGAATGTATGAGTTTAAAACATAGTGAATCCCAGAACAGTGTGAGCTACAGTGTTTCAAAAATCTGTAGGGAGCAGAGCTCTTATTCCAAGTGCCACATCCCTGGCTTCCATATCCAAATATGTGACAGCTACCATGGCAACAGTAACCTCTGTCAGCTGTACCGGGTGCCTTCCTACACACACTGAGTCAAGTAAGGGACATACGCTAATTGCATTCATCTGCCTAGCACCCTACAAAGGGTATCCTCCCGTAACATGGGTTCATAAATGAAGAAACTGAGACATAGGATGAAGGAGTTCACATAGCCAGGAATTTGCAGATGCAGCTAAGTGCATGAACCTACCTGGAACATCCACAAAACAGAAGACCCTTCTACATCAGCTGCTGAGTCATCCCGTCTCATGCCCATCAAATCCGTTCCCAATATGATGACTAGGATCTGTTCTCCCAGCACCAGTAGCATCTCCTGTGTTTGTTTTAAGATGAGCCTTAATTCCAAAAGATCGTAGGGTTTTTGTTTGTTTGTTTTTGTGTTTTGTTTTGTTTTTCGAGACAGGGTTTCTCTGTAGCTTTGGAGCCTGTCCTGGAACTTGCTTTGTAGACCAGGCTGACCTGAATTCACAGATATCTGTCTCTGCCTCCCCGAGTGCTGGGATTAAAGGTGTGTGCCACCACACTATAAATTTTTAAGGAGATGGAAGGGGGTAAGGGTAGGAGTAGGGGAACCGGAGTGGCTCAGTTCTTAAGATTACTTATCATCTTGCAAAGGACCAGGGTTCAGTTCCCAGCATCCATATGGTGTCTCATAAACATCTGTATCTCCAGTTCCAGGGATATGACAGCTCTTCTGATAACAGGTTCCCGTATATATAAGGTGCAGATACATACACTCAGGCACACATAAAATTAAATAAAATAAATATATTTTTAGAAAAGAGACCCAAGACTTTAAAGGAGATAGCTCAGTCAGTAAAGCACTTGCTTTGCAAGCACAAAGACTTGCGTTCCACCCCCAGAATCCAGGCAAAACTAAATAAAAACCAGGCATGGTGGTGCCCACATGCAATACCAGGTCTGTAGAGACAAAGGCAAGCAGATCCCTAGAGCTCACTGCCAGACAGCCTAACCCACTTGAAGAGTTCCAAACCAGTGAGAGACCCTGGCTAATGGAGAAGAAGAAAGGGAAGGGAAGAAAGAAAGAGACGGGAGGGAGGGAGGGAGGGAGGGAGGGAGGGAGGAATAAAGGAAAGAAAGATCAAAGCAAGCAAGAAAAACACCTAAGAAATGACACCCAAGGTTGTCTTCTGGATTTCATACATCCACACAAACATGCACACACATACACACACACACACACACACACACACACACACACACACACACATGAGAGGGAGTGGATATTGCTCTCACATAATATTCAGGTGGGTAGGCTGAGCAGTCTCAATTGTTGTGGAATATTTAACTATGTAGAGATGTGTTTAACATTTGTTTATGCTGCAGAATATTATTTTAACTGTAAAGGTGTGTTACATTTGTTTATGCTGTGTTTGTTTAATGATGTAAGTATGTGTGTTTAATTATGTAAAGATGTGTTGCCTCTGTTTCACTTCACCTGCCTAAGGAACCTGATCGGCCTAATAAAAAGCTGAATGGCCAAAAGATAGGCAGGCGAGGGATAGGTGGGGCTGCTGGGCAGAGAGGGTAAATAGGAGGGGAAATCCAGGAATGAGGAAAGAACCAGAGGAGAGAGAGAGAGAATGGGGGAGATGCACAGCCATAGCAGAAAAGTAAGATATACAGAAAGAAGAGGTAGAAAAATCCCCGAGACAAAATGTAGATAAAAAGAAACACATTAAGTTATAAGAGGTAGCAAGAAGCGAGCATAAGGCTGAGCATTCATAACTAATATTACGTCTCTGTATCATGATTTGGTTGCCCAAAGCAAAAAGTCCAGTACCCTCAATACTGGCTCCTTCTCTGGGAGGCTCAGCTGTGCCTGGAGAGAGCCAGGATGCGGGTTGTGAGCACGCTTGTCTCATCCGAGCACCATTATAATCTAAGGAGCTCGTCACTGCAGCAGCCACTCCGTGTGATTGTATTCCGTTCTTTCCGCTCTGGGCACTCTCAGGGAAGAGTAGATGTAGAATTTAGAGGGCCAGTTAGCATTGGCTGTCTGTTTTACAACTCAGCTTCATTGTGGTGCACAGTATCCTGGGTACCCCTCCCCTCCCCCTTGGGTGGGGCTTCTGCTTCCTTGACACTGGAAAAGCATTCCTGGGCAGCACCTTCCGTAGGTTGGGTGCCCCTGGCTGTATGCCTCTGTAACACTTGAAAAGGAGCATATTTTAACTGCACACCCTCCCTCTCTGTCTCTCTCTGTCTGCCCCCCCTTTTCCCTTCTCCCCCTCCTCTGCGCCATAACACAGTTCCATATGGAATATAGGATCATTGGTGGCTTCAGGAACTTTAGGACTTGACTAAAGGGATGTTAAATTCCTGAAGATACATTTCACCGAGGTTTGGCAAGACATATTTACCTAATTCAGCCACGTTATAGTTCGATTGTCATTTGGCCTACTATCATGGTAATAGCCTCAATGAGTCCTCCATCCACCCACTGGGCTGAGTCACAGGAACAAGCCCACAGCAGCATCCCCTTATGAACCTGCCCAGCCCTGGCCAACATCAGAAGCCTGTGGGTAGTTCCGGAAGATGAATACAACTCAAAGTGGGCAGAGCCAGAAACACTCAGTCCATGAGTTTTATTTCCAATTAAAACATGGTTAGTTGGAAGTACTCACGAGGCAGAGGCAGGCAGATATCTGTGAGTTTGAGAGTCTTGTCTCCATCGCAATCTCCAGGACAACCCAGACTGCATAGTGAAACCCTTCTAGAAAAATAAATAGCCAGCAAAGCAACTCAATGGGAAAAAGCTCTTACCACCAAACCTGGCAGCCTGAGCTCAATCCCTAGGACCCATGTGGTAGGAAGAGAAACCAATTATCCTCTGACTTCCACGGGTAAGCTTTGAAACAGGCATCCCACACACAAATTAAATACATGTAAAAAGGAATAAAACTAAGCAGTAAAAACCTAAGCATTATACTCGGTTCTCACTATGCCTTATCAAAGTTTTTCTATTACAAATAAATTGATACTTTCTAGATCATTGCACCATAGATAATTATAAATATGCCACACTAGTTTAGTCTCTACACACACAGACACACATGCACGTATGCACGCACACACACACACATGCACAGTGGGTTGGGGTGTTGAGATGGAGTCTCATGTGAGCCAGGTTGTCTTCAAACTCACAATACAGCTGAGTCTGGCCTTAAATTCCTGATCCTACTGTGCTCACCTCCCAAGCACTGGGATCACAGGTATGTACCATCAAGCTTTGGTATTTATATTTAACAGGAATCACAGAGACAGAATTTGTAAGAATTCCTAAGTTTGCAAGGCCCATGAATGTAATGGCTGTATGAACCGCAGGTGCATCTATGGTCAAGGTCACATATGGGTGAGGTACCTCTACAAATCAATGGCCTCCTATAAGATGCACCTTACACATGACCTAAAAAATGATATATCAAGCAGGTATGGTAAAGATATTGTACTACTTTTCTGAATTTTGAGACATTTTTGATCTTCTTAAGATTTTTTCTCCAAGTTTGTATTTTGTCATAATTTCTTTCCTTATTCTAAGTAAGTACTTTTTATATCTGATTTTAAAATTTGTAACTTTATATTCTTAAGCTGGTCAGGTTTTTCTGTTTGCTGTTCTTCTTGTTTTCTGGTTTGTCTTACCAGTTTTAACTTCTAGAAACTTGTGTCCACCCTGACTGTGTTTCAAGTATTTCTTTTTTCTTCTCTTGGTTTTTCAAGGCAGGGTTTCTTTGTGTGTAGCCTTGGCTGTCCAAGAACTAGCTTCATAGACTAGGCTGGTCTCAAACTGAGAAATTCACCTGTCTCTGCCTTCTGAGTGCTGGGACTAAAGGCGTACATCACCACTGCTCGGCTCTATCTAAATTTTAAATAAGTTATTCCACGTGTGTGTGTGTGTGTGTGCGCGCGCGCGCGCACGCACGCGCGCACGTGCAGGAGCAAGTAGACCATGAGGCACATGTGGAGGTCAGAGGATGACCTTCGGGAGTTGGTTCTCTCCCCACCATGGGTCCTTATGTATTTCTTATTGTAATGGAATGTATCCCCCAGTATTTTCCTATGAAAAGGTGTGTGGGACACATCCCCTCCCTGTCCCAGTATTTTTCCATCCTACCACTTCTGGTAGTTTTGCTGAGCCTATAATTTTAAGAAGTTAGCCTTCTTCAGGTTGTCTTTTTTTTTTTTTTTTTTAAGTACCGTCTTCCAGCTTCCAGGGTTGCTCTTGACGAGTGAATCCAAGCCATCTTCATGACTGTTCTTTTCGGTCAGGCCCACTTCTTGCCTCCGGAAGTTATAGGGTCAGTTTGTCAGAGGTTTCTGAAATCTCACCACAATGTGTCATGATGAGAGTCCATGATATTTGTTGTTCAGGACATTCCATAGGAGGTCAGATCTGGAGACTCATGTCACCTGGGCGGGATTGAATGATGTCGGTAACCTCTTGCTTTATCTGCTCTTTGCTGGGGAACCTACTGGGTTCACGAGTTGCAGCTCAATATTCTTCCCTCGGGGTCCTGTGTGTACTAAGCAGGCCCTCTACCACCGAGCTACACCTCCAGCCGCTCTGCTTGTTTTTAAAAACATCTACTACTGTTGCGTATTTTCTCCAATAATTTTTGTTCTTGTTTTTCGAGACCGGGTTTTTCTGTGTAGCTCTGGCTGTCCTGGAACTTACACTGTAGACCAGGGTGGCCTCTAACTCAGAGATCCAACTGTATCTGCCCCTGGGGTACCTACATCTCTCTGAGTTAGCAACTACTTTTGTCTGGCTTTGCTTTCATCTTCTCCTGTACAGTCTTTTCCCACCATGTTACTTTTTCTAGTTTAGTTAAGTGAGTTTTCAAAGTTTTCCTTAAAAGTGAGGGCTGCATTGTGGGCTCACTCTTCTAACTAGGTTAACAAGCTAGGAGTCTCAATGGCGGAGCTGGCCAGTTCATTGAGGGATCGGTAGGCATCTTTGGCCTGCTCAGATTCCTGGAAGATCCTTTCACATCTAGCAGGGAGGATGAGCAGTTGGCAGACCATGAACTCCTGGCGTTCCGGATACACACATTTTCTGAATCTATCTTTAGAATACTTCCCAGGCCCTCAGCTACGCCAGCATCTCTGAGCACAGATCTCTAGGATTCTGTGTCTCCAGAAGCAGTTTCTCAGCCAGGAAGGCAGGAAGCGCCTCCTGGAGCTAACTATAGGACATCTCTGCAGCCCTCTCTCAGCCTTCCCTGTTTTAGCAGCTCCAACTAGAAACACCCCCTCACCCCCAGTTTTGGAATTGGAGCTGCCATTCCCTGGGTGCTGTGGATTCCTTCCTTTTGAGGATTTCAAGTGTAAATCCTGTCATCAACCTCCCCCTTGCTAGAGCAGGGTTCTACTTTCTCTTGGCTCCCAAGGCATTTATAGCCTGTTCATTCTCTCTCCAGCCACCAGGATCAACTTTGCTACTGTCTTTTCTTCTCCACATCTATGCAAACTTCTGTGCTTTTAAGAATCTCTGTTCTTTTAGCCTTTGTAAAAGAGCTTCAAGAGAAGCCAAAATGCAGTGGGATAAATGGAAAAAAAGAAAAGAAAAAGGAAATGACATGACTGCTCCTAGGTATGGTGGAGGAGGAAGTCTATTGTAGATAAAACGGAAAGTACAGGTAGAAACAGGGACGTCTGGGAGAGTCCAGAGTGGCCGTGACCAGACTGAGCTCCACCATGAGAGAGGAGAGGGAAGGGGAGGGGAGGGGAGAGGAGGGGAAGGGAGATGAGGGGAGGGGAGGGGAAGGGAGGAGATGGGAACCAGGGACAGCCGCAAGGAAGTCAAAGGTCCAAGTAACCAAAATGTCTGGATTATACAGGGAAGAGCCTCTGGGGAAAGGGCAGCCCAGCCCCTGGACTGGAGAGTTCTGGGTAGGGCAGGGCATACTGCGATCCATTGCTGTAACAGGTAAGAACCCAGCAGCCCAGGGATGCCAGGAGAACCTAGCAGCCATATTTGCTGTGATATGTTAAATAGGCACCTGGTCGTTAGTCCTGGGTTTGAAACCCAACAAGAGTCTATGCTGTATTCTATCCCTTGTTTATTTTGTTGTTACTTAAAACAGAGTCTCTCTGTGTATAGTCTAGGGTGGCCTCAAGTCTGGAATCCTCCTGCCTCAGTCTGGGCTGAGTCTCAGCCAGACACAGGATCTATTTTAAACTTTTAAAAATTATACATGTATTTGTTTATCTTGTGTGGCATATACGTCATATGTGGCACATACGTCATGTTAAAAGGTCAGAAGACAACTTAGGGATCAGTTCTTGAAAAGTTTCTGTACCCCATAAGCCCCTCTGCCGATGCTATAATCCGAATCAGACCAAATCAAACCAAATTAGAAAAAGCCCAGATTTAATGGATACCAATGCTCCCCGGTGGCTTTCCAGCCCCCCAGAGAGGAACCAGGAAAGGAAGACCATAAAACCATGTGTTTGTTCTCTGGGAAACAGTTTAAATTCTCTGCAGGAGTGGTCTTGAGCATCTCTGGGGAAGAGTCATTGTTTGGCCGGCTTTCTTGGGTGGTGGAGTCTGGCTGAGGCAACTCCCAGGGGAGGGGGCTTGGGATGGAACTTCCACCCAAAGAAGTGGAAGTTCTCTCTGTCCATCATGTTAGCCTGGTGCCAAGTGCCTTGACCTGCAGAACCATCCTGACAGCCCAGCAGGATCTGTTTTAAAGCTCACCACTAAGCCTGTCATTTCGCTCAGCAGATTTAGATGCCTGAATTTCCTTGATTCTTCCCTTTCAGCCATGTGAAGAAGACAGGGCTCCCACCTGGTCGGTAATCACCCCCCACCCCAAGAATCAGAATGTCACCTCAGGACATGTTGACCAGTGGTAGAGTTTGGTCTCCTTGCTTCCCTCGGCTGGTCTTTGCTGCTGTTGTCTGGGCTGTCATTAATCTGAATTATTCATTTTCATAAAGTCGGGGTTGACTGTTCCGACCATGAAGTCGGTTAACCAAATGCTGGAGACATGAGTTCTAAATAAAATAATTCGTTCTTGGGCTCAGCTTGCCAAGTAGCATTTTTGATAGTTCTCTCCCCCTCCTTGCCTTCCCCGGAAAACAATGCGTTTGTTTGGTGATGAAATGAGAAAAAGACAAAAATCTGCTTTTATAGTTTGGTCAGCATTAACGTTTCTTTTTTAAGTTTAGCTTTTTTCCTCTAGATTTTGTTTTCTTGCTGGAATTGGTAGCTCACGCCTTTATTCCCACTCTTACAAGGCAGAGACAGGCAGATCTATTTAAATTGAGACCAGGTTGGTCTACATAGTGAGCTCCCAGCCAACCAACCAGGACTTCTTTGAGAGACTCTGACTCAAAACAAAACAATACAAAAAAAGATGTCTTTCTGTTAATGAAACTGGTACTCAGTTCTGCAGGGAGAACCAAGAATTGTCAGCAAGGCGAGTGAATTTAGAACCCAAAGTCTGAGACACCCCCCTCCCCCCTCGTTTACAGGCCCTTCTGCAGGCGGAGCTGTGATGGGGTTCTGGGAGGGAGGGAGGTATAGCTCCGGAGAAGCGACTTCTCATTTCTGTTGCTGACCAGCCAAGGCTGGGGAGTTATGACACACTCGGCCTCTCTAGGAGCTAAAGAGAAGCTGGGGATCACACCTGGACAGATGCTGAGGCATAGGCTTTTCTGTTCCTGTCCTGGGTTCCTTGAGAGCTCTGAGTGACCCTGGTCCATGGGCACGTGGGCCCACAGGGCCATGGAGTCCTTTGGGCTGAATCCTGGCCTGCCAATCAAGAGCTCCTGAAGCATCTACCATCACTCTCTGTGATCCTTAATGATATGGTGTAGAGCAATGGTTCTCAACCTGTTAGACCCATTTTGGGCGGTGGGGGGTGGGGTGTGTGTGGGGGGGGGTCTAACGACCTTTTCATGGCGGTTGTCTAAGACTACCGAAAAAACACAGATATATGCATTATGATTCATAACAGTAGTAAAATTACAGTTATGAGGTAGCAGCAAAAATAATTTTTGGCTGGGGGTCACCACGATGTGAGGAACAGTATTAAAGGGTTGCAGCTATTGAGAACCGCTGGCCTAGAGGACCGAAGGAGACCCCACAGGATCTCTGAAACCAGAAATAGGTGGCCCAGCTGCATCTGAAAAGGGACTGGATGCCCGGAACACCAGCTTCTGGTTTGAATCTACACAGCCACTCACAGCCCAACAGCACCAAAGGAAGATCCCCTTCTAAACAGGCACGCCAGAGGGAGGCGAAGGGAGGAGAAGCTGGCTGTCACCAAGGTCCTTTGGACTTTGAGAAAGGAATTGAAGCCGGAGAGGCGGGGACAAATTTGCCTCAAGGCTACCGGGCTTAGGAGGGTAGTACCTGAGCAAAAGCAGGAAGGGGAGGAGGCCAGAGAGGAAGCCTGGGTCACCCAGGCTCCTGCTGAGCCGGCGGGGCGGGGTCCTGCGTGCAGGTGAGCGGCTGGGCAGGGCGGGGCGCAGCCACGTTTCGGTGCCGGGGCGCCGCAGACACAGGCCAAGGTCGCACCCTGCAGAGGCCGAGGCGCCTCCAGAGCCATGGCCCGCTCGGCCTGCGGGTTCTCAGTCGTACTGCTGAGCGCCCTGCTGCTGGGTGCAACGCACCTGCTACACGGGACAGGTAAGCAAGCTGTGGCCAGGAAAGCGCCTGGACGTAGCGCACGCGAACCGACCCGGTGGCACGGTCGGAGAGCTTTGGTGGCGCGACGGGCCTGGGACGCTGGCCCTGTGCGCAGGCCGCGGCATGTGGGACAGTCCTGAGCCTGGGTGAGCTCCGCGCTGGCCAGGAGCAGTAAGCGCGGGGAACAGGACTTAGGGGGATGCACTTAAGGTGACACGTTGTGCCCTGGGGACTTTTGCTGAGACTCCTAGAGAGATACCCATTAGGACATGAGAGAGCTTTTCTCTTCGGGTCACCCTCCACCTGGGCCAGAGAACTGCAAGAAGGCCAGGTTTGACGTTCCACTGGGTATCCCATTACCTGTCCATGCGCCCCATTCTCCTGAGGTCCAGGAGCGTCAACTCCAAAGGACAGCTCTAAGTGGACAATCACCGGCCGAGTGGACAGCCGTGGGCGTCCAGCTGCGGAGCCCCACGGGTGCCCCGCCCCTTCCTTTGACGGAAGGCTGGACAGTTGTTCCATTGAGCCTGTGAATTATCGAATAGGTTGGGAGGAGAGACTGCCCTGATCCGAAGATTTGCTCCCGGAAAGAACCCGAACTGTGGGCCCTGGGAGTAGAATAGGGTGAAAAAGTAGCTTTGTTCAAGCAAGAACTTGGTGTGAGGCAATGCAATTTCTCAGACTGGTACAGGGTTTTTTTTGTTTTGTTTTGTTTTGTTTTTTTTTTTTAAAATAGTGCTGTGCAAACCGCGATCGAGGTCTGTGATAACTTTCGCAAAGCCAAAGGAGGTTTTTGTGTTTGACAGGTAGATAAACTAGCATAAATTAAAGAATAAAACTGAAATGCTGGAGCGAACTTGGGCGTAAACCTCAGGGAAACTTCCTGGTTTCTTTTTCCAACATTAGGTGACACGTTACTGCATAGTAGATAGAGAAATGTAAGACCTCATTTGAAATTACACACACACACACACACACACACACACACACACACACTGTGGTGTATATTTTGTTGTTGCTAGAGTTTGGTTTGTGTTTTTCTGAGGCAGGGTCTCCCTGTGTAGCCCAAGCTGGCCTTGAAATCACCGAGTTTCAGGCCTCTGCCTCCAGACTGCTAAATTCTTTACAGATATGGACAGCTACTGCGCTTTCTTAGGACTAAATTTTCAATCAGTTTAAGGGGCAGAGTGGGTAGTCCAGTGTGTAGAGTGCTTGCCTAGCGTGTACAAGGCCCCAGGTTCAATTCCCAGTGCTTTGTAAACTGAGCACGGTGGCTCGTACTTGTGATCCTAGCATTCTGGAGGTGGAGGCCGGAGAGTCAGGAATTCGGGGTCTTCCTCAGCTACGTAGTGAGTTCTTGGCAGACCTGGGCTGTATGAAATTTTGTCTTAAAAATATGTTTTAGAATAAAAAAAATGGGGAGTGAAGATGTGTGTATGAGAGAGAGAGAGGGGTGGTGTGGTGTGTGCCAGCTCTGCTGGAGGCAGGTGACACTGGATTGTTTTGAGATGTTTCTGACTTTCTGTGATAATAGTTGAAAACTTCTCCATGATGAGTAAGCCTGCTCATCACTGAACACAAGATCTGCAGTCTGCTCTGCCCTGGCTTCTGTCTGTCTACACCACATGGAAGTAGACAGTTTGTTTTTAGACCTATAGGAGTGATCATCCATAGCCTGGGAACACTGATTCTTGACGTGGTTGCATGAACTTTCATGGTCACAGAACAAAAGAAAGTTATAAATCAAGGCATCGTCTAAATACATTGGTGGGAATGTCAGTAAGTGGGCTAAGTGGTGAACCCCCTGGGCTTGGTCTCAGGTGCTGTCTAATGATATTCTCGGCTGCTGGGATCACAGAAGCTCATGATCTCCTAAGTTAATATAATCAAAGAGTTTTTGCCTGACAGTAAGAAAGACGTTAGATCTTATGCCGCGGTGAGTGGTGATAAATGGCCATTGAGGTAACTAAAGATTGTCCAAGATCACTTTAGCGCCCAATCTGCAATATAACATTCTGACTCTCCACAGTTAGGAGGTCAAGTGAGCCTGCCAGTCTGCCAGACCTTCAGCCTAGATGTGGGTCTTCAAAGTGCCTCACTTTGCACGTCGCGTGTCTGACAGACACGAGGAGGTTGTCTTTAGTTCCCAGAAGCTCCACTCAAGTCCTTCCTTCCCCGAAAGTCTGGGGAAACTGAGTTGTGTGAATACCAGGAATTTTACCCAATTCACTTTCTTCCTCTGTGACCTCAGGAGCAGGGCCCCATGAAGTCATACAACAGGTTGACTCAGCGGTGCACGGTTTTCCTGAAGTCAGGCTCCATCTTAACTGGCGGAGGCCTCTGAGGAGCTGGTCCAGTGACTGGTGACACATCCCTGACCTCTCACCAAAGAGTGGGAGTAAGCATGGTGTAGGGTAAATGCAAGCCTGGGATTGGAGAGGGCACACTTGGTCTCCTACCAACTCCTTCCTGACCAGGAGGGGAGCACTGGTTGCATCAGAATGAAAACCTTGTAAAACACCACGCTGCTTGCTCCCAAGGACTCCCAGACACCGGAGTCCATGTCAGTCTCCCATTGTCTTGCTGCCGTTGTCCTTCCAAAGCTGCAAAAGACACAAATTCAGATGGGGACGCTAGCTGTTGTCTGGAGGTGGAGTTCCAGGGCCCTCCCCCACACCCCACAAATAGTCCCGGGGTGAGTCACAGGAGGCGGTCAGGATTTCGTGTTTTTCACAGGCTCTCCTCTCAGTTCACCTTTGCTCACAGATAATGTTTTGTTCCACTCTAGAATATTTTTTTTTCTAGAATAATTGTGATACTTAAATCATTTTTTAGCACTGGGGAATGTAGCTGTTGCCTGGCCTGTTGAAAGCCATGTTTTTGTTTGTTTGGTTTTGTTTTTTTGAGAAGGGGTTTCTTTGTGTAGCCTGGCTTTCCTAGAATTAGCTCACAGAGACCCACCTGCCTCTGCACCCGCCCCCCTCCCCCCAGCACTGGGATCAAAGGTGTGCAGCGTTGCTGTCCCTGCCGGACTGTCAAAGCCCTGGGCTTAAACCTCAGCGCGACATAAACAAGGCTCCTCCGTCTGCTGTGATCCCAGCACTCAGGAGACGAAGGTACGAGGTCATCCTATATAATAAGCCCCAGGTCATACTGGGCTACATGAGTATCAGTTTTCATTCTGATAGGTCTATGTAGTAGACAGCTGTTAAGAATTACATAGCACAGGGCAGGAAAAGTTGCTCGGTGGGCTAATGAGGCATCTGCCATTGAGTCTGACAACTTGAGTTCAGTCCCCAGGACCCACATAGTAATAAAGAGGCTACTCCCCAAGTTGTCCTCTAACTTACACACACACACACACACACACACACACACACACACACACACACTAGCTTATGGCACAAACCTCAACTCTTTTCTACCCAGCAGTGCTAATGGGGATGGGAAGGAAGGGTGAGCTCACTGTGTGAGGTAGTAGAGAGTAGCCAGACCCCTGATGGGGGCGGGGAACTTGTAGCTGAGGCCCTCAGCTTTGTTAATTAAGAAACGTTCACACCTTTTAATTGTTACTCCAAACTGTAAAAATTATCCCACAATCAAATTATTCCAAGCCACTCACCACAACCTTGTAATTAGCCCGTCACCTTCTTCTGACAGCCTGGCCAGAAGAGTCCAGTCCCACCTCATCCCTTCACGGCCTTATGTTTGTATTTGATTGATTTTTTTTATAAGCTTTAATTATCAGCATTGCTCTGAGGCCCCGCCTTTGTGATCCCTTGTTTGTAATTTCTAGAATTACTGGCTACTGCCGCTCCTCCCAGCAGCCAAAGCATATGAAGATTTTCTGTGAAAGCAGCTGTAGTACGTTGTGTTGATGTCTCCGCCTGACGTCTATGCTGAAAGTCAATCATAGTGATGCCCTAAATCATTATTTCCTGGTGGGTGCAGTTATTAACCTGCTGTTCGGCCATGCAGAACCCCCAACAGGTTCCGAATGTGTAGTGAAACACAAATGGTTTTAATTACACGTGTAATTAAAAACCAGTGCTATATCACCGAGGAGTGGTTGGTGCACATCTTTAATCCCAGCACTTGGAAGGTGGAGGCAGGCGGATCTCTGTGAGTTCGAGGCCAGCCTGGTCTACAGAGTGAGTTCCAGGACAGGCTCCAAAGCTACAGAAAAACGCTGTCTCGAAAAAAACAAAACCCAAAAACCAACCAACCAAATAAACAAACAAACAAAAACCAGTGTTATTAAATGTGAAGTCCACACAGCAATGACTGAAGACTGCCAGGCCATATATGCAGTGTGTCACAGATGGTTTCTTGGCATAGGGTAACTCACTTCACCTCCCTCTTTGGACACTCCGGGGTCTCTACCGGCTCCTGACCTCCTCAGTTCCTGGTACACGAAACACAAACAGAGACTCTCAGCACATCTTTTAAGTGTTGTTTGGAGCTATAAACGTATGTTTCCAGAATAGACACTGGTCAGAGTAACATTGATGGAGGAAATAGAAATCATAGTGTTTGAACAATTGAAAATGAGGCTCTTCTTCTCCTGAGAAAGTATAGGCAGAGAGGCATGGGTGGGCCTTTGTGTTCCCAAGCAAGAAGGCAGGCACAGAGAGCTGAAGTAACCTGGCTGGGCTACAGGGACACTGAGGTGAATCTCAGGACTTTTGGTCAGCATTGAGGTATTGTCTTTATCCCACAAACTGCCCTTGATTCAAAACAACAACAAAAAAACCCCACATAGGACTTCGTACTATGTTTGCATTTTGTTCTAGGAATATGCACTCTCTCTCTCTCTCTCTCTCTCTCGTTAAGAATTCTTTTATTTTTATTGAATTTTATCCTTTTTTTTTTTATTTTCCGACGGGGTCTCTGTGTGTAGACTCTAGAACTCACTAGACCAGGCTGGCCTCAAACTCACAGACATCCACCTGCCTCTGCCTCCTGAGTGCTGAGATTAAAGGTGTGCGGCATGATCTCCCAAGTATAGGATTGCAGGTGTGCACTGCCGTAATAAGCGGAGGTGACTGACTGATTTGTGAGTCACCCTCGTCTTACCTTTCCCAGCAGAACTCCTTCCCTAAATCCTACTGAGTCTCCAAAGCATGTCAGGAAAGTTCTGGAAGCAGGAATATCTCCGGGTGGCTTTCTTAAGACAGTGTACAATTTATTCCATTGCTTTAAGAACCATGGTGCTCCATGTTGCTACTGGGGCTTCAAAAACACCAGGTTGAAGGGCTAGCCTGAAACGGAGCCACTATGATGGAAATATGCAACTTCCCCATCCCTCCTGATGCACAGACTTCTAGTCACCTGCCAATGGGCGTTGTGCGTTTTGTGTGGATTTTTTGAGACAGGATCTCACTGTGTATGCCTGGATGACCTGAAACTCCTATGTAGCCCAAGCTGGCCTCAAACTTGCAGTGATCTTTCTAATCTGCCTCCTGAGTACTAGGCTTACAGATGTGTGACGCATACTTAGTTGTGTCTGGGTGGGAGGAGGAACTGTTCTTTTTTTGTTGTTCGTATTTAAGAATTTTAAAGCTGTTTAGAAACAGGGTTGGCTCACTCACAGGCCGTGTAAACAGTAGCCACCGGCTGAGATCACAGTGCAGATGAAGTTGCTACTGTCACTTAAGGGTAGAGGCAGGAGACTGGGTGCAAGACCCTGTCTCAAGTCAAGGCAAAAATTTCTATTACATGGTGATGTCACAGCTGTCTCCACAAAGGGTGCAGGTATCTGTCACTCATGTTTGTGCTAACTTGGTAAATTTAACTTACATGCCGTGTATAAGTATATAGTGTGGGTGACCTCGAAGGTGAATACAAGGGGTAAACAATGAGGCAAGAACGTGTGTGCTTAGTATACATCTGTTGTTAGTTTAGAGTAGCATTTCATTTTCCGGCACAGCGATATTCCACGTTATACTGTCAGTTACTCCTGTCGTTGTGTCCCTTGACTTCACCAAGAACCAGGTCCAGCCGTGGCTCTGTATCTTCTAGGCTCGTGTTAACACATTCAGTGACGTTTGCACCACAGCGAAATGACCAGTGTCACATTTTCCATAATGTATCCCACTAAGTGATGTGACCACAGTGCACAATGTAGGGCCGAAGGGCTCAACCTCATTGGAGCTGGGAAGGCAACAGGCAGGGAAAGTATGGCCTCAGGAGCAGAAAGCAGGCTGATCACATTTTCACCCACACCTAGGAACCAGAGGGACAGAGAAGAGGGAGCGTGTCCAGGATATAAATCCTCAAAGCCTGTCCCCGAGTGAGGTACTTCCTCCAGCAAGGCTCCACCTCCTAGAGGTTCCATAAACTCTCCCATGAGCCTGTGAGGGACGTTTCTATTCATAACATCACGGTCCTTCACCCCCATCCCCTGGCTGTTTGCTCTCTGATACGCTTCTCTTGTTACCCTAACACCCATGAACTGGTGCCTCTATGTGCCGGCCTCTTCTCATCTCTCGGTTCCCTAGCTCCTCCTGGGTGCTTTACTGTCCTTCGTGGCCACACTTTGTGTGTCCTTCATCTTTCTGGACTATTTCAGGATATCATTACATATTGGGAGGTTGTGCTCAGGCCTGGGGCTCTAGTTAGTGGCTTAGAATTTCCATCCATGCTCACGACGCCAAGTACACATCCTGGCTCACACATTTCTTTCTTTGGGAATGGGGGGCTGTCTGTTTCTGCACGTACAGTTTGCATTTGTGCATGTGTGTGTAGAGGTCAGAGGTCAGCCTCAGGTACCATTCCTTAGGAGTCACTGCACCTTGTTTTTTGAGACAGGGTCTCTTACTGACCTGGAACTTACCAAGTAGGCAAGCTGGCTAGCCAGCAAGTCCCAGGAATCAACACCCATCTCCGCCTCCCCAGTACTGGGATTCCAAGCATGTGCCACCATGCCTGACTTTTTTTTTTCCTTTCTTTCTTTCTTTCTTTCTTTCTTTCTTTCTTTCTTTCTTTCTTTCTTTCTTTCTTTTTCTTTACGTGAGTTCTGGAGAATGAAACTCAGATCCTCATGCATACAAGGCAAGCATTTTACCTTCTGAGCTATTTCACCAGACATGAATATTTATTTCTTGCTCACAGGAAATGCAAAATCGAGGCTATCCTCTAAGCAAGGATAAGGGGACTCAGGCCTCTTCCACTTTCTGGCTCTCCCATCTTCGGCATATGGCTTCCATGTTCATCTGCTTCAAGCATCAGGAAGGATCCGTCCACTGCCTAGCCATCTACCATGTCATAAAACCCTGGGACCGGGAGAATGCCTCTGGCTCTTGGCACCATGTACTCTTTTGGGGGGACTGTGAACAGGAGAGGATGGGTCTAGCCATGAATGGCCTAATTCATCTCAACAGGACTCTTTGTTCATATGGAGGTGCACATACCAACTTATTGCAACTACAAAAACTCTGAAAACATGTGGCTCCAGAATAGCTTATACACACTTGGCCCCAAGCCACCATGGCATGCACAGGCCAGGAGATGGGCCCCTGGACTTTGGACCTATAGAGCAGGGAAAATCCTGACTCTGGGCAAATTGTTCTAACGTCAGAGTGGAGAGCTACTCTTCAGTAGTAGCCTCTGTGCAAACTGGAAGTCTGTCCTGCTGGAGACTCTAGACCACAGACGTTCAGCCTGAGGCAACTGGCCATCTGCTCTCCATGGTCCAGTTGGCAGGTCTAGCTCAGCATCACAGTGGATACGTACGCCCAGCCCTCCTCAGTCTCTAGGGTATATGCTTCTGGGTCTTGCTTATTGCTGTAGTTCCCATATACTTGGACAATGTCCCACACAGTGGCAAGGGCCTGTCTCTCTTCCTGGAAACCATTTTGCTCAGCAGCTGAGCTTTGAAGTTGGGGATGTGAATAAATGTCTCTTCACCCCAGATAGTACATCCGTAATAGAAAAAAAGAATTGATTCCACTCAAGTCTAACTTAGGGAGCCAATGAGTTTATTGGGATTACTTAGAGGAACATAAAGACTCAGGCAGGTGCTTCACTGGGAAGCCCACCCCAGCATGGGAAATGGCTCATGAAAGCTGTATCCATGGAGCTCTCTCTCCAATCGTAGGGACACTGAAGAGCTTCTCCAAGCAATGTTTACTGCTTTATAACCTTGGGGTGAGGGCTTGTGAACATTGCGGCTTCCAGAGTTTCTGGAGCCTAGTATGATTTCTGGGTCTTCACTCTGGGACAGAAGGTCTCATCTCCATAGTAACTGAGCAACGTTGGGTTCAAGTCATAACACCCCTGCTTATCAACTAGGTCAGCTGGACAAACAGCCTAACCTTAGATTGACCTGGGGTACAGCATAGAAATAGCAATACCTGGAAGCCAGCCAAGGTCCTATTGGGAGGGTGTGTGTAAGACACTCACACTGCCCTGCTGATCTAGAGCAGATCCCTCCATTGCTCCAAACGGCGACAGTTTAGGTCATCGTAATCAGTTCAGCTTGTGAGATTCAGTGCTGCAGCATGGGCCTCAGCCCCACTGGAACTCACTTTGGGCACTTTACTAGGGGAAATTTCTAGAAGTGAACTTATTCAATTAGAAGCCCTAAGTTGTTTCCCATGACACTCAGAACATATTTATAAACACTGTTAGTGTCTACTCACACATGAATTTCCTGTTAGCCAAGGAACTGACCAGGCAGGTTCTGTTTAGCTCAGTCAGCACACTCAGTCTCCCGGGACTGCAGCTCTCCATATGACCAAGTGCTACAGACCCAAACTGGGCTGAGCAAGCTGCCGGAGAACCGAGAGCTGGCTGTCCCTTGGAGCCCTGGCCTTTAATCCCTCCCTGCTAAGAGATGGGGTGTTAGTTCAGAACCAGCCTGGAATACTGACAGTCTTATCAGACACTTTGGCCTTTGGGTGAAATTTCAGGAGCAAGCCCTTATCTTGTCAGAACAAGACGACATGATTTATGTAGTAAACAGTACTTGGGTCATCTTGCAGAAGCCAGCACAGGGGCTAGCAATGTAACTCAGTGGCAGAGTCCCTTGCCTAGCATGCCTGAAGACCAGGGTTCCAAGCTTTGATTTTTGTGGTATCTTTATGCTATCAAGGGGTGTAAATGTTGTAATTTAAAAAAAACAAAACAAACAAACAAAAAATACCCAGCAGCATGAGAGGGAAAGATGCCCTGAGACAGAGTTCACATTTTGTGTAGAGAGGAAGAGAGGGGAGGGATGCTGGCCTCTGGGGACAGGAGCAGCATAAGAGAAGGGGGGGGGGGGGAGAGACAGAGAAACAGGTAGGGAAGAGAGAGAGAGAGAAAGATGGGAGGAGAGAGATGGGAGGTGGTCTGGGTCCTTTTAAAAGGGAACTTTGTGAGTGTGCACAGGAGGTGATCTTAGTGGCTACAGCTGAGGACACATCCTGTCAGAACCCCCAAGGACAGGCCAGTGCAGATGCCTGAATACTAACAGGAAGTTGTTGTTTATTCAGGGTAGGGTCTCTTGTAGTCGAAATTGGTCTCAAATTCTTTTTGTAGCCGAAAATGACCTTGAATTTTGGATCATCCTGCCTCTGCTTCCCAAATGCTAAGATGGCAAACATGTACTTTGTGCAGTTCTGGAGACTGAACTCTTGGCTTGGTGAATGTTAGGTCAGCACTCTTCCATCTGATCTACATCCCCAGCCCCTTTAGCTGAGTCTTGAATTAACATCTTCTAGACTCAGGTCTCTGCTCTGTTGCAGCTTCTTCCAGCAATGAGCCAGGGAAACTGGGGGAAGTGTGTCCCATTGGAACCTTCCAACTCTAAGTAGGCATCTTATCCTTACTCAGTGCCTGGAGATTAGAAACAACCTCCAGATCCATTATTCGAGGGGAAATAGTAGAATTCTGTAAGAGGGGGCTGCTTGTTCGTCCCGGATGCCCAGAACTGAAATAACAATACAGAAACTGTATTAATTAAATCACTGTTTGGCCCATTAGCTCTAGCTTCTTACATATTAATTTAACTCTTTTCTATTAATCTGTGTATGGCTACATGGCTGTGGCTTACCAGCTAAAGTTCCAGTGTCTGTGTCCAATGGGGCTAAATGGCATCTCCCTGACTCTGTCTCTTTTCTGCCGGGATTCAGTTTAGCTTTCCCTGCTTAGCTAAGTTCTGCCCTGTTATAATTCCAAAGCAGTTTCTTTATTCATTAATGGTAATCACAGCATACAGAGGGGAATCCCACATCACCTCCCCCTTCCTGTTTAAATAAAAAAGTAAGGTTTTAACTTTAACATAGTAAAATTACATATAACAAAACAGGTATCAAACAAGAATTACAGTTACAATATTTGTATCTACTTTATCTCTTATCATAACTAAGAAAAACTATATTATTACTTTCTACTCTTGAATTCCATCAAAGACTCCAGAAGGATATAATATTACCTAAGTAAACAGGAAGTGCATTGTAAGCAACTTCCAAAACTCTAGAATTGACAGAGACATCTTGCTGCCTGAACGGTCACCCAGAGTTCTTCTGTACCGTTGGGGCATCCAGCTTCAGCCTACTGGCCCATAGTATCCAGCAGACTTTTCCATGAAGCAGGAAATTTTAAAGACAGGTTCGCCTATATCGGCAGTTTGTCAGTCACTTTCTTTTGTGTCCTGCAGAATGTCTAGCAGACTCTTTCATGAAGCAGGAACCTCAAAAGATTGTCTCACATTTAGACAAGTTCAGCAGTCATTTCTCTGTGGGTCCTGCATGTCCAGTTCATCAAGCAGTCCAGGCAAGAGCAGTTTTTTGCCCAGATGGCCAACCAACTCCATAAGGAGCCTCTTCGATGCCCATCCTTCTCTTGAAGTAATTGGTGCTGCCAGGAGCAGACGTGTCTCTGTTATGAAAAGTCCTAACTTCTTAAAACATTTTAAATGCCATATTCTGTAGTCTTTGAAAGGTTTGAAGAATGCCTATCCATCTGAAATATGTCTCTGTACATCTAAAAAATCTAACATGACTACAAGCTTGACTATTATAGATGATTATCTATTAACCTATCTTTCTTAATTATACATTACATTTTTAAATGAGCTGCACAAACACAATACCTTCATCAAGATCAGAAATACATATACACAATATAACAAAATTGGCCTTAACTTTGTATCAACAAACCAAGATCTATACCAATGCAAATCTCTGTAGCAGGATTCTGCTCTGCTATACCTGATGCAGTGCCAGGCAGCCTTAGAAAGAATGAGGTGCCACTGTGTAAATGCTATGGAGCGATGCCCAGGCAGGAAACAAAAGTCCAAAAGGCAGCTATGGCATGCAGCCTCTGGCAGCAGAGAACAAATGGAGGGGGGATAGGTGTGCAAACATACCTGCAGATGAGCTCATAAGATCATGCCTGGCTGACAGTGGTTGCCTCTGGGACAGGAAGCAGCTACAAGCATGAGATGTTTCGTGGTCAATCCTTCCACTTGTGCTTTATGTTTTATTTTTCTAAATGTAAGAGATTTTTGTTGTTGTTGTTTTAACGCTACTGAGAAACCAAGCCATAAAATTCACCAGTGTCAATGCCTTGTTTGTCCAGGTCCTGCTGAGTGTGTGTTATATTGAAAAACTCCCCCCCACAAAGTTCTTTCTGACCCCTTTACAGTCAGTTTCTGTCTAGCAACCACTGATTGATCTTTTATTACCAGGGTTTCACCTCTAATACAACAACAACAAAATTGAGATGGGGTCTCATGTAGCCAAGTAGCCAAGGCTGGTATCAAACTTAACTATAGCCAAGGTTGGCCTTGAACTCCTGTCTCCACTTTCCAAGTGCTGGGATTACAGGTGTGAGCCACCACATCTAGCTAAAATATTCTTAAATTAAAAAAATTCAAAACTGAGGGTCAGTAGCTTTGTTACATTAAAGTGAATTTCTGAAGTATATAGCCTTATCTTCAAAAAAGTCTGAGATTGCTTTCTGCAAGAATTTATAGAGTGCAGATAGAGGCAGAGGCAGGCGGATCTCTGTGAGTTCAGAGCCAGCTTGGCCTACCCATCGAGTTACAGGTCAGCCAGAGCTATACAGAGAGACCTTGTCTCAAAAAAACAAAACAAGCCAGGTAGTGTTTGCCTTTAATCCCAGCAACACTCAGGAGGCAGAAGCAGGAAGATCTCTGTGAGTTTGAGGTCAGCCTATTCTACAAAACAAATACCAAGACAGTTTGGGCAGAGAAACCCTGTCTCAAAAAACATACATACACACAAACATACATACATACATACATACATACATACATAAAATTTGGTTGTGGTACCCTGTAGTACATAATTATAGTGCAATGCCTATATTTCCAGCCTTCTTTGAGGCAGAAAGAAGGATCCAGAGTCAAGGACAGCCTGGACAAACAACATCGACCCTGTCTCAAAAAGTGAACTAATAAGCAAAAGCAATTTGCTTGTGTAGAAAGGATAGAGTATTACATTACTAGGAATTAAGAAAGGATGGCCAGACCTGGAGCAATTTCCCCTAAAAAACAACTTGATGAATATCATTTGGTTTTGGTATTAACTTTCATCTGCTTTTATAAGGCCTAGCACTAAGCAAATTCAGTGAGTTTGATCTTGCTAGGAATGTCTTGAAAAGATCTAGCCCAGCCCCAGGTCATTTTGGTAACAAGGTCCATTCAGCCTACAGACTAGAGGTTCTCTGTGTGCTCTGACCTCTTGCCTCCCACAGTTCATCATCCAGATGGGCACAAATACATAAATTGGTGGTGGGGGACGGGGGATGAGGTGCGGTTAGGGACTATTGATGTGTTTTGGAAAAAAAAGTCAGACTTGCAAATTACCTGCTAGAGCATGCACTGTCTGTTCAACAAGTATAGCTCTTCCCTGCTGTGCCTTTTGTATTGACCCTTGCGACTCTGCCCAGTGTGGTGAGTACGGTAAAAAAATACGTGTTTAAGAGTAACAGTTATCAGGTGGAGAGTTGGCGCAGCAGTTAAAAGCATGGTCTACTCTTTTAGGTGACCTGAGTTCAATTCCCAGCACCCACAGCAAGCAGCTTACAACTGCCCATAACTGTTTCTAGGGGACAGATATCTTCTGGACTCCTCAAGCACCTGCACTCATACGCACATACCTATACACACACACACATACTTGCTCATACACACACATACATGCACATATATAAAACGAAAGAGGAAGACAAGGTATTCTGCTGTCTGAGGCCTATAGGAAACCATTAGTAAGACCCTGAGACTAACCATAGAATAGCTATTACTGATCATCAGTAGCCCTAAAGCGTTTTGGTGTTTAAAAAAACCATATTCTGTTAGGTTTGGTGGCCCAAAGTCCAGCCACATATAAAGTAGACCAAGTTCAGGGTCAGCTTGAGTTGATCACAAGACCCTGTTAAGAAAGAAAGAAAGAAAGAAAGAAAGAAAGAAAGAAAGAAAGAAAGAAAGAAAGAAAGAAAGAAAGAAAGAAAGAAAGAAAGAAAGAAAGAAAACACAAGGAGAAAGGGGGGGGGAACAGGAAACCAGAAGCCTCTAAACACCTAAGCAGGTGGGGAAGGGGCTCTTCTATAAACGGAGGTTTCTCTGTTCTGCCCCATCCCACAGTCGCTTTTAAATAATCACTTAGAGGCCTAATATTAGTTACAAAATGCCTGGCCGAACAGCTCAGACTTGTTACTAACTAGCTCTTACTTTTAAATTAATTCTTTTCTATCAATCTATGTTTTGCCACATGTCTCATGGCTTTATCTGTGCTCTAATAAGTCTTGTTCCTCAGGCATCTGACTGGCATGTCCTTCTCCTCTCTGAATCTCCATTTGGTTTCCCTACCTAGCTATATTCTGCCTGGCTACAGGACCAATTCAGCTTTTATTATCAACCAATGAGAGCAACATATCACGGTGTACGGAAGGGTTATCCCACAGCACAGTTCAGGCGTGTTTGCCACACCATCTGTGTGTATCAACTGATAACTTGTCTTAGTCTGCTTGACATTGTGGTTTTCATTGACTTTGATGACCCACACTTTTGAGGTGTGACAGAATAAATCTTTCTAACATTTCTTGGAATGTTGCAATGACTTGAAGTTGCCCTGTAACTTGTAGCCTGTCATCACAAATCACATCCAGTGGTCAGAAACTGAGCTGTTTGTTGTTTAAACTGTAGTCCCCATGTTGCTGGTCCCTTTATCACATGGTTTTTTAACTTCAGCTATCCTCTTTGATCTCCCTTCTCCACCCGATGTGGTTTGATTCCATCTGGAGTCTTGGTGATGTCTTGTCTGGGCTGTGTGTTCATTTGTTGCAGGCTCATTCAGCCCTCATCATATGATACCATTCAGTCACCATGGTATGTGTCCTGTGTCCTTGGCAATAAATACTACAGAAGGGTCTGGATGACTCCACACAAACCTGTCGCCACTTTGGGAGATGAATTAAATCACAAACCCTTTCACCACTGGCCACTAGTACGGCTTTGGAAGATGGTTCGGTAACTTTGTAAGGTAGATAATTTACATCATTGAGTATCATTTCCTTTGCTAAGAGTTCAGGAACGAAGAAAGGAATAAATAGATGCCCCTGACAGTCTTCATTAGCTGTCTCTCTGAGCTGGATTGAGTGGGCTTATACAATGGGAGCTTAACATCACTTACAGAACTTTATCTTTTTATCCTCTATTGTCACTCTGAGGGCTATGGAAATAATAGGTTATTTTAGAGACAGCTGTGAGTTTGCGTTCTGAGAAGATAGGACTGTGGGTCTCTTTAGGCACATTGTGTCCCTTAAGCCCTGAGGTTGTCAAATGTGATTCTTGGATGCTGAGATGACTTGATGTAGTCGTTTAACCTGTGGTCCCCATGTTCCTAGTCCTATTATCAAACTTTTTTTAAAACTTAAGTTATCCCCTTTGATCCCTCTTCTCCACCTGGTGGATTTGATTCCATCTGGAGTTTTAAGGAGAATGAAAGGTTTGACCTGCTCTCCCCAAGTGGCCCCTAGGAATAAGGTGAGGGACCAGGGCAGGGTGATTAGTATGGTTTGTCAGGTCCTGCTGGACCCCACCCAAAGTGACTTCATAGTCCAAATACCCAGGATAGATGGGGGTCTCTGATCTTGGAAGAAGCATTTCCTGCCAGACCACATCAGAGGCCAGACTGAATGTTTATTACCACATTTAAAAAACAAGAAGAGAAAGAGAAACTCTTGACTGGGGACTAGGGATATTTTCCTATTCTCAGAAGTGTTTCATGCTGCCTCGATTTACCACGTTAGTGAGAACAAACCATTCTCATTAGTTCCTGGCTGTGTGGTGGAATCCCTAGTGCAGAATTAGACCCATGAGTTCTCCCAGCATGCCCTGGGCTCCAGTATCAGACCTCTCTGGCATTGACCTGGCCTTGCCTCTTCTTAGTCATAGAGGAGAGACCTGGGTGACTTGACTTGTCTGAGCCTCGGTCCTTAGGCTGGAGATTGACCAGTCACTCTCTCCCAGAGCAGGTCCTGTTAGAATGGGTCATATTGGTGGTAACCCCAGCTCTTGGCTTCCCAATGATGGCAGGAGCACCCCTTTGCTGGGTAGCTTGGCAGCATGCAGCGGACATATCATCTGTGGTTCCTGAGTACAGTAAGTAGGCCAGTCCAATTGTGTTGGTAGGTCATGTCTCAGAGTCCCAAGGAGTACTGGAGTCACTGAGTCAACAGGTATGAGAAAGCCTTTACAGCCAGTGGAGAGCAGGAAGGCTGATAGAATGTGAGGCTTGGCTTACACTTTTGCACAGCCTCAGAATGAGAGTATGCTAGGAGTTTGTCCTGAAGGTGCTATCCTGGCCTCTACCAGGCCCCACTAGCCAGGATTCTGGGCTCTGGGCTCTGGGTTCAGGCAAGCTGGTGGTGATGGATTATACTGGACTATACTGGACACCACTCCCTAGTACCCCTCACCCACACTGGCAGTGAAAGGCTCCCCTGTAAACATGGTAATATTGATTGACTCCTAAGTGCTTTATGAATACCTAACTCATTCAGACCTCAAAACGGTTCCCTTTTTATCCCTAAGCAGTTTGCTCAAGCAGACACAGCAGACAGACAGTAAAGCAACCCAATTCTAAATCTCTTCACCCCTAAAGCACAGCTGGGAAGACATTCTGGTCCCAACAAGTGAAGCCCAAACTCCATGGCCAGCACCATGCACTCCCCAGACAGTAACTGGTGGCTAACCTCCAGTGTCTTCAGAGTATTTTGATCTTTCTTGGTGGCCTCAGCTTACTGACTCCGATAAGATCTGATAGCTAAGATCACACTGAATCATCCCTCAGAGCAGGGGATGAAGCAAGGGGAAGTCACTGATGTGGTGTGAGCGTTCCTTTGTGGTGCCTCTCCCCTGGGCCCTCCTAATGTGAGCCTCTCATCCTCTGAGCAAGCTGGCAGCTAGCGAGGTGTTTCACACACCCTGTCCTAGAAGCAAATCACTCACATACCTGGTATTCAACCAAGAAACTTGGACCTGAGGCGTGGAAGCAGGAAACACTAGCTCGTGAACCCGATGAGTGACGAGGTTGCCCCACAAAGTGGGATCTTCTGTCTAGAGAGGGTGGTGTTTTCCAGGGTGGCATCCATCAGCATCACCCTCTCGTGTACTGGCGACTCCCACACAAGCCATGACTGATCACCCGTGCTGATTCACATTTAACACGCCATGTCTGTCTCCCTTGAAATTCTGGGTATTCCTCCAGAGCTCCAGGCCTGAGGGTGCCCAGGCTTAGCCTTGTTCCTGGCTGGGCGCTGCCCAGTGCATCGTGATTGGATAGAGAAAGTGAATGTGAGCCAAGCCCCAGAGGAAACCACACCGAGCATGAAGGCAACGAGTTCTGACGCATCTGAAAGTGTTTAAATTGTGTGTATCTGTCAGTCTTGGAAACTGTTTGACAAATATGGGAGGAAATGGTACCTTAGCGTTTAAATCCCCGTTGTAGAGAATTGAAATGAAACAGGACAGTGTGGGAAAGGAATAAACTGTGAAGTATCCTGTGGTATGTGAATAATGAGCAATGATTAGGAACATCAGGAATTCCCACCTGAGAGGCACAGGCAAGGTGGGCTGAGTGAAGATCTCCTAATAAGGAGAACTAGGGCAGCAGGGAGCTAAGGAGCTGTGACTCAGGGGCTGATCTAGGGCCTCAGAAGCTTCCCCAGGGCCCCACACCTATTCCCAAGAAGGTTGATTTGGATTTCTTTCAGCCCAGAAGATCTCAAAAATCACGCCAGTATTGGGAGTGTTTTCTGTATTTCTCTGGACTAGCTAGGGTCACAAACCTGAGCTTTCCACCAATGAAGTATAAAATTCTTACAGAGATGAAAGAAACGCAGAAGAAGAAAATTTTTCTCCTCTCCTCCAAACCACGGTACTTCTGTCAAGGGCTCTGGTGTGCCAGGCACAACAGAGGAGTGGGCGGGAAAGGCTGAGGTTTCGCTTCCCAGGGTTGGTTTTTCCAATTTCAAGGTATGATAAATGGTTGAGTGGGTGAAAGGAAAAGCCATGTAAACAAAGTGTTCTCAAATTCCAAGTATCTGTGACCAAATGAGCTCCTGATTTATTTTATGCAAGCAATACTGTTCCCATGATCCCTCATTACAGTGAAGTAATGGCCTCTAGAGCGTTGACGTGGGAATAGGGAGTCCTGGGTGGAATCCTTACCTCCTCCTTTCCTCTCTGCCCTTTCTGTTGTCTTACACATCATTCAGACTGAGGAGGGCAGATACACATGGCAGCCGTGAGAGGGGAGAGTCCTTGCTTATGACTCTGGAAATCAGCCTGCAGCAAATGTGCCTGGGAAATGGCTCTGCTGAACACAAGTCTGTAACTCAGTATTTCCTTTGGATGCTTAGTGGGATCGCTAGGGTCACTGAAGGATAATGAATTGGTTACCTTTCTCACTGCTAAAACACCTGAGAAAACAATTTAAGGGAAGAAAGATTTATTTTGTCTCACAGTCCCAGAGGGTCAGGTCATGGCTGCTTGGCCTTGTGTATTTGGGTGGACCATCACATGCTTGACCCTGTGTGTTTGGGTGGATCATCACAGGGTTGGCCCGGTGTGTTTGGGTGGACAATCACATGCTTGACCCTGTGTGTTTGGGTGGACCATCACAGGGTTGGCCCTGTGTATTTGGGTGGACCATCACAGCAGCAGAAGGATGTGGTGAGGACTTCTTCACTTCATGGTGGACAGGAAGCACATGGACATAGGAAGGGGCCAGGAACAAGACACTCTCATTTTCTCCAGCTAGGTTCTACTTCCTAAAGTTTCCAAAGCAGTATCCCTCAGGGACCAAGCCACATACACCCTTGGGAACGTTCCATATTCAAACTGTAACAAAAACACAGTTGCTGGGCAGTACAATGTACCAGAGTATAGTAAAGAGGCTGCTTGTTTCGTTCCCGACTGCTCAGCCCCGAAATAATCACATAAAAACTGTATTAATTAAATGACTGCTTGGTCCATTAGCTCTAACTTCTTATTGGCTAACTCTTACATCTTAATTTAACCCATTTCTAGTAATCTGTGTATCGCCACATGGCTGTGGCTTACCAGCAAGATTCCAACTGGCATCTGTCTCTGGCAGGGCTACATGGCTTCTCCCTGACTCCGCCTTCTTTCTCCCAGCATTCAGTTTAGTTCCCTCCCCCCAGCTCTATTCCCCTATAGCTCTGCCATAAACCCAAAGCAATTCCTTTATTAACCAATGATATTCACAGCATACAGAGGGGAATCCCACATCACCGGAGAGTGGAACTCAGTTGGGTGGTGGTCTGTTGGGAGTCAGAGCCTAATGAATTCATGTGAAAATCTGAGTTGTTTAGACCCATAATAGAAATATGCTTAGTGAATCACTGGGAGTAGTCAGCTCCTCACGTGGAAAAATAAGTAGCTAAAAGTGAATCCCAAAGTTCTAGAAAACAAAACAAACAAACTTCCAGGGGCAGGAGCAATGGTTGTTTTTATAAACAGTACAGATAAACAAATTTTATGTCAGGCTCACCAGGTCTGGGAGTGTTGTTATGTTTAAAATCAACAAACTATACTATTAGCTCCCTGGGGGTAGATACTCTGAATAGTCCTGTTAGTTAACTAATTAATTAATTTTTAGAGCAAGGTCTCACTGTTTAACCTTGGTTGGCCTGAGCTTGCTGTGTAGACCAGGCTGGCCTTGAACTCACAGAGATTAGCCTGCTTCTGTCTCCCAAGTGCTGGGATTATACACGTGTGCTACCATGCCTGGCCAGTCAGTGAATTATTTGCACCAAGTGTGGTCCTTGGAATATATTACAAACCCAGAAAATGCTTGTTGAATAAATATCTGATTTCAAAGATTCTAAAAAGCCTGAATTTCTAAAAGACATCACATGCTTTTCTTTGGCTCTTGTTAATAACAGAATGAATGGTAATTGCCAAAATTACTTTGGGTCCTGGTTTGCTCGCAAACAGGAACTACCTGAGAGGAAGATTTTGGTGAACTCTGTTTTGGTCTTCTGAATCTAATTTAAAGAGATTTGAAATGTTTATGCACACACTGAGAGACGGTAACCCCCACAAAAACATTAAAGTGTATTCTAGATGTATTTGTGACTTTTTATAAACACTTATTTTTATGTATCAAGGTATAACATTTGAACTCATTTTTAATGTATCAAGGTATATAGCATTTGAACTCATTTTTTAATCTATTAATCTATAACATAAAATGCCATCACATCTCAGGGACAGACTGATAATTATTAGCATCTGTACAACACAGGCCAGCACTACCATAGTCAAGACCTGTGGCAGCTTCTGCATCCTTCAGAGTCTCTTGGGCCTCCTGGTACCCTCCCTCTCCACTACGCCAGCTCCACAACTGCTGATCCATCTGCTTTGTATCTAATAATTAAAATACTAATTGCCAGACTGTGATGGCCAATGCCTTTAGTCCCAGCACTCCAGAGGCAGAGGCAGGTGAATCTCTGTGTTCTGGCCAGCCTGGTCTACAGAGCAAGTTCCAGGATAGCCAGGGCTACACAGAGAAACCCCGTCTTGAAATACAAAAAAAAATAAAAAATGTAAACAAAAGATACTGATTAACAGTAATAACTATTTTCAATTATGCCTTGGCTAAAAGATGAAAAAACAGAAGAAAGAAGGAAATTGGCAGCATCGTAACCTGATTGCCCTTGATGTCAATCAAATTAGCTTGACTTGGCCACCCAGGGTTGGAGGCTATTGTGAAGGGCGGACCACTGAAAGCATTTTATAGTCAGTGTAGAAGACATTTTTACAACTACCAAAACAACACAAGGGCTGTGATATCACAGCTCAGATATAAAACTGACCACCACAGTTCTGAATGGGAATCAGTTTGATCTGATGTCGTAAAGAGCTCCTTGGATTCTGAGTCTGTTTTGGAAAGTTCAAATGTCACATTATTTCAGGACAAAGCATTTGAGAAAACACATTCCTGTCTCAGAAAAACAGAAACATGTACTCTCTCTCTCTCTCTCTCTCTCTCTCTCTCTCTCTCTCTCTCTCTCTCTCTCGTGTGTGTGTACACCCCTGGTTTCCCCAAGGAAGATTTATTGGCCCTTACTACAGTAAGGTAGTGGTCATAATATTTGTGAGCAATTAAATGCAAGAAAAGACAAGACTGTGAGGTCTGTACCTATACATAAAATTATTTGAGGGCTTGTCTGGTTTTTTCTCTGTGTCCGGTGGGCACCTGGTGCCAGCTAGGTCCTGAGTCTACGGCTGAACAAGATGGTGAATTCTGCTGTCCTCCTGTGGGAGCTTTTCTGTTGGTAGCGAGAGGAGGCACCTTGGGCAGACGGCAGGGTGCCCTCAGGCTAGAGACTAGAGCCAGAGGAACAGAGAGAGCCCAGTACCAGCTGGTGAAGCAGGAGGTATGCTGCCGAAGGTTGATCAGAGAAGGCTGCTGTATGTGAATGGGATTCTATTAGTTACTTTTCGGTTGTCACGACCAAATACCTGGCGTGAAGTATCTTGAGGAAGGAAGAGGAACTGAATAAGAGCTATATATAGCCCGCTATATATGTGTGTGTGTGTGTGTGTGTGTGTGTGTGTGTGTGTGTGTGTAGGGGAGGCATGACAGCAAGAGCATAAAAAAGCTGGTTACGTTGATCCTCCTGCCTCAGCTTACTAAGGAGCTGAGATAAGGCTGTTTTGCCTCTAATTTTAGCAAATGCCCTGTCCCCTGTGGTACAACTGTTTGCTCTTGGCCCATAAAGCATTTGTGGAAAGCGGCAGCTGCAGCAGCTCTATGCAAACGAGTGTCCCAGCCGATAGATGGTGTCTGCCTAGGGCTCTGTCCCCCACTGCTGCCGGCCCTCCTGCTATGGCAGTCACAAGGAAAAGAGACAGGACAGTGCCTCTCTGCTTGTTGTTAATGCTGCATGTGTAGGGATCTGAAAGCACGCTGCCAAGGAGATCAGCAGTGTGGCTTTTATTTTTTATTAGAGTTAACAGCCCAGGGACTGGAGAGATGACTCAGAGGTTAAGAGCATTGGCTGTCCTTCCAGAGGATCTGGGGTCAATTCCCAGCACCTGATGTGGGATTCCTCTCTGTATGCTATGAATATGTTTTATTACCATTGGTTAATAAAGAAGCTGTTTTGGCCAATGGCTTAGCAGAGTAAAGACAGGCAGGAAATATGAACAGAGAGATATAAAGAGAAAGTAGGCAGAGTCAAGGGGACACCATGTAGCTGCCGAAGGAGACGCTTGCCAGAACCTTACCCGGAAAGCCATAGCCTTGGGGCGATACACAGAATAATAGAAATGGGTTAATTGAAGATACAAGAGCTAGCTAGAAAGATGCCTAAGCTATTGGCCAAACAATGTTGTAATTAATATAGTTTCTGTGTGATTATTCGTGTCTGGGCGGCCAGGAAACGAACGAGCAGTCTCATTCTACAAGCACCCACGTGACAGCTAACAACTGTCTGTAACTCTAGGTTCAGGGACTCCAACAGCCTCACATAGATGTACATGAAGGCAAAACACCAATGCACAGAAAATAAAAATCAATTAATTTTTGAAAAAGCTAACAGCCCAAACAAGAGGTGGTTTTCCTACCCAGAGAGCAGGACCAGGATCTCTGCCATCGGGAAAATCATCTCTGTCACTCCATGCTGCCCCCTTCCCAGGCCAGGGGGACCACAGTAAGTAACAGACCTTTTGCCTCTTGCTGATGTTTTGTTCTTATTCCTGTTTCTTCCTTCAGAAGCACTGGAGATTGCTCTGCCCCAAGGAAGTGGCATTACAGTACACATCAAGCTGGTGAACCCAGCCCTGCCTGTGAAAGCCTGCTACATGGTCGTGTCTAGACAGTATGTGACTGAGTTACTTGTCAAACCTGGAGATAAAAAGTCTTTTACCTTCAGCTGCAACAATCCGGAGAAGCACTTTATCTTGGAGGTTAAGAAGAGTATCGGTGAGTTAGCCCTCACGAGCTGCTCCCTGCCCCTGCTGCTCTTTCACAGGCGGTGCCAGGCTCTGGTGCTGGAGAGAGGTCCACTCGAAAGCCTCAGCTCTCCAGCCTGACCCTTACGTGGCCATTCATAGGCTCATGCGCTTCCCATGGTCTCGCAGTTAATCTTCAAGAGAACCCGGACAGACCAGAGTGGAGCTGGTCTGAGCTAGCTCATGAGAAGCAGAGTAGGCCAGGAGAAAGAGGTTGTGACTTTCTTTCTTTCTGGCTTTTTGAGGCAGGGTCTTTCATACCCTTAGCTGCCCTGGAGCTCACTCTGTAGACCAGGCTAGCCTGAAACTCACAGAGATCCACCTGCCTTTGCCTCCCAAGTGCTGGGAGTGTGTGCACCACAACACCCAACTTTAATCATTTGCTCTTAACCACTTGACCACACAGTCTCACAGATCACAGGAGAGACCCACAAGCCTCAGGTCTGTAGGTCTGTGAAGCTCTGATTCATGTGCTCGAAGGATCTAAAACTCAAGGGTCTCACCATAGGACGCTTTTGATGTGAAACACAATACCTGAAGTTGGGTATTTAAAAGCCCGGGGTGTATTTTTCTCACAGTTTTGGAGACTGGCAAGCCCAAGGTAAAGGCACAGAAGGTGGTATCCTTTCCACTTGAGCCTTTTCGTAAAGGCCCTGATGCCATCCACCTCCTGACTTAATTCCCACCTATTGGCACCATCTCTTGGTGTTGCCATGCTAGGAATTGGGTTTTTAACCTGTGGATCTTAGAGAGTGCACAAACATCCAAACCGCAGCTGAATGGAAGACAGAGAACTAGACGGTCACAGTTAAGTGTGATGCCCTAGGCCTTCTGTTCTGTTCATCTCTGCTGCCCTTTTTGTTGTCACCATTTTAAGAGCATGTGCTACTTTATAACCAAATAAGCCAATAAAGTGGCCTTAATTTTGAAAAGGGGCTAAGGAGCATTTGAGTACGTTTAGTCTTTCAGTATTAGGATGCCCAAATCATCTGCTAGGTAGTGAAAACGCATGCTTCCAACTGTGGAGGTGATGATAACAAAATATCAGTTCTAAAAGTAACAGATACAGGCCTGGGATTGGGTCCAGCGGTGTGTCTGCTCCTCATTTCCCTTCCCAGCAAACATCTGGAAGCTTTAGTGGAGTCTGAGATCCTCGTACTCATGCTAGAGCAGTTCCATGAAGATTTGTGAAGGTAGAGTCCTGCTGGGAAGAATGAGCTAAGACTCACTTCCAAGTGACATGTCCCCCTCTGGAGAGGAAGTGTTTGGCTTGCTTGAGTTTTTGCACTGGGCAGAAGGCAGGAGGTTTATAGCCAGGCCTGTCACTGAGCCACTTCCATCTCTGTGGCTAAGACTTTTGGTGACAAAGGACAGTCATATTCATGTGCGAATCTCTCAGTGTTGTGTCTAGCAGCAGAGCTGAGCCTAGAGACTGGGCTTCTTGACAAAGTTCTTGATATAGAATCAAACCAGAAACTGTTGAGTAGTCCAGGCTATGGTACGTCCAGGGCTCCAGGTCTCAGAGCTGTGCCTCGGTAGGGACTAAGATCCCACAGTGGAGAGAACTAGCTGCTGCCCTGACGCTGGGATGGCTCCGTGGGTAAAGACGCTTGCTACCAAGCCTGATGACCTGAGTCTGATCCCTGGAGTCCACATGGTAAAGGAGAGAATTAATTCCTATAAGTTGTCCTCTGACTTCCATGTGCACAACAGCACACACACATGCATACACGCACACACACACACACACACACACACACATAAGTGGGAAGCTAAGAGCTGCTCCGTGCACACAGTGAAGTTTCTATGAGCTCCTAAAATAGCTGTGATCTTTATCGACACAGAGTCTAATGTTAGCAACATTAATCACCATTTTATCTGATCCCGTTTCATTGGTTTGGCTGGGCAGTGCCCTGACATGAATGCAGGTTGACCACAGACAGCAGAGCTTCAGTGCTGGGCCAGCTGCATCTGCAAGTGGCCAAATCCAGGTCATCCGAACTCCAGGGCTGCTTCGCAATAATGAGAGGTTTGATGTGGATGATCTCAGAGGTCTTAGACGGCTCTTGAGTTCTCCTAGGTCTATTTGGAGTTGACAGTGTGTGTGTGTGTGTGTGTGTGTGTGCGCGCGCGCGCGTGCCTGTGTGTGTGTGTACAGGCACGTCCATGTCCACGCATTTGAAAGCCAGAGAGCGATGTCCAATGTCTTCCCCTACTGCCCTCCACTGTTTTTGAGACAGAATCTCTCAATGAACCCTGGAACTCAGCAGTTAGCTAGGTTAGCTGGCCATCAAGACCCCATAATCTTCCTGTCTCTGCCTCTCAGCTCTGTGATGGCAGGCGTGCATTGCCCCACCCTGCTTTTGTATGTGGGTAAGAGGTACATGCACCTTGATGTGCAGGCACACGACCCACGCATGCACATGCAGAGGCCAGAACACTGGGTGTCTTTTTCCATTGCTCTTGTTGCCTTGAAATAGGGTCTCTCACTGAGCATTTATTTTCCTTTTTTTTCCTTCAGTTTTTGAGGCAGGGTTTCTCTGTGTAGCTTTTGAGGCTGTCCTAGAACTTACTCTGTACACCAGGCTGGCCTCGAACTCACAGAGATCTGCTTGCCTCTGCCTCCCTTTAATTTAATCCTTTAATGGGATTAAAGGAGTGCACCACCAGCGCCTGGCCAATCTCACCGATCTTTTGAGAGTTTGGATCCAGAGGTTAAGAGCACTTACTGCTCTTCCAGAGGTCCTGAGTTCAATTCCCAGCAACCATATGGTGACTCACAACCTTCTATAATAAGATCTGATGCCCTCTTCTGGACTGCAGACAATAATACAGTACTGAACACTGTAAATATTAAATAAATCTTTAAAGAGATTTTTTTTTCCCCCTCAATGCTGGGGTTACAAGAATTGTACCACCATGCCCAGGTTTTTATGGGGTGTTGGGGATTTGAACTCAGCTCCTCATGCTCACATTACAAGCACTTTCCCTAACCCCAACAACAGCACTTTCCAACACCCAAGGGGAACACAAGTAAGGACCCACAGATTCTTATTACTAGAGCAAAGGCCATTGCACCTTCATAACCTCTATGTACAACACAGAAATCCTGAAGTGTTGCCTGCTTTCTGTTATTTCAGTCTTTCATAAATTCTCCTTGATAGTAACAATCGTGTTGTTTTAAAAAGGCTTAGGAAACAAAATGAATCAGAGGATGTAATTACTTATTAGCCTTAAATGACTCCTCTGCCGTGTTAATGAAGTCAGGAGAGCCTCAATACAGGGAGCTCACTGTGCCTTGGATTAGCCAGTCAGGGGAACTCTGTGCTGAATATGATCAGTATGCTAGTGCGATGTAGAAGGAAAAGGAAGTTTAGAAGGTGGAGCCTGGCAGTGTGCCCTCAAAACCATGAAATTAATATCTAAATAGAGGAAGGAAGTTGTCCCAAGGTGCAGGCTCCCTGTAGCTCTCTAGAAGACCAGCGGGGGACAACTGACCAGATGCCAGGCACTGTGCCTGGGGAACAGTGTTAGGTGTCTTCCGTCCAGAGATGGGTTTGTGTGTGTGTCCATCTGTCCTGCAAAAGCAACTTAAGGAAGACTTTGATTTGGGTGTGAGTTCCAAGGGATCCTGTCTGTCATGGTGGAGAAGACTCGATAGCAGGAGCAGGGCATGGCTGGTCACATTGTATCTCTAGTCAAGAAGCAGAGAAAGATGAAGGCTGGTGCTCGGCTCACTTTCTCTTTCTTACTCAGTTCAGGACCCAGGTGATGGTGATGCCCACATTCGAGGTAGATCTTCCCACCTCTATCTAATCTAAAAAAAATTTTTCACAGTCATACCCAGAGATTTGTTTCTGTGGTGATTCCAAATCCTGCAAAGTTGACAGTCTAGAGTACCCACCACAAGGACATGTCCCCAGAGGCAGCCCAGCCAAAGGGTAGCAAAAGGGAGACCAGGAAGAAACTGAGCAGTGGGACCAGGGCTTCTCTGATCCTAAATAGGAGGCGCTGACCAGCAAAAGGTCACCAGTGAGCAGTTTGGGGTGGTACAACCACCCGGGCACAATCCTAAAGAGCCTAATTTAGGAGCTGAGGAGGAACAGCGTGTAGCCTTGTATCTGTAATCAAAACTGCTTTTGTGTCTGTGTTACAGACTGCATGTCAGGTCCGTGTCCTTTTGGGGAGGTTCGTCTTCAACCATCCACATCAGAGCTGCCTGCCCTCAACAGAACTTTCATCTGGGACGTCAGAGCTCATAAGAGCATTGGCCTGGAGCTGCAGTTCTCAGCCCCTCGCCTGAGGCAGATTGGCCCCGGCGAAAGCTGTGCAGATGGGGTGACTCACTCCATCAGCGGTCGCATTGACACCACTGAGGTCAGGATTGGCACCTTCTGCAGTAACGGCACCGTGTCCCGGATCAAGATGCAAGAGGGCATGAAAATGGCCTTACACCTGCCATGGAACATACCCAGGAACATCTCAGGCTTCAGTATCGCAAATCGGTCATCTATAAAACGTGAGCATGCACCTCCTGTCCCTACTGACCAGATGGACATATACAGAGTGCTCAAGAGTTTTCCAGATGCAATGCCAACTATGTATTTATTTGGTACAGGGTTTCTCTATGTAGCTTTGGCTGTCCTAGAATTTGATCTGTGGACAGGCTGTCTTGAAATCACAGAGATCCACCTGCCTCTGCCTCCCGGGTGCTGGGATTGAAGGCGTGTGCCACCACCACCCTGCAGTTATTTATTTATTAAGACAAGAATCTCATGTAATGCAGGCTAGCTACAAGTTTATTACGTAGCCCAGGTTGGCAGCCCAAAAACATTACAAAAAATAAGATTATAGAAACTTTAGCTAAATGAATCATCTTAGAAGCAAAGGTAATAAATACTCAAAGCTAATCACATCCTTGTGATTCTGCTATGGCAAAATGCTCTCAATGATGTGTGTGTGTGTGTGTGTGTGTGTGTGTGAGAGAGAGAGAGAGAGAGAGAGAGAGAGAGAGAGAGAGAGAGTATGTGAGTGAGTGTGTGTGAGAGTGTGAGTGAGTGTGTGTGATTGTGTATATGTGTGTGAGAGTATGTGTGATTGTGTATATGTGTGTGAGTGTGTGTGTGTGTGTAGTGAGATGTCAGAACCCTACCCAGCTCCACATTCAGATCTGTTGGAAACTGTAACTAAGCCCTAGGTCTATATTAACCCCCAAGGAGATGGGCACACTGAACAAACTAGCTTCTTTTCCACAACCCAGTCAGTATTAAACATTTGCTCAAACACTGCTGATGGGTCTTTGTTCCTAATCCCCACCCTCAGAGTAAATATCATATGCAGCCTTACTCCTGAGGACTGTGTTTTCCCAGTACCCCTGCCCTTGGCCATGGTCGACAAGTACATTGTTTCTTTCTGTTTCGGATCTGCCTCCACAGGCCTGTGCATCATCGAGTCAGTGTTTGAGGGTGAGGGTTCAGCAACCCTGATGTCCGCCAACTACCCCGGAGGCTTCCCTGAGGATGAGCTCATGACCTGGCAGTTCGTTGTTCCTGCACACCTAAGGGCCAGCGTCTCCTTCCTCAACTTCAACGTCTCCAACTGTGAGAGGAAGGAAGAGCGAGTTGAATACTACATCCCGGGATCCACCACCAACCCGGAGGTGTTCAGGTTGGAGGACAAGCAGCCAGGGAACATGGCTGGAAACTTCAACCTCTCCCTGCAAGGCTGCGACCAAGATGCCCAGAGCCCAGGGATCCTTCGGCTCCAGTTTCAGGTCCTGGTCCAACGTCCACAGAATGAAAGCAGTGAGTAATCCATACCCTCCCTCTTCTGTGTTGCCTAGGTGAGGCAGCTGCCTGTTCTGCATGTATGGCAGCCAGGACACGTGGACTCTGAACGATGCAGGAGTTTCAGGAAATGGGTCACTAGTCCTGGAGACAGGCTCACGGGCAGACACTGAGCAGGCACTTTGGTATTAGCGCAGTAAGAAGCAAGCACAGTCCTGCATTCCGGGCCCTAAGCTGGTTTGTTGTTGTTGTTTTTTAAGGTGTGTGTGTGTGTATGCTGTATATGTCCAGGTACCCTTACAGCAATTCTGAGCCACCCAGTGTGGGTGCTGGGAACTGAACCTCTGCGAGAACAGCAGGCATTCTTACTACTGAATTTCTCTAGCCCCAGCTAGTCTGTTTTTTATGAGGACATTGACAAGTTGCCTTGCAAGACCTCTCGTCTTGGCCCTGCACTGGGAGCCAGAATGTCAGTCAGAGTCATCGGCTATAACAGTGGGATAGTTACTATGTGATTCTCGGCTGGACAGCCCCTTACCTGGGACTCACACATTTTTAACCCTGTGCTAAACATGCCAAACATTACATAGTTTTAGTTAATTCTAATCAAACAAAAAGATTCAGAGGGGTGTGGCGCTAGCCTTGAGTCTTACAGTTTAACAGCCATAGAGCAAGCTCAAAATCTAGATCCTGTCCAAGGAAGAGAACAGCACAGAGAGTGCTGAGAGAGAGAGTGTGTGTATGTGTGCATGCATGTGCGTGACTGTGTGTATGTGTGTGACTGTGTGTGTATGTATGGGAGTATGTTTGTGTATGTGTGTGAGCGTGTGTGTGGCTGTGTGTGTGCACACATATGTGTATGTGTGTGTGAGAGAGAGTGTGTGTGTATGTGACTGTGTATGTGCATATGGGTGTGTGTGACTATGTGTGTACATATGAGTATGTGCATGTGTGTGTGTGCGTCCATCTGAATAAGCTCATCCCAACAGATGACTCGTCTCTTTGGTCCCCTCCCATGGTATCTGCCTGTCCATGCCTTATCTCTCTGTGATTTCAGATAAAACCTACGTGGTGGACCTAAGTCAAGAGCGAACCATGTCGCTCACCATAGAGCCACGGCAAGTCAAACATGGCCGCAGGTTTGTTCCTGGGTGCTTCGTGTGTCTAGAGTCTCGGACCTGTAGTAACAATATCACCCTGACAGCTGGCTCCAAATACAAGATCTCCTTCCTGTGCGATGACCTGACACGCCTGTGGGTGAATGCGGAGAAAACCCTAAGTATGTCCTGATCAAAAACCTGGCTATTCATACCCAGAAGCCTAGACTGCATAGGCTCTCCCCATCCCTCTTTAAAAAGAAAAAAAAATAGTGCTCGTGTGTGTGTGTGTGTGTGTGTGTGTGTGTTGTATGTACGTGCAGGAGGTCGGAGGACAGCTTATGGGGGTCAGTTTTCTCCTTCGGCCAAGTAGGTTCCAGGGATTAAATTTAGGTTATCTGGTTTGGCGGTTTGGTGATAAACCACGACTCAGTGGTTTACCCACTGAGCCATCTTTCCTTTTTTTTTTTTTTTTGGTGGGGAGCGGGATGGTTCAAGACAGTTGTTTTTTTTTTTTTTTTTTTTTAAATGTAACAGCCCTGGTTGTCCTGGAACTGACTTTGTAGACCAGGCTGGCCTTGACCTCACAGAGATATACCTATCTCTGCCTCCTGAGTGCTGGAATTAAAGGCATGTGCCACCTCATCCAGCCTCATCTTTCCTATCTTAGTGGCGCTTAGTAGGTAGGTTGTAATGGGTATAGTCTGAGATGACCACTGAGGCTGGGTGAACAGGAGCAAGAGAGAGAAGTGGGAAGTGTTAACAGGCCTTATTAGGACCGGTGTCTGCTGACTGACACTCATCCCTCAGAAAGTCACAGCAGGTGGTGCCCCTGCCTGTCTCTGCCCAATGTGCCAGCCTCTCCCTGAGGAAATCCTCTTCTGCTTTGCTCAGCTGCCCCATCTCTGTGTCCCCACTTGGCCTACTCCCTGCCTCCTTTTCAGTCAAGAACTTAGCCTCCCAGGACATGAAGATGTAATTGAGTTGGTAGAATGCTTGCATAACATGCATTAGGTCCTGACTTTAATTCCTAATACCACATAAACCAACTACTCCTTGACTATGCATGTTTAATTAAGCCCAGCTTAGGAAAAATGAGAGCCTATGTTACAAAACAAACAAAATGGACTTTGCCTGGCTCCTTCTGTGGCTTGTGAGTCTTTTTAACAAATGTAGCATGAGGCACGATTAATAAAAACTCAGAAACAGAAATTGGGATTCAACATGAAGGTCAGAAAAGCAAAACAGCCAACCACTGGCTCTTACCTCTACTTCCGTCTGACATGGCGATCCTGCCTCCAGGAATCTCAGAGACTGAGACTGAGAGCTGTCTGCTGTAGTTTTATAGGCCTCTCTAGTTCTGGGATTAAGGGTGTGCACCACTACTGCCTGATTTCTATGGCAAACTAGTGTGGCTACTGAAGTTAAAGGTGTGTATCATTGCTGCCTGGTCTGTAAGGCTGATCAGTGTGGCTGTTTTATTCTCTGATCCTCAGGCGAGCTTTATTTATTAAAATACAAATGAAATGCCACTACGGCAGCAGAATTTATACTCAAGATTGGAGATGAAGTTCAGTTGGTACAGTGGTAACCTAGCAGTCACAAAACCCTGGGTTATCCCCAGCAAGACATGAACCATGCTCACACCCCTGTAATCTTAGTACTTGGGAAGCAAAGGCAGGGGGATCAGAAGTTCAAGTTCGTCTTTTGCTACGTGGAGTTCCAGGCCAGCCTAGCTATATGAGAGCCTGTCTTAAAAAAGAACCCAAACTAGATGTAGTAGTGGACACCCTTAATCCCAGCCCTTGGGAGGCAAAGGCAGCTGTGAGTTCGAGGTCAGCCTGGTCTACATAGAGAGTTTCAGGACAGCCAGGGCTGCACAGTGAGACCTCATCTCAAAGAAAAGAAAAGAAAACTTAGTCACCTCCCGCTGAGACACCACGGTCTCTGACACAAAGCTGAGGATTCACAGTGCAGAAGCTGAGGGTCACAGGAGCTAGATTAGTGCGAAGCCACCCAATTAGAAGTGATGGGTGTAATGCAAGCTGGCCGTGATGTCACGCACAGCTCCAACATGACGCAGAAGTGCAGGAACGTGTTGGGGTAGAGGCTTGTGCCTTAGCATCCCAAACAAAGAAAGATACAAACAAGAAGAGAGTGTTTCTGTCCTGAGTACTCACAGAAGCTCGGCTGCAATGTTAGTAGACAAGAGGAGGCAAGCGGACAGAAAACTAATGAAAAGTCACACGGAGGAAGGAAAGCAGACCGGCAGCCCCAGATTCTGGCCTCAGGCCAGCCTGTATGCCAAGGAGGGCACAGTCCAGGCTCCCCACCCACACCCTGCAGATGGGTACTTCTAGCTCTCTCTTCCAGGCTGCCTGGATCACCACTACTGCTATGGGAAGTCCTTCCCCCTGCAGGTGCCCAGGGACGTGCTCCAGCTGCCTGTGCGGCTGCATGACTTCTCCTGGAAGCTGCTGATGCCCAAGGGCAGGCTCAGCCTTCTGATGGTGCCGAGCCAGAAGCTGCAGCAGAACACGCGTGAGAGGCCCTGCAACACCAGCTTCGGCTACCTCGTGGCCAGCACCACGCCTGGCCAGGACCTTTACTTCGGCTCCTTCTGTCCGGGAGGCTCTATTGAGAAGATCCAGGTGAAGCAAAACAGCTCTGTGACCCTGCGAACATATGCCCCCAGCTTCCAACAAGAGGTCTCCAGGCAAGGCCTGACAGTGTCCTTCATACCGTATTTCAAAGGTAGGTGGACCCCTGCTCACCCATTGTGAGACCCTCTTAGCCATCCTTGTTACATATTCAATGCATCTTGTTTTATGCTATGTTAGTTACTTTCTGTTGCTTAACTGAATACATAAGAGAAGCAGCTTAGGGACAGGTTATTTTGGCTCACAGTTTACAGTGAGCGATCAAAGCAGTGTGAGCCGCCGTGTCTACACTTAAGGAGCAGAGAGTGAGCAGAAGGCAGGGCTATAAAACCCCAAGGCCCAAATGACCTTGTTCCTTCAGCAAGTCTCCACTTCCTGTGTCTTTATAACTGAACAGCATCACTGGGAGACAGCAAGCTTTCAAACACAGGCCCTGTAGGAGGCTTTTCACGTGAAAACCATACAGAGTTGCTGATTTAGAGAGGAAGGATTGCTGCAGAGGTGGGGCCTCACATCAGAAGGCTGCAGAAGTCCTAATGACTTCTTCATCAGCCTCCCCATTTCCAGAGCTTGGATATATATAATTTTCGACAGTGGGATTCAAGACCAAGTAGGCAATAAGACCAAGAATTGGGTTCTGGTCTTTTTGGGGAGCTGACGGGAGGGGAAATGAGAAACTCCCCAGCCCTGGGTTATATGATTCTGCTGTTACAGTTAAGAGCACACCCTGGAGAACACAGGGGGATTTACTGGGGAAGGAGTGGCAATGCAGGGGTCCTGTTCTGCCTGGTAAAGGCGAGGTCAAGGTCTACCATGTTCTGAGGTCTAAATGGCTCTCTGTGGTAACCTGTGTTCAGTTGGTTGCCAAAGTCACGACCACTGTTGTGTGCTGCTCAGAAACGGTTATGTTAAAGTAGAGGTCATTTTAAAACTGGCGGAGGCTTTTATTTGAGGCTGACTTTTCAGTGGCACAGTGGGAAAGAAATGGGTCTTTGGTGATAGAGTAAGGTCAGCCCAGGCGCCTGTCATCTCCAAGGTTACCAGGGAATCCCTTTTGGGAGTCTTTGAAAACCATGGCCATTCCTATCAGGACAGGATATGGGGGTCTTGTGTCACCTGGAGCACAGAGTGGACCTACAGGCCTTTCAACTTTGCAGTTCTAGATTTCTTCCCAAACCTGAAGCTGTTTTGTTCTCCAAGGCAGACACAGATAAATGCCAGTTCGCTCAGCAGAGCGGGGCAGGGGCCTTGCCTTGTTGGGAACATTTCTGAAAGGAAACTGAGAACATTCGTTTGGCAAACCGTTCTGATGTTTGTTTGAAAAGAACCCAGGCACCTAGGCTAACAGAGATGTGTCCTTCACTGACCAGTAAAGTAACCACATGCAATTATGTAACCCAAAATCAATATTAAGTAAATGAAAAATATGAGCCTTTGTTGCACTGGCTTTCCATTGCCGTGAGATGATGAACTTAGGTCCAGGAAGGATTTGTTCTGGCTCACAGTTTCAGACTGAAGGCCATCCTTGGTAGGTCCAGGGGCTTTGAGGTCTGTTTGAGAGCAGTACATCATAGTAGGAGTGTGTAATGGGAGAGACTGCTCACCTCGTGGCCACCAGGAAGTAAAAAGAGAGGCCAGGCGTTGGTGGCGCACGCCTTTAATCCCAGCACTCGGGAGGCAGAGGCAGGCGGATCTCTGTGAGTTCGAGACCAGCCTAGTCTACAAGAGCTAGCTCCAGGTCAGGCTCCAAAGCTACAGAGAAATCCTGTCTCGAAAAAAAGAGTGAGGGGCAGGTTCCCAATGGCTTTAAGAGTCTCCAGTGACCTAACTTACTTCTATTTGACCTCCCCTTCTAAAGATTCGACCACCAACCCAGTTGTGGCAGCACACGCCTTTAATCCCAGCTCTTGGGAGGCAGAGACAGGCAGATAGATCTCTGTGAGTTCGAGGCCAGTCTGGTCTACAGAGTGAGTTCCAGGACAGTCAGAGCTACACAGAGAAACCCTGTCTTGAAAACAAAAGAAGTCCCACCACCAGTGACCTAACTTACTTCTACCCAACCCCTTAAAGGTTCTGTCACCTCCCGGTAGCGCTGCGGACTGGTGGCTGAGCCTGTAGTACATAGCCATGGGGGAAAGTTCAGATGCAGACTGTGCCACTCAGACACAGTGGGCACACAGCAGGTGTTCAACAGATGCACAGGATAATGGCTGCCTACTGAACAACATAGAACATGTCCATTTATGGCAGAAAATTTTGTTGGATGGCGCAGGGTAGACTGTTAAGCATTCCCCATACTATCCCATTTTCTTAACAACATCTGTCCGAATCTCTACCCTTTCCTGCAGAGGAAGGCATTTTCACGGTGACCCCAGACCCCAAAAACAAGGTCTACCTGAGGACCCCCAACTGGGACCGTGGCCTGCCTGCCCTCTCCTCTGTGTCTTGGAACATCAGTGTGCCTAGCAATCAGGTAGCTTGCCTGACCTTCTTCAAAGAGCGTTCTGGCGTGGTCTGCCAGTCGGGACGTGCATACATGATCATCCAGGAGCAGCAGACCCGGGCAGAGGAGATCTTCAGTCTGGAGGAGGAGGTGTTACCTAAGCCAAGTTTCCATCGTCACAGCTTCTGGGTTAACATCTCCAACTGCAGCCCCATGAATGGCAAGCAGCTAGATCTGCTCTTCTGGGTGACTCTCACCCCTAGGACTGTGGGTAAGAACTTTTCAGGGTCTCCCAGAGATGATGAAGGAAAGGCAATTGGCATTTGAGGCGCAGGGAGCAAGTTTTGGAGGCAAGTCAAAAAAACAAAAAACAAAAAAAAAAAACCAGATTGAGTCCTGAGTATTGGTATATCAGTCAGCTGTCGTATAGCATTTATTTATATAATTATTGTTCACACATTGACTGAGCAAGTGTGTCCTGACCTGGGCTTCTCAAGCTCAATCACTCATTGATCTGCAGGCAGTACCGGCTGATTGCAAGACTTTGATCTTGGCTATATTCTGTTATTCACAAAAGTCCCAGCCAAAATCATCAGAAACAATTGAGGTTCTTGACTATCTGCTGCACAGCTGGCCCTGCTCAGAAATGCACAAGACTCCAAAGGAAGCATGGAAGGAACATGCACATTGCATCTTCTGCCACATTCTCCTGACTCACCTGGATGCTTTTTGTCAGTTTGCTACCGTTCTTCTCTCTTGACTCCATGATACGTGGGAATTCTCACTCTGTGTTCTTTGTCTGTACAGTGAAGGAAGAAGAATCAGGGATTCAGTAATGAGGATTAAGATACGAGGGATTCGGTAATGAGGATTAAGAAAGGAGAGAGGGAGGGAGAGCTGTAGTAAAAGACCACTCATTTCTTCTCGGCCACCCAGACCTGAATAATCACCCAGAAACCATATCAATTACAACACTGTTTGGCCAGTGACTCGGGCATTATTTTTGGCTAACTCTTATATCTTATTTGTGTATCATCACGAGGCCGTGGCCTACCAGTGAGGTTCCAGTGAGCATCTTTCTCCTTCTGTAACTACATGGTGTCTTCTTGACTCTGCCTTCTCTCTCTCTCTCTCTCTGTCTCTCTCTTCTTATTTCCTACCTGGCTTTACTCTGCTAAGCCATTGGCCCAAACAGCTTTATTCATCAACCAATAAACACAACACATATACAGAAGGACATCCCACATCAGAGGGGGGGAGAGCTCACCAAAGGCCACTGAGAACTCCCAGCTCTGAGGTCACCCCTTGGGCTTTCTTCCTCTGCTGCCTCCCTTCTGTGTCCTGTGACTCTCACCCTTTGTTTCTTGGTGAGCAAGCCAGGAATCCTAAATCCCTCTCTAGTGTGGATCCTGCTCAGATCGGTGCTTTTCTTCCATTGTGCAGTATGGGAAAGAACAGCTCAGAGGAAATGGCTTTGTCCTTCATTCTCGACGCTTGAGTCCCCACTGTCCCCTCTGCTGCTTCTTCTGTAAGACAGCCTGGTGACCAGGGAACACACCTGGTGGAAGCCAGGAGTAGCCAACAGGTGGATAGTAGGTGACCTCCCCCCCCACACACACACACTGTCATCTGTTTCATGTGCTATGTCCAAACTACTTCAAATTCTACTGGTTTAGGCCAGTGGTTCTCACAACCCCCCCAGAGATCACATAATCAGACATCCTGCATATCAGATATTTACATTATGATTCATAACAGTAGTAAAATTACAGTAATGAAGTAGAAACGAAATAATTTTATAGTTGGTCACCCCAACATGAAGAGCTGTATTAAAAGGTTCAACATTAAGAGGGTTGAGAACCACTGGCTTAGACATTAACTGTTTTGTTTGTTCGTAACTATGGGTCAGAAGCTCAGACGCCACTGGCTCATAAACATCCACCAAACAGTTCAGATGGAGTAGTTCAACTCAGACCTGCATCCAGAGCCTTGGTTTCTCCTCGTGGCTCAGTTGAGGTTTGTACGCATGAAGACGCTGCGTGACTAGTATGGGTGGCCTCCGCAAAGACGTTTTATACATTGACTGGTTTCCTCTCATAGAGAGTGTACTAGCTGGCAGTTTTCCAAAGATCAGGTTCAACACCTTTAATCCTAGCTCTCTGGAGGCAGAGGCAAGGCAGACCTGTGTGAATTTGAAGCCAGCCTGCTCTACAGAGTAAGTATACAGAGAAACCCTGTCTCAAAGGAAAAAAAAAAAGTGTTTCTGGGCAGGCAGTGGTGGTGCACACCTTTAATCCCAGTACTCAGGAGGCAGAAGCAGGCAGATATCTATGAGTTTGAGGCCAGACTGGTCTACCGAGGCCCAGGACAGCCAAGGCTATACAGAGAAATCTTGTCTTGGAACCCCAACCCCCCAAAATAGATTAGGCTCAGAACAGACCCAGTCCCCTTCAGTTTCTAGCCTCTCTCTTCAGAAGGAAAGAAGCTGGAGGCTGGAGATTTATCAAGCTCTTTCCTATGCTAACCTTCTTGTTTCTTCCTGTGCCTTCCTGTCTCCGCTCACAGATTTGGCTGCCATCATTGGTGCAGTCGGAGGCGGAGCCCTGTTGCTGTTTGCCCTCACACTTATCATTTGCTGTGTGAAAAAGAAGTAAGTGATTCTATTTGGCCATCTTTGGCTGCTCTGATGTGTCCTTGGATCATACACACTGACTGGATGGATGGGTGGGTGGATGGATGGATGAATGGATGGATGGATGGATGGGTGGACGGATGATGGATGGATGGACGGACGGACGGATGATGGATGGATGGGCGGATGGATGGATGATGGATATATGCATGCATGCATGGATTTAGACATGGTCTTATATATCCCTGACTGGCCTTGAATTCCTGGTCCTCTTCTACCTCCTTGAGCACTAAGATAAGATTACAGGCTTGTGTCACCATACCCAGCTTAGTCATGTCAATGATGTTAGCAAAAAGCTTCCTAATTCCCTAAAAAGATCAATGTTAAATATTCTTACCAAGAGTGAATTACGGTTTCAGAGGGTGGGAAGGCATACATGGTGGAATAAAATACACACACACACACACACACACACACACACACACACGCACACTCCCATGTGACATCCTGGTTCCAGTACACATCTGTGTTTGCTCATTAAGCTGATGGTAGCAAGAGTGATCTTAGTGGGAACCACTGCCCTCTGCTGCCTGGAGGGAAAAGAAGCCTTTTTGCCCTAGCTTGTTCTCCTGTAGGTTCTTAGTCTGTTTTGTGCTTCTCTGGGGACTGAGGACCAGTGCCAAACGGTCGCCCTGGAGTTAAGAGGAAGCAGGGCCTGGTTGACGGCCTCATCGCCTCTCCCCCAGGACAGCAGCTTCCACTGCTGAAATGGTAAATGACTTTTAAATAAAGTCTACTTTGACATCAGTCGTCATCAACTCTCCTACGTCTGAGAAAGATCTGAGAGGAGGTCTCCATTTACTTTAGCATGATTTGAACCTTCTAGAAAGACAGTGTTTGGGGAGTGTGAGTATGCAGGTGTGTGTGGTACACACACGTGTCCTGGACATATTGCGGAGGCCAGAGGACAATATCAGGTGTCATTCCTCACAATCAAGTTTTTAAATTTTTTTATAATATTTATTACATTTTATTATTGTGTGTGCACGCGTGTGTGCATGTATGCATGCGTGTAGGGGCAGGTTCTGCAAGGACAAGGGGAATTAGTGACGCTGAACTTGTTCCTACTGTGGGTGCTTGCTGCAGGTCTCCTTGGCACTAGGACCCATGCATGTAGCGTACTGGGGATAAACGAGGGGCAGGGCAGTCGTTTCTGTGATTCATGGGTCGAGGGAAGAGCCAGCCACTGTGAGAACATGGGGGAGGGACATGTGCAGAGGCCTCATGCGAGAGCCTGGGGAGCTGGTCAACGCCAGATGGCTTTTTACCCCAGGAAAGTACAGTCCAGGATTAGTGAGCTGCCCATTATGCTAATTGGATGGACCGCTTCCTTGAGTCAACTGTTGTCTAAGTCCTGGCTGCTTTGTTGACTGAAGGCAGAGCTGTGTGCCCAAGGCAGATGTGCCAACAACTGTCCACACCTGAACACCAGAGAGCACCACACCCAAATCCTGGATTTTTGTCTGCACTTTAGGTTTTTTTCCCCTGGTGCTTGTTGTTGATGGGACAGGGACAGAGCCACTCAGCTAATGATGAGCTGTTCTGACCTGAACTCTAGCAGAAAATCGGCTATTTGTATTCTTCTCTCCCCCTGAGTCGTGGCTATTAACAGGAATTAGCTAATGAGATTCACTCTGTGCGAGGGAAGCAGCGGCGTTAGTGCAGGCTAGTACTGGGTGTTCTAGAAGGCTGACCTGGGCGTGCTGAGCTGATGTGGTTTAGAAAGGCTTGCGTATCCCTCTTACTGGGAAGGAAGAGGGGATTACAAGGTATCTCTGTTACTGGTTCTCCTGGAGTCTGTCAGAGTCCAAACAAAACCATTTAAACCACCTCTCTTCCATGTGTGATTCCTCAATTTCTACCTTGGAAACCTGAGGCAAAGGCTATTTGCTTCCGAGTTGTCCCTAAGGCTTCAGGGATCGGTGAGATAAGGTTAGACCCCAAGGACCCCTGTATCACTCATCTCACACACTCCATTTTCGCCCTCTACAAACAGGAAGAAGGTCAACAAGGGCCCTGCTGTGGGCATCTACAATGGCAACGTCAATACCCAAGTGCCCCAGACTCAAAAGTTCCCGAAACGACGAAAGGACAATGACTCCCATGTGTACGCCGTCATCGACGACACCATGGTGTATGGGCACCTGCTGCAAGACTCCGGTGGCTCCTTCATCCAGCCGGAGGTGGACACCTACCGGCCCTTCCAGGGCCCCATGGGGGACTGCCCCCCCTCCCCACCCCCAGTATTCTCCAGGACCCCAACTGCAAAGTTCACTGCGGATGAGCCAGCCCCTAGTGGCCCTCCTGAATCTGAGAGTGAACCGTACACGTTTTCACACCCCAGCAAGGGGGAGGTAGGTGTCAGGGAGACGGACATCCCCTTACTCAACACCCAGGGGCCAGCGGAGACGGAAGAATAATTTGGCCCCATTCCAAAGACTTTGCTGCGATGTGGCACCAGGTGTTGAGACACACAAAACTGAAGTTCTAAACAGCAGTCAGATGGCAGAGCAATCTACTGAAGGAAGAGTAGGTTCTGCAAGATGCCACCAACTCCTGATTGCCTGGCGGACTCCCTCCAGTGATGAGCAAATCATGGCTTCTGATGGGGATGCCAGCAACAGCTCAGGTCTTTCTGAACTCAGGTTGTGTTGGGGCTGGCCACAGTGACAGAAGAGAGACATGGTCCGCCCAGACAGTACTACAGTGACCCCTGGATTCTCAATGTTAAGAAGCAGAGACTTAGCAAATTCCCAGGGACTCTGCTCGAGGTCCGCTCTCACTGGGGTCCTCTGGATGAAAATGACAGTGTGCTTTTCTATTAGTAGTAGTAATAACAGTAGTATTTATTTGGTGGTCCTTTATGTTTTAAAAAGTTGGATGTGGAGCTGGGGGTACAACTCAGTTGACAGAAGAATGCTTGTCTGACATGCACAGGGCTCTGGGTTCCATCCTCAGCACTGCATAGACCCAGGCATGATGGCCCACACCTGCAGTCCCAGCACCAGGAAGGCGATGCAGGGGGGATCCGATTTCAAGGTCATTGCCAAGTGTGTAGTGAGTTGGAGGCCCTCCTGGTCCGTATCAGACCCTCTTTTAAAAACATAAACGAAGCTCCTTTGATCTAGTGTAATGGTTTGATCTCGTGCTACCTGGTTCAGTTGTCTGTGTTTTGGTTTCTGCAGACCGCTAGACCGACCCAGCCAGAAGAGTGTGCATGTGTGTATTTCTTACTCGCTAAAGACTTCCCAGTCCTCTTTCACTGCATACAGCTGCCCCCCTGCAGAAATGACCCTCTTGTCCCCTACTCCTAGGAGTAAGAGAAATTTCCATGAGCTGCACTGTGTGGTATGTGGCTCTCTCGGCTGCAGCAATCTAGAAATCCTTCGACATTTAAACAAATATGGAGAATAATTTGATCCTTTAAAGATACATAATTAAGCCGGGCAGTGGTGGTGCACGCCTTTATCCCAGCACTCAGGAGGCAGAGGTGGGTGGATCTCTGTGAGTTTGAGGATAGCCTGGTCTACACAGAGAAACCCTGTCTCATTAAAAACAAAAACAAATATCTATATCTATATATATATGTATACATATATATATGCATATATATAGATGTAGATATATCGTTCCCTGTTGCCTCTTCTCTGAGGCTATGTGCTTTGACTGTAAACTGAATTGTAGGAAAGGCAAAGAGCGGAACTCCCATCACAGAATGAGGAGAGAGCCAAAGTCCCTCCTGCCTTGATCTAGAAAGCCGTGCTAGTGTAGTTTAGGACACTACAGAGTTCATGATCTCTGTCAAGCCTTCGAGAAATAAATGTGCTTCATAATGCTCAGGACGTGGACCTTGGAAAGGTGTCTCATCATCTGGCCCATGTCACCTCTGAGACAGTGCCCCCGGGGGAGCTCCTGGAAGGTTTGAGCTCCAAGACCTCTTGAGTTCTCTCTGGAAAGGAGGGTTCACTTTTTGATCATGTTCCAGGTGCTGCTCACGCATCTTTCCTTTCTGAAAACTTTCCTCTAACTCCTACCCAGCTACCCAAGGTGCTACCCACCCTCCAGGAAGGGCAGGGGCTTCACTTGGAGTCACCACGCTGGGGGGCGGCTCTCCACTGACTTCTGCCTTTTCAGTGCCCCTTGGGGAGATCACTCTCATGTGTTGGTTCTCACTGTGCAGCCCAGTGCCTTTCCACCTTGGCTCCTCTGCTGATCCACGGGAAGCCTTGCACCCATCGGCTGGTCCTGTGGCTGCATATGGAAAGAAAAGGTCGGCTCTTCCTGGGGGCAAGCCAGAGTCCATCATCCGTAACCTCAGTACAGGTTAGCTCTGCAGTGCATACATGAAAATAATTTATTTAATGTAGAGACATTTTAGATAACATCTTATTCGTTTCCTATACTTTTTTTTAAATAAAGATACACAAAATGAACGTGTACCCAGTGGTTTAATGTGGCTGCTGTTTGCACCGTTTCCATGGAGGTCCCTGTTCACTGCGGTTTCTTTTGGCAGGCTCTGCGTGGGCTAAGTGGCTTCCCGGCCCATTGTTCACCGAGGATTTACTGCGCAGGCAGTCGGGCTTGGCGCAGTAATCTCGTCCTTCTTCATTTGATGCCGTGCCCTGGGGGAAGCAAATACTTTTGTTTGAAATAAAAATGAGTCCTAGCCAGGCGTGGTAGTGCACACATGTAATTGCACACTAGGAGACTGAGGGAGAATCGTGAGTTAAGGCTAGCCTGGGCTACGTAGCAGGGGGGGAAAAGCCTTACATTCTGCCATCCATTTTGAGGTCTGTGGCAGTGACAGTTTGTCAGGCCAGGGATGCAGTTTATTTTTTAAGGCAAGGTCTCTCACGGAACATGGAACTCCCGATTTGGCCAAACTAGTTGGGCAGCTGTAAAGCGATGTCATGTATGCTCTGTGCTCTATGTGCTATGCCTGTACTACGGGACGGTTCACAACTCGGGCAAGGGACCTGGAGACTGAAATACACAGAGACACAGATCACCCTTGAGTTCCTCAAGAATGCCCCCTTTATTGTGTTCCAGGGCAGCTTATACAGGGATCCTTAACTGATAGCCACGCCCCAGCCAAACCCACCAGAAACCACTCCCTGCCATCAAGAACTCCTGAGGGTCTCCTGCTCAGAGCAGCTGCAAACACAGGAAAACAAGTTGTTTTGCTCAGAGCAGCTGCAAGCATAACAAATTGTTTACAGGAAATTCAGGGTCTGGGGATCCACAGCCCCCAACAGGCAGTAAGCCTCAGGGATGCTCTGGTCACCACGGTGCCGAGATTTATAACCACATGTCACTTGCCTAGCTTTTCCTTTTTAGATGTTTATGTGTATGAGTGTTTTGTCTAAATGTATGCATGTGTACTGTGTGCATATCTGGTGTCCGTGGAGGTTAGAAGAGGGTGTCATATCCCTTGTAACTGAAGTTACAGGTGGCTGTCAATTGTCATGTGGGTGCTGGAAGATGGTCCAGGTCCTCGTCAAGATCAGCAAGTGATTTAACAGCAAGTGGGTTAACATGGAGACCTCTCTCTAGCCCCCGTGCCCAGCTTCCGTTCAGGTACAAGGGATCCAAGCGCAGATCCTTAAAATACACAGCAAGCATTTGCCAACTGAGCCATCATCTTCCCAGTCCCAAGAGTTGGCATTTAGCAACTCTTCACCGAGGATTTACTGCGCAGGGCACGGCATCAAATGAAGAAGGACGAGATTACTGCACCAAAAGAAGAGATTTTTTTTAATGATTTATTTATTTATTATGTATAATGTTCTGTCTGCATGCGTGCCTGCATGCCAGAAGAGGGCATCAAGTCCCATTATAGATGGTTGGGAGCCACCATGTGGTTGCTGGGAATTGAACTCAGGACCTCTGGAAGAATAGGCAATGTTCTTACACTGAACAATAATCCAACTCCATCAAGAAGAGATTTTTAAGCTGGGCATGGTGGCACATGCCTATAGTCCAATCACTGGAAAGGAGGAGACAGGTAGATCCCTGTAGCTCATTGGCATGCCTAAGACCTTGTCTCAGAAAATAGGGGACCCCCTGAGGAAAGCCACCTGAACTATCTTCTGGCCTCCACACATACATACCCCAGAAACTAACGAGATGCCAATGCCATAACCTAGGGCTCCCCAGCCTTTAGAACCACAAGTTAAATACCCCTCCTTTACAAAATAACCATTCTCAGGCATTCTGTTAAAAGCAGCAAGATAGACTAAGGTAGGTAAGTTTAGTTATCCCAACCCAGCCTCGTATTGGGGTTGCAGTACCTAAGTATTGGTGAGAGGCAACTTAGAGTTCCCAGCAGTATGTCCTACAATCTAGTGTGCGTGTGTGTGTGTACTGAATTCAAGCTCCCATGAAATTGAGCCTGCAGGCTGGTCTCGTGATGACTGGAAAGGGGAGGGCTGACTGAGGAGTGACAGCCTTGATTGACATATGGAGTGGGGCAGTCCTTGAGGTGAAAGGGGGTTGGGAAATATTATTTTAAGGTGTGTTGCTTTTGTTTATGCTGCATTTGTTTAATTCTGTGAAGCTGTAATTCATTACCTGTCTAAAACACCTGATGGTCTAATAAAGAGCAGAACAGCCAATAGCAAGGCAGGAGCAAGGACAGACAGGTCTGGAAGACAGAAAGAATAAATAGAAGGAGAAATGAGGAAGAGAAGGAGAAACAAGAAGGAGAAGGCAAGGAGTCAGCCAGTCACAGAATCAGAAGGAAAATAATATATATAGAAGTAAGAAAAGAAAAAAGCCCAGGGGAAGAAGGTAGTCAGGATAATTTAAGAAAAGTTGGCAAGAAATAAGCCAAGCTAGGGCCGAGCATTCATAAGTAAGAATAAGCCTCTGTGTGTGGTTTATTTGGGAGCTGGGTGTTGGGCCCCCCAAAAGAGTAAAAAACCAGCAGCAACAGGAGGGATGGTAAAGAGAATTAGCTCAGAAACATTAGAAGACCCTGCAGGTATGTGACCCTCCAGGTCGGTTCAGCAGGGCTGTAGATAGCAGGCAGCCATGCAGCTGGTGTTTCAGGAAAAGAATGGGCTCGAGAACAAGTTAGTCTCTGCTCTCAATCAGACCAACTGTGTAACTGTATGATAAGTTTGATACTTTTTCTTTTAGTTTGCAAAGCACATTGGAAAACATTCTTGTCTCACGTTCAGTCCTGAGGACATAAAATTGCAATATACTCTAAATTGAATAAGTTCTTAGAACCACCTGCCAACTCAGGGAAGTAAAAGCAGCTAGATTTCTCTCCTTTCCTTCCCATCTCTCTTTTCATGCAGTATAAGGAAATCTAAAGAATGTTGCCCAAAATTGTTGTCAGACCCAAGTCCGTCTGCTTACCACGTGAAAGCCAATCCTGTTGACTGAGTTTCTTGTCCTTCCTGATTCCCACAGTCATTAAGTCCCAAAGAACTCACACAGAGGTCTACATTAACTATAAACTGATTGGTCGATTAGCTCAGGCTTCTTATTAACTCTTATAACTTATATTAACCCACTATTCTTCTCTATGTTAGCCACATGGCTTAGTACCTTTCTTGGCAAGGCAGTCACATCTTGTTTGCTCTGTGGCCGGGTCAGGACTGCAGAATACTACTTCCTTCTAACCAGAATTCTCCTGTTCTCATTGACCTGCCTCTACTTCCTGTCTAGTTATCCTGCCTATATTTCCTGCCTGGCTACTGACCAATCAGGGTTTATTTAAAATATAATTGACAGAATACAGACCATTGTCCCACAGCACAATCCCTCTGAGACAAGGGTTGATGGCCAGAAAATTCAGTATATCCAAGAGTCTGCACTGTAAGAACGTGGTGGGGGGGGATATTATCCATATAAGGTTATCATAGGGAAGTCAGGGACATGGATTTTTATAGGACAGAAAGGAGCCTAGGGGCAATGGGCAGGAAGACCATATGACCAGGGTCTTTATCACCAGTGTTGACCCCTCTGACTGGAACATTTCAATTAACCTTGACTCCATGGGGTACTTTTCTAAACATTCAACCTATTACCAATGTGTTTGATTTGTTTTAGCTGATGCAAACCAAGGTACATTTTGATGTTAGCAATATATCACCAGGGTACTGGAGAGATGACTCAGCAGTTAAGAGAACTGCCTGCTCTTCCAAAGGTCCCAGCAACCACATGGTGGCTCCCAACCATCTGTCATGAGATCTGGTGCCCTGTTGAGGAAGAGACTGGCCATGAAACCCAACATGGACAGGTTCAACAGAACTGCCTTGTGCAGACTGCCCGTGCATGCTTCCATATTGCCAGGGCATAAATTTCATTTCATTTTTTTAAATTTCAGGACATCACCAGAGATACTGAGTGTCATTGGTTATTTTAAAAGATTACCAGGTAATATCTTAATCATTTAGGTTTGGCTTTTATCAGGAATTTAGAATGCTAGAGAAAGGGAGGGATGGTCACAGGCCAAATCCTTGCAACCAGAAGGTGGGAGGCTGATGTGAGCCGCCCACTTGCTACATTAAACCTGATGATGGTGAAGGCTTCCTCTACACCACACATCACTACAAGGTACAGTGAGAGACAGCACTGCCTGTCTCTCAACCCCAGTAACTCAGAACTCCTGGAGGCCTCAGTTCTGAGAGCTTTAGAGTCAAGCAGATGCCTTAGAAACAAGAGCCATGAAACTGTGCCACTTCTTTTGCTCGTATGGCTTACTATACATTACGTTACTACTGGGTTTAAAGCAAAATTAAAGTTGTCAAAGAAATATGACATGGCCAGGTGTGGAGACACACATCTTTGATCCCAGGACTCGGGAGGCAAAGGCGGGCGGATCTCTGTGAGTTCCAGGACAACCAGGGCAGATGCAGAGAAACCCCATCTCTAAAAACCACAAAAAAAGGAGAAAGAAAAGTAAGAATTCATTTCCACTCCAGACACCAGAGAGCTGCAAAAGGAATGACACCTGGTTGACTTCTTGCTTGGGCCCCTGAGTTCATTTGAAGACAACTGGTAAACTGTTAAGATGGCTAATTTTGTCTTAACTTTCCTGAGCTGTAAGGTATCTGGACCTTGCTCCGGGTAAGTGCTGTGGCTGTGTGGATGCTGAAGAACTCACAGGAAAGCCAGGTAAGGTTGTACATGAGTCGTTCCAGGATTTGGGAAGTTAGGGCAGGAGTTCAAATCCAGTCAGGTTATATAAGACCCCCCCCCAAAAAAAAGGAAGACCTCACAAGGAGTGAGGAGCCAATTATTTCCTTCCCCTAACCCACAGAAATCACAGGAAGCTCATGTTTCAGGGAGAAGTTTTCCAGTATTTAACCACCCCCACTGGTTTCTTCAGTCTCTTCGTGGCCACCATCTTTTTTGCCATCCTGAGGTTTTGATTTATGACCTTTGTTCCTGAACAAATTTGACTTCCCAAGAGGGGGCGTTCAAAGTCAGAACAAGCTCCTGACCAAGAAGTAAATTTCTCATTTAGGCTCACAGTTATTCATCCCTTCATCCTGTCAGGCAATGAATTATTTACCGAGTGCTAACTGGGCCCTGGAGATAGAGCAGTAAGCTTGCTTCAGGCTTCTGGTAGAGCTGAAAATTGGAAGAAGCAGTAACAAAAAACAAATTGATAGGTAATGCGATGTATTATATAAGTGCTGTAAAGCAAAAGCTGGGGTGAGAGAAAAGTTGGGGAAAATCTCTCTGAGGAATGGTAGTCAAATAAAACTGCATGGCGTCCGGTTCCCTAGGGAACAAGCCCGGATTACCAAGAGCCAAGAATCACAGTGCGCCCTGAGAGAAAAACAACAATGCAGGGGGGCTGGGCTCAGCTCAGTAGAAAAGCCTAGCATTCTTGAGGCTGACACAGAGGATTGTAAATTCCAGCCTAGGATAGGTAGAGGGTTCCAGGCCAGCTTGGGTTACACAGGAGGTCCCTAGTCCTCAAATAAAGCCAAAAGTTGGCAAAAGCAAAGAAAGAAAGAAAGAAAGAAAGAAAAGAAGGAAGGAAGGAAGGAAGGAAGGAAGGAAGGAAGGAAGGAAGGAAGGAAGAGAGAAAGAAAGAAAGAACAGACATCTCACTGTGAGAATACACAGATGGCCAAAAAAATTAAAAAGCACCAAATACCAAGTCTGGTGGCTCACATCTGTAAGCACAGCACTTGAGAGGCTGAGGCAAAAGGATCATTAAAAGTTCAAGACCAGCTTGGGCTACATAGAACATTCCAGGCCAAACTGGAACATATCCCCTCCTCCACAAAAAAATCAAACAAACAAGCAACAACAAACATACCAACAGTAGCCAGGCCTGTTGCTACAGGTCTGTAATCCCAGGTACTTGTGTGTAAAATGAGGTAGGAGGATCACAAATTCAAAGCAAAAGCATGGCTCATAGCTCGGAGGTAAAGCATTTGCCTTCCACACGCCAGGTTCTACGTTCAGTCCCCAGTTAATAAGCAAAGGGTGGAAAGAGATGGCTCCGTGGTTAAGAGCACCAGCTGCTTTGCAGAAGACCAGAGCTTGTTTTGGAAGCACCTGGTCGGGTAGCTCGCAACTGCCTGGGACTCCAGGGCACCTGTTGCTCTCTCCTGGTCTCCACAAGCATCTACACTCACATGTACCCATCAAAAACAGACACATATATGCATAATTTAAAATAAAATCTTAAAGAAAGAAAAAAGCCGGGCGGTGGTGGTGCACGCCTTTAATCCCAGCACTCGGGAGGCAGAGGCAGGCTGAGCTCTGTGAGTTCGAGGCCAGCCTGGTCAGGCTGGTCAGGCTCTGAAGCTACAGAGAAACCCTGTCTCGAAAAACCAAAACCAAACAAACAAAAACCCACAAATTTTGCTATTAGCTAACATTACCCTTTATTTTATGTACTTAAAGAAAAGTACAACATCTAAAGTCAAAAGGCATGTTAAATATTTATCTCATGACCAAACTGTCCGTTTTCCTGATGGTCTCTCAGGCCCTGCTGAAGAGGGAGAGCTGGGAAGCATGCTCTGTAGAGGAGATTCTTCCCCATCTCCTCACATCTGCTCCAAAGGTAACTAACTCAATAACACTTCCGTAATTACCACCTCTTCGACAAACATGGCCAAACAGAAATTCCCAATAATGAAGATAAAACTGTCATGTCTCTAGTGTCCAATCCCTTTTAGTATTCAATTAGGTTACTTTAAATAACCTAGATATCGATTGATAACAAAGTCTCTCTGAGATAATAAAGCCTTTGTTTTTTGTGTTTAAAGAAAAAAAAGTTTTATTTATATCCTCCAAGCCAAGGACATTGATTTTTAAGATGAAAAATTGCACTTTTGCTACAATTGCTGCCAGCATGGATTTCTTGAGCAAACTTTACCTTCAGATCCTTGCCAAGGCCTGAACAATAATTAAACATGGCATCACATCTGCTTTGGTTTGCCTGAAGAGCTTTATCGTTAGTAGCAACGAAGCAAGGGGCATTTTTCTTCTGGGCGTCTGATTCTATCCAGTTATTTCCAGTCACTCTTATTGACTACCCATGGTGTGCAGCCCCCCAAGCTATGGGCTAGTGACAGAGAAGTTGCCATATAACATGATGTGGAGGAAGCACACAGGCGCAGGGTGGACAGGAGGGGAACTGCCAGCACAGGTAGTAACAGTTACTCATGCGTTTGCCAAGAATGACCCACAGGTAAGGCTGATTACATTCCACTAACTACTTTCCTTGAGCCGTTAATGAGATTGGTAAGGAACAAGAAGCAATCAACATATAGCTTGTTTTGTTTTTGCAGGGCTGTGGGTAAGAACCCAGAGCCTCATAAAAGCCTGGCAAACAGTCTACCAATTGGGCTACATCCCTGGTATAACAGGTTGTGCAGTGTTAGAGTCGTGTTACAGAAAGACCATCCCAAATCAGCTGGAACCAATGTAGCTCACTCAGAAGACCACAGTCTTGTCAGTGTTCTATGGCTGTGAAGAGCAGCCATGACCATGGCAGCTCTTACAAAAGAAAGCATTTAACTGGGGCTTACTTATAGTTTCAGAGGTTTAGTTTATTGTTAGCAGGCAGACACGGTACTAGAGAGACAGCTGAAAGTTCTACATCTGGATACATAGGCAACAGGAAGAGAGAGCCACTGGGCCAGGTTAGGGCTCTTGAAACCTAACACCTACTCTCAGGGACACACTGCCTCCAGCAAGGTCACACCTACCCCAGCAAGGCCACACCTCCTAATCCTTCTAAGTAGTGCCACTCCCTGGTGACTAAACATTCAAATATACGAGCCCTTGGGAGCCATTCTTATTCAAACCACCATAACCACTGTTCTTTGCTATGTAATGATCTCCACACCAGTAGTCTGGCTGAACTACCTGCTCCCATCCTGCATCTGATGCCAGGATGCGTCCAGAAAACCACGTGATACAGAAAAGTTGAGGAAACCCTATTCTGGGAAAATCCCACCCCCAGAATTCCTCACTTCTTCCCTACTTCAACATGTAAATAATAATACCCTGTCCGTATTGCAAAGTTTTGCTATCTAAAAGCTCAAAACTGCAGTCTCTGAAGAAGCCCTCTCCCGCCCCTTGTCTTGAGTGTAAGTGGCCATCCTTTTCTGAGGCAGCCCTTCAGCAACTCCTGGGCTTAAATTCGGATGTGCTTTTTCTTTGTAGACCCCCACGATGCTCTCCCTCAGCAAACTCAAGCTTGGCTTAGTAAGTCCCAGCTTTACTTCATACCAATGCCTCCTGAAACACTTTTATCTGTATCAGTAAAGACCACAGCTTCACCTAGGTGGAGATCTCTGAAAACAACTGGGCAGTGCAACCGGTCACACTGAGCTCTGTGTCCTGCTACCAGTAACACGGAGGCCACCTTAACTCCAGAGCAATGAACTGAATAGGGACTGTGGTTGGACGGACAGTTGTAAAATGTTATGAGGGCTCTTAGCTGAATTCTTTTCCCGAGACAAGGTTTCATAAAGCTCAGGCTGACCTGGAATTTAGCAATACTCAAGGATGGTCTTGAACTGCTTCTCCTGCCTCCACTTCCCCCACTTCCCACGTGCTAGGATTACAGAAGGGGGGGGTGACTAGGATGGGCTCAGATAACCACTCTGATCAGGTGACCCCTGATCCAATCAACTACAAAAGTAGTTGGGTCACTGGCAGGAAGGGCCATGTCAACGTTCTCTCTGTACTCAATACCTGCCCAAAGAGAGCCCAAAGATATGCTACTGCCCTGGAGGTGGCAGCCACAGGTGTTAGGTGCTATTACAGAAATCTAAAAGGACTTACGTTTCTTGAATCAGTGGTACAAGTTTTTTGGTTTTTTAAATCAGTTTAAATTTTTTAATCTATCATTAATCTATGTGAAGGTGTGGGACTGTGAGGATGCACCACAGCACCTATGTGCAGGTTAGAAGATAAACTTTTAGACTCAATTCTCTTTGTCCACTATGTGTGTTCCAGGGATTGTCCTCAAATCACAGGCTCTGCAGCAAGTGTCTTAAGCTGCAGATCTTGCTGATCCTGGTACAAGCTTCTTTCTTTTCTTTCTTTATAATGATAACTTATTTATTATTTGCACTGATGTTTTGCCAGCATGTATGTCTGTGTGATGCTGTCAGACCTTGGAGTTACAAAGAGTTGTGAATTTCCAGGTAGGTACTGGGAATTGAACCTGGGTCCTCTGGAAGAGCAGTCTGTGCTCTTAACTGCTGAACCATCTCTCCAACCCGCCTGGTACAAGGTTGTTTGTTTGTTTTTCAAACTGTTCAGGTGATTACACTGGTGGAACTGGAGGGAATCTTGTTATAATGTTGAGAGCTCGTGCTTGAACTTCTAAGGTACAGGCCCAAAGTGTTCTTTAACCATTGGAAAGTGTCTTGCATAGTGATCAGCTGAAGGCTTAGTCTCTTTGCAAAGAATGCTGAAGGCAAAGGACTAAATTTGCTGGGCAGTGGTGGCGCACGCCTTTAATCCCAGCACTCAGGAGTCAGAGGCAGGCAGATCTCTGTGAGTTCTAGGACAGTCTGGTCTACAGAGTGAGTTCCAGAACAGCCATGGTTACACAGAGAAACCCCGTCTTGAAAAACCAAAACCAAATCAAAATAAAACAAAACAAAAAAGCACTAAGTTAGCAAAATGAATCTGAGTGAGTCTGTCATTAACAAACCCCTATTTCAAAGCACCCCTCTGATTTCCATCCTAGCACTTTTTATACCCTGTGCATGGGAAGATTGGGAAGTGGTGAAGAGTTGGCCTTTTGAGGCAGGAGAATTTTGTGAATGAACCCTGGAGCTCAAAGTCCACCTGGATAACACAATAAGATTTTTTTCTAAAGAGCAAACAGAGCTGGGAGGACAGGCAGACCAAGTTTGCAGTGTGTTGATGCTCCATTCCAGGCAGATGAAGAACAGGAAGGCATCCTCTTTCCCACACTGCCATCTTCTGGTGGAAGACGGTAATGTTTATTGGCTGCCCAGACCCACGCCTTCTTGAGAAATCTGAGCAGGACTATGAGGGGGTCAGGGCGAGCCCTGTTGGCTGACCATGCTCCATACAATGAGTGTCAATGATAGGCAGCCTGGGAAAGCCCCTCTAATGCACGAATGGCTGTGCTAAGGGGATCAGAAGAAACACAATCACTAGGCTCTCATCAGCCAGAGCCACCGAGCTTCCCTATGCTGACACTTCCTTATTGTAAGACACAGTAACACATATTGTCCAGGGTGGATAAAACGAAACCAGACTATATATTTAAAGTTCCTGCACTATGGTGGGCTCAGTGGTGTGCTGTGCTGATCTGGAGTCATATAGAACCCCTGGTTGGCTGGCAGGCCAGAGTGGGAGAGAAAGGGACACTAGCCCAGAGAGTGATAGTACCTGTATATTTGGCTCCTGGACTAACCTTCTGGGATGAGGAAAGAGACAGATGTCTGGGCATCTCCAGCTGGATCCCCACCAAGAGAAAGGATAGTGCCCCCAAACATACCCGCCAGAATTGGAGTGTGTGTTGTATTCTAACAGAGGGGAGTGGCCGCTACAAAAAAAGCAGGTTGAAAATGTGACTAAGGCTCTCTTGGGTTTGGGGCCAGGCTCCTGGAATCTTCGCTCCACCCTGACGTGGCAACCAGCCAACTTCAGGGATTCTGAACCAGCTTTATTTGCAAAAAAACAGTCAAGGAGGAACCCAAGACAGAAAGGCCTCTCCCGCCCCTCTCAGGACCTTGCATCTGCTTTTCTCTCACCAGGAACCACCACGCACGCCCCCACCCTTCTCTGGAGCTCGGCTCCGCCCACCGACGCCCCGCCCCTTAGCAACCCACAAGCCCCACCCACCAATAGCACCCTCCTCTTTGTGGCCCTCACTCCTCCCCGGCCCAGGCCGCGCCCCTTAGCGCAGGGGTCAGGCTACACGATGGCAAACTGGCAGACATAAGGCAATTGGTCGCGGCATCGCTTGTCGAACCACTTGCCGTTGGCCGCTACGGCCAGGGCGGCGCAGTTCTCGGTTTTGCCGCCGTCGGGCTGCGCCGTGATCTCTGTCTCCCAATTCTTGAAGGCCAGGCGGCCGCCGGTCATGTCCACCCAGGTGCCTTCCGTGGCCATGTCGTTGAGGCCCATCCAGATCTCCACCTCGCTGCCTACGCTCTGGCGCGCGTACTCGAACAGTGCCTCGTTCTCCAGCCCCGACTGCGGCGTGCCCAGTGTGCCCCCACGGGAGATGCAGTCCTCGCTGGCCTCATGGAAGGTCTTCGGCTGAGAGAAGGCCAGGAAGCACTTCAGGTTTACTTTGGTGCCCTTTAGGCATACTGAAAGGAGAAACAGCTGTCATAAGTTTCGGACACCCCAAGCCAAACAGACCTCTTCCAGACTGTCCCCAGCCTCCATCCTATCCCATCCATCGCTTGAAACCTGCTTCCTTCCGCTTCAGGACCCTGCTGTGGCAGGCACTGAAGAAGCCAGATTACTGTCCAAGAGGAATTGGTGCCCCTGGTCCGGGAATGGCCACTCTTCTGCTACAAAGGGCTCCTTAGCCAGGGTCACTGACTTCCAGAGATGGAGTGCAAAAGTCACCTGGTCTCTGCCCATGGCCACAGAAGTTGGCGTCAGGCTTATTCTGAGCTTAATTTCTCTTGGGTCTGCTTCCTTCCTCACCCTCTCCAAGCCTGCCACCTCAGTTTCCCAAACTAGCCAGAGCCTCCCACACTGTGCTCCATCACCAGGCTCCTCTCTAGAATCAAGCCACTAGCTAGTTCACAGTGCCAGGCATCTGCCTACTTGAGATGGAGACCATAGTCCAGGAACTTAGTACTTACCACCTCAGTCTGAGGGCTAGCAAGCTTTACCACAGGGGATCAACACAGGGGACCTCTGCCCAGGCCAGGTCCCACGTAAGGGAAGGCAGGCATTTCCGAACAGTATTCTTAACTAGTGCTTAGTGGAACACTGGTCTCCCAGGTTAGGAAGAAGAGACATGAGCTTGGTGTAGCAGTTTGTGTTTAACTTGACTTCTTTCTTCTCTCTCTCTCTCTCTCCTTCCCTTCCTTCCTTCCTTCCTTCCTTCCTTCCTTCCTTCCTTCCTTTCTTTCTTTCTTTCTTTCTTTCTTTCTTGTTTTCTTGTTTGTTTTTTTGAGACAGAGTCCTTCTGTAGCTTTGGAGCCTGTCCTGGAACTCGCTTTGTAGACCAGGCTGGCTTGAACTCACTTGCCTCTGCCTCCCAAGTGCTGGGATAAAAGGCATGCGCCACCACCACCCGACGTAGCTTGATTTCTAACAACCATCAGGCAGATAGGGTATGCGTCACTTGTGGGGTCACATACGTCAGGAGTAAATATTGGCCCCTACCCCATGCACTTATCCCTTCCACTCAGTGAGTAGGCAGGAGAAGCATTCCTACGTCTCGGAGGGATTTGACAAGTCAGCCTCAAGGAGGTGTGTATTCACAGACTTGTAGCACACCCATCACACTCGTACACCTAGATCAAGGCCAAGCACACACACACACACACACACACACACACACACGATATGCTCGCTACACACCATGGATCTGAGGCAAGGTCTCAGGGAAAGTGGGAGTAGAGACTGCATGAAGACCATGGTGGAGAGGGACAACCAACTTGAAGGAGGGCCAGCCTGGCCCCAAAGCTCTTGTGCGGTTAGCCAGTCTGAAAACAAAGGCCGGCTCTCCTGGCCTTTGGAGTGCCCAGCAGGGTGACTGTGGGCCTTCCTCTGCCGTTCCATCTCTCCAGCCCCCATCAGCTGGCATACTTTAACATTGGGACTGACAAATGCTGGCCTGGTTACTGTGATTCAGAGGCCATCTGTAAAGCACAGGCACACAGGAAGGGTGAGGACAGGGGAGGGGAGCCATGCGCCCCAGGGCAGTGACACCACTCAATACAGTTCCCCTGTGGCTGGCCCTGATCCGAGCTCATGCTTTCACTGAGCAGTGGTAGGTTCCTGGTGGGAGGTACCTCCTGGTCTCTGTAGCACTGACGCTCCACACCCTCTAGCTGTGACCAGACCCAGCTGTGCCTGACCAGATGGGTCGTACAGATGTAAGTCAGGCAACCTCCCCCAAGGAACCGTGTGAAAACAGAGGCTCCTGAGCTTGGCACTGGCTGGAAACTGAGCCTTCTTCCCCACTTCTGCCCATTACCAGCCTGGCCCCTTCTTGGGCGTGTCCCTCCACACAGTCACGCTCCACTCACCGGTCTGTAAGGCCTGCTGCTCCTTCAGCAGGGCCACCTCCTGCGCCAGGCTGTCCAGCCTGTTCTTGAGCTCCTCAAACATCTTTGGGCTCACCACATCTAGGACAGAGAGGCAAGAGGCCATGAAAACCCGAGGCGCACAGCTCCCTTCTCTGTCTGCCAGCCCCAAAGGGGCAAGGGGACAAGAAATTACTTCTCCCAGCCTAGGCTGCTTGGTGATCCTTCCATCTCTGCCCCCTGCCTACGGAACTCCAGTGGGCTCTTTTTGCCTGTTCCTGGTTCCTCTCCAGGCTTCCCTATCCTGCATTTGTCAGGGTGGGAGTAGCAGGAGTTGGGGAAACAGCCATCTTACCAGCTCCATTTATGGGCCATAAAATCACAGAGGTCAGTTCCCCCAGGATGTGGACCAAGCCCCAGCCTGAGGGTGACAGGGACACATGTTCACCAGCACTGCTCCACCTTGTCACACACACAGTGGGAGAGGAAAACATCACCCTGGAATGACTGAGGGAGAGCAGAGGAGCCACTTCTGGTAGAGCTCTCCTGCAGAAGGGCTTGGGCTTGCTGTGCACCTCCTCAGCCGTGCTCGTAGCCAGCCCTAAGGAACGGGCAAGTACCATCCTGGGTACTCACCATTTCACAAGGAAACCGAGGCCAGATTTAAATGACCTGCCTAGGATGGTAGAGCAGCTGGCCTGAGTCACTGAGCCGTGCTCTTCCTGTCGGCTCCATGGTACATGACATCTCTGATAGGGACTGCCTGCGAGGGTGAATGACAAGTGCACCAGCAGGTGCAGGTGAGGGACACTGCGTGTGTGTCAGCCGAGAGCTGTGCATGGACTCCTGTCTTTCTGAAGTCCCAGGGTGGGACTCGGCTCGAGGCAAAGGATAGGGAGTCTACAGAGGGAGTTCCAGGACAGCCAGGGCTACACAGAGAAATTCTGTCTTGAAAACAAACCAATTATCGAACAAACAAAAGACATGGACTTGCATGTACAAAAATCAGTGATATAACTTATCAAGTGTGGGGAAAATAACACCCAGCGGAATGAGAGCAAAGCAGACAGGGTTGGAGCCAGGGTCACTCCGTACCTCTGCTTCAACCTCTGGGTTCACAGACGCTGTGTGCAATCATATGTGACACCAGTACAGGGCACCGTGTGAGTAACATGAGTCGGAAACTGAGCCAGGGTGTTTGAGCTCTCGTGGGAGCCATCTACGTCCAGAGCTTGAGTGGGGTCATTACTGAAGTCAGGAGCAGCCCTGCACCGATCCTCTTCTTTCCCACAACTGACATGATTTACAAGACCGAGAAAAACTTGAGAAACTAGCAATCACTTTCCATATTCAGAAATCCTGCTTGCCTTTGGATCTAAATCCTCACACAACATGCCTTGGTGGCAATGTTGGCAGTGCTCAAGAAGAGAACCACGTAAGGTATTCAGTCCCCCTGCTTTAAAATGAACATTTTGTAGAGTTATTATATATTTATCTGATTGAAGAAATCAGAACCATCCAAAAATTTTTCTTCCCAATCCAGACTGTTCCCTGCTTTTCTTTCCAGGAGTAGTCTCTGCTATCTTTGTAGATTTTTCTGGAACAGTTCTATACAGAGTCAACAGATATTTGCTTTTAGCTCAGTCCATTCAAATTTTCTAAATAATTATTGACATGTTAATTGCTCAGGTTTGTGGGGTTCCTCTCCATATACATATGCCTCGTGATAGATCTCTTTGTCAAAGTGATGTTAATAAAGTATCCCGTTCTGTTTTGAATTTTGTTTACATTTTAAACTTAGCTTTTGGTTGTTTTTGAGACAGGGTCTCCCTGTGTATTCTTGTCTGGCCTCAAACTCACTATGTAGACTAGGCTGGTCTCAGACTCAGAGATCCACCTGCCTCTGCCTCCAAAGTACTGAGATTTAAGACATGCTCCACCACGGTTTTGTTTGTTGTTGTTTGCTTGTTTGTTTGTTTGAAGTGCTGAAGATGGAACCTGGACATCACACATTCTAGGCAAGCACTCAGCAGAGCACACAGGAAGATGTTAACTCTAACTCCTGGAATTTTGTTGTTTTTTGAGTCAAGGGTTTTGTAGTTTTGGCTGGCTTCAAATTTGCTATATAATTGAAGATAACCTTGAATTTATAACCCTCCTGCATTCACTTCCTAGTACTGGGGCTAGTGTGAACCACCACTCTGGGTTCTGTGTGATGCTGGGGATCAACCCAGTTCCTTGCAGACACTAGGCAAATAACCTCTCAACCGAGTTCTGCATGTTCTTTGCAGTAGCCCTGGGTTCTGAGGTGCTGAGTTTTGTATTTCACTATCCAGGCACAGAGGGCTTCTAGATTCTTCACACCTTGACTGGGCTCTAGCTGTTTCTGAGTCTCCACCTCTGGCTCTTCCTGTCACCCGCCCTGTCCTGTAGGGGTGACAACCTCAGTCATCACCATAACATCCTGCAGGTTCATCTCCACTCCTCCCAGGATGACCTCACCCTCAGCACTTCAGAGGAGAGCAGAGATGCTCTGAGCTCACTCTGGGGTGAAAGTCAGAGTCCACTTGTCCTCCATTTCCCCTGTGTGTGCCAAGCAAAAGTTTGTCCAGGGAGAATTTATACATTTTACACTATTAAATGTTGGCTGCAAATCTTTGAGCGAATTCTACCCGTCTTGGGCTCACAGTTGAGAAAACCCAGGCTGATGCTCCCTGATGGAAACTGACCAGCTCCAGGCTGGAGGTTCGATTTCTTTGACATATTGGGTGCTAGAGGGGAACAGATGTCAGTTTAGAAAATCTGTAAGGTTCTTCTCCATCCTAAGAGTCAGGGACTCTTGCAGTTCTGACAACCTTCCCTGCTACGAGAACTCCCTAGCCACCAGATTCTTTCACCAAAGTCCCAGGAAGAATCATCAGAATCAGACATGAAGGGAAGGAGCAGGAGTTAACAAAAGCAGGGCAGCTGCCTCTAGAGTGTCGGGAAGGGTGACTGCTCCCCCTGAAGATGAGGGAAGGGCTGCCTCTAGAGGGTAGGGAGGGTCAGTTGCCCCCTTCTTACCTTTCTTGACATTTGTGGCTTTCTTGGTCTTGGGGGTGGGTGACTCTGCAGTGACCTGGGACAAGATGAAGAGGCAGAAAAGAAGGTAGGTGCTCCAAAATCCCATACTGCTGCTTCTGGCTGCAATGCCTGGGTCAGAAAGCAGTGGTCACTGCAGCCTGGGCTGCACGTCTTAAGGCTGTGGAAACAAGGACCTCTGTCTTGGAAACCCTCCGAAAACTTGGCTGAGGACACACAAAACAGGAGAAAAAAAAAAAGTGAGGCAAGCCTGCCAAAGGAGAAAGGCTTGGGAGCCATAGCTACACTGCTGTGGACAACCACCCAGTTGCCTGGCCAGCCTCCCGGAAAGTCAGCGTTTCAGGAGATTCTAATAGACAGCCAATAGCTGTCATTGCTCAATCCATCCAGTGATTATTTGGGCCTGACATTGGCTTAATGAGTCTCTGTACCCACAGAAATATCCTTTCCCATTTTGTTGGGGAAACTGAGGCTCAGTGGGGTAAAGAGTGTCTACAAGGTACTTAGCCACTAAGGGACAGTGACCAAGCTAGCAGTCTTAGTGGTACAGAATGCTTGTGATTATTTTGTAATTTTGTTACTTCTTTTCATTTAAAAAAATGCAAGATAGACCTTCCTTCCCTCACAATTTTCTCCTCAAAAATCTGTCTGGAAGTCATAAGAGAGGCAGAGAAAAAGAGGGGACCAGAGCCGAGAAAGGAACCAGAGGGCCTTGGAGTAGCAGTGTCAGGAGGAGCAGGGGCAGTGTCCCCTGGATGCACAGCAAAGGACATCAAAGCTCCGCAGGATGGAGGGAGGCACTGCTAGAAAGGAGAAGGCCTTGTTACAGTGTGAGAACCCAAGCACCGGGAGGGAGAACTGTGAGCAGGAGAGTGGTGGCAGAGACCACGGGGACCCTGATGACATACGCAGACCCTACTAAAGACAGTGGGAACTAGGCTTCTTTTCAGAGAAGCGGTTTATGAACATGTAGAAAGAGGAAGTTGGAACGAACCCTGCAGTATATGGTTAAAAGCAGAGCTCCCAACGAGCCCCTGTGAACATGAGCACATTCAGAGAAATCCGTCTGTGTCGTTAACATAAGCATGCAGCTACATCTGTTTCCCAGCTGTCCCTGGAACGGCCTTGGAGCTGCAAAGCCTCCAAAACCTTGAGCCCTCTTGGCATGTAAGCGCAGAATGCAGCATTCTACCCGAGGGGCAGGAAATGAACCCAAACGTGTCACACCGCCAGAAAGCAAAATACTTAAAGAACGCTGTGGACCCATCAGTGGGGTACAGCTAGCCTGAGAGAGCTGCCTATGGTGTGAACCCAGCCAGCAGTGAGTGTTTGGGGATTCCGTAGATGGAGAGCCATTGCACAAGCATCAGTATCAGGCTGGAGGAGATGAACACACAATTCAACGCCACAAACAATTCTGCACGGGAGGACACAGTTGACAACTGATGGGATGTAAGGCACCCTCGGCAGAGTTCCTGCTTCCATCCCGGCTCCAACAACGTAGAACACGTCCTCACCTTTAGGGAGCCCAGGTGAACCACTTATTCAAAATTGGCTTCTGGGGATAAAGTTCTTTGTAAAGTAGTTGAAATTTTCGGTGAATTTGACCTTTTGAAAAATAAAATGCGAGGCTGGAGAGATGGCTCAGCAGTTAAGAGCACTGACTGCTCTTTCAGAGGACACAGGTTCAATTCCTAGCACCCATATGGCAGCTCCCAACTGTCTGTAACTCCAGTTCCAGTTAACCCAGCACCCTCATACAGACGTATGTGCAGGCAAAACATCAATGCACATAAAATAAAAAAATAAATTACAAAAAATAAAATGCAGGGTTGGGGTGTGGCTCGGTTGGTAGAGTGCTTGCCTAGCATGGAAGCCCTGGGTTTGATCCTTAGCATGAAATAAGCAGGGTATTGTGCACACCTGTGATCATAGCGTTTGCGAGTCTGAAGCAGAAGCCTCAAGAGTTAAAAGCCACAAGTCCCTGTCTCAAAAGGAAAAAAAAAAGGGACAAAAAGAATGCAATACCATGTCATCAGCCTTTCCCTGCTCTCTGGACCAGCCTTGATCATCTGGCTGGGGAGGGGCATGTTGTCCAGGTCCAGGAGAAGGAACCTAAATGGTCAGCTAGTGACCTGTGGAGGTGTCAAGGGCGAGGCATCCAGCTGGAAGCAGAGTATATGTAGGGCCCTTTAAATGATGGAAAGAGCCACCACCCCTCACTTCCTTAAGTGGGAGAGGGTTTGTCTCACAGCTGGAACCTCAGTGAGGTAATTTGGGGACTGGTGATTGCATAACCCAACGAAGACTCTTGCTTCCAGGAAAACTGGGTGGGTAGAAAATGTAGGGGGAAGTTAATAATACTTTTTAAAAACAAACAAACAAAAGCTCCTTTGATCCCCAACTCCTCACCTTGGTCTGACTCCATTATAGACAGCGTAAAACATGGGGGAATATCTAAGTATATGTTAGTCCAAGGTGTTTCCCCAAATGGGCCTATTAGTACCCTGCCTTAGGTTTGTTGGGGAGCATGTTGCCTAGCATGGAAGCCCTGTGTTTGATCCTCAGCATGAAATAAACAGTGTAAAACATGGGAGAGCCTTAGTGGACCAGTGCACATCAGGAACTGTGCAAGCCTGTGGTGCTTCATGGCCCAGGGATGCACAGCAAGCACCTGTGTTGTGCCCTGGGGTTTGCAGTGGGGCATCACTGGGCACTTAACAGCCAGAGAAGGCAGGGAGGGAAGACATCCAATGGCCAGGCCAGAGAAGGAATCAGGATGGTGGTCTACGTGGGGATCAAGGAAGAAGGAGAAAAGATTTGTAGCTTCATGACAGAGAGACACCTTCTGGATCCTTGAGCACCTGTGGGGACAGGGAGGAGTCTGACAGAAAGCTAGCGACTCAGATGGAGATTATGACAAGACTGGAGGCCATGGGGAAGCGACACGGGGAGACTGTGGTCAGAACATACTTGGGGGTAAGGATGAGCTGAGAGCGGAAACACACCAGGGACTGTCAAACATTAGTTCCAAACATTGGCTTCACCTGCCCTGAGGAGCAACTCTTTCCTACTTGATCTAGCAAGTGAACCCTGAACCCTTAAGGTCAACTTCTGGGGGTTAAAGCTGGCAGTAGGCAACATTCTCGGTCATTTAACCTGCAGTACTTCGAAAGGGGTAGGTCTGTGTGCACACATTACATAGAACTCCATGCAGACACAAGGTTGGTGCTCCATTTGTGCTGTTAAAATGCCTGCTCTAGATTTAGGATGGTGGGGAGGGTGTCTCGGCTAGGGGCTTCCTGGTGTGGGAGATCCTTTTGTCTATGTGTTGCTCTTATTGTCTAATGAATAAAGAAACTGGCTTGGCCTGATAGGGTAGAACAGAGCTAGGTGGGGGTAGGGGTGGGGTGGGGTGAGGAATGCTGGGAGAAAGGAGGCAGAGTCAGAGAGAAGCTATGGAGCCACCACAGACAGATGCTGGGAACTTTACCCGGTAAGTCACAGCCTTGTGGCAATATACAGATTAATAGAAATGGGTTAAATTAATATAAGAGTTAGCTAATAAGAAGCTAGAGCTAATGGGCCAAGCGGTGATTTAAATAATATGGCTTCTGTGTGATTATTTCAGTTCTGGGCAGCCAGGACGAACAAGTGGCTTTCGTCTGCACAGCTGGAGACTCCAGCTGTTTTGAGGAAACTCAATTTATCACCCAGCTTTAAACCTATGCCCACCAGTGGCAAGTATGGCAACCTCAGAATGTTTCAACACCAGGAATGGTGACCCATGCCTGTAATCCCAACGCTCAGGAGGCTGAAGCAGGAGGACTGCCACCAGTTTAAGGCCAGCCTAGACTGCAGAGACCCTGTCTCAAGAGAAGAATGTTCTAAAATTTCAGTCTTTGGGGGGATGGCAAGACTCAGCAGGTAAAGGCAGTTCCTCCAAGCCTGAGAACCTGACTCCCAGAACCCAAAAGGTGGAAGGAGAGGACCAACTCCTTTGGGATGTCCTCTGATTTACACACACACACACACACACACACACGAGCACAGCACTTATACCTACATATGTACATATCAGTCTATTTATTTTTATTTTGAAATGTGCCCATGGAGGCCAGAAGAGGGCATTAGATCTCCTAGAATTGGAGTTATAAAGTGGCTGGAAGTTGCCTGGGAGAGGTGCTGGGAACTAAACTCAGGTCCTCTGGAAGAGTGGGAAGACCTCAGAACAATTAACCAACAACCAAAAGAAAAAAAAAAAACCCAAAATCCATGTTGTTAATAGCACACTGCCCTGTGTATTTGTAACAAAATGGCATTTTGTTAAATGTAAGCATGTATCACTATTTATGTAGCCCTTGTAGTGGTTCCAATGAAGATGGCCTCCATAGGCTCATAGGGAGTAGCGCTCTTAGGTATGACCTTTTTGGAGGAAGTATGTCACTGGGGGTGGGCTTTCAAGCCAGGTCCAGTGTCGCTCTGTTCCAACTGCCTTTGGATCCAGATGTAGAACTCTCAGCTACTTCTCTAGCATGTCTGCCTGCATGCCACCATGTTTCCCACTAAGATGACAATGGACTGAACTTTTGAACTGTAACCCAGCCCCAATTAAATGTTTCCCTTTATAAGAGTTGCCATGGGCTGGGCAGTGGTAGCACATGCCTTTAAACCCAGCACTTGGGAGGCAGGGGACAGATCTCTGTGAGTTCGAGGCCAGCCTGGTCTACATAGAGTTCTAGGGCAGCCAGGGCTGTTGTACAGAGAAACCCTGTCTGGAACCCCCACGCTCCGTCAAAAAAAAAAAAAAAAAAAAGGAAGAGCTGCCATGGTCATGGTGTCTTTTCACAGCAACAGAAACCCTAAGACAGCCCCATTTAGCAGTTTGTCATTCTTTAATTGCTTTAGTGGATTTCACAGGTGAAATGATTCACGGTCTCTCAAGTCTGTCTTCAAGAACAGGCTGGGAGCCAGGCAATGATGGTACACTCCTTCGATCTCAGCACCCGAGAGGCAGGTGGATCTCTGAGTTTGAGGCCAGCCTGGTCTACAGACCAAGTTCCAGGACTGCCAGGTGTGTGTGTGTGTGTGTGTGTGTGTGTGTGTGTGTGTGTGTGTGTGTGTGTGTGAGAGAGAGAGAGAGAGAGAGAGAGAGAGAGAGAGAGAGAGAGAGAGAGAGAGAGAGAGAAAGGATTGGAAAGTATCTCCCAGTCTGCTCTCAGTATGCTCTCAGTATATGGTGTCCCTGCAGGCTTGATGTTGGTCCCTAAAACGTTACTCAGTGGCCCCTGGCAGCCATTCAGGAGGCTAGCAACTGGACATCATCGTCTGTCCCTTCTTTTCTTTTCTTCCTATTATTCCTGTATGTTTCCCGCCGCCAGTCCAAGCCTTTGTAGCATTGGGCTTAAACCTGGGGCCTTGTACATTCTAGGCAAGTACTCTACACCCCAGCCCCATTTCCTGGATTTTTTTTTTAACCTTTGGTGGTGCAGCAATCAGAGCAGACTAGATATGGAGCCTCTTATGTGCAGCCTGAACTTCTGTACAAAGCCACGGGCACACAGTTATAAGAGTAACCCTGGTTCACTTATTATCCAAGCTGATCTTGGGTCTGCAAAGCATTCACATCCTCACATCCACCTCTCCCTGCCCAGGTGTGGAGCACCAGGGGCAAAGGATTCCAACAGGCCATCTGGAACCCCGCCCCCTCATCCCCCACCAACTACAGAATTGTGGCACTGTCCCCACCTCGGGTCATGGGAGAGTAGGGAGAGCAGGCGAGCAGGCAGGGCTGGTTTCGCTGGGACAGACAAATTAATGTTTCTCCAAGGAAATGTGTGCTAAGTCCTCCGCCCTCAAGGCAGTCTTTTTTTTTTTTTTTTTTTTTTTTTCTGAATGTCCAGCACAGAGAATAATCTTACCAAGCTTAGAGGCAGAAACATGCACAGAAACTCTCCAGGGTTAGGGTTAGGGTTTGTTTTTCTGCTGTTTATTCAACCATACCAAACCCAGCCCCAGCTTTGAAAACTTTTAAAAGTTAAGAATTAGACCAAACAAGATCCAAACAAGATCTGGGCTCCCCACCCACATCTGCCCAAACATGAAAACTCTGGCCCAGCAAGGAACTGGCCCTCGCCCAGCCCCCACAGATGTTTCTCTTCAGCCCTGCTGGCCCTGTGTCAGGCCTAGCCTGAGGCCGACTTCCCATACTCCTTCAAAGGCCAGAGTTTTCAGAGAGTGGTCCCACCCTTAGCCAAAACCTTGGACCCTGGCTCTGTCCTGTGCCTTGGGAGGACAGCAACACGCTACAGGGCTTGGTCTCAGGTTTCTCGGGGCTCACTACTTGAGGATGGAAAGGAAACCAGGAGCCCCATGTTCCAAATCTGGAGAGCCACCCGGCTATTTTGTCTGGACACACGGGAGGCACCTGTGGGAGACAGCTGACAACCCGCAAGGTTAAGGGAACAAGGGTAGCGCTGAGGAGCGGGATGCCTTCCCTGCTCTCCTTTACTATGAGTTCCAGGAAAACAAAGAGGCAGGCAGAGCTCAGCCCTGCGCTTGCCCGACCAGTGCCCCAGGTGCCCCTCCCCCGACTCCGGTCTGTCTAAACTCACTCTTTCCCCATGCATTGCCTTGGACTTTGGCAGGTGTGAACCCAGCAGTGTTCAAGGGGTCTGCTGACTGAAAACCATTACACAAGCATCAAAGGTCTACAAATGCCCTCGGGAAAAGACCCGCTGGTGACACTGACCGCTTCTGCAGAAGGCACCAGGATTTTAGGCCACGCCACCCTCTGCTTTCAGATTGCACTCCTTCTCTCTGATCACACTCTGCTCTTTGGGGACGTTGTCTGCTAGCTAAGTACTCTTTTCCCTTCATGCAAAACAAACCACCACGTGTTCTATGGCTCTGGCTCCCTCATTGCTGTCCCAACATACAGAACTGATTTACCCACAACCGGGCCTGGGTTTTCTTCTTTCAACTGTTTTCCTATGGAGTCAGATGTAGAGAAGAGGTGTGTGTAAACAGGGAGGTGGCGTAAGAATCTGGGTGACCTGTTCCATGCCCGTGCCTAACCTGAATGTTCACTTTTATTACCCATGGGCAAACACAAAGCACGGATTGTCATGTACACACCCCACAGTGATCCTTGGAAGTGAAGGAACATGTCTGCACCACCACTGTCAGTCATTCCTTGTGGGTACACTAGGCACAGGGCAGAGGATAAACCCTGCCTCCTGCTCTACTGGGAACACCATGTCATGGCATCCAAAGTAGCATGCATTGGGAAAATAAAAGCTAAGAGCCCAGAATATAACTATGATATATCACATTATAAATATAACTACGCTATCAACAGGTCGGCACCTTCCCTGGGATACACAAGTCCAGCTACTTTGCATGGATGAAGCTGGTCACACATGAGGGGAGGCGCCACACCCTGAAGGTAATGTTTGACGGTTAGCTTACCCTACGTCCTTCCCATTACGCGGTAAATTCCTAACACCTCACCCCATTTGAATGACCCAACGAAGAATGCAGACGCCACTAGCTGAACGTTCTCTGCGAACCAGCTACCTCCCTACCACCCAAGGGCCCTGTGAGACGGACTTAGGAGCTTTAGTTCTCCTGGAAAAAACAAAAAAAAAAATCACACAGAAACACACACACACAACACAGACACACACACACAACACTCCTCTATCCATGATGGCTTAATTCCACACGCTGCACTGTCAGTAAAATATCTTTCTTACTATCCCCAAAGAATGAAAGCTGGCCGGTAAGTCCAATGACACCATTCCTTAAACAACTGTTCTAGTGCTGATAAAACATGGCCATCTTACAAACATCTGGGAGGGGTTACAACACACAAAGGAATTTCAAAGCACAAGTGGAGTCAGATAAGTTAGAACACGCCTGCGACGTAATCCCAAGCAGGAAGACTGGGAAGCCAAAGGCATCACTGGCTACATAAGACTCTGACTTAAGTAAAAACAAGAAAAATCTAAGAATGTTAAGAAAGGCTGGCTAATGACCCAAATGGCCACTAAGCCCCCGACCCAAGGGAGGGCCTCCTGGATTTCTTGGTTGGCAGGACCTGGTGGACACACAAGCCAGGATGCCTGGGCTCTCCTCTGTGGTCATGGCTTCCTTATTCCTGACATGCAGGGAAAATTAATTGCGTTGTGTTCTCTCTCTCTCTCCCTAGACATGGTCTCACCATATATCCTTGGCTGGGCGGGAAGACATTATGCAGGCTAGGCTGGCCTCAAACTCATAGAAATCTATCTACCTCTGCCTCCCAGGTACTAGACCTTACCTAGACTTATGATTCTTACTTTGAAAGCTTTATGAAGAAAAAAAAATATTCACAAAATACTTACAAGCCTTAAATCACTTTCTGCAAGGAATCTGTTTTGGAGACTGGATCTTGTTAAACAGCCTCAAGCTTGAGCCCCTCCCCATGCCCGTTTTACAAGTATATGCCACCATGCCTAGCTTCTACAGGGTCTTTACTTCAGGGTTTGCTATCATCCTCTTGTACCTGGGAAGACCCTCTTCACCTCCACTCTCGGCAGCAAACTGCTAAGCTGGAGTCACGGTATAAAGCTGGAGATGCTAGTAATACCAAACCAGACCAGAAAATAGACTTTATTTTTAAATGTACAAATGTTGACTTAAATTTTAACAATTAAGAAAAATATATACAAACCAGTCTCAATGCAAAAGTGAAATAACCACGGCCCGCCAGAGTGATGACAACTCATCCCAGGAACCCGACCTTCGGCCTCTTGGGCCCCAGGCTTTCTTCCTTGTGCAGAATGCTCTGCAAGGCCATGTGCAGCACCTTGCCCACTCGCTTGCTGCTCTGCAGATGACAGGGACAGGACAGAGAGTTGTAGAGTATTATTCCAAGATGTGTTATGTTTGTTTATGCTGTGGAACATTGAATGAAACAAAGATGTGTTGCATTCTTTTATAGTCCATTTGTTTAACTCTGTGAAGCTGTGTTGCTTTGCCTGTCTAAAACACCTGATTAGTCTAACAAAGCGTTGAACAGTCAATAGCTAGGCAGGAGTGAGAAACAGGCATGGCTGGCGGGCACAGAGAATAAATGAGGGAGAGGAGATCAGGGAGTGAGAAAAGGAGTGGGAAAAGGAGAAGACACCAGGGGCCAGCCACCAAGCCACCCAGTTACACAGCCACCCAGCTACACAGCCACCAAGCCACCCAGTTACACAAACACCCAGCTACACAGCCACCAAGCCACCCAGCTACACAGCCACCCAGCCACCCAGCTACACAGCAAGAGTAAGCAGTAAAGAGAGGCATACAGAATAGAGAAAGATAAAAGCCCAGAGGCAAAGGGTAGACAGAATAATTTAAGAAAAGTTGGCTAGAAACAAGTCAAGCTAAGGCCAGGCATTCATAAGAAGAAGACTCCGTGTATTCATTTGGGAGACTGGTGGTGGGCCCCCCAAAACCAAAGAGTAAAACAAGACAAAAACTCTCAAGAGAGATCTCCACTGGTAAGGCGCACACTGACCAGAAGCCCCCTGCCTGCCAGCCTGCCCAGCACACATTTGTCTGCATCACTGGGATGACTGAGCAGCTTTTCACTTTCCCTACAAATTCCACCGAGCTACACGCTAGCTCACCCGAGAACTTTCAATGAATACAAAATGAACCATAAATCCCAACAGTATCATGGTTACATCTGGAGATCCTCTACACCCACAAATAAAGCACCGAGGGCCAGAAAAGGCTGCCAACTATCAATGTTCCCGCTGCCACAACAAACAGCCACACTGCCAACCAAACCTGGCTGAGGCACACTGTCTTATAATAAGGCATAGAGAGATCACAAAAAACTCTCCTGCTGACGAAGGAGCAGAGACTACTCAGGCCATTTGAATAAGCCATTCCTAACTCACCTGGCACCGGACCCCCAGGCACAAGTGTGGTGATATCTTGTTTGTGCTTTAACAAATAAAGCTTGCCTGAAGATCAGAGTGTAGAGCTAGCCACATTAGTTAGCCAGAGATACCAGGCAGTGGTGGTGCACACCTTTAATCCCAGCGCTCAGGAGACAGAGGCAGACAGATCTCTATGAGTTCAAGGCCACCCTGGGCTACACGAGACTAAATCAGTCTAAAAAGGAACAGCCCATCAGTAGTGGCTCACACCTTAGCACAAGGGAGGCAGAGACAGGAACTAGTATGGAAGGGCAGAGAGAGGAGTAGGGCGGGAGGAGACAGAAGCTCAGGGAATTCAGTCTGAGGATTTGTAGAAACAGGATCACCCCTTCGGTCTGAGGATGCTACTGTTAGAGGTAATAACTACTGGCTGGCTGCTCTACTTCTCTCATCTTTCAGCATTTACCCTGATATCTGACTCCAGGATTTTATTATTAAGAACAATTAGAATTGGTGCTACACATGGGTGCTCAGGTGCCCAAATCAGCCTCTGGGTATGACTTGAGGAGGTCAGACTACCCTCTTGTTTAGTAATTAGCAGTCTCACAACAGGCAGCCAGAGAGAGAGAGAGAGAGAGAGAGAGAGAGAGAGAGAGAGACTCTAAATCCATAGGTCCCCCAAACAAAATTTTTGTTATCCTGTCTTTAGGTTCATGAATCATTTTAAGACTACAATGCACCAGCCGGGCAGTGTTTCTTTTTTTGAGACAGGGTTTCTCTGTAGCTTAGGAGTCTCTCCTGGAACTAGCTCTTATAGACCAGGCTGGCCTTGAACTCACAAAGACCTGCCTGCCTCTGCCCACCATGTACTGGGATTAAAGGCATGTGCTACCACCACCCAGCTGTGCACACTCTTGATTCCAGGTAGGCAGAGGTAGGTGAATCTCTGTGAGTTCCAGGCCAGCCAGGGCTACACAGAGAAACTTGTCTCCAAAAGACAAACAAAAACAACAAAGAATACAACACACCAACCCCAAACCTCCATGGCAAGCTCTGAATGTTACCATAGCCTTTGCTGTGACTCTGCTACTGTACTGGATCTCAGTGCCAAAGAGAGAGACACCAGGCATATACCAGCACCAGGCCGGGCACAACCAGTCACAACCTCTGTGTTTATCCCGGCCCACCATGACTGTCATGCAGGGTGAGTCTTCAGGTATGACTACTTATGAAAAGTTATTGGGGACTGAAGTTCATATTCCCAGCACCCAGTAACCGTTGGGCAGATGTGGTAGCACACCTGTGATCTCAGTTCACAGGAGCCGGACAGGGCATCCCTAGAATAGCTGGATGGGCAGATGTGCAGCACACCTGTGATCTCAGCTCACAGGAGCAGGACAGGGCATCCCTAGAACAGCTGGATGGGCAGATGTGCAGCACACCTGTGATCTCAGTTCACAGGAGCCGGACAGGGCATCCCTAGAACAGCTGAATGGGCAGGTGTGCAGCACACCTGTGATCTCAGCTCATAGGAGCCGGACAGGGCATCCCTAGAACAGCTGGATGGGCAGATGTGCAGCACACCTGTGATCTCAGCTCACAGGAGCAGGACAGGGCATCCCTAGAACAGCTGGATGGGCAGATGTGCAGCACACCTGTGATCTCAGTTCACAGGAGCCGGACAGGGCATCCCTAGAACAGCTGGATGGCTAGACTGCTTGGACTGATGAGCTCTGGGCTGGAGTGAGAGATTCTGCCCCTATGCGTGAAGTAGAGAATGGCTAAGGAAGACACTCAATGTCAATCTCTGGTCACCACATGCATGCACACGTATATGCATAAGCACCTCCCCACGTGTGCCCACACAATATGCAAACACAAACTAGGAGGATGTCCAATTCTATGAAATAGGAGGAAGGTGGGAGAAAGATGAGGAGAGGTGGGAGCAAGGACACCAGGGGTGGAGAAGAGAGGCCACAGTCCGCAGGGCTCCTGAGACGTTCCCACTGAACCTCTGGGCAGTCACAACAGCCACAGCTCAAGGGCTCCCTGAGCCAGGCTTGTGGTCAGGAAAGCCCATGTTCAGCTCACTGATGGAGCTGATTCCCCAGCCACTGAAGCCCAGGCTGACAGTCCTGGAGGCACAGCTACAGCACTCCAGAGAGATCTGCTTATCCTTTAGATGCCTCAGGTTCTTCATCTCAAACAGTATGAACTGTGAAGGGTAACAGATCGGGAAGAACACTAAGGACATTTGCTATTGTTTAAAACACCCAGACGAGGTGAGCCCTCTCTAAGGGAAGGTGTGAGCTGCTCTTGCCTAAAGGGGTCCCTGGGGGGGTGTCTAACAGCATGTAGAGAAAGCCGAACCCAGGCAGCTGAAAAGAGCAGAGAAGAGCTGATGGCACAGACAACACATCAGGCGAGGACACACCGGCTCTCCCACCCGGCCCTTCACATCCTCAGAGCAGCTCAGGCAGTCGCCCTTCCCACCTGGAGGAGACACCTGTCGCCCTGAGCTGGCATGCACAGCCTGGGGGACAAGTCTTTACAGCCTACACCTGGATGCAGAAGCCTGTGTAAGAAAGCTATGAGCTATGGATGGAGCAGAGTATAGAATGTTCCCCCCCAACAGGTGGCCTTGCATAAAGAATAAACTATGATAAGTGAACACACTTGAAAACGAGGGCATGAAGGGAATGCCCCGGCACGTCCAACACTATCTCTGTGGGAGGAATATTCTTGGCTCTTTCACATTAGGTGTATTCCCTCCTTGTACTTGTATTTGCTTATACTAACTGTAAATGTCACATCATGTTTTGTTTGCTTTAATATCAAAAGAGAAGTGCTCTGTGTATACTACTCTTGAGCTCAAATGCCTGGAGTCCTGGCATGTAGGTCTTCGGAAAATCCTTTGCTCCTCAGAGACAGCCTTGCTGGCCAAGGGACGGGTTACGCCTGGGACAAGGCACACTGCCCGATATGTCCTTTCATGTGGAGGCCAGAGGTCAACATCACTCTTCCCCTTAGTTTCTGAGACAGGGTCTCTCACTGAAGGTGAAGCTCACCTAACTGGTTAGAGGAGCTGGCCAATGAGCCCCCAGCATCTACCTGTCTCTGCCTCCCAGTACTAGGATTACAGGCACGCTCCACTCTGCCCAGCTGATGTGGGTGCTGCGGATCTGAACTCAGGTCCTCATCTTGTGAAGCAATGGCTCCACTCACTGAGCCATCTTCTCACCCATCCCCAGAGCGTCTCACCTGACGCTTGCTAGCTTTCCCCAATACCTCCAGGTCGTGGAGAACCTGTGGTAGGTCACTCCTTAGTGCTGCTCTCACCTACACTCTTTTTGGAAGGGACAGGAATTCAATTCCTCATCTTGTGATAATTATATGATTCTTAAATATTCTCAGACCAAAACGCAGCCACTGGGGATTAGAGGAGGAGACTTGCTGAAGATAGAACAGTCACTGGCAGGACCCTCTGCTCTCCCAGGTCCAGGCTGCGGAAGACACATGGAAAATGAAGAGGTGGGAAGCAGCGAGCTCCCCTAGCTGGGCTTGCCCCAGCACCATGGCCTTACCTCCATCATTTCAAAGATGCTCTCAGGATCCAGGCTTCCCTTGCCCACTTTCCTCATGCATGTCACAACTCCCTTGCTAGTCACTGACACTAGCAAGCTGGCCAAAGAGCAGGCTTCCTCTTGAAGTGTGGCATCTACCACATGCCGGCAGCCAATCTGCAAGATCAGGGAGTCTTAAAACACACACAAGTGCCAAGTGGTGGTGGCACATGCCTTTAATCCCAGCACTTGGGAGGCAGAGGCAGGGGGATCTCTGTGAGTTCGAGGCCAGCCTGGTCTACAAGAGCTAGTTTCAGGACAGGCTCCAAAGCTACAGAGAAGCCCTGTCTCAAAAAACCAAAAGACAAACAAACAAAATAAAAACACATGTGAACAATACACCAGAGATCCCAGAGTCCCCCAACACAAAGTCTACACAGACTGTGTACATGCATGGCTCATTCCAGATCTTATTTTATATTATGCCCATCTGAAAATTGGTGGAATGTTGTTAATTGTTAATATGGTCCCTTGTGTGAATAATATAATAAAAAGACAAAATGGAAACAGACAGTCATCAGGACAGAGGCCACGAAGCTTTCCAATAGGGGAGAGGTGAGAAATGCCTATGTGAGGCCATGTTACATCTTGTTCACTCCAACAGTGAATCCAGAGAGCCACACTAAGGGACAGGCAAAATGACGCCACCCTCCAGAGCTGGGTTCAGTCCCAACACTCGGTTCCAGTTCCGGTGGACTTTACAGTTCCAGTTCTCAAAGGACTTTCAGTGGAATCAAATGACTGAAACTTGGTTTTTGCTTTGTTTTGTTTTGAAACAAGGTCTTGCTGTGCAGCCCTGACCAGGTACTTGTTATATAGGCTAGGGTGGTCTCAAGCTTGTAGTAGTCCTCTGGTCCCCACCTACTGAGTTCCAGAATTATAAACGTGAGCCACCACACCCGGCTCAGTAGTCCTCTGGTCCCCACCTACTGAGTTCCGAAATTATAAACTTGAGCCACCACACCCGGCTCAGTTTTGTTTTTATATAACGAGTCTCTTGTGGAATTACTCACAAGCCCAGCCAGCACAGGCCTGAGGCTATGGTAGATGCCAGGTTCTGCAAACCTCAGGGCTCTGTGGGAACCATACCTGACATGTGACACCTAGGGCTGGTCCCAAGTCCTCAGTTCCTGTATGTGGACATCGGGGTGCACAGAGGAATACTAATACTGTTTGAGAATCTACAGTGTTCAGCTGCCTTGGACTCTGGGGTAGGAGTTAGGGAGAATGAGCAGTGAGATTCTGTGCAGGGTCTGCATAGGGAGCACGGCAGCCCCACTGCTGATGAAGCAGCCTTCTCTGGGGACTCCTCAGATGATGCTTCTAATGTAACTGAATTATGAGATCTGGGTTAAACCTACATCTTTATGGTTTGTACAACTACAACCTCTCAACCTGTGAAGGCATCTCAACAGGCCACAGTTGGAGGAGACCCACCACCCCACAGAAGGCAAAAACGCTAAGAGACAAGCTCACACCTTGCACAGGGTGACAATACAGGGGACATTCTCTACACTCAGTCGGATGCAGTCATAAGGATCGTCAGACAGTTCAATGTCCTTTGCCCCCTCTTCATCCTCCAGAACGCGAACCCTTGGTATCCTGGAAACAGACGCATAATTAAAATTTTCATCTACTGGAAGGAAGAAGCATAACCTTTTTTGAGAACAGGAGTTGAAATTCCTGTCTTACAAGCAGGAGTTTCATTAATTCCATCTTATTTTCATCCTCATCACCTGCCAAAGGTTAAGGCTAGAGCTTCCATGTCAGGGGCCAGAGCAATATCCTATCTGAACTGGACAGTAAGCAGTTTGAAATGGGATTGCTATGTCAAAAAAGAAGTGCGCGTGCACGCGCGCACTTACACACACACACACACACACACACACACACGCAGGGATGGGGAGGGGAGACAAGAAGGGGGAAAGTATATAGAAAGACATTTAATTTCTTAATTCTTTGGCCCCAACACAGTGGGGCAAAGGGTTGGGGAAGACAGTTGGGTGGCATCAACTCTTTCAGAGGTCTTTCTGTCCTCTAAGGGCATCATGGGGTCACTGCTCTTTGTTGCTTGGGGGTGAGACTGACAGCTGTTCAATACCTGAGTACCCAGGCTCCACAGGCTGGTATCTGTTTTCCTAGGACTCCCTCACAGAACAGCTTCCCCAACGCCCTGGCACCCACGGGAACTGGCTAGTCAAGCAGACTCATGCCACTTTAAGCCACTTCTGATGACAAGCTCCTTTCCTCTTTTGACAAAGCCCGGGTGCTGGCTGCTGGTGGTGGTGGTGGTGGGATCTAGCATGCAAGGTTTCATCAGGGTGGAGGACACTACAGCTCCTAGTCTTATCAAAACTCCATCCTGCAAGCTCTTGTGTGAGTTTGACTATGTATTTACTTGTTCTGTAGTCGACACTTACAACAGAAAGGGTATAAACTCTCCGTGCTGGGCTGGAGATGGCTCAGCGGTAAGAGCATTGCCTGCTCTTCCAAAGATCCTGAGTTCAATTCCCAGCAACCACATGGTGGCTCACAACCATCTGTAATGAGGTCTGGTGCCCTCTTCTGGCCTGCAGGCACAGATGTAGACAGACTATTGCATACATAATAAATAAATAAATATTTTTAAAAAACACACAAAAAAAACTAATAAAATCTCCATGTTACACTGTCCATAATACGAGCACTGAAAATTAAAAATGGTGACCATTTGAGATCTTCCCAGATATTCCAGACACAATAGCCAAATCAAACTAGAAGAACCATCTAATGGGATGTGAAAGCTGCACTTAGTGCTTTTCCTTGTTAACAAGCCTCTGAAGATGTTGCTGTGTGTATTTTAATCTCCAATGTTATAGAACTCGGGTTGTTCACCATTAAAAAGACATGAAAGATGTTCCAGAATAAATATATTTGCTCACTTATTCAAAGTTTTCTCTTTCTAGTGGCTTGTGCGTATGGTGTGCACAAGTTTACAGATGTGCAGAGGTCAGAGGACCTCAGGTACCTTCCTTGATCTCCACCTTATTTTTCTGACAGGGTCTCTCATTGGAACCCTAAGCTTGCTGACTCTGCTAGCCAGGCTGGCCGGAACTGCCATGAGTCCTCTCATCTCTGCCTTCCCAGCATAGGATTACAGGCGTGTGCCCTGGGAACTGAACTAAGGTTCCCAAGCCTTTTACCAACTCAGCTACTCCGACAGCCTCAATCACACGCTTTTACACCTCACTTTATCCAGGATACCTCAGGAAATGAACCCCCAACCATCCACCCATCCACCCACATTTTCTCAGCTGCCAGACTCTCTTTAGACATAATAAAGAAATGTCAACACAAATCTTAGCTCCCTGTGTGTGTGTTCACAGTCTTATCTATGAAAGGAAACCACAGGCGGGGAACCATTGTTCGTAACACAAACCAAGTTGCTCCCCTCCTAACATCCATACACACACCCGAGGAGTGTGCTAGCACCTGCTCTGTGCTAGGTGCTACGGGCGGAAGGGGACATGAGAAACTGAAAGGCAACTTTGAGAGTTCATCCTGTAACAGGCAGACAACCTGAAGCTAGGCTGTACTTTTTGCGTCTCTGGTTTCCTAATATTGTTTACATGGTATACACTTACCAACGAAATCAATAAAAACATAAATAAATAAATAAACAAACAAAAATATTCATATCTCTCTTAGTTTTAGTTTACAAAATCTCTTTCTTGGGGCTTAACATTTTAGACAGTCCAATTCCTTGTTGGTTCTCCGCAGCCCACAGGACTGGTCTCTAGGAGACTCACCTTGTACTGAAGAGAGCAGCCTTCACAGCAATGGAAATGGCATCAAACAAATTCCCACCACATTCCAGCAGCTGAGAGGCACAGAGAGGAAAGAAAAGGTCAGCATTAATTATCATGAAGCATTAACCCAGCTAAGAAACAGATTCCTAAGTCATGCTGAATGCATATTAGAAAAATAAAGACATGAACCCTGGTGTGACGATTCATATCTATAATCCCAGGAGGCAGAGGAAGGCAGCCTGGTCTACATACCGAGTCCCAGGATAGCCAGGACTACATAATGAGACTCTATCTCAAAACAAACAAAACAAAACAAAAAGCAAACACAACAACAAAACCCATAAATTAATCAATTAATTAAAATAAGAAGGTGGGCTGCCCTCCGTGGCTAGCCCAAGCCACAAGGACAGTGATATGCCCCTAACTACAGTGCTGCTGTTCCACAGCTGCAGTTACACAGGCATACATGCAAGGTCTCGATGTTCTCACAAGCAGGAGGGTCAGCACCTAAGCAGTGGCTGACTTGATCTTGCCCCAGACGGCTCCCAGCTGTACTGCCCGCCTCACTTCGGCCTTTGCTATCGGATGACTGACAAAGGATACTGCATGTATGGAGGCCAGGACACATGCCCAGTGCTCAGAACTGTACCACTCCATGCTGTACATGGATTATGAGCGCCCAGGTACTTTCGTAGGTGAGAGCAGAGCACACCTCACAGGCAAGCGGCAAATCTGCCCTCCCAAGAGGCCTCTGTCTGAGGTTCTGGGAAGAAAGCCGATAGCCAGACTCCTCGAGGAAGCGGAGAAGTCACGTGTGGAGAAGTCACGAGTCTCTCTTTCTGGCTTTGACAGGCATGACATTTTATGTATTTGTGCATTATCATCCCTCCCGAGAAAGACCCTTAACAACAACCAGCTGTACAGAAATGCCCATTGCTGGCCACATACTTAAGACCCAGATGAAAATAAAATTCTAGAATTGAAAACTGGATCCCTTTCTCAGATTTCTGAGCAAAACACGCAGCATACATTCCCAAGGGTCAGCTCCTGCACGGAAGCCCTGGGTGAGTTCTAAGAGACCACAGTGAAGGGGAACCCACAGTTCTTCCTGACAATATAACACAGCAGCTTCTAATCCCTAAGAAGTCTTGTTATTACTATTTCCTGCCATACTCATCTACGTATGTTTATATGGAACCCAAAAATACTGAGCAGCAGTGATTTCAGGTGATTATCTATGTCCTAATCAGAAAAACAGGAACAGGGTATTCAAATCCTATTGTAGGTTCCAACCTCCCTTGGAAAAAACCTTTCTAGGTGAAGCCTAGATCCTGGCTCATTCTTTCCAGAGAGGCCAAGCACAGGCACTACCTCACACTGGCTAAGTTCTTCTTCTTCTTTTTCTTCTTTTTTTAAGACAAGGTTTCTCTGTGTAGCCCTGGCTGTCCTGGGATTCACTCTGTAGACCAGGTTATCCTGGAACTCAGAGACCACCTGCCTCTGCCTCCCAAGTGCTGGAGTTAAAGGTGTGGCCACCACTGCCTGGCAAGGTCTTTACTTCTGTAGATCTCTTTTTTCCACTATCAGAGACGACAGTCTGGTTCCTTTAATGTCTACTCAGAGAAGGTTTGGAAGGCTCACCTGAAAACGCATGAAAAGAACTTATCATCCCACACAAAGTGCCAACTTGCTAAACTCTGACATGTCTGGTGTCTCTGGATCCTTGTTTTTAATTCCCTGACAACTGCTATGAGTAATCTTAGGTATAACTCTGCTATGATTACAATGTTATTATAGAATGGTTATGTGAACCACTTACTAATGCTCTGTATTTATCTTGTAAATAACAGATTACAGGAGACTACCTCTTCCCAAATAGTCCGACAGTGGCGGCTGGAAACACCTGCCCACGAGGAGGGGCAGGGACAGCAGGTGACTCACCAGCACATCCACGTAGAGGACCCAGCAGTGCTCCCGAGGACTGATGCAGAGGGACCTCAGGTCCACGCTACTCTTGTTGTTGAATATCCGGTACAGGGTGTTAGCGATCTCGGTGCCGAGGTCATCACCTCCTCGCCCTTCAAATTCTGGGGTAGCATTGGCTGAACTACACAAGACAGCAACAGAAAAGCTGTGTGAGTCTCTACAAACACAAGGAACTTGTTCTCTGTGGAACGTTGGAGAGCCGGCACAAAGAATATCACTCAGGGCCACAAGGCAGAGAGCTGTCCTGTCCTGCATAAGGCGAAAGGGAAACTAGAAGTAGCTGAGATGGGAGAAGGTATTAGTACTTGGCCTACAGGTACGTACCTAGGTACGTACAGTGACCTAGTCCAGTACCAGGCCTTGCACCCGTCAGTAGGTGACAGGCTTTCAGGCAGAGGCCTTCTTCAGACAAGGAGGAAGAGACTGGGGTAATGTAAACCTCAGCTGGTAATGAACTCTTATCTTCAGAGTAAAATGAACACTCTTCTCAGGCTGGCCTGTGATGTGTGGCTCAGAGTGGTCTCTCACCCTCCACACCCTGGCTTTCAGGGTAGCATCAGTGTCAGACCCTCTGGTATGACTTAGCAGGGACATATGACAGCAGGATAGAGAAGGAAAAGGAACGAAAGCAGGAGAATACAGTTGACCTGTTAAGTATCTATATTTGACGTCAACTGGTATTTTTTAGGAGAGAAAAACTCCTTTTCGGACTCTTGATATGTACGCCCAATTACCTCAGAAAGAGTTCACATGCACCACTCAGGCCTGACTCAAAGGCATTACAGGACTTTCTGAGAGTCTTGCACCGACACAAAGCAGCCTATTAAGTCTGTGAGGTAAGTAAACATTACTCACGATGTAACAGGAAAGGGAAGGGGCAGCTGCTTCAGCTGCAGAAGTTTCCTGACTCCTGGAAATCAGCTGGAAGGGATCACTGCATGCTAGCAGGGGACGCTGGAGACTGGGAAAGTTGGGTGGGGGTGGTAGCGGGATATATGTGGGTAAATATCTCTTATTCCTGGAGGGTCGAGAAGCTGCAGACCCCAGGAAAGTAGCTATCAAAGTAGCAAGAGGAAGGAGGGGCTCCGGGAAAGCAACACCAGCATGGTGGCCCAATCTGGGCCCACGCATCTACTTGATGAAAGGAATCTTACTCAGTGATACAATCTAAGAGAATCCCAGCACAGCATTCTTTGTAGAACTTGGATTACTTGCTCTTTCCTTTTACTATTAGCAAGCAGTAGCCAAATTTAAAAACACGGAGAAGTTTCACTGCTGCCATAGCAACATAGTGATTTCCAAAACTTCTTGCCAACCTCAGCTACAGCAGTGAAAAATAGCTCCGATGGGGAGAAACAGCCAAGACCAAGGATGGCGCCTTTACACAGCCAGCAGCATACATCCTGTTTCTAATCTCAACACCAAGCAGTCAATATTAAATCTTATGTTCCCTACGTGCACAAACCAATCAGAGATGCTTGTTTGCTGAATGCAGCAGGTACATCTCTAACTTACCAGTCCCCGGGTAAAGCAGTAATCTTCTACAGCCCTGGGAACTGTTCACAGCTTCCCCAGTTCAACTGCCTATACTTAACTGTCCGCAAAGCCAGGCCCCATGGTTTCTTTAGGACTAAGCTAACTTAAAGAAAACTTTACCCATTTTAAAACAACCTTTTATTTTCGAACATTTCATTCTTTTAGCATAGTTCACATCAGGCAGAGAGGAAGATCAGAGATTCTGCAACCATGGCCCAGTACTATCTGCATGGCCCCTAGCTGTAGGGTGATAACAGTGGAGGTCAGAGAGAGACAGGGTAAGTGTTCAGCATGGGAAGCATAGCACTCTTGGGCAGCACAGAAAAGCCAGAGAGGGCCTGGAGAGATGGTTCAATGTTTAAGAGCATTGGCCGCTCTTCCAGAAGACCCAGGTTTAGCCAGGCATGGTGACACAAGCATTTAATCCTGGCACTTGGGAGGCAGAGGCAGGCGAATCTCCGAGTTCAAGGTTTACCTGGTCTATGTTTCTACAAACTGACAATTTCAGGACACCCAACACTATACAGAGAAACCCTATCTCCGAAAACAAACAACAAAAAGCCAACAGAAGGTTCTTTTCCTAGAACACACGTGGCTGCTTACAAAAACCTTTAACTCCAGCATCAGGGGAGCTGACAACCTCTTCTGGTCTCCATGAAAGATCCACACACGGGGTTGGAGAGATGGCTCAGTGGTCAAGAGCACTGACTGCTCTTCCAGAGGACCCAGGTTCAAGTCCCAGTACCCACGTGGCAGTTCACAACTGTCTGTAGCTCCAGTTCCAGGCGACTGAATACCCATACACAGACATACACGCAGGCAAAACACCAACATACATAAAATAAAAATAAGTTATTAAAAAAAAAAGATCCACACATATAAATGGGGTGGAGGCAGAGTACCTACATTCTGGCAATGAAGGACAAGCAGAGCAGAGATGAAGGTTCTGTTCATCACTGGGGCTCCTAACACACAACAGGCCCTCTGCAACAGTTGAGCAGGGAGAAAGGGGCGACAGAGAACATCTCCAATGAATAAAAACCAAATGCCTCACAGGTACTAGCCAGGTAACGGCACACACCCAAAGGGCCACACAATAGTGAACAACACATTCAACAAGAGAGACACTGGATTTCCCAGGTCTGACTAAAGGCATTTTAATTCTCTGGTAGAGGAGTGGGGTGGTACACACCTTTAATACCAGCATTCAAGAAGGTAGAAGCAAGTGACTGTGAATTTACGGCCAGCCTGGTTGACATAGTGGTTTCCAGATCAACCAGGGCTACATAGTACGCAATACCTTGTCTTTTCTTTATCTTTTTTTTTCTGGTTTTTCGAGACAGGGTTTCTCAATATAGCCCTGGCTATCCTGGAACTCTGTAGACCAGGCTGGCCTTGAACTCAGAGGTCTGCCTGCCTCTGCCTCCCAAGTGCTGGACCAAAGGTGTGCACCACCACTTCCTGGCAAGACCTTATCTTAAAAAAGAAAAAAAAATCCTCTGGAAAAATAAAGCAGCACCACTTGAAAGGAACTAAAACCTCTCAGGTGTCTGTGACCTACATGATGAGGCTGTAAGGCCCACGAGGCATTTCTCGTCTTACAGGGTGGCAAACACAAACAATTTCACACGTGGTTACTATGTGCCACGCGCCACCCTGCGCACTTCCGCTGTACCAGGCCACTTCATTCTCACAGCCATCATAGGCAGCGCCAACTAGCCTATCTTTTTTTTTTAATTGTAGTACTGGGAAATAAAACTGGGTTTTCACAAATGCCAGGAAAGCTCTTTACCACTGAGCTACACCCTTAACCTCTGACACAGTTTAGATACTGAGGCGTCAGACAGGTTGGATAACTTGCTGGAGGTCTAACTCCGGCAGGCACTTTTAGGCCTTACCTTGATGTGTCACTGTGGCTCCGCAGGCAGTGTGATCTAAGATTGGCTTTGCCTTGGGCTTATATTTTGCCTCTGATAACGAATGGGTGTTCTAGTCATGGGACTTATTAGACCACAGATACGGTCAAAGAAAGCAAGTCTAATGAAAACCTCTGTTAAACTAAGACAGAGAGAGTGAGTGAAAAAGAGAGAGAGGGAGAGAGGGAGGGGGAGAGAGAGAGAGAGAATATATACACACAAAAGCTGGTCATTCCAGGCCTCTGCTTACATGTATCATCACAGTAGATCATAAAACCAAATGCTATTAGTTACCAAACCAACTCAAACCCTCCATAAAGCATGCTCCAGTCCCTCTCCCAGACCAAGAAAAACAGTTCACCAGCTGGAAGAACATGGGTCCTCCCAGATCTCCATCCTCTGACTCATCCCTCTACTCTGTTCCTGCTGCCTGCACATCTATTGCTTAACTGTAGGGTGAGATCAAAGCTATGTCTACTTGTAGTGAGACTCCAGACTCTGAGCCCACATCGTTTCCTTGTAACTAATATAGCCTGAAAACCTATGCGGACTACAGAGAGGACAGGCTACTGTGAGAATGGCTGACCCGAGCTGACTCCTGTGTGTGCACACGCTCATTTCTGAGACTACAGAACCTTCCGTATACATGGGGTGGCAAAAACAGCAGCACATTCTCAACTTTGCCTTATAATCTGTTTCTGCCATGATGCCAACAGCCCCAGAGACCGAGAACAGCCAACTCAATGGCGTTCTAAGCCACTTCTCTGCGTTGTCACCGTCGCCAGCCCTTAGCCAAGAATGGTGTTCTCCTGACAGGCAAAGGACAGATACACAGCTCTACCCACCAGGTTCTGTGCTTGGGAAAAATACACGCGATCATCCTAAAACTCAGTTAAGATCCCAAAGGGAAATAACAGATACTTGGCATGCTGAAACCCAGGCATGACAAACATTCTCCTGGATTCCTCAAATAAAACCCCAGCCTTCCCCAGGTCCAAAAGCGCTGATGAAAGTCAGCTGAGCAGTGACTCAATGGGCTGCCCCCTAGTGGCAGCTCAGACTGACATGCAGCCTAGCCTACTGAATTCTTTCATCCTGGAAACCAACTTCTCTTAAAGTTTAAGAGTTCTCATTTGAAATGGATCTTTCTCGGTTACTACAACAAACAAGGCAAAGGCCCACAAGAAGGTTTGAGATCCATTTTGCTTCCAGATTAGTGTAAGGGCAGCTTGGCATTGCTGGAGTCGGGATGGGTCAGGGCAGCTGGTGCCTTTCCAGTGGGCTGAGACGGACCGAGGTGTTTCACCTTGGCAGAAAGGAGCATTACCTCCCGGGGTCCATACTATCACCCCAAGGAGACAAACCTGAAGAGAATGAGTCAGCAAAAAAACAATCAGCTTTGAGAGATCAGGACAACTGAGAACTAAAACAATAAAAACCTGGAAGTTGCTGATAAGGAATTAAATCAAGCTGGATTCAGAGTGGCAGGAGGGACTCCATGCCAACACCAATTATAATTCTTTCCTCCCCGTGGGGAGCAACTGCTACAGGCTGCAGATAGGAGGTCTCCAGCGAAGCTCTTCAACGTGAGGTATACATACATACTGCCGGGCACATCCACAGGCACCCGAGAGCTGTTTCTGTTTTCTAGGCAGCAAGAAAGGGACTGGCCTCCGCAAGTCTCATGTGCATTCTAGAACAGATGGCAGCCGCAGGGCCTGGCAGACTCCTGCATCTAATGGATTTGTGACTCTAAAGGAGCCCAGCACTGATAAGGGGGAACAAGGAATGAATTTACTTGTGTTACTGACCCTTCTCTGTTTCTGTCTTGTCTCCTCTGAGGATTTATTTATTCATCTATTTTGAGTGATTAGGGAAGGAACCTAGTAACTCCCACATACTAGGCAAGAGTTACTTACTGACCCACAAACCTCAGCTCCTCACTGTAGATTCTAGGCATGCACTCTACCACTGAGCTATGTTTCCAACCCTCTTTTGTACTTTATTTATAACAGAGTTGGAAGTTTTATTAAAGATATTTCAATATAGGCTTAATCATGGGGATTAGGAGAAAAAGACTAAGAAGAAAGTAAGGCACACCCAAGAGCACAGGTTTGGCTCTGCCTCTAGGGCCAACCACACTAGCTAGTGAAGCCGTGTAAATAAGCTAGGATTCACTACCTTGAGACTACCATCCTGACAGGCTTCAGAGCTCCCTGGAAAGCAGAGCTCCGAGTGACGTCCTCTGAGACTCAGAAAGGAGGAAAATAGACCAGGAGGCAACCATTCTCAGCCAGCCAGTGAGGCTGCTTCATAAACTAAATCTTGAGAGGAAGCAGGTCAAACATGGGAGTCACATGGGAGTCACCCTGCTTTGACACCTAGGATAAGAAAGGGACAAGCACAGCAGCTAAGCGGAGCCCCTTCCTCATATTCAGAAACACAGCACAGTGAGACAAGTTCTCTGAATTCTGGCCAGAGGGATTCCACTTTGCAGCAAGCCATGGTATTTTTGCACGTCATACTTCGAGGAGAACACTGTGATTCCCATGCTAAACAGTGTTTCCTGAGACCAGTAGAATCTTGGCTAAGAGCAAGACATAACTGTGCAAGGCTGGGTTTCATTCTGTATCTAGGCCGTGTGAATCCATGGCCACCTCAACGTTAGGCATCTCTCTGGACTTAGGCTTGTATCAGTGTTGTCCCAGACTTCAACAAAGATAAAACAGGATCTAGGCAAGAACGGGGTTAGTGACTCGGGGAAAATGCAGTCATCCACATCCTCCACTCCCTAAGCAAGCACTATTAACTCACTTTACTAGGACGAACATGAACAAGCCGTTCTCTGGGCTGTCGCCGTGCACCCCAGGAACAGATCATCTTACATCTCCTGGAAAAAGCCGCCAATCGAGAGTTCACTCTTCCTTCCCCGCACCCCAGCATCTGAGTACAGCACTCCTTATGATGCAGACAGCATGTCGCCCAGGACGAGGAGGGCAGAAAACACGGGAGGAAAGGAAAGCAATTACAACTCCTCTGTCTGTAAATAATGGGATTTGCAGATGAGGCCAGGAAGCCATTCTGCTTCCTGCAGCAGCAAAGCGGGCGATGGCCCCACTGTCACCTCACTGCAGGATGAGTCAGCCCCACGATAACCCGACTGGAGACGGTTGGAGCTGGGGGTGGAGGAAGAGCTGAAGAAAACTGGCCAGAAAGAGGAAAGGACAGTATTCCTCCCAAGCTCACATCCTTAAACTGGCCTCTACTGTAGGAGCAGAAAGAGCAAGAAACAGAGTCACATGTCCGGCCACTCGACCCTGGGCAGGCACCTCCTCTCTAAACACGTCATTTGTCTTTTTCTCACAGTGGTCCAGCGAGGACCAATTTTTGTGTTTGGAAATGAAGACAGGAAAATTAACTACCACACCAAGATGGGCCCACCTATGTGGCCACTGTGCCTAGACTTTGCTAATTGGTTCTATGTTTTCCTTCTAGGAATCTGAGCCTATGTGACCACACCTACTAAATCCTGGGCGAAGAACCTCTGAGTGAGAGAAATGTCCTAAGTCAGTTGCTGCATCTACAAAGCTAGGACAAATTCCTAGGACTATATCTGAGTCCTATAGTCCCTCTAACCAGCCTCCACATGCGGAGGAGTTCTGAGGACACCGAGACCTAGCAGAAGCCAAGAGGCGATCGTAAGAATGTCTGCTGCTCCAGAGGCAGCAGAAACTGGGAGAATGGAGCCTAAAAACACAATAGCTAACTTTATTCAGAACATCAGAAAATTTCCATCCTGAGGGTTAAGGTCACACGAGTAAAGCTCTTGGGAGTTCAAGCTATATATAATCACAAGCACAAGCTATACACGGCAAAAACATGGTTTTCCATAAAGTCATATAAACAAGTAACAGTCACTTGTAATGAATAATCTGAAGTAAACTCGCTCCTATCTGCTACACCTGGGAGGCACGGACGCACATTCCAAGAACAATTTTGTGTTTTTGGAGAAACTGAGGTCACAAGACTCTTGTCTAGTTTTCTTAAGAATTTTCTCACGGGACTTCATTCCTGGACTGTGTTCCGACAAAGGCCTGCTTTGGTCAACGCTAGTTTCTAGAACCAAAGCAGGGATAGAGATTGCGATGGGGCCATACAATAAAAAGTCCCAGTCCTAGGGGCTGGAGAGTTGGCCCAGTGGTTAAGAGCACTTGCTGCTGTTGCAGGACCCAAGTTCAATTCCCAGCATCTAAAACCGTTTGTAACTTCGGTTCCGGGGGTCTACTGTTCTCTTCTGGTCTCCAATGGTACAAGGCATGCAAGTGGTGCTTAGATACAGACATGTGGGCAAAACACCCATACACATAAAACAAAATAATAAATTACAAAGTCCCAATTCTGGAAAGGGAAAAGAAATAAGGTTTCTGAATCTCATGAGAGTTGGTCACTGTCTAGAAGCTGCTCTGTTTTCATTATTTCTTATCACCACATGCTAGGTCCCACCCTTTTAGAGGAAGAGATTTGGGTATAGACCGAGGTCACACATTCTGGCCCAGGGCTGGAAGTGTTCTTCCCAGCACACTTGCTGCCGATACTATGGCCAGTTTTCCCAGCTTGCCAGGCTGTTTGACTGGTCCCAGACCCACCTGCCAAGAAAACAAGTGTTCTTTGCAGAGCAAGAGCAGGAAGAGATGCAGGGTATTGTGGACCAAATGATCCATATTACCCTTGCTTGGTGTTTTCCAAAGCACCTACCATTACAACTTCACTTAACCCTCAGCAAGAGCCAGGGGATTAGAACAAGGTCAGGTACTTCTACTCCCTGGCGCCTTTACAAGTGAGTAAATCCTTCCTGGATAAATGAACAAGCCTGACAGTCACGCCCTGAATCTTCATCTTTCAATCTTTGTTTTTCCAATGGGAGGCAGAGATAGAACCCAATGCCTCCCACGTGCTATGCAAGCACTCTGCCACTGAGTGGCATCCCCCACACTCCTCTTCCTTGCAAACCACCTGCACGGTACTGACCAGTCAACAAAGAACTCCAGGTAGCCTTCATTTGGCTTCTCCAGTTTCGGTGTTCCCATTTCTGCCTTCACTCCCACCAAGATGTCTGTATGACCCTGCAGACACATACAAGAGTCCTTGCTCAGAAACGGCCACACTCCTCTTCCAGGCAAGCACGGTGTTGTGGCTTGGGCTACGGGAGTCTGAGATGAGGGGCGCTTTGGATCTGGAGAGATGTGTTCTCCCAGTGTGGCTTAGGGACTGGGTCTCCCCAGGACCAATGTGTACCCTCCCAAAGTCAGCAGGGCCTGTAACCGACCCTTGAGGCTTACCCACCTCTCCACCCGGGTACGAACAGTGCCCACAGCACTCACCAGCTTGACTCTGGCAGACCCGCTGGTGTTAGACACCACATCTGTCTCCACCTCCACACATCGGTAGTCCTCACAGCCACGGCCATCCACCCGAAGGTCTTCCTAAGGGAACAGCAGCTTTCAGGTTGTGATCCCATCTCAGACAGATTCCCTTCCTCCCCTAGAGAAATACAGCCAATCGCCATTTTTCTCAGGGGGTCACCCCAAATTCTGCCCTCACTATTACTAACAACACTACCAGGTTAATATAAGGAAGAGACTCAGGTGACTTATCCTTCACTTAATTTTGACAAAGCTATGGTTTCATGTCAGATGCATCTGACCACAAAGGCCTGCAATATTGGATGTACACAACACATGCACAAAAGCAAGCAAAATGGACAAAACAACAAAAAAGTCACCCCAGCCCTCTCCAAAACCTCAAGGCTATGCTTCACTGGAGCTGCAGACACAACGGGAGTCCTGTTCACCCCAAATTCAGTTTACAAGACCTGTTATGCACACCCTGAATACTTCACCTTCTAAAACAGGGTCAACACACTAATGCAGGTGAGTTTGTTTCTGTGATTAGGTCACAACACAGCCATGTCCGTTCCCTTAGGCACTCTGAATGCTCTCCCAACATTAGCTGAGGGGAACTCCCACTCGGTCCTTTATAGCAGCACTCCATTAACCCTGCTGCATGAGACGGCACCAGAGTAGCTACATGCTGCCTGTCCCTCTGTCCAACTACTTGTTTCCCGTTGTTTACAACAGCACAACTCATAGATGTCCATTTTATGTTGGATTCTAATCTAATGTTTGTCACTCAACGCATGTTGGTCCCTTTAGGCTGGCTCTGTGCTCTCAACTCTTCCATATTTCTGACAATACAACATGTTCTGGCAATTGGTTAGCTTTCCCCAAGGAGCCCTGGTTCCTCTTACTGGCATAAAGAACTCAAACAGCAGGATCTGGGTGCTAAGCTTGCTGTTTCTAAACCTTCATAGCAAACAGAATTGGAAAACACACACACACACACACACACTGATTAACGCATTTAGTTTACACCTATCAAGAAGCTAGGAGTTCAAATTCATAGGTCACTTCCATCTAATGTCCATAGTTCATTCCAGACTTCATTTTTCTTCTTTGTAACTCTCTTCTCTGAGTTCCACTACCAAATCCCTAGAGGTGGAGGAAGGGAGCAACCTGGCTGTCATTATCTACCCCCGACTTCCATATAGTCTCTCTCTCAGTATATACATTGTTTCAGAGCCGCTAACCATTCTCTCCATGGGAATAAACTTCCCAGTAGAACACAGTTAGATACAATGTTCTCGAGTTTTCTTCTGCTCTTACTTCTCTGTGGTCAGTTTTCATTTGTAACTCAAACTCATTTGCAATCATTTATATTTCAGTTTGGGCTCGCTGAATCCTGGTTACTCTTAATTACTTATTTAGTCTTTCATGTGTACGGATGCCACTATGTATGACTCTACCAGTCACATAAGCTCAGAGTAACATCTTTTGTTTTATCTGCACTATGTTCGTCTCACTGCTTTCCCATCCACCCCTGGTTAATGATAGGTTGATAGGTCTCTCATTAATATCTGGTTTATTCCTTCCTTCCTTCCTTCCTTCCTTCCTTCCTTCCTTCCTTCCTTCCTTCCTTCCTTCCTTCCTTCCTTCCTTCTTTCCTTTTTGGTTTTTCGAGACAGGGTTTCTCAGTAGCTATGGAGTCAGTCCTGGAACTCACTCTGTAGATCAGGCCGGCCTCGAACTCACAGAGATCCTCCTGCCTCTGCCTCTGAGTGCTGAGATTAAAGGTGTGCGCCATCACTGCCCGGCATTTATCTTGTATTTTATCTATTCAAATGAGCAGATAAAAATTTTTAACTGCTTTCTTTTAAAATTAAGCATTATTACAAAAAGCATACTTATGTAAATCTGGATTTTGGACCCCACTATAGAAACAACGTGGCTTTCTTGTGATAATGATCTACTTTTGGGTAATAATTCCTTTTTCATACATGAAGGGTAACATCATTTTATTTACAAAAAAAAGATTTATTGTTACTCTACGTGTATAAGTGTTTTACCTGTGTACCACATGCAAGCCTGGTGCCCAGGGATGTTAGAAGGCAGCACTGGATTCTGGGAAGTAGTTAAATATGGTTGTAAGCAGCTGTGTGAGTTCTCTGCAAGAGTTGCGAGTACTCTTAACCTCTGAGTCATCTTTCTAGTCCTTTACGTATTCTTTTTATACTTCTCTTTTTTCAAACACACATTGCATACAATAAAATGCCCCAAACCATCTCATCGAAATCTTCCTCATTTCTCATAAATACCCTTGAAAGTATTTTTTATTCTGTATTTTTAAAAATTAGATTTTGTGAGTCTTTTTGCCTGCGTGTATGTTAGTATGTGCACCATGTGTGTGCTTGGTGCCAGAGGAGGTCAGAAGAGGGCATCAGATCCCCTGGAGTTAGAATGATGGGTGGTTGTGAACAGAACTCTGCAAGAGAAACAGATGATCTCAATCACTGAGACATTCCTCTAGCCCAGGAAAGGAAGGAAGGAAGGAAGGAAGGAGGGAGGAAGGGAAGGAGGGAGGGAGGGAATAAAGGAAGGAGGGAAGGAGGAAGGGAAGGAAGGGAGGAAGGAAGGGAGGAAGGAAGGGAGGAAGGAAGGAAGGAAGGAAGGAAGGAAGAAAAGAAGGAAGGAACAAAGGGCTGGAGAGATGGCCTGGTGATTATGAGCACATACTGCTTTTCTAGACTTGAGTAGGGTTCCCAGTACCCATGTCAGGTGGCTCACAAACACTTGTAACTCCAGCTCCAAGGAATCCAACGCTTCTGGCTTCTGCTGGCACCTGCACTCACTTATGCATATAACCACACATATAATTAAAAATAATAATGAACTTCACCAGGTCTTCAGAGGGGTTGACTCTCTCGAAAGGAGGGGAAAACAAAAACTAATGCTCTTAAATATATGACGATCAATTCTTATCTTTAAACTGTCAGGCTAACTGCCTAAGTATCTGACTTTATTTTGAGAGGTTAAACAAACAGAAAAAGCCAAAACATTGCTGCATGCCCCACTGCACAATAGCA